>NC_140194.1:12827913-14027913 GCF_965226575.1 Pagrus pagrus
CTGTATGAAGGGTTCCAGTGTCATATTCTGTATATTCATGCTATGTTTTTTTGTTGTTGTTTTACAGTTACTGCAACAAATGTGAGCATTGTTTATTTGACAGCATTGAGGTCACAGCACAGATGTAACAAAACTTTACCACATTATTTTCCTCACTACACCGGCAGTGCGCCAGTAAATCAGCTAGTCACATTTACCTTTAATCTCATAACAGCCTGACAGTTTCTCCAGGACGTAATCTGACATGTAAAGTATCTTTTTTTTTTTTATGAAGACAAATCTGTGCTGCTGTAACTACTGTGAGTAAGGACCGATGGTGTCCTGCAATGGCCAGTTTTTGAGCAGCTGGTGAGTGTTGACTTTTTGACAGTGAGTCCAGAGGAGAAGTGTAAAGCCTCTGAGAGAGTGAAGAGATCCCTTTTTAATGTGCCTCTGTTTACCAACATGTCGACGCTAATGAAAGCCTGCCCCTGCCTACTGAACTATGTTTGCTCCATTACACAAAGCACATCAGCCATCGCCCACTTCATGTGCTGCTGGTTTCCTCAGCTGTGTCTGTGTAGAGAAGGAAAGATACACATTCTTTTTTCTTTTTTTTTATTTTGCACAAAGCACTTAATGAAACTTGACTACCAAACCCTAAACATGTCAGTCGAAATTGTTGTCATGACACTACGTATTCACAATCAGTGTTTTGAAGGAGCAGTGTGTGGTAATCTCTGTTCATTTAAGCGGAACAAGAGTGGCATGTAGGCAAGAAGGTGATCCCTGTTCTGAGAAGGATGCAGCTTTTTGTTTTAAATTATATGAAGGACATTTTATGTTTATCAGGCTGCCTACACAGTAATACGTGAGAATTTTCTGTTGTTGAAGTATCTAAATTTTAGGTAAAATAGCTGTCTTGCTGTGCTACAAACTCTGACCACTTAGCCAAGAGCGATTTTGGATTGTTCCAGTTTCCCTTTACCTGCCCTGCGCTCAGCTAAACTGTTGCCTGTTGATGCCTTAATACATCTAATACTTTATTTTCTATCTGTACATCTCCTTTAAACTTTTTTTTTAATGTCTTTTCGTCTTCTTTTACGTTTTAGTCATAATGGGGTTTTTTTATATACTGTCACCAAGCTCTGAAAATGGTGACCCTGTTTACTGTATGCCTAAATTTACAATCTCTTGTTTTCCTTCATTTGTTTCCTCTCATTTTTTGTAATTGTCCTGTATCCAAGTGTGTATTGTAAACCAAGACTAATCTCCAAAATAAAGTACCAGTTCAACTTGAGTAATTGTCGGATCAGTCCTGAGTACTGTGGACCGCCAGCCTCTTTGCCGAGGACATGAAAGTTGCCGTTCACATAACAGATGGCCTGAGAGAACACTGATAACTATTCAGTGTTTGCTCTCACTGCTGGTGGGTGTGCTTTACACCAAAATATGTTGGCATGGTTGATTCACTTGGCACACAGAGAAGCCACTGTAACAAAGACATGGGCAACACTCAGGTTCAGGTAGGTTGAATGGGTTCACTGTGGGTTTAAACATGTTATATAAGGTGAGATAAAGTTTTAGGTATTGTAGTTATTGCAAATAATGGTTTGTAAACTATCTGTCTATAATGTTTCTGTAATGAAGCTCAGGGAGTTTAATTAAATGAAGTTTTCCATGAAGAAACTGAGGGTAGAAATCTTAATCTGTGCCCCTGACCATCCAGCCTCCAGAGGAAGCCTTCTGCCACCTGGACTCACATCAGGGTTTACCGGTGGTCCAGCTCTACGTGATGCCGTCCTTCTTCCTGGTGGTTATGATCCTCGGCCTCCCCCTCAACCTGCTCTCCCTCTGGGTGTTCTTCCACCGCCTGCGGCGCTGGACCCGCAGCACGGTGTTCCTCTTCAACCTGACCCTGGCTGACACCTCGTGGCTGGTGGTCCTGCCTTTCCTCATCAACTACCACCTGGACCATCTGTACTGGAAGCTGGGGCGGGGCTTCTGCACGGGTGTGAGGATGTTCTACCACAACTACTTCTACCTGAGCATCTTCTTCGTCACCTGCATCAGTGTGGACCGGTACCTGGCCATCGTGCACCCTCTGCGCTCCCTGGTGCTGCTGGGCCGGAGGCAGACCTGCCTGCTGTGCGTGGCGGTGTGGGTGGCCGCCGTGCTCCTCAGCATACCTGTTGCCACCATGACTATGATCCAGACTTGCCCTGGGAGCAACCGCACCGTCTGTAGCCTGTACGTAATGCTGAGTGAGACCACAGAGAGCCTCCCCTACACCGTCGTTTGCTCCGTCGTCGGTTTCTTGCTCCCGCTGCTCTCCATCTGCTACTGCGGCCTGCACAGCCTCAGAGAGCTGCGGCACCGGCCCAACCGCCCCGACCCGCACAACAAGCAGCGGCGGCTCCGGGGGGTGCTGAGCACAGTCCTGGTCCTCTTCGCGCTGTTTTACCTGCCCTACCACGTGTGCCGCAACGCAGCCGTCGTGATGCGGGCAGTGTACCCCGACAACCCCGCCTCCTGGCAGCGCGCAGACCTGGCCTTCTCCCTGCAGATGTGCTTGTGCGGCCTCATCACCTGCGTTAACCCGCTGTTCAGCTGCTTCATAGGCGGACAGTTCAGGAGGGAGTTTCACGGCACCTTTGCTCTCCTGCTCTCCCAGTGTCCAGGTACACGTGCGGCCTCCAGGATATCTAAGCGGACCCGTCAGACGGTGAGGACGAGGCAGGGCATGTCCACTGTGGCACCTGTGTGCGCAGAGTCTGAACCCAGCCATAAGGAGCGAAGAGACACTTCAAAGAAATAATGTTCTCTGTCTAATACGTGTAAGACATCATGGAAATGTATAGAAAACCTGAGTATGTCACTTGTTTAATCACTTGTTTTGTTTAATTTGCTGAATAAGATAAATACACTGTATATAACAAAGGTTTCCAGTCTCCTTTGTCTCATTTACTCTCACATCAGTTGAGCTCAGCACAGTCACAGTCAGCAGTGAAAGTTTCCAGCCATGTTTGTGGCAACCAAAAAGTGAAAATTCTGATGGGAAATCAAGTCGTCTGCAGCCGTGTTTGTAGCAACAAAGCTGGGTGTTTTTAACAAGGCCTCAGGGCGTCTGTAGCCATGTTTATGGTGTTTTTAAACCAGACCTCAGAACAATTTCCAGCTGTGTTTGTGGCGACCAAAATCTGATATTTCTGACGGAAGGTTTGGCCTCTGCAGCCGTGAAACTAGACCTCGAGAAACACGTTAGCAGTTAAAATTTCCAGCTGGTTTGTGGCAACAAAAAAAATTATATTTTGATGGGAAATCTGGTCATCTGTAGCCGTGTTAGTGGCAACAAAACCTGGTGTTATTACCCAGACTTTGGGTCATCTGCACTCGTATTTGTGGTGGAAAAAAAACAGGTGATTTAAACAAGACTTCAGGACATTTCCAGCCGTGTTTGTGGCAACACAACCGGGTGTTTTAAGGAGACTTCAGGACGTCTGTAGCCATGTTTTCCGGACATCTCCAGCTGTGTTCGCGGTAACAAAACCAGGTGTTTTTAACAAGACCTTGGGACACCTCCGGTCTTATTTGTGCCAACGAAACTGGGTGTGTTTTAACCAGACCTCTGTTACATCTCCAAAACAGGTATGTAAAGCCAAAACATGAGCTGTTCCTGACCCTAACCAAGTGGAGAAACATTTTAAATGGGTCCATCAAAGAAACATAAAGATGCAACATAAAGAGATGTGAATTGTTAACATATCTCTGGTTTTGCAGAAACCCACTTTTGCCCCTTGCCACCATGTATTCTGGTGTTCGGGTTGGGTCTCCTGAACTTCCTTACACAACACTGCCTCTTTGTGGTTGACTGCATATTGTACTTTACAGTCTGGCTCCACATGCGTGAACAGCATCTTTCTTGTGTTCAGTAAAAAACAATATTAAGAGCCCACAGCTTAATTGACTGAAAAAAGCTCTCGGCACATCTGTCCCTGAAGTTTGAGCAGGGCTTTGAACGCCGCAGGTCAAACTAAACCCGAGAAATAACCGGATGTAGAGGGAGGGTGGTGGTGGTGGTGGAGGAGGAAGAGGAAGAGGGGGGGATGCTTTGTGGCTGCTGCAGTAAGTCTTTATAAGTGGTCGGAGCTCATCCTGACAGATTTTTCTTTTCAGTGAGATAAAAGTGAAGGAGGGAGTTTATACATTTGGCAGTTTTGTCTGTGGATAGATGTCGAAGTGTTGTGACTGAATGAGAGGAGCAGAGAGGAGGAGGAGGGAGGAGGAGAGAGGAGGGAGGAGGGGCGCTGCTCGGAGCTGCTGACAGGTAGATGAGCTGTGAGCTGTCCGCGGTGCTGAAGCCTCCTCCGGCTGCCGCCTCCACCGGAGATCCTCACCTCAGATCAGACCGGAGCTCCTCCAACCTGCACCGGCTCAACATCCACACTTTCCCCCCCACCTCCGTTTCTCCAAGAACACTGAAAAAAATCGTCAACTTTTTTATTTGCTGTTTTTTCTGTTGAGGTTTTTTCCAATCGCTGACGGGATCTTAAGATGGCACTGCATGGATTAACATTGCGCAAGGCAGAAGCGGACTTATTTGACTGCTGTTTTGTGACTGTGGAAGCAGCCCTTTCAGACTGAACGCTTTCTCCATTTTCCTCCTCATCTTTTCCAGGACATCGAGGCGTTTTTTTCTGCTCTGAAAGACCGAGGCGCGTTATTTGGATTAATATCTTAACAATATGCTCTTTTATGCAGCACTTCCATTTGTTATAGTGTTATAGAATTAAAAAGAAGAAGAAGAAGATATGGATATGGAGCCAGGAAAGGAGAAAGCTCCCCCCACCACCAAAGAGGGACTAAAACAAATCGCAGGGAAGGCCCTCGGGAACCTGTACAGGTAAGAGAAGAAATACACATTTCTGCATGTTTTTTGATTGCAGAATTACATTAATTTATGAACAAATAAAGACGGAAAATCCAGATGTTAACATCACACAGGAAACGTGCGTTGACTTCAAATGCGCTTATTAGTGAATTACAATGAAATCAGGGGGGGAAATCTCCTCTTTCTGAGGAGAATCACGGGCAGGATGCTGAAGGCAGAGTCGTGTGGCCCGAATATTTAAGGATCAGATATTTCCCTGGAGGATGATCCCCTCCACCAGCAGCTGTGGGTGTTTTTTTTTTTAAATTTTTTTTAATAATTAATGAAACAGAGCGAGTCGTGACACAAGGTCGGAGGATATCTATTACCTTATGTATCCATCTGTATTAATTCAAGATCGATGGACTTTCATATCAATTGACTTCCTTTATTCTTTATACTGTCACCAGCAGCTAAAAGGGAAACTGATAAGTGACTGAGAAACATTTTTAAAATCAGAGCAGAGCAGGATGAAGAGGAACAGCTTATCAGGTGCATAACATTGATTTATTTAATTCACATCGGAAACGTGAATAAATAGGTTGAATAAAAAGCAGGAAAAACAGATTATAACACAAATCATCGGCTTTTATGAAATACACGTATTTTAGATGAACATTTGTGCAGAAACGCATCAAATTCGTTGATTTTTCTTGCTCTTAAAATGGCTCTCAGGTGTTGAACTTGATTCCCAGCTGCCACACAGGAACGTGACTCGAAGCTGTGAAAGGAAAAAAAAAAAAATCTGTTCATTCATTTGAGCTGTACAGGCCTGTTATTGCTCTGGACGAGGCCTTCACATCTCATTCCTCGGCTTTTAAATTAACCTCACATTTCTTTGCGGCAAAATCCAAGCGAGAGCCGGAGCAAAAAAAAGCCAAGGACACATTTATGAGAGCTAATTAAAAATAAAATAAATAAATAAAAAAAAGGCGCTAAATGAAGTCTAAACAACGGTGATGCTGGTAGTGCTGCAATGCGGTATTAAGGTCATTTTCTCTTCGTTTGCCAACGAGCCTTTCTCTGACAGGAACGTGGAGAATTTCAGCAGGGAACGAAACGAATAATTAAAAATAAAGAATAATGTCGAGGCCTGTCGCCGAAAGAGCAGAAAGTGAGGGTGAAAGCCAATTTCCTCTGCAGAATAAGATGCAAATCACCTGTGAGAGGCGTGAGAATAAATACATGAGGATATTCAGGTGGTTTTTGAACGTTTTCCTGCAGAAAATCAACGAAATCTCACATTTTTTTTACCTCTTCTGGCTCTCGCCCTCTGTTTCTTTTTAAAAAGCAGCTGAATCTGAAGGATGTTTTAATTTCACACGCCAACACAAGTGTTGAATTTGAACTTAAAAAACAAAAAACGAGCATGTCATCGGCTTGTCGTGCAGGAAGCTGGAGAAGCGGCAGCAGCCAGGTGAGCAGATCGAGCTGACCGAGGATGGGAGACCGTCGGCGGAGCAGGAGCGGAAGGCGCCCCTGTGTGACTGCACGTGCTTCGGCGCCCCGCGCAGATACATCATCGCGATGCTGAGCGGCCTCGGCTTCTGCATCTCCTTCGGTATCCGGTGTAACTTGGGTGTGGCCATCGTCAGCATGGTCAATAACCACACCATCCATCAAAACGGCAAGATCATCATCAAAGAGGTGCCTGCAGACTCCGCCCCGTTACACCCCCGCACACGAGCCACCGCATGTTCGATTTGATGCGTGATGAGGGCCCGCAGCCTGGATAGGGCTTGGTTAAACACACATTAGAGAGCCACAATTGAGTTTATCTTTGCTTTTAAATTGTATTTCAGGCGTTGGGCCTGGGATTTATAGTGAGTTAGAAGCACATTTGTGTATTTATGGTGCAGTTTTCCTAAAAAATCTGTTTATTTTGTGCTTTAATAAGTAACTGCAAACGATTTTAAAGCATCAAATAAAATACATGTCTTTCTGAAATTATTCTCCACTGGCACACTTTGATAAAAAGCATTTCAACGAATATGTTTCACCGTTTTACACCTGTTTTTTGTGCTTCCCTCCTGGAAAAGTGCTTGAAATTTGTGTTTATTTTTGTGTGTCTGAAAGAAAGCGAAATTCAACTGGGACCCAGAGACCGTGGGGATGATCCATGGCTCCTTCTTCTGGGGCTACATAGTTACCCAGATTCCAGGAGGGTATATATCCTCCAGACTGGCTGCAAACAGGTACTAAAACCGAGGCTGTCCATATCTCTCAGTATGAGTTAGACATGTCTCTATTTTAATTTTCAGTGTAGATGTGAGTGTGATATTTGTGCTATCCAGTCAGTGCATGTCATGGTTAGAATAAAGGAGTCTGACCTTACAGCAGATAAACTGGGGATTTGGCTGATGCACACCAGGCGTGCCTCCTCATGTTAATGAGCTCCCATGGGACCGACATGTCTAATCCTTTATGTTCAGAGGCATGGCAACCACCTCAGCCAAAGCCCTGTGTGAAATGCGGTTCTGAGTAATGATTGCAGTATGATTTCAATGAGCATTTAGCACGTGATTTCACCAACAACTGATTAGTCAGCCACAGTTGGACAAAAGGAGGGGAGAAAATGTGCAACAAAGGGAAATAAGTCTTTAAAAAAAATCCCATTATAACAACACAACTGTCAGAAAGTCATGTACATATATTTACAGGAGGAGATAAAGGTTGCAGTATTAGTCCTCGTGCATCAATATGATCAGATTGTTACATTTGTCATGAGGGAAAAATGGAGCCTAAATAAGATGCAAATCTTTGAAGAGCTTCATCATGCCAAGTCAGCTGAGCCCACTGACGCCTTCTGCTGCAAACACCTCCTGTCCTCGCTCCCCTGGAAACTGAATAACTGCCTGTTGTGTGTGTGTGTGTGCCATCCAATTAGGATGGATTTATCTTCCTTATCTACGTTTATTCTGCCAGTATAGTAACTCCTAACGCTGTGTAGACCATTTTTAATGTTTCAATCTATTTAAAGGGTTTGAAATTGATCAATATTTCCACCATGTTTCTCGTTGAATGAGATGATCTTGTTCTGAAAATGTTCTGACAAATAATCCCAACACGCTGTTTATTATCCAGAGTTTTTGGGGCTGCCATCGTGCTGACATCCACCCTGAACATGTTCATTCCCTCTGCCGCCCGGACGCACTATGGATGTGTCATCTTTGTGAGGATATTACAAGGGCTGGTGGAGGTACTGATGCACAGTTTGCACATCACATCCTGACCTTTGAAAGACTCAAAACTGATGCCTCATTATCAGGCTGAGGGCTAAACTCGACCCCTAATGAAATTGTGCTGACATTCATGTGTTTGACCACGTTTTACAGACGTTTCTCGGCTTTCTGTTTGAATGGAGCCCATTGTGTTCAAACTCTATTCATAATACTGTATGCAATTGTTAGATTAGTCTGCAAACAGCACAAAACCCTGAATATCAGGGCTTATGTACGTTGGTTTAGCTGGCCGAAAACAGCTCCATGTTCACATAGAAACACAGAACAAAAGAGATAAAAACCACTTGATGCGGGCGGCTCCCACAGCTCAACAGAAAGGGAAAGATTTCAGAGAGCGATGCTTTTATGAGACTGAAGGTCATCCTCTTTTGTTATTTTGTTTTGCTGCATACTGCTGTTTCAATAGCAGCTCAGGAGCACTGAGAGAGAGAGAGAGAGAGAGAGAAAGCGAGCCGCCTGCGTTCAGCACCCATCGACTTATTACTGCAAATTAAACATTAGCATTTCAGGGTGTCTCCCACTGCAAGCCCCAGCAATTTGTGTCTATCAATAGTTGATTGTATGCCACTTAGTGTGTAATGAAGATTTAATGGGAGCAATTCAGTTTTTTTTCATGAAGTGGGTAGTCAGCCTGAATTTGCACCAACTCACACCTAACTCATTAGTCTCTATTAGAAAGGTCAGCTGCAATTCATGTCAGTTTGTTTGTTATTAACTACAATTTGTCTTGTTCGTCTTCGGCAAACGAGATCAGACTGCGTCAATCAAGCAGAATACCTTCACCTGTAAATCCTAATGACTGAAAGTGAGGACATGGGTGTAAAATGTGTGGATGATTTTAACAAATCCAACAGTTTAGAGGAAGGTTATCAAGAAAAGTCATATTGAAGTGAATGGAAAATGATCCTCATGTGTTCACACTGTGGCTGTAATGTTTCGTCACCATGCAGGGAGTGACCTATCCAGCCTGCCACGGGATCTGGAGCAAATGGGCCCCGCCGCTGGAGAGGAGTCGTCTGGCAACCATCTCCTTCTGTGGTACAAAATCTACACACACAGTCAAACAGCTCATTAGCGTCACGTATATGTTACTCATCATATTCCCTCATGCAGGTTTAAAATGACAAAATATTGCTCCCAAAATGTGCCTGAACATGTTTGTTGCTAAACACTGGGACATCACTGCGCTCTGAATTAGCAGCCGGGATCAAATTCTGCTCAGTCATGATGTTTTGTCTTGTTCAGGATCCTACGCTGGTGCGGTGATAGCCATGCCTCTGGCTGGGATCCTGGTCCAGTACACAGGATGGTCCTCTGTCTTCTACGTGTACGGTGAGTCTCACTGTCATGAACTTTAAAGATATAATATGTGACATTTCTTCATAAAAATGTCTTGAAAGAGACCCTGGTTGTATATTTTGTTGAGCTGTATACTTAAATTATCCCAAATGTTTGCAATAATGATAATAATAATAATAATAATAATAATAATAATAACAATACCAATATAATAATAAACTTTATTTATATACCACTTTTCTGAACCAAGTTTGTTTTACAAAAGAAAATTAAACCAGACAGAGCAGATAAAATGTGAATAAAGGACATGAATGTGGAGGAAATAAAAACAATAAACTGAATAATATCAAATATAAAGATATACATTTAAAAATATATATATTTATAAATAAGAACAAGATGTTCAAACCCAGAGAAAGCCTTATTTTTATCCAGGGTAACAATAACTCCTGGGAGAGAGAGAGAATGAGGAAGGAAGTCAGTGTGACTAAACATAACATGAATAAAACCGTGAAACTTGATCTCGTCCATGAATATTTCTGTCTGAGTCATGCAGATGGATTTTCATCAACAGTGGTGGTTGTTTAACAGTGAAGACAAGCCAGCCCATGGTCTGACGTCTCTTACATCTTTTGTTTTTTGTCATGATTAAGGGACTCCTGCAGGCAGAAATTACATGCTGTGCATTTAAAGTGAGACTGTAGAGATGAAAAGATCTAATGAAAAGTTGAATTCATGATCATTAATTACAACCTCATTCAAATCAATAAGCTCAATAGTTTTACTGCTGCAGCCTCACATGGTCTGGTATGACCAATAGCTTATGGTGGCTAATGTGAGCTAATGTCAGCTAGAAATGTTTGTGTTGTCTATGTTTTATCGACTATTATCCTGTAATTGTCTCTTGTGGTCTCAGCGGTCTGGCTTTAACATGCAGTTTTCCAGTTTTAATTTCTCTTAAGTATCTTTAAGGTTGCAAAATCTTATACCTTAAATTTTATACCTTAATTCTTATTCCTCAGTCCTCACTGACAAAATCATATATTGTAGATCAACGCAGCATCATGACAATAAAATAGTGACGAAATGTAATAACCCTAATATTTTATAGGGTTCACGTACATTGGCAGGAAATGTTAATTTTTTTTGTGATGCTCGGCAACTTTAAATTGGAAAAGTCCCGTCCGTATACATAAATATTAAAGATTACATTTCGTCAGTATTTCATAAACAATCTTTTTTCTAACAAATAACCAAAATGACAAAATTTCCCTCACCTTACCCAAAGTACTTTTGTTGCCTAAACCTAACCACAGACTGGATGCGATCCCTGTATTCTGTTGTGACAGTCTTCATCTTTGTTAGTGTTCAGATATTTAATGTTTCATTCATTCAAAGAAATCTAAGATGAAGACAGTCGTGCTCAGAGTCACAAAAACAATTTAAAATGTGTCTCCATGTACACAAATCCTGTAGATTTTCGTTCCTGACAATTTCATAAGCTGCTGTGACACTATGTTGTGTTGATTATGTATCAGCATGTTTCATCATTGAAGCTGTTAAATGATATCAACAGTCAAATATTCAAACAACACGTTTATTAAGGGTGCACCCCACATTTCAGTCAGTATCTTTGAAAACTTTGGGATTTTCACTAGAATTTTGAATAAAGCTCTGTGGGTCTGAACAATGTGCCGTCATGACTGAAATGTTTGATTCTTGACGGCATCCCTCATGATGTGCTCAGGATGCTTTGGGATATTTTGGTACATGTTCTGGATCTTGGTGTCCTACGAGAGCCCGGCGGAGCACCCGACCATCACTGACGAGGAGCGCCGTTACATCGAGGAGAGCATCGGTGAAAGTGCCCAGCTGATGGGCGCAATGGAAGTGAGTTTTCTAATCTGAATCCCTTAAATTATATCACCACACCAAGTGCTGTGCGTGCAGCTGATTCTCTCTTTGATTGAACAGAAATTCAAGACCCCGTGGAAGAAGTTCTTCTCCTCCATGCCTGTCTATGCAATCATCGTGGCCAACTTCTGCAGGAGCTGGACTTTTTATCTGCTCCTCATCAGCCAGCCTGCATACTTTGAAGAGGTGTTTGGCTTTGAAATCAGCAAGGTAAATAAATACCTCATAATGGCTGTTGTCTGCCGTAAAGATATATTTCAACACCATTTGATCCAATGTTCAAGATTACAAACTGAGGACATCTTAGATATGAATTGCTCAAGTTCTGTGCAGTTTAATTTGCATAAAATGATAAATTAAAATCTCCTTGATGCTCGTGCTATGATCTGTCTTATTCTGCACAGAAAAGTGTAAGAACAGTATGAAGCTACAGAGAATTATCACCAGAATCTGCAGCTCCCTTGGCTGTACGAAGCTTCATAGCATCGGTTTCCAGTGAAAGATGCTCTAAAAACCCACTGCACACGACATGCTCAGCATCAGAGAGACACAGCTAACAAAGAGATGGTGAACGTAATGAGGAACAGTTAGGAGCTGAAGAACCAGAAATTTCCATCAGGAGTTTGGTACAGAACAAAAACAGCACTATAAAAGAGTGAATATTTGACTTAGATAGATGTTGTGGACAGAAACAAGACTCCAGATAAGTTTAAATGGTGATGAGTCTCATTGTTGTGCTCACAACCTCCATTGTTGCAAATCATTTGTTGCAGGTTTGCAAATTGTCATTAGAGTCAACCTGAAGTTAATAGTTTGTATTTGTTAGTGGTATGAGGGAAACCTCCCAGCATGCAGCAGACTCATGGAGTCTCATTTAATGTGTTCCTGCCTTGTAACAGGTGTTTACTGTGTTCAACGTCTCTACTGTTTACACAATTACTCTGTTGTTTTGTCAGTTATTAAGAGCAAAATACGGTTAGTTTTATGGTGTTACTGTGAGTGTGACTGTGTGCACACTCGGTGACAACCTCCATCATGGATATGTACCTGTAGTACAGCAGTGTATCACTGCCACGCCAAAACAGAAAAACTGATCAGTATCATATAATCACATGAGAAGTTTATGGTTGCAACAAAATATTCTCACATTGTTACGACTTACAAATGTATCTGATTTTAAGAAGAAGCTTCTTTTGTTGTAACAATATACTATTTGTTGTAATGTCAAACATTTCACATAAAAACTTGATGATTTACATTTACAACATAAAAAACTTAAAAAAAATAAAACATGTTAACTTCTATTGTTATAATTTGCAACCATGTAAACTTCTTGTTATAACATGAAAACATTTTTCAATGTTAAACGTTTTACAGTGTGTTAAAACAATTCATCATCACGTAATAACATAAAATATTGTACATTATATCAAGATATTTTCACGTTATCACGACATGCAAACACATAATAAAACAAACTTTTCTTGTTGTAACATGAAAAGTTAAAACAACATAATATATTACAACATGATAACTTTGATAACTTATATCATTATAACATGAAATCTTTCATTTATAACCTGATAATAAAGCATTAAAATATCTTGTTATATGTGTTGGTAACACTTTACAATAAGGGTACATTAAGTAGCTAACAATTAATTAACAGTTAACTAATGTGTATTAATCATTTGCTGTTCATGTTGAGCATGTAAACATCTTTTTTTTCTTAATAAGTAATTAAGGTACACATTTGACAATTGTTAACAGTTAATTAATGCTTATTGTTATATTGACTAATATATAACTAACTAATGTAAATGAATCTTTACAAACTAATAATGTGTAATTTAATACCTTAGTTAACATGAACAGCATTAGTAAATGATTACTAGACACTAATTAACTGTTGGTTAATGTTTATTACTGCATTAAGTAATTTTGATTAACGTACCCTTAATGTAAATTGAAAAAATGTTTTATGTAAAAACATTAACTTTTTCATGTTTTAACAAGAAAAGTTTCTTGTTATGACATTATACGTTTGAATTTCATAATAACGTGAAAATATCTTGTTATAACAATTAACTTTTCACGGTATAACAAGATAAACAGCATTAGTCTTTTTCTGGTGTTGCAACAATACATTTCCGTAATATAAACTGAAGTGACTGATCTATTACAGTTTTAAAGAAAGCAGTTCCAGTAAGATTATTGGAATGAAATATAATGATCAACTTGATCAAGTATTTTGTTTTAATCATTATCATTTTATCTATTCAAGGATGAAAATCTTTCTGCGAGCCCTTTTACAAAACATGGAATAATATTAATCCTTTGAAACAATCGTTGAAACAAAGTGTATTATTCGTGGTTTGGTCATTTTCTGCCCCTTCTGTCTGTGAGACAAAGCAACAGATTCCTCTGAATCTCAAAATTTTCCAATTGAGAGTGCGAAGCATGAATCAAGCCGGTCTGGCAGGTGTAATTCAGCCTCGGATGGGCCGCTGTGATTACTGCAGGTGAATCATTGCTGGGATGTGATGCTGGAGTCAGAGGTTGAAGTGGACACAAAGATTGGCTGTGAGACTTTTGTTATGACAGTCTCTTTGTGGTTGTCACATTTGCTTCAGACAAGTGTTTGATTGTATTTTCAGGTTGGAATAGTGTCTGCGCTCCCTCACTTGGTCATGACCATCATCGTGCCCTTGGGAGGCCAGTTAGCGGACTACCTGCGGACCCACAACATCATGTCCACCACTATGGTCCGGAAAATCATGAACTGTGGAGGTGAGCATGGATAATCATATCTCAGGCTGTTATCATAATATTGCAGAAGTATTCCTCATTACTTACTCTTGTTTTGTTGTTTCCAGGGTTCGGTATGGAGGCCACTCTCTTATTAGTGGTTGGTTATTCTCACAGTAAGGGGGTGGCCATCTCTTTCTTAGTTCTGGCGGTGGGTTTTAGCGGATTTGCAATATCAGGTGAGTCTCGAAAACAACGGAGTCTACTTTAAATTCAGATTTTTCTGCCATTCAAAAGAGCACAAAACTCAGAAAATGAATTCCTTGTTGCTGTAGGTTTCAACGTCAACCATCTAGACATCGCCCCTCGCTATGCCAGCATCCTCATGGGCATATCCAACGGTGTGGGTACCTTGTCAGGGATGGTCTGCCCTCTAATAGTGGGAGCCATGACGAAGAACAAGGTGAGTCATCTTTATTTATACAGCGATGTGAATGTTACTTTTAAACCCACTGATTGTGAGGTGTTATTTATTGATTTCAAAGTCACAGTGAATCAGCAGATAGAGCATCTTTAGCTTTAGCTATGTGGGCGGGGTTTAGTTGGGAGAGGGATTTAAATTAGATTCTACAGATTTTATTGGATTGGTCACAAGTGGCTGTGTTTTTGCCGAAACAGCTCGTTACGGAGTTGTGGAGTGATGGAGCTGTGCAAAAGCTCACTGCTGCGAAGGCTTGTTGTTCCAACAATGGGGTTTTTAGCCCTTAACGTCTTAGTGCCGGGTAAAGGTTCGGGTATGTCGTCTGATGTAAAGCTGAAAAGCCTATTAGGAGCAAAACCCTTGCCGATTCAGCACCATGGACATGCCAAAACCTGGCAACTCACACAATCTAGATTGATAAATAGCACTATATGTATATCATTTCTGACTTTGTGGTGAACTGTCCCTTTAACACATCATCAAGGCCTCTAAGAAGTGACTCAGCCTGGCTACAACTGTTTTCTGTTTCCAGACTCGAGAAGAGTGGCAGTACGTCTTCCTCATTGCCTCCCTCGTGCATTACGGTGGTGTGGTGTTTTATGGGCTCTTCGCATCTGGGGAGAAACAGCCATGGGCCGACCCTGAAGAAACCAGCGAGGAGAAATGTGGCTTCATCGATGAGGACGAGCTGGCCGAAGAGACCGGCGACATTACGCAGGGTTACGGCGCAATGGGTGGTCCGGCTAAGAGCTACGGGGCCACTGCACAGCTCAACGGAGGTTGGGTGCAGGACTGGGATAAGACGGAGGAGTACGTGCAGGAGCCGGTGGGAAAGATGTATTCTGAGCGTGGCTACTCTTAAACCAGACAGTTGTGGTGAGTCTGCGTACAGAAACAGACTCGCTGCATCACAGATTGCACAAATAAGCATTATCTTAGATATTTAAATCCATTCTGTGTATTCAAGTAAAACGGTTACTAGTTTCAAAAAGCCAGTGTAAAGAAATAGTTCATTGCAATGCAGAACAATCGTCATTAGATCTCACATGTGTCTCATCACATCTACCTACAGTAGGGCTTCACTATACAGAGAGCGGCTGCAAAGACAACTGCAGGCCTATGTTGTACTTCTTAGGCACCCAAACCTCATCAATCTACTTGAACAACATGAGCCAGACGACACTGCAGTTGACCATCATATAGGGTCTTTCTCTGAAATACCACTCTGATTGCACTGAAACTATAAGTATTCAAAAACAAGATTCTATTCTGTTTCTCAAATGTGTTTTATGTACTGTATATACCTGTATACTGTTTCTGTGAGACTATTGTGGATTTTGGGTCGTTGATCTGTGTTAACATTAATATAAAAGGCCATATTTTTCATGGACAGTACCTTTTCAGGGAGATGTCTGCTTGCAAAAAAGGTCTTCTTCTTCTCAAGCGAGGAGGCCTATAATACACTATGACAAAAATAGCGTGAGTGAAGTGGAAACCGTAGACTTTTAGTGTGTGTTTGTTGCATGAATTTGCTCAGATCAATGTTTCAGGTGCAGCCGCCGCCTCACAAGTCATTGATAGTCCTCATTCAGCCTGCTGCTTCGTTCTTAGATAAGTGTCTTCTGCCATTATAGATAATAAAAGCGAACTCTCATAATCAGGTTTCCAGTCGTGATGTGAGAGAAGTCAAAAAAGTTTCGAAGGCGGTTGCTCAGAAGACATTGTTTATTGATGTTTGGTGTGCACTGCAATAAATTCTGTGTACCAGCCACCACCCATCACACTCTGTTTTGTAATGTAACGCTGGCTTGCCGTATCTAACTGTAATTGTTTTGGAGTCATGTGATGATCAACATTAAGGTGTGTGTTTTAACAAATTACTAGTGTCTGGAGAATCCAGCTTTAGTGCTCATGATGCAGGACGTATTGTTGCATTTTGACAGCGAGGAATGCAGTACTGTATGTGAACAACCAGGTTTTTCGTGATCTCTTGGTGTTTCTCGGTTGTTCTCATCGTCACCAAAAGTACTTTATTGACACTTTGATATTGTCACGTTTGAGTGGACCACATGAATTAATATAGATGGCTCTTCCACATGACTTTATTTGCTCTTTGAACACTTTCTTCATTTGCTGTATGAAATCTGCAAGGATGTTTAAAATATATGAATATATAAGAATGTTTAAGATGACCAAAAGATGCTATTACGGCTTTGTGCCTGAAATTTATGTAAAACAGATAAATGTGATTTTATGGCTTCTAATATTGTGTTTAATGAAGAGGTATGTTGATGTCAAAAAGTGTTATAAAAAATACTCATATCATTTTATAAAAACAAAGAACCAAAAGTCATGTTTTTGTCATTCTTAGTCATCTTTTCATCGTGTGTGCCGATGTGATGTTCTGCAGTGTGTAAGAGACTGGAGGCAGACTAGCTAACCAGTTAAACACCTTCTCCAATCAGCGTCATGCATCTCCTGTTCTCCCCACGTTCCTCATTAGTAAATCAATGGCTGAGGTCTCTGGAGTCCAGGGGAGAGTATCGAACCTGGTGGCTTGGTAATTGGTAAAAGAAGAGAAAACAGCAACACTAATGCTATTACCAGAGTTTACATCCCTACAAACCCGGATCATTGTCTGCCTTCCCAAACAGTCCTGACTTTAATATGCAGTGTAAAATCTGCTGCAAAGGTGTCATGTCAATGCGTAAAGGTGTGATGAACCTATTAAATCTCACAGCAGCATCTCACACTGTTCTGAATTGTGCAGAAATAGAGAAACATCAGGGGCATGACTGTAAAAGAAACACATGAGAATGTTGAATAGTGGATTATTAAACACATTCTATTCAGTTGTGCAGAGGAGGACACACTGAGGGAAAACAGTGTTACATTCAACACATTCAATTATTGACCCGCAGCTCCTGCACTAAATCCACTCATGTGATAAATCAATACTGTTTAACTCTAGAGTGTGTTGGGCTTTTAAAACAATAATGCTCCTAATGAAAGTTTAAATTCAGAATAATAGTTGGTGACAACAAAAGTCATAAGACCTTTAAAGTTATCACTTTATTTCCTGGTTATTACTATTTCATGTTTGAGAGAAAAACAACAAACAAAATTGCAGCATTAACGCATTAATGGTGATAACATTTTGTACACAGTTCATTTAAATTTTAATCAAATACCTAATGTAACTTGAGTGCAGCTGAAGACTTTAGATTCCTACATTATCTATATGACGTTAGCAACACATGCAGTGGGTCACAGTTGAAAATAGGGACTTTACAAGGTGAAACCTGAATGCAGCATTGCTCTGTGATGATGCCGTCAAATCAAAATCTGTAACAGGATTTAAATTATTAAGCAGATTTTGTTTAGGTTTAAACTATTTTTTAGAAAATCTTGATATCCAGATCCCATGTAGCGGATGTTCTTTGTTGGTTTGAACACATGCTGAGTATGTGCAGAGTCCCTCTTGAACCGAACTGTAAACCTACTACATCACCCATTGGTTTGTGGATTACCTTTTTGAAGTTTGGTCGTGGCCATCTTGGTTTTTTGGGGCTAAAAGTGACCACATTTGGATGAGATAGTGGAGCTGGTGAGGACATCCAGATTCTGACTCAAGGACGTTACATTAAATCTGGACACAGTGTTGGAGGCAGAGCGCCTTCCATTCCTAAACTGCTCAGTGGCGTTTTGATAGGATCTTCTGTGTTGTGCGGCCCACCGTGCGTGCCAGAGACTTCTGCCGGCCGAGCTGGCTAACATCCGATTTAGCACCCGGCTAACTTGAATGAGGATAAAATAATTGAATTGTGCAGCTCTTCTAGACCTTCCACATTTTATTGGACCGAATGGTTAAAATTCTGACAGTGAAAAAAGTCATTTGCGATGCTCAAAAAAATGTATCCACCATTTTACAGACACTTCTTTCACAATGTAAGCTTATGGGGAAAAGTCCTTTTAGGCCCCAGTGCATCAAGCAACGATGTAATTACACGTTTTGGCCACTACGTAAACTGGCCTCAAAGCCTGATGCTCTTCCTGGGGGCTTGATCTGAGAACCAGTGGACATGCCGTGGTAGTGATTTGCAAATCACAAGGTGGCCACGCCCCTAAGCATACCCTGCTTAATCGTATACTTTACACTAAATGGGACCATAATTCACCAAATGTACATCATGCTGTATTAAAGAAGACTTGAAACTAGCGATTGAGATGATAAACTAATTTGGAAACTGTTTACTGATGTTGTAAATCAAGTGAGAAGTAGAGTAATTTTCTCATGAGCTTACATAGAAATCGGACTTCTTTCTGAAACCAGTAGTCGCCCCATACTGGCCATTACAAAGATGCAGTTTTAAAGCAGTTCCACATCGGCTCCACTTTTCAGACCCAGAAGCTACTTCCACTGTCTATATAGTCAGTGATGACAGTCGTGAGTCATGAGAGAGCTGATGGAGGTCTGGTGACTCACAGTTCAATCTGAAGTCAGATGTGCACACAGTGAACAACAAAGGTGATACTGCCCTCTGTGGCGCCTCTGTGCTGCTCTGCTGTGTTTCCAACACATCACTCTGTAGGCAGACAAAACTGCAGCACATCAGTGAGGTGGTGAATAATTCAGGGAAAAATGGTGTCCATCCCTCCACATGCAGGCCCTCCACGCTTCTCTCTGCAGCAGGAAGGGCTGGATGGTGTGTAAAGCTCCAGACAAATCAAAGACCAGGATGACTGTGCCTCTCAGCCTCTGCAGGGTGGGAATGACTCATATGGAGCAGATTTAGAATGTGAGACCAACATCTTAAAAAGTGTGAGACCATCATCAGAGGTCTGAAAAGCTTCTTGAAGGTCCTCATTACGCATGATGGCGATGTGACCGACTGGCAGCCATTAAACGTGGTTTGTTTTCCACCTTCCTCTGACTGTACAATAGGTGATTCAGAAGTGTGCAGGTGAATCTTGCAAATGATGCCCCTCTAACCTGAGACGAAATGATAGACAGGCATGAAGTCAGTTGGGGTGGGTGTTAAGGTGTTGACCATCATGTTGATGCACATGATGGACAGTCTGAATCAATTTAATGTGCAGCCGCAGCGTTGAGTCTACAGTTAGTCTGTGTTGACTGATGCTTCGATCACAGGAAGCGGCTCCATGTCTGAAACACTTCCTCTAGCAGCAGTGGCAGCAATTACAATAAATCTCAGTTTCTCCTCCGATTATCTGGCCAGCTGAGAAGGGGAAGCCATTAACGCTCAACGCCGCCTGCCCCTCAGTGCACATGTTAATTTGACAGAAACACAATTGTGCCACCAGCCACGTGGAACATGTTTTCTCATGCCTAACCAGCCGTTGTGGTCATGGCTGTTGATCCGGTGACGTGCCTGTTGGGGCGCTCGGTAATTGGACAGAATCTGGTGTCGACATTTCATTCATACGGCAGAAATTCTTCACCAGCCTCCACCTTCTGTGTTTTTGCAGCATCCCAGACTTAGTTATCACGATGCTGTTGGTGCTGTTTGTGTAATCATGAGGGTGAGAGAAGGGGGATTGAGTAGTCGTCAGTATGTGGGGCAGGTGCAGTTTGGCTCCTGGGGGACTGTAATGGGATGAGGCCCAGCCAGAATGAGTGTTTGATGACGGGGTTGCACTCCTCCCCTGGGACGCTGCCTGCATGCAATTATCCTCCTGATCCCTTCTCTCTTCTCTAGTCTGCAGCCCAAATTGTACACAGCGATCTCTCTGCACTGCTGCCCGAATATATATTTTTTAACCTACAATCTAAAATTCAGCTCCCTCATATGTTAAAAGATCCAGTAATTATAACCCAAAATCTCAAAGCAGTGCTGGAGTAATTACTGTTTTATGACACCCTCCAGCATGACATTACACCAGCTCGGGGCAATTGAATTTACAAACTCCTCCTTCTCCTCCCTTGGTAATTGCTTTATTAATGGAGAGCTTGGCACCCTGAATCAGTCTGTCTTACACATAATAACATTATATGTCTCTGCTCTCTCTCTCTTTTTTTTTTTTTTTAAAAGATTGTTTCCAAAATGACTCCCCTCATGATTTTTTAAAAAGCTCCTGTTTTCTCAATGAGCTTCTGCTTTAGAAGAAAAAAAAAACTCCTCCCTTTTGCGATATGCTATGCAAATGGCGTCCACTGTGAAACATCTCCATCTTGTTTAGCTCTGTGTGCTATCATTGTTTTCATCTGTGCATACTTTCCAAGCTCACTGGAACATTTATAAGCACCGAACTAGATTTGATCTCAGCCACGGTAATGAAAGGAGCGATGCTGTACATTTTTTAAGACCTGTGAGGATTGTATCGTCCACCATCAAAAGAAGAGGAGGGAGGTTGCTACATCCAATTGTTTTTCCTTCCACAGAGCTGGTTTCCTACAGTTGCATGTGAGGTAATCTATCACAGGTCCTTCCACTTCCCCTCCCCCATATCACACTGACGGCTTCATACCCTCCTCTCTACAGCACGCTCATATCATGCTCCTATCTCACACACAGACAAAGGACGAGAGGCTGATAAGATTTTACAAGATATTGGCACTGCGTCGCTTTGAGATCTGAATAACAAAGCTTCTATTTATTATTTTGATCTCCTGCACATCATCTTTTTCTTTTACATGAAAAAATGGACATTCCATAACCACCAAATAGATACAACTGATAGTGATTCACACAGTTTATTCATCTATAGATTGGTCTCCAAATTAATCAATTAATCATTTAATGATCAATCGTGTAACACCAGAAAATGGTCATCACAATTTCCAAGAGCCTCAAGTGATGCCGTCAAGTGTCTTGAAGATAAACAAAAGATAATTAAAGGCTAATTCCAAATATTTTTTTATTAAAGTGTGTTAACAGGTCCAAGATCACCTCATGTGTGAAAAAAATAGTATGAAGCTTTTTGTGGCTCCAGAGGAAGCTGCATGTTATCTGATAACCTGCCTCTTAAACGTATAATGTGTAAAATTGGTGGTTACCCTTTAATGCAATATGTTAAGACAAGGAAAAGCAGCACATTTTCACATTTGAGAAGGTTAAACAGGACTTAAACTATTAATCGATCATTAAAAATAGTTACTGATTCATTTTCTGTGCATCGACTAAGCTCTGCTTTCTTTCTTTTTGTTACCAAGATGAACAGCAGCCACTGTTTCAACCCTCTCCCTCTCCTCATGTGCCAAAATACAGCAGTGTTTCTGCAACCACAGCACCTCACTGGAGTGTCTGACAGTGCAGTTTTCATGGACAATGTGAATTTCTTTCATCTTGTTCTTCTGCAGGAAACATCACACCTCTCCCTTTCATAATAAAGCATCCATCTCTCCCTCACAGCATCACTGCCTTGGTCCCTCTTCTTGTGTGCATGCCTGATGATGGCTGCCACTGATCACCAGCGTCTCTCCGAGTGGGACACAGGTGTGTGGAGGGGCCCTCCTGCCTCTGTGATCCGTCACCCAGGGCCAGACAAGAGCCAGGCTGGAGCGGCTTAGGCACGTGCCGAGGGAGGGCTCTACTCCTCCCCTCTTCCACCCCGCCCCTCTGAGGACTCCCTATTCACAGCACCAGATGGGGGCTGGATCTGAGTTTTAATGAATGCTATCCTTCACGACCCGCAGAACAACAGTCGCCCCCAGCACGTCTCACTGCAGTTTGTTGCTCCACGCTGACACAGAACAATAATACACTGGACAGAAGGAGAAACATAATGCGAGAGGAGGAAATATTTCATATTTCATTTATAATTTAACATCCAAATATGATATTTTCCTCACTTGGGAGGGGGACAGAAATCTTACTTATTTCCACAAATACTAAATTCACTGTTCAAGAGATTAGCTGCTACTTCAGTTAACACATCTAGAAGCCAAGCAAACATCACACATTTAAAGTGGGTTGGTAATAGATAACATGGGGCTGTGTCGACCTCCTGCTGTTTGAAGTGATACAATAACACAGCCCTGTAATTTTGCCGTGCAGGTTGGGAGAAGAGGGCAATTTGTTCACATTTAAGAGTCAAAAGAGCCGGTTGGTAAATAGCTGCTTCATGTAAGTGGGGTGGTCTCAATGCCCAATTTAAATCCAAATAACACAGCTCTCTGTCAGAAGATTTTTTTTGTCAGAAGATTGACAATAACGGGCTTTCCTTATTATCATCAGTTGTCAGACATGTGGGTATTTTTCCGTATAAATAGTGGGCAATCATGTTTTTATTTATTGCACATAGAGGCAGGAATAGGACTAAATTGGAGGCTTCTCATTCGGAGTCAGACAGTAGCACATCTGATCATCACCATGGCTGCTTTACCCACTCTGCCAGTTATGTGTAAGGCTGTGAAGAAGAGCGAGAAACACAAAATCTAGCAATGAAAAAAACCTGTCAGAGGCCAAAATGATAATGTGCTGCCTGGTAACATGCAGAGGATGAAAACCCTCATTAGTTTGCTGAATAAACTCCAGAAACGTCCCTAAATTCTTCCATACCCGCCTGGCTAACATCTGCTCTACGCCCACACGATAAAAATGTAAAGCTTGCATATATTTATAACACAGAAGCAGGTGAGATCTGTTCAATCAGTGCTGGTTTCCATCCAGCCAGATGCATATGTTCTTCATTGGGTAGAAATAAATTGGTTGTGTACACGCCGCCCCTTACTCAGTGACCCTTGTCTGTCTCTACGTGAATTGCTTTCATGGTGTGTTAAACGAGCCGTGGTGGTGTTGGTGTTTCCCTGCACACGCTCTCTAATCCGCTGTCTGCCAGCGTTATGTCACACACCAGCTATTGTGGAGGGTTTGATTGAAGACGGCTGATCTGACTAACTGATCCCTCACCGCAGAGGTGCTCTGACACATGGACGATGTGTGAATTGGCAGTCAGGTCACATGACGGGCGTTAAGCCAATCAAAATTTTTAGATGCAGACCCGAGTGCGGCTTTGTGGCGAAAAGGCAATACTGACAGATGGTGTGTGAGAAACTGAAATGATTTTAGGTGTGTACAGTTAGAGAAGGGGTAAATTGGATCACAGAATGCTTTTCCTTTCTCTGCTTATTGACATTTCTCTGCAGCTTGTTGTCCTTTCAAACAATTTATCATCAAACTCATCTCTCTCTGCATGTCTGCACAATATGGAGACAATGTTCAGACTATTTTTTTTCAGGACCTCATAAATCATCAGCTACAGAATCAGAATGATATTAAAACACCACATCCAGAATTATTTGGTCGTAAGGTGGAATTTACGATGTTAAATGAAGCCTTGAATCTCCAGAGACCAATTTATAAAGTGTTAACTATTCAATGCCTGACAATTACTTTAAGTTTAATTCAGTCAGGTCACGTGCTTCGACCATCTGTCCAAACCCTGTAGGCTGTGAATGTATAACAAATATCCAATTGTACTGAGAAAAAAAACAAACGATAAATAAATCTAATAATATAAGGTGCATGGATACAAATTTCATACAAAGAGTTTAGTGGGAAAGAAACAAGCCCTCGCAATGTATTTTAAGGCTCACCAGGTCAGAAAGGTGAGCATTTTCAGAACGTTATTATTTTATATTCTTCCATCCTGTAAATATATCCAGTATGTCGTGTTTCTGATTCTATGTTAGTGTGCATTCAATTAGATTTCACAAGCTGAGAAACAATTCAGATAAGGAGTCAAGAATTTAAATGTTAGAGAAACCTCTGCAAATGGCTGGACAATGTTTAACAGTTGTGTGAGACTGGCTTTTGTTGCTAATACTGATGTAAAACCTGAGTTTCGGTGTCGATGCCAGAAAGATATTTTTTGACACGTTCCTCTGAAAGAATACACGTTTGTCCTACAAAATCACTTTTTTCTTTTAATAAATGTTCCCTAAGTTCTTGAATGTTGTCTAAAGCTAGGCAGCTGTAGAACTTTGCCTGAATCAAATTAAGACTCAAATTAGAAACATTAATAAAACTGTGCGAACAGAAGCAAAGACGAATACGAATCTGAGCAGGCACTTGATGTCAACTTTCAGTCATTTACAGTAGGGATGGGACAATAAAAGGTTTTAATCGCAATAAAAAACATTCACAATAAGTTGTCCGGGGTGAATTTTCATTATCGGGATAATCATGAATGTCCTCATTTGAATGACTTGAAAAAGCTGTCTAACTTGCAGTACATCGTAAAAGCTGTCTAACTTGCAGCACAGTGCAGTGAAATATTGGTTTCCTGGTTTTTTTGGATTGCCTAAGCCTGTCACCATGGCTGAAGGCATGGGTTGCACATTGTATCCCTCTGATGTGTGTAAATTCTGCAGAGTCCAATCTAAAAAACAACAGAGGGATGAGGTTACCACAGTGTCTTTATCCTTTATTTGTGCAGGAGGGCCTTATGATTTATGATGACTTATTTAAGATTCTTTGATTGTTTTTCACTAAAAAAAGACGTCCTGTATGTGATTCAAGGTAAAGTTAAAGTGATTCCAGCATGTTTTAGTGCAATTATAGTTTTTGTCTTAAAGTTTTAAGAATATTTTGTTAATCGTAAATCCACATTATGTTAGACAGGATAGTCGTGACATGACATTTTTATATCGTCTCATGCCTAATTGACAGCTTCCAATATAACAGACATTTTGTTTGGCATCAAAAATGTAATGTTTAATACCCAGCCTTTAGTCAAACATTACATCAAAATATAAAAAGACACATTTGGCCATCTCTTCAGGCTCTGCAGACACTCAAAGACTGACAGTCACTTGTTTAATGCTGACAGGAGGTCTCCCCACACACTCAGACCTCTGACATCAAAGTCTCCGTCAGAAATTTTCAAAGCATTTAGCTCTTTTTCTACATCCTCCCTCAGAGCGGGACCGGCCTCAAACAAGGCCAGAAAGTGCTCAGTCAGTCTCTTGAAGGACACGGTTTGATTTGTGTTGGTTTGAACCCATTCACCATCACTTATGCTGTACTCCATATCAGAGGCCCACTTTTTCAGCACACCGCAGTATGCATCTCTAAATTTCAGGTGGTTTTTGGCGAGGTCTGTAAGAAGTGTGGTGTGCAGTGCTGAACACATGTGCTGCAGCTCACTGTGTTTGTTCTGCAGCCAGTCCAAGAGAAAGTCCTGCGAGGCAGTTTGTGCAGCAGAGGTTTTCGTTGTCAGCAGAGCTGCAGCGATGACCTGACAGAAATGTTCTGCTTCTCCTTCACATCCCTGGAGGACGGAGTCGAAAAAGTGCTCTGTCCGGCTGGCTTCACTGCCTTGGCTCAGCAGAGCACCCAGCCTCTCCATCAGCATTACCCCCTGAACCTCAGCATCAGCACCAACAGCTGACAAGCCTGTGAGAGGACTCAGGACTTTACAAGCAGATTTACACTGGATGATGTGGCTGCAGGAGCCTGTGACATCCTGATAGTCACTCTGCTCCGTGTTTACAGGACTGTCAAAGAGTATCTTCAAGATGGAGCAGGGCAGATCAGGATTGTTCAACAGACCAACAAGCAACAGGTGCTGACATCGGGAGAGGTCCGAGAAGGAGATCTCTGTGTATCCAGGGAAAGCAGCTCGCAGACTTTGATTTGTGAGCTGCAGCTGCTTCTCCATAATCCTCCTCGTAGCGGGATTATTGTGAAACCTGTTGAAGACGTGTTCGCAGTACCGGGCCCAGTGAAAAGCTCTGGTCAGAGTTTGTTTATCCCACTGCTCCACCGCATCGCTCCGCGCCGCCACGGCCAGCAGCTCCGCCGTGCTCGCCAAGTTTTTCAGCACCGCCTCCATGTGGCGCTCTCTGCGTTCAGAGTCCAGCCTCTGAGCCCCTCACAGGCCCAGTCACTGCGGAGGAGAAGCACAACACTTACAAACTGTCCTCTGTCGACGAAAAACCGCTAATAGGTTATTGAGCTAGCTAGCAGGCGAGCAACAGGTTAGCTGGATTCGAACAACTTAACGTTAAACAAAACTTCCGGTGTCAAGTTTCAAAACAAAACGCTTTTTAACACATGTGGGTTTCAGTTACATCTGCGTTAGGATAAAAGATGAATACAACACATTAGTAAATGTATATTTAGTGAAGGTAAACATAACTGTTGTTGTTTTACTCACTTATCTTCGCATTTTTGACAACCGGCTGCCTGTAGCTGGCGCTTCTGCTTCTGCGCATGCGTGCTTGAGGAGCTTTAGCTAACATAACTTCCTTCAAAATAAAAGCCCAACGATTAATAGCATAAAAAAGGCAAAAAAAATCAGTACACACACACACACACACACACACACACACACACACACACACACATTTACCTCTTCTGTTTTAAGTGTGTTTTGTGGCTATCATACATATTTATGCATAAACTGTCTTTATTATATATTGTCAGTACAATTAAAAACACAAAGCCTGTCTTACTTGTAGGATTAGAGAAAAAAACTTTCATACATTTCTGACATGTTATTCGTAGTTTGCTTCATAATGGTCGTCATGCGTTGCCATGTACCATTCAAATGTAGTACTCACAGCAGACACAAGTGTAGAGTTGACAGTGGGATCAGATTACATGGGCACAGAGAAGAAAAACAAAAGAAATCCATGAAATCGAAGTTTTTCAAAAGGTCGAATTTCTGCGGCTGACCTGCTGAATTCAGTCCAGAAATGTCACATTGAGGCAACACAAAGAGGAGAGAGGAGGGAGGCACTGCCAGCAGGATCAAACTTCCCTCCCATCATCATCATCATCAGCAGCAGCAGCAGCAGCGTGCTGTGAGTGTAAATGTGTGTGTGCAGTCAGATCCCTGTGCAAACGCGCAGTGAGGTAGACCTCCCCAGTCCACATTGCTCCAGTGTTTTGGAGGCTAACCTGTGGGTCGGTGCGCCGCTGTGTAAAGCATGAAAACTGGGACCCGGCAGCTCACAGGACGAGTGAGAGGAAGGTGCGCACCAACGAGCTGAACCCTCAGGGTGAGCACAGATAAGGAGCTTTTATTTATTTATTTATTTATTTATTGGGAGAAATTGTCGCTGATTTTTCTGTTGCCAAATGAATTTCAGACTTTTGAATGTCTTTATGCATACTCTGTTTAAGGCTGGGGGTATAACTTGAACTGAATAGCTTCCTGTTTGCAGAATAATGTCATCTTTGGTAACTTTGGCTCAACTAAATCTCACTTCTTAAAAAGCTTGCTTTTTAAAAAATGATCCTGAGTGTAATTTAAAGCATCTTTAATTAGCTGACATGTTTTGTTCAGTTGCAGCTCTCAGTCACTTCAGTGGTTTTAATTAGTGGAGGCTCAGCTGGATTTCAGTCATAACTCATCAGGCGTCCTCCCTTGATCCTATTTGCAGAGAGGAGAAATGTCTGTTGTGGCTGTTTTTTTATTTTTTATTTGCAACAGTTGTAAAGCAGGAGACAGTTTTTTAAAACCTTATTACAGTTGTAAATGAAATGTGCTGCCGAGTGTTTTAATAGCACAATGCAACACAGTCCAAAACCACTTTATTGCACTGAAATAGACACAGCACCAAAAGATCTGAATGGTACTGGGAAAAGTTTATCAGTCAGTGTTTTCTGACAGTGAAATGCAGATTGTTGAACAACAGAGGGCCAGAGACAGCCTATTAGATTTGACAAATAATGAAGTATTAAGTCAGTACAATATGGCAGCTCAGGATTTATGACACTCCATGTGGTGCTCTAACAAAAACAAGGTGTCACTGGATATTGTGGATCTATAAACAAGCTTTGTGCTGTAGGCTTTTTGTATGTTTTGAATTATTGGAGGTAAAATGAGAATATTCTGCTTTTTTTCCCCGTATTTTCTGCTGGAGACTTTATTGGCCACAGCTGATGATACATTATGATACCTGAACACAGCACTCACTCACAACACACAGTGCTTATCTGCTGTAGAAACATGCTGAGTTCCCTTGTTTAAATGGACAAATCAGCCTCCAGATCAGTTTACTGTTGTAGACGAGAAAGGCATGAAGGTCGGCGAGGGTTAGGAGGACAGAGCCACTCTTGTTTTCTTTCTAATTGACGTGATTCAGCAGGCGAAATTCCCATCCATATGCCTCTCCTGGAGCGATCTGCAGCCAGCCGTGGCAGTTTATGACGACTTCTCTGAAGTCACGAGGCTTCTCAGTATGGGAAAATGTATATTTGTGTGTCTCTGTGCATTCTTGGGCTATAAATCTACTGTCATCTCTAAATGAATCAGCAAATTCAGCAGATGGTACATGCTACACAAAGCTTTTGCAGAGTGTTGGTGTTGGCTGTGTTTTTGGCCTGCAGCTGAAGAGGTCAGGCTGCAGTGTGGTGAGAGGAACCAGGTATGTTTAACACCAGCTGGTTGTTACTTTAGGACTCTGTCCTGGGAAAAAGAGGGGGAAACCCAGTGTGATGTCAATTCATGATGCTGTCGAGAAGGACTTTGAACCCATAATGCTTGGTGAGAATGTATATTTCAGGTGTTTTAAGAAGTAGAAGAACTGAGTCAACACGTAGGAGAACCCTCCAGTTTATCTGACAAATTCAAAGTCACAAAATTTGAAGGTACTGCGTCGTCATTGGACAGTGATGATGTGTAAATTATGCATTATTTGTATATTTACACATAACACAAATAAATGGAGTTGTATGAATGGCTCTTGTCCTGTGAGACATGAGAAGTTGTCCCACTGCCCTTGTTCTGTCTGTCAGCCTGCACATGGGAATGTGGCACCTGTGTGTGAGTGCTGAGCTCCAGAGTTTAGTGTGTGTATGCAACGCGGAGCTCTTGTCCCCGGGAAGATAAGACGACCTTGGTCGGACATCAAGGTCCTGATGTCCAGTGTTGCACCACAGTGTGATTTGGTTACAGCCAACTCCAGGGGGACCTTGAAATGTTACACAGCTTTAAAGGTCAGATTCCTTGCATTGTGTTGCACTCCCTCGGTATTCGGAGGACATTTTCAGCCATCACAGACTATGAAATTGTTGATGGCAGTTTTGCTTCCTTGTTTGAATGAGCCCTTCTTATGATTTGCATAAAATATCCTGTCGCTATTTGCCTACCGCAGGGAACGTAAGATGTTCCCGCTTGTGTCCGAGCTGGAGGCAAAACTTTTTCTATGCAGCAACAATATTTCATTGTTTCATTGTGTGCTCTATGTTCAACCCACTGTAGTGTCTTTAATGCCACCCAGACAAAGAATTTGACAATAAAGAATATCACCAATCTATGTTGTTTTCTAAACAATAGGAAAGTTAAAGGGACAGTTCGCCCCAAATAAAAATATATATTTTACCTCTTACCTGTAGTGCTGTTTATCCATCTAGATTGTTTTTGTGTGAGTTGCCGACTTTTGGAGATAGGGAGATTTCGGCCTTCTCTCTAATATAATAGAATAGATGTCACTCTTAATAATACATTTCAAATACTTGACAGCACTGCCTCTTTCTAGAAATCATGACTCCGGCTACTCAGACAATCCACAGACATTGTTGTGAGCAGTTTCATGTATGAAACTATTTTCGTACTCCTCAACTACACCCTTAAATCGTACCATTGATTGAAGCATGCATCTACTCATGGATGGGAGGCGAGCTCGCTAAGTTAATGTTACAGCTCAGCCAAGAAGGAAGGAATGTTTACATCCCACAGTTCAATGTAATGTAAGAAGGCAGACATCTCTACAACTGATATCTAAAATATGCATAAAAATATGTATTTTTGATTTTGAGGTGAATTGTCCCTTTAAGATGTGCATCTCAGCAGATTTACTACCATCTGGTGCATTAAAGGGAGCAGTATATCACCAGAGTAACCGCTAACTGCTACTAACAATAGCTTCCGTTAGCTAGTTAGCTCAGCTTGCCGTGTAGCTAGCACTCCTATTAGCTGACTCTGCCTGCACTGGGAGCTTGGAGCACCAGGGGTGTTTTGGTGTTGTTTGTTATCCCACTGTCACCTCTTGAGGTATAAAATGGCTAGAGGCTAGCTGGTTAGCATGCTAACTTCCGTAGATATCTCAGCAACACAATACAAAAGATGTCTTAGACATATGGTCAAAGTTATTTCTTCATATTCTTTGAATAATTAATTACTTAAAACGAAGCCTTGAGTAAAAAGGTCCTCAGTATCGTTGTGATGCCGCCATGTCTCATCCTTGAAGTTGACTTCTGCACACTCCATCTCCACGTCCGTGTTTGGAGAGGTAATCACACCTCCTGTGCGTTCAGGCTGTGAATATGAACTGCAGAGCTGTTGATGTGTGCTGTTCTGCGTCTGCTCTTACATCTGGTGCCCAGTTGTTTTGTCAATTACTCACTTGTCTCAGCAGCAAATCCACTAATGGAGTGACACTGGACTGGAACTTGAATGATTTTGACATTACAGCTCATACACTGAAGGATTTGGCACCCTGTAGCACATTATTGGAAAAGACTGCGAGAAATGTCTCATTTACTCAATGACTTCACTCTGCAGGCAATAAGAAGCTGTTAAATATCGCTCTGAATATTGATGTTGAACACAGTTTCTCCATCAGGCTGTAATGTAAGGCCTGTTGCAGTGTCGAGTGGATTGGATTGCTTTAGACTGTATGACAGACTGTATCACAGATTGCAGAAGGAGCTCTTTGTTTGTGTCAAAAGTCCTACTGTCTGAGTCTGGCTGGTATAATAGTGTCTGTTGTCCAGTGAAGAGGGGGACAGGAACTGTGCTGTCAGTGCCCATGAGAACATCTCTTGTCATCAGGTGAACTGTAAACCAAACCAGGATCTGGCCTAGAGGACAAAAGCACTCAGATCTCGTGTATTCATTTGATCCTCCGCGACTCCTGTTGGGAATATTGGGCTTGACTGGCAGCTGGAGAATATTGTCATGATCATTTAGAAACAAAAATGTTAAAAACGTCCTTTTTTAAAAGACTTATTCCTTTCTTAAAGTTTAATTAACTCTAAATTTTCCATTTATTAATGATGGTTATTATAAAGTGTTACCAAAGTGTAGCCTGAGAATTGCCATGCAGTCAAATTATAATAATTGATATCCTGCAGACAGCACACATTTAAAGTTTACATTGTGTCACCATCTGTGCTGTCTTTGTGTCTCCACCTCCTCCTCCTCCTCCTCCTCCTCCTCCTGCTCCTCTCCTACTTCAGGCCGTCAGTAGGGAACCATGTGCAGCTCCCTGAGCCCCAAACAGCCCAGTGGCCCCGGCCTCACAGACATGCAGCAGTATCACCAGTGGCTGGCCAGTCGACACGAAGCCAGCCTGCTGCCCATGAAGGAAGACCTGGCCCTGTGGCTCACTAATATTCTCGGTAAACAGCACCAGACACACATTACTACATACGAGTAATCCCACCTTCCTCAGAACAAATACACGGTGCTGTTGCTGATTCATTTAAAACGCTGTCCTAGAAACACCTTGACGTTGAAAAATGTGCTCACCTTTAACATTAATTGAACTGGTATTGCTGTTGTGAACACCTCTGCAGCGGACTGAGATCAATCTGAACCTCATTACAAGCTATTTTAAAGTGTGTTTCCATGTTCACACACTCTCCCATAGATTTGCCTTAATTGAATAATGGGCGTCATTAACATCTCCTGAATAATGCACAGTCAGTGGTGGAGAATAAGCAGAAGATTAAAGAAGATTTGTGCAAGGTTGCTGTTGTATAATAAATGACCCCGTATAGTCGTCTTCAACACCGCAGTCTCAAAACAAATGCATGGAGCACTCTGAGGATCTGATTTGAATTAAGTGACAATGGGGTGTGCACGAGGAATGTTAAGTTTCAGGTCAAAACATGATGGACTCGGCAGGGATATTTGGACGAGAAGAAACAGTATATTCAGTATCTAAAAACAGTAGTAGTGGTAATTATTGTATTTTTGAAATACATTTTTCATGTGTAAATGATTTACACTAAGTTTTGGAATTGGTCCAGTAGATCGTTTCAGCTGGAAGCCACAACATGGCTGCGTGGCCGCAACTTAATTCTTGACCGTCAAAGTGACGTCCACTAAACAGGCTTGTTTTTGCCACTGACTGACTGAGATAATGTGTTTGTTATTCTGTGCCTGACAACGTTACGGAAAAGATTCCTACAGTGATGGACCTCTTTGTGTTTTGTTACCAGAACCACAAGTCTCGTTCTAGGTTCTACATGTGAGTTGCTGTAGGAAGACGACCGTGAATGCTTCCAGACAGAATTTTTTTCCGAAGGCATGGATAAATTTTTTTCAAGACTTCTTGAATGAGACGGGTTTCTGGTAACAAAATGCATCTTATCTTTTTTTAACAAAGAGGTCTATCTCTGTAGATGACGTAACAGACACGTCTCAGACTGTCAGTGGCAAAAGCAAGCACTTTTAGTAGACGCAACTTCGACGGTTGAAGTTGCCCCAAAGGATTACATTGCAGCATATGGAGCTGTGTCGTGGCTGCCAGCTGAGTAGATCAAATTCTCCTGGTAAGTATGAATCAGTTACACAACAGAGCGTGTAAATATAGGGCTCAGGTTTAGAAATACTGCAATTTCCCTTTAGAGACTTAACTTTGACGTGTTCCTCTAAAAGGTGGCATTTGGAGGTTTAAAGCTGCAAAAAGGGATTTTGGAGAAAGATAGCTGATTGTTAGTCTCATTACCAGGTCGTCAGAGACTGGCCCATTGGGTTGGTAGGTCGGGCTGGCCACCAGCCCAATGTGGGAATGAGACTCAACAATCAACTCTCATACAAATCGCCCCTTTAACTGTGTCAACAGTGATCAAACAGTGTGGACATAAAAATGTATTTGTCAAAAAAACTAAAATTTTCAAAATTCCCTGAGAGTTTAAGAATGAAGTAAATGCTCACTGACTTTCTGAGAGAAAAACTCTCCACTGACTAGTGTTTTATAAGCATATATTATTTTCTTTTTTTATTTCTTTTCCTGTGTGTGACCAACTTAAAACAACCTCAGTATCTTCCCTATTATCTCTGGCGGACTCTGTGTTTGCACTGCAACCAGCTGAACTAGTAACCGCTGGTCCGCTGCGGTGAGGGATCAAGGGTGTACAAGAAGCAGAATCATCCCAGTAAACACACAGTATCAAACCAGCATGTTGGTTTAAGCCAAACACAAGAAAGAAGGCGCCGATATGCTCGGCAGCGTTCACAGTTGCAGGTAGGAGGAGCGGTGCGGTGTAACGATGAATCCACTGATTGAGTGGGAGGCGAATGCCTGCCGATACCGATGAGTCACATTGTTGTTGTGTTGGGAATTTATAGGGCTGAGTATACGAGTTTCAGTATTTCTCTGAGAGCCCTCTGGAATATATTTTCCTCATACGGCGAGGAGCGAGCGAGAGTTTGAGTGTATGAGACGGGAGCTCACTGAGTATTTCTCAAGATTTCAATCTCTCTTTTCTGGGCTCAATTACAACATTTGGAACTCATTAAACGCCGAAGCCTGAGACCCCTCCTCCTATAAGCACCAGAAAGGGGATTTTAAAAAAATCTCTCCGGTTTCTTTCCACAGACACCCCCCTGCCACCACCTCCTATTTCACAATGATCTAACTAAGAAGGAATGGTCCTCTGGAAGTCAGTCAACTGGACACCACATGTTGATCACCAATATATCTCTGCAACTGTGCAGCATAATGACACATTACTGAGCACAATCAGATGCCCCCTTTCCATCTGACCCTGTCTTTGCCACTCCTCTGTGTAGCACCAGAAAATCCCCCCAGATTCCCCCAAGTCATGTTGTAATATTTGGACATTTGGCTTATGCAGAGCTGCCTAAACCCGGCAGCACAAGCCAAGCTCAATCAGCCAAGCGGTTTCTGAGAGTCAATAACACTGCACCGAGTTCAGCTCCAATTGGAAGAGGGCTGGGGATTAAATTTTATTTCCTTATGCTGTATTTATATTCCAAAATGAGCATTTTTATGTTGAATTTATTGCTGGATTTTCTTCTTTCTTTATGTGTCCCTCGGTCAGGTCTGGAAATCACCGCTGAGAGCTTCATGGATCGCTTAGACAATGGCTTCCTGTTGTGCCAGCTGGCTGAGACACTGCAGGAGAAGTTCAGGGAAAGTAACGGAGGCCTGCCTGCCCTTGGCAACAGCAAGGTACCGAGTAACCTGAGGATTACAGTAGTCTAGCATGATAACGATTACAGCGAAAACACTAATCTGGGAGCCAGATCTCACCTGGAAGTGTTCCTTGTCTGACTTTGTATGTGAATGATTTGACAGAGGAGTGATCTTGAGAGAGGAGCCATCAGTCACGCAGTATCTTATTAGATCATTTTGACTGACAGTTACTATGGTCTCAGCTATTTCAACAATCCTCCTCCTGTGTGATTAGAAAAGAATGTGAAATCCAGACAGCCATGTTTGATATTTGTTTTCTGTATTACCACGTTAAAGGGGCTCCGTGGAGCTTCTGTTTTGTGCCTGAAGCTGGTCGTTTGTTTACGTTGGAGGACTCCATTTCTAAACCAACGTTGGCTACTGTTGCGCCCTATGAGCGGAGAGGAGAGAGGCACTGAGACACTGAGAAAATCTGACCTTAGTCCTTTATAAAGAAACCCACAGTCTGGGAGGATTAAAAAATGTAAACAAACCATCTGCAGGCTCATATAGGCAACTGAGAGACGACGATGGTTTCATTTTTCACGTCAAGGAAAATCTGCTCATATATGGCCAATGAAAAGTGATTAATACATGTAAATTTCTTTTCAAGATCCCTTGAATTCTGTTTTCTGTATAATTTATGAAGACCAGACTGCTTGAAGACAAAGATAATGATGTTTCATTGACTCTCTGTGAGAGCTACACCCTGATATTAGGTTTCTCTCAATAATATCAATAAAAGCTACAACTGTAAAATCCCTCCCATCTCTTATCATAACCTTTGGAGAGAAATAGAAATGACAGAAAGACACTAAATAACATCAAATATGATGTCCCCCCCACTCAGCAGCGACCATGAATCCCAACTTTGCAAGGAGCTCCACAATTTCAGAAAAAGCAGCACACAAAGGGTGGGATGGTTGATGGGGGATGGGGTCTGCAGCCTTCAGCAGGGCCAAAAAAGAAAAAATAAAGGCTGGCAAGGACACATTAACTGATGGGGCCCCACATCCCCTGTGAGAATTGGCAGAACTACGATTAAATGTTCATTTCTAGTGAGCCTTGAGTGAGGGTTTAATGAATTGTGTAAGATTAAAGGGTAACCCTGCAAGTTGTTGTAATTTAACCCAAGCAATCAGCGCATTCGTGTATTTTACTGGGTCAGTGCTCAAGAAAACAAACCGATTGGGGTGCAAATCCTTTCATAGTATCAGTTTCAGAGCTAATGCAAGAAGGTTTGATGTCTTCAGCATATGACTGGCAAGAAAAAAATGAAAATATTTGTCTTTTTTCCCATGAAAACATCATAAAGTATTGAGCTAATTTTCCTTGACTGGCCTTCAAAATAAAATTTGGCTTCGTAAGTGCAATTTTTTCGATCTTTACTTACTTACTTACACATTGAACAAACGTCTGGTGCTCAGCGGGATTACGTGTTCCTGACAGAGGGAGACAGTCATTAGGGAATGTTTCGGTCAAGACGAGACGCAGCAAAAGACTCTTTTGTTGGCTCTTCAGTGAGAGTTGTTGATGTTTGCACTGAGGCATTACTGTGCTGATGACGGTGGGTCTCCTGATCTCAGTGTGAGTGCAGCAGCGCAGATGTGAGGAAATACTTGAGGTCAGTGACCGTGGGACGGCGGAGCAGCCACTGAAATAGAGGAGCTTATTGATCGTAGAGAGACACAGCTGAGGAGTCCTGAGTCAGATAGAGGTCTGCCCTAACTCAGGCTGTGACATCAAACAAAGTTGCATTATGATCTTTTATAGCGAGCATGATTTATTGCGGTTTGTCCACATTATAGCTCCTCACCGCTCCAATTAAGAGCTTTTAGTTCGACCAGCCATGAAAGATTAATCAACCACGCCTGATACTCTGCACCTCATCTTGTGTCATGTTGAGCTTATGATTCATGTAAAACAATTGTTGCGTTAGCAGCTTATCAAGGCGTTTTATAAGCTGTCACTGATCACAGATACATGTTACCACTTTAAAGAGAACTTCCATCTGCTTTGAAGCGTCATTATAAGTTGGCGTGTGGGTTTTTTACTAAGTGATTCCAGCAGAGCGAAATGATGAATCCATTTGCAGATGCTGTCTTCCCACGTGTTTACATCAATCAATATCAACTGCAGATGAGTGAAGAGGATATTTCTTTCTTGTCTTATCACCACCATGTGATAAGTTCAATACCACCACCATATCTAACTAAGGACTAATATGCTTATTGGCTTTCTGGTAGATGATTGATACAGTACCACTCCCATATCTGTCCTTGAAATCTGAAGCTACAGACAGCACCTGGTTAGCTTAGCGTAGCACAAAAACTGGAAACGGGAAAGCAGCTAGCCTGGCTCTGTCCAAAGGAGACTTCCTACAGCACCTTTAAAGCTAATAAAGACTGCTTTTTGTTTAATCTTGACAAAAAAAACATCAAACCTAAAGGCCAGAATAAAAGTTACCAAGAACGTTTCTGCAAAACCAAAGAAAAGTTCAAACTGAACGTTTCATGATGTTGGAACTTTACGTTTATTCTATTTCTCTTCCCTCTCTTCTCGCTGCTTCAGTGTAGGCATAATAACACTTGGTTAGGGTGAGGAAAACATCATGTTTTGGCTCAAAATACCTGTTCGCCCTAAAGACAGCTGGAAATATCCCCATTGGTGTGACTCAAAAGTAATCTAATAAGCATATAATGTGAACGTGATATGCTACAAATGTCAATCTTGGACGTAAATGTGGTTTAAAAACAAAAATTGGCCATTCTTACGATAACCTGACGTGCCAGATGGTTTGTTGCAGGGAACCATCTGGGATGTCTTTCTTGGAAACTGTTTGGACAAGCGCAGGAACTTTCAAAAATACTTGGCAGTTAATCAGACAAACAGTCTGGGTATCACTGTCTATCACAGGCTAACCGCAATCAGATCAACAGTAGGAGAGCACTTCTACCAGTGGAGCCTGTTGATAGACTCTGATCAAAACTCTTGCCTATGTCAGTCGGAATAAGAGGGAAAATATATTTCCACCAAGAAAGGATTGAATCCTTTTCTTTGCACTTACTCTTCCTCTTTCACCGCGACCACTTAAAAGAGCCACTGTTCTCTTGATCACATGATCACGACATCTTACAAATCCAGCTGCCTTGCAAAGTAAATTTTGAGTCAACTAGTATTTCTTGTTTGGGAGTAGTTGACAGGCAAACAGCAGAGACTCCAGGAAGTTACTGCATTCAGAATAGTTTTACTCATAACTAAGCATTGGACGATATTAATGATTATCCTGACCAATATAAACTAACAAAATAAAAGTATTAATAATAAAATTACACTTAGACATACTGGAATCACTTTAACCATCACAGATAGGACACGTCTTTTTTAGTCAAAAACAATCAATCAAAGAATCTTAGATAAGTAATCATAAATTTAAAGGTTTTGTGAGGATATTCACAATTATCTTGATTGACGATTATCCCGATAATGAAAATTCACAACAATCAACTTATTGTGAGTGTCTTTTATCCCAATCCACGTTCAACTCTTTAACCATCCTATCCCTACTCATTACCCCTGAAGCTTTAGAGGTGCTGGAAGGTCAATTTTTTAACTGCTGATCAAAGCCAGGTTAGCTGTTTGCTCTGTTTCCGGTCTTTATGCTAAGCAAAGCTAACTGGCTGCTGGACATGATTATCTCATCAACAAATGTTGAACTATGCCTTTAGTGCGCATGCACAGCTTTGATGGTAGTTGCATTGAGAATATGCAGCAGGTCTACTTAAATCATCAAGTTCATAGTCATTTTAAGCAAAGTACTTATCCTTATTATTATTAAATATGCATTTTATTCAGTTAGCCACCTCAGAAGTAATAACACGCCGTTCTGATCGTTAGCTGCAATGTGTGGTGGACATTATTTCCTCAGGAATGCAAAGTGATTCAACAAAAGAAAAGGATCCCAGAAAAGTCAAAAGGAGAGCCTGGAAAGAAAAGAAAAATACCCACAAAAGCCTGCATATTTCCAGCATGAGCTCACTGCACCTTTCTCATAGCACAGACGCACATATCCTGTATAAAACCACAGCAAGGCGCATAAATCTCCCTGAACAGACCGTGTGGGGGCTGAAACCCATAAGCATGTCATTTGATCCCGAATCATAGAAGGCCTGGTAAAGTAGCCCCGGTTTTCTGAACCGCCATCTCCCATATTGATCTGTATGGAAAAGGCCCCTGATTCTGAGCTGAAACCAGATCCTTGACAGATGGAGAAGAAATCAGTGTAGATAAAGAGTGTGTGGCTCTGTGTTTTGATGGAAATTCTGGGGGTTGGGCTGCACAAATCAGCCTGCATGACATTTGTTTTCTCTTTGTCAAACACAAAGTAAAAATTCATGTTCAGCTCACTGTTGACGTGCTGTTCATCAATGAATTTGGGGGATATTCTTCATCCTAGCGTACATGAAGACATCTTGTTAACCTCTCTGTCTCTGGCAGAATATTCCCAATCGGAGGATACCATGTCGGCAGAGCGCTCCCTCCGGCTCCTTTTTTGCACGGGACAACACAGCCAACTTCCTGGCCTGGTGTCGTAAGGTTGGAGTTGGAGAAACATGTCTGTTTGAGTCGGAGGATTTAGGTGAGTGAACTCTTTTTCTGCATCAGACCGCTAGAAAATCACAAAAGGACACACAGGCTCCAGTGTCCTCATTGGGCTTTGGCTGTCCCTGGCACTGCCGGGGCATTGGACTCAGATTTCTATCTCCTGTGAATGGCGTGTTTGTGCAGGTAGAGCGATCACGCAGGTTGGGCTGCTTCCCTCTTCTTTCCCTTTGAAGCTCAGAGGACTCACATCTCCAGGCTCTGATTCAACTCCTTTGACATGCACACAAAGCTCACATGGGCAGCAGCAGTCTGCTGGGAGCACTGTGATGGGAGCAGCTCTACCTGACCACAAGGACGCGTGCATCTCGAATAATATGCTCATGCACGAAATGTCTGAAGTAAGACAAAGGGAGCACAGACAGAAGGGTGTGAGTTAGGGAGAAAGTAGGCCAACGCTATGCAAATGTTTTCCTCAGCCCCGAGTAGGGACATTTTCTCTTCCTCTTTCTCACTCAGGGTTTCATCTAAGTCTCGCTATCTATTGCAAGCATTTTTTTGCGTGTTATGTCACTGAAATATGCTCACAGTTCAGATATGTCTGGACTGAAATGCGGTCCTTACAATCAGATGTTCAGTATGTGACCCCGAGAGTGACAGAGATACCGAGAATATTCATACATTCCTGTAATTTCTGACTAATGGCTGGTGGACCATCGCGAAGCAATTTGAACTATGCAAATCATTTCTGAAGGCCGAGTTACACACAGAGTTATCTATCAACACTGCACTGTCACATGAAGCAGACATGTAATTGTGATCTAAAAACACTGACACCTGTCTTCTTTCTTTCTGTCTGTCTTTCTCTGGATGGATTTATCAGTTCAGCAGTAGATGTAACAAAACAAGGTTTGCTATCATGCAGTGGATATTTTGTCTATAATGCATGGTCTGGTGTGTCACATGTAACGTACATCTTGCATCCACCCTCACCGTCTGATCATATAGTCTGAGGTTAAAACAAACACCTGAAGCCTTTCTGAACAACGCTCCTTTTCATTTTATGTGGACTGCAGAGGAGAGGAACATTTGAATGCATGAAGCTCATTTTTGTGTGCCACTTACCATCACACAGCCACCCATCATCACTTTATCATCTTTTACCATATGTACAATGTCTATATGCTGTAATTACACAATGCTAAAACCTGATCTCTTTCTGCAGTTCTTCATAAGCAGCCAAGAGAAGTGTGCCTTTGTCTTTTAGAGTTGGGACGGATAGCCTCAAGGTAAGGTCTAGCTATTTTACCATTTCCTTCTTGGGATTGTTTAGCAAATACTCTCTTAATTCTATTCTTATTTATCTTGTTTCCTTTGGTCTAGGTACAATGTGGAGCCTCCTGGCCTTATTAAACTGGAGAAAGAGATTGAACAAGAAGAGAAAGCACCTCTACCACCCCTCTCACCTGTATCTCCAGCCCAGCCCCTCCCTCCATCTCCTTCCATATCTCCTGCCCCGTCTCCTTCCCCGTCTCCTGCTCCATCTCCTGCCCCGTCTCCTGCCCCGTCTCCTTCCCCGTCTCCGACTCCTACCAAAGTCACTTCCAGCAAGAAAAGTACAGGGAAGCTTTTGGATGATGCTGTAAGTTAGCAGCAGTTTACCTCTGAAGTTGCGTCGACTTTTGACACGAGGGTGGAAATCTGTGACATATTTATCTTTGTCTGTGTGTGTGTGTGTGTGTGTGTGTGTGTGTGTGTGTGTGTGTGTGTGTGTGTGTGTGTTACAGGTAAGACACATCGCTGATGACCCCCCCTGCAGATGTCCGAATAAATTCTGCGTAGAGAGACAGTCACAGGGTCGTTACCGCGTTGGGGAGAAGATGCTTTTTATCCGGGTGAGTTTATTTCAGTAAGATTTAGATGTATGCATCTGTTGGAAAGTTTGAACAGTGGTGGAAAATGTATTGAAATACTTCATGGGGTTAAACATAAAGATACCACAGTGGAAATATTTTCAATGCAGAATAAAAGTTGTCTTAGTGTTGTATTACTGATTTACATACAAGCAGTTTATTGTTGTTGAGGGATGTCCAGGTGTACTGTAACTGTACTTAAGTTCAATATTGAACTTTGTACTTGCCTGAGTATCTCTGTTTTTATTCTATATGTGCTTCACTTCATTTCAGAGGCTATTATAGTTCTTTTTATTAATTTATTTGACAGATATAGAACCTTTACTTGTAATGCAGTATTCAAATGTTAGCAACTTTTATTTAAGTAAAAAATATGAATACTTGTTCCACCACTGAATACTTTATACTACAGTATCTGTGTACTATTTGCTAGCTTATTGTCCAAGTATGCATCAAATTATTAGTTAAGAGTTAAAAGTACAGTATTTTCCACTCAAATGTAGTAAAGTAAGAGTACAAACTGGGTAATAATCATGCAAAGCACCAGTATACAGTATATAAACTGAATTGCAGGCAAAAATATATCAAAGTTAATTGACTTTTATTGGGTTGATATATTTTATAACACATGAACAGAGAAAACCTCATAAAAATGACACAACTTCATATTTTTGCTGATACACTTTCATCCATTCTATTAATTTTTAAATCAGTGACAATAAGGTCAAACCTCTGTTCATTCTCGCAGCATATGGCTGTATGTTGATTCTCGGGGCTGGGTTTGGGATGAAAGTAACCTATTGTGTCTGGAGAGCCCGCCTTTGCTGTGAGGTCTCATTTACTGCGAATGGTATTCTGACAATGTCCGTCTTCAGCCAAACATAATGTGTTAGGAAAATAACATCCACACATTTCCATATGATCTGTTGACCAAGTTATCACCTGGAAAATATTTTACTCAACTACATTACTCAATACTGGCCTCTGCATGAATCACATCTTATAATAACATTGAATCTATCAGTGCAGGAAATGTTATTTGACTTTCTCTGATTAGTAGTTTCTCTACTGGAGACAGACAAATGGAGGCTAACACAGATTAAAGAAGTAGCATTGGTCCCCTGGGGATCCTGGTTACTTGGCAACCCACAACCAGGATTCACACCTCGAAGGATGTGATTCATGCCGGCAGTACGTTCAGGAAGAGAGGACCTTCAGAAGACAGTTTACTCTTGGGTGTCCTCTGCTGTCAGCCTGTTATATTGCAACTGCTAATGTCAAATCTCAACCAAATCAAATGTCAGTCAGCGTCAGGTTAGGATGAACAAGGCGCTTTTGAAATATTTGTGAGGACAATGAGAGTGTAATTTACAGCTAGAACAAGACTAACAACAAAACAACATAAATCTGAATATTTATCATCATCTGATGCCTCCTCAATCTTTATTGTGTTGCTGAGCAACCAAGGACGAATTGTGAGAAGCTCACGTGCCTTACCTTACATGTCAATTTTATTTAATACATTCACATTCATAATATAATATAATATAATATAATATAATATAATATAATATAATATAGTATATATTGACCAGTTTTTCCCTCCTCTCTTAATGAATACATAACTTAACATTTGAATTGCTTTACAGCTGTTTTTTACCCAAGACTGTATTAACATGGCGGCCATTTTCCTCTGATGTCACGCTCAGCGTGGGAAGCTCAAATGTCATTCTGCTGTATTCAAGGTTGCAATCTTCCTATTTATTTTCGCCCTGTAATTAAAACGTATAGCCTACTGGATGTAGGCTTATCAAATGGCAGCTAGGAAGTGGTTGAATACTAACTAGTTAGCTAATTAGTTATCAAATATATCGTCTGATCCCTCTGGATTTTCACTATCCATCATCGAGAAGTGGTGAAATGATAACAATTAACCTATGTTTATACGTCTTGCAACCTAGAAAACAGCAGCATCACATTATCCCGGCATTTAAGCTTCCCACTCTGTGCATGCCTCAGGAGAAAATGGCTGCTGTGTGAATATGGTCTATGGGTCTCCCTCTAAATTCCACCTTACATGCAAGAACATTTCCTAAACAGTGCATTGCAAAGTAAAAAGAAAAGCAAAATATCAGTAAAAGTGGAAAAAAATGAAAGCCTCTTGATTCAGTTAAAACACAATATCCTCCAAAAAACCCTTTAAAAGGAGAACATTCAGGGAGATCAACAGACATGCACTAGATGTTGTACACACACAGAAATTGCATGTTTATTATCATGTGTAATCGAGTGAGATACATCATCTGATCAGGCCACAGCAAGTGTTAAACCTCTGCTCCTTTGTCTCTCAGCCTGCACTCTTCACAGTCAAATGCTTTAATTAAAATTCCTCGGATGGTTTTACCCCCCAGCAGCTGCTTCCACTGAAAAGGCATGAATACAGTCTGTCTGTATGCAGCCGTGGAGTGAGGACAACAGTGGCATGCAGCACATATATGGGTCTACGCCACAATTATCATGACATGCCTGAGAGTCTGACCTTCTCAGCTCCTGGAAAAAATGAGGTGGCTGTAGCCTCAACAAGGGGGCAGAGTAACATCACAGTGTTTGTGAGAAGTGCTGTCCCAGATCAGCCCCGGGCCCCTGTCCTTCTCTGGACCGCTGAGGAGGGAACGGGCTTCAACAAGGGTCTTGTCCCAAAGCAGCATGATTGAAAGCCCTCTGCGTCACACAAGTCCATTAAATCCACAGTCACAAAGCCTGAGGGTTTGGCGCTGGTGATTGGAAGCAGTGCCCCGCCAGTGCCCTCCTGATTGATTCTTCTAAGAGGCTTATAAATGTTGGATGTTATGCTGCTGGAGGGCAGGAGGCCTCATATCTGGCTGGACTGAGGTGACAATCTCATGAGGTAGTTTACCCTTTTTATCAAACGATTTAGTTTGGTATTGGTCTGAGTCATTCTCCTATTGTTTGTGGTCTTAAAGACAAACAAAGCATCCTAATCTTAACAACAACAACTACTTAATTCCTTCTTAGAGGGGCCTTCAGTAAACAAGCTTGTTTTACTGGTGGTGTAATGGCATGTTAATGAGGTGGGAGGTGATATGGCTCCATGGAGGCAGACATGTTTTGTGCCCATAGCCTCTGGGAAATGTGAGTGTCTGAGCATGCAATATATCAGAGCCTTTAATTCCTTCTTCTACTGCTTATTATAATGGCCGATGTTGCCATGGTACCCAACCTTGAGAATGTGCCCTGATGTGGCAGGTGGTATCTTTTTGACGCAAATGGTTCAGACCAAACAATGAAAGAAACACTGCATATAAATCATTGGTTAAGCAAAGCATTTAGGGTTATTTTATTGATTCAATAGCTTTCTTTTTTTTTTTTTTTTTTTTTGTTTGCCATGCTAGCGGCCTGGCTCAAGGGATGGCAATGTCTGTCTGCCTGTCTGTCAGTCAACCTTTTTGGTCAAGACTAAAATATTCCAACAGCTATTTCGATGGACTACCATGAAGTTTTGTTCAGACATTCATGATCCCCAAAGGATAAATCCTACTGATTCTGGCGATCTTCTGATTTTTCTCATAGCGGCACCACCAGGTCAGAGCTTTCACTTATACAGTGAAATATTTTAGCATCTACAAAGATAGATTGGCACAAAACTTAGTACAGACATTCATGGTTTCCTGAGGTTGAATACTAATGACTTTGGAAATGCCCTCAATTTTTGGTTAAGGTTTGCATATGTGGTTTTGAGTGAAATATCTCAACAAATATTGGATGTATTGCCACAGAATTCAGTTGAATTGAATATGTGCAGCAGAGCTTCTCCCACTGGCCCCGCCCGTGAGCCCATAGACTTTACATTGTGATGATGGCACAGATTTTTAAAATGCTTTTCTCAGCTCTGGGAAAATTTTACAAATATGAAACGTCCATCCAAATTCATGATATAAAGATCGAGTTTTCAGTTTGAGGTGTCCTGTCAACAGTTTTACAGACGCCACAAAGGAATTTAATGAGATTTTTAAATAATCATCAGTAATTTGGATATAATGACTAAGTGGGTAAAGGCAAGTATTAGAACAAGTAGAATATTGTGGTAAGTTCAGAAAACTACATCATTTTGCTGTAACGCAGCCTTTAAAACATGAGGAAACGACAAAACACACACCATATCCAAAACCTAAGATGATAAATAGCCTTTTATTATGATAATTACTTAATATTGATATATTGCCCAGCCCTACTGTGGACCGTTTGTCTTCTTTATTATGTAATCAAATCAAACACTCAATTATTCTGTATTTGAATGTAGCCTGGTCAAATGGCATTAGGCTGCTGAGAGCTGGAGAAAGCGTCCCTCCAGGGACATCAACCGGTCCGAGGCCCCCCAACATCCATCAACAGCCTTATACATCAAAGCCAAGCTTAAGTGTTCATTCAACTCAAGCCTCAATCAGTGAAATGACATTAGTCCTATAGAAGCAAGGACTCCGCTTTGACACACCAACATCACAAGTGACACTATAATCCTATTCCTCTCTGCAGATGCTGCACAACAAGCACGTGATGGTGCGTGTTGGTGGAGGCTGGGAGACCTTTGAGAGCTACCTGCTGAAACACGACCCCTGCCGCATGCTCCAAATCTCCCGGGTGGAGGGAAAGACGTCGCCCGTCAGCAGCAGCAAGTCTCCCAACATCAAGGACCTCACCCCTGACAGCTACCTGGTGGTGCCAGCCCACTACCGCAGCAAAAAGTGAGGACACAAGACTGGAAAGTGGCATTAATAAACTTGAAGGAGGGTGACTTATTGCCGTTGTTTACTGCCTAACGGATGTGGCTGTGTAACATATCCCTGTTCTCATGCAGCACACTTGTGTAGTAGTGATGCTTTGGCTTTGTTTTCTGTCAATTCAGTCAAATGGATGTTTGTCAGCAGATAAAGCCTTGAATCACACTTGTGGGCCTTTAACAATGTGTTTTATTTAGTTTTACAGAAGAAGCCCCGACCAGCTTTGAATTTTTTACAATATAATGAGTTACCTGGGTAAAAGTGAAGCTGTACATTGTTTTTTTTTAATTACTAATTGTATTTTAAGCAATATATCACTTAGAGTAGGTAGAATCTTTACAGGTTTAGGCACATGTGCTCCTTTGATATAATCAACCAGGCCTGTGGTACTTGCTGTGTATGGTACTGGCTGCATTTGTTGTAGGTGCTGAAAACACAACCTTTTTCTGAATGACATGATGTAAGTGGTGGAGGTTTCAGGACACTTAGGAAGCCAATATTCTTGAGAACCTGGCATGTGAAATAGGAGAAAGCAAGAAGATATTTTTTTTACGAAGGCATGAAACAAAATGGCTCACACGCTGCAGAGTTACAATATCCACTTATTTAATGCAGCAAAGTAGTCACGCCTCGAGCGGCACTCGACTCCGATGGAGAGCGGTGTTTTTTCGGAGCATCACTGCTTTGGTGCAGTGAATAAGAGATATTGGAACCTCGCAGTGTGCAAGACGTTTTTTTTTGTTTCATGTTTTGCTCACTTTCGACCCGCCCTTTTTGGTTTGGATGTATGTGTAAACTCCTATTTCTGCAATGTATTGTCCCTTCCGCTGTTTATTTGCCATTAGGCTGATATTATTATCCTAAATGTGATAAAGCAGCCTACATTGAATACACGTGTGGTCGTAGTTGGCATCGCACTCAACTATGACATTAGAAGAATAAGTGGAAATCTTAGTCCAAAGAAATGTAATTTACCAAATCTATAAATGATTCTCCATTTTATTATAGTTATAGTTCCTATAAATCCTGCCAAATCTCTCATACAAACCAAACATGGGTGATAAAATGTTACAGCTTTTTTCTTCTTATTTTTTATTAGGCTAATAAAGCAATGCTTAGTGTTTACAGGTTGAATAACTACTCCATGCAGTGCATTTTTATACTTTTGCCATTGTTCATAATTAGTCATTATTGTGATAGCTCCTATTTTGTATCATTCCTGGACAATCACCTGTATGCAGCATGTAGTTGATGTTTGATTGTTAATACAGCAGATTTACTCAGTCGAGGCTCTATAATTTGTTGTATGTTACTGACCTCTGGAGGTAGTGCAATCGTTGAAACTTTGATGGATAATCTCTTTTTCAAAGGTTTAGATTCTGACACTTACTAGATATAATTCATCTCTTGATTCAGTGTATTAATTTGTACAACTGTTCTACTTTTCCCCTGGAAATGAATGTGGGATGGTATAAGATCACTGGCTATGCAAAGCACGTATGTCCAATTTCTGTTTTTAGATGTAAATTTTCAATAAATTCTCAAACCTTTTGAAAATAATTTTTGAAATATCTACTTTGTATATATTTAAAAGACTGGGTAAGTTTTCAGAACAAAAGCCCAAACCTTAAAAAGGTGCAATACGTAACAATCGTCCTACTCAAAACAAATAGGAGACAGTATATCAGCAGAGAAAGTTAACTGCTGCCAACTGGCTAGCTGCTGTTAGCTAGTTAGCTCAATTAGCCGTGCAGCTAGCAGTACTGACTGGTTCGTAGCACCGGGGGAATGTTTGTGTTCACAGGAACACAGTAGACACATTGTAATACATAGACGTCAGAAAGTAAAAACTGTTGATCATTCCCATTCAAGTTAAGTTTCTTAAGTTTTCAACATATTGCACCTTTAAAGAGGAGTCTGCGTTGGAAATAAACCTAATTCTCATACAGTATATGTATGTACAAGATACTGGTAAATGTTGAACAGATCAACTGTAGACTTTAATAGTCTGCGTCCATACTTTGTTTTATAGTTTATTCCTCAACTGCAGAATGTTACAAATGGTACCACTGACTTTGTTAACTAAATCCAAATCTTATCTGAACTTGAATCATCTTTGATTAAAACAAAGACTCATAAAATCCACACAGGAGTAGCAGAAATGTGTTTTATTGTAGCAAATAACATTGGCTGGATTTCCTGTTCTACAAAATGTTGAGAGCACCGGAAGCATTTAAGGATCAAGTGAAGGCTGTAAGAAATGCACTCAATTTAAGCAAGTCAAAGGAAATACTTCATCACATACTGTACACGCTTCACTTATTCTTTTCCTTCATTTTTACCTGTTACTATAGTAAATGACACGATTCTCTCCCAACAAAGTGTGAGCAAGCATATTTGCTTTTCACCAAATGTTGACAAACTATGTGCAAATACATGTCTAATGAAAGCTTCTGTTTGTCATATGGCAATTCACAAACACATTCCATATCTCATTTAAATAAAGCAGGCATCACATCAATGTTTGCATACATTATAATTCAATGCAATACACTATTTGTGCAGAGAAAAATCAAGACAGAAAAGGCTCTATTAAATGAGCAACAGCAGAGACCGGAGCAAAGTGCTATAGGCTTCTGTTTGCGTGAATCACCATGGTGACTGGTTGTGAAACATATTTTCAACATCGACACCTCACGTTGCCTTCCTCATTATAAAAAGGGACTCCCATGTGAGACGCTCTCTCAAAAATACCCCAGGGACAGGCAAAGTGCATGACGAGTTCAGTACAAACCAACAGCTTATGGCACTGTTTGCACTAGTCTTTGTGTCGCCAACAAATAGAGCAAAAAACAAGGTGAAGTTAGTGTTAACTGGTCGCTTATTAAGGTAGACGAACCCTTCAATAAGCACCCTTACGTTTCTTTGTAAACATAAATTGTTTGAGATGTGAAATGCATCATTTAAATGACAGATTTTTGGAGATGAAAAAAAATAACAGCTGATGGATTTGGATTTACAGTAACTATTGTTCCTCTATATGAAAAGCAAAAACGTTGTAGTGAAAAAGTTTGTGTTGAGAATAGCTTAGTCTTAATATAACAAGAGAATAATAGTCTTTTATGTTAGTCACTGTAAGACTCATCAATCATCTAATAAACTAACAGCCGGGTGTGTATATGATGCGTCATCCCTGACTCCAGAGGTCCAAACCAGCTTGTATAAATTGGCAACAAGGGGGTAAGACCTGCTGTTCTGTCTGTAAGCACTTCAGATTGTTTTGCATGGAGCATGACAACTGTAGCTGTTTGTCTCATAACATCGTAAAAGAGGCAAAGAAATTAATCTTAAAAGTGGACAGTAGTTCAAACACCTTTCAAGTCATCTTGCAGCAATACTTATTCTTTCAGCCTCCAAGGTTAAGACTTCAGGTTTCACCCTCAAGAGTTTCAGCCCACCTGCCACTAAAGAAACAAAGACGGAAAAATCATGAGAACAATCAAATTTTTGTTCTCATTTTGTCAATCTCAATCTCAAATTTGTGTAATATTTTGAGGTTATCTCTAACTAGATTTAAGATTGCAAAATAACAGTTGATTTATACATTTTACAGAAATCTGACTGCGTGAGGTAAAACACTGGTTTACCACGATACAAGTGACTGCTGAAGGCATCAGAACTCACCCACAAATATTATGACATTATCCATAAAAACATATATTCTCAAAGCGATTATAATATTACATTTATTAATATCATCCGGCTTCACAAACAACTAAATCTGTACAAAGCATCAGTGATGTGACACAAAGAATCTCTTAACGTTTCTTCTTGACATAAACGTCAGCTGAGTAAATGAATATAAACAATATCACATATAAATGTCTGCCTGCGTTTATGAGAATGACTCTTGAAAGTGGTTCAGTATCGCTATAGAGTGTTCAAACATGTTAATTTGCAATAAACCTCAGGGATGATATTAAAGATGCTCCTGTTATAGAAATCACACAGCTCGAGGATAAACACAAAACTAACCTTCAGCCCACCTCCACCCGACACAGAGGTGCTCATCGCCTGTTTCTCAATCTCTTCCTGTTTTTTCCTTTTCCTTTCGACTGCTTCTGGGTTTTTGACACCCCTGTATGTTGTCTGAGAAAGAGAGACAAATGTGATCAAGCACTAACAGGCAACAACTTCATGAAAAAAACGTGTTTTATCTCATTTATATGTTAAAAGACATATACAAGCAAACATGCGTTAATATTTTACCATGACCGTTTACATACAAAAGCACAAGGCATCTTCAAAAAGGGAGTTCAACTGCCAAATAAGGTAATTCAGGGAAAGGATGGAGCAGCTAACTGGAGTGTGACCGTGTGTTAGGGCTTGAGGTTTTCATCTGCGGTAGTACAAGTGTGATCTGTCAGGGTGTCAGGAGTTTCGAAGATGAAAAGAGTGATTTGGGGAAAGAACGTGTTGCAGCTGAGACATGAGCCAATCCATAAGATTCACCTGGCAAAGAAGGGTTATATTCTGGTCCTTGTCTACTTACCTGGATACAACCTTAGCATGGCGCTTACGGGCGTGCAAGTGGCTTTTCTGTACAATAAAAAAATCACTCACCACACTGTCAAGTGCATCTAGCTTTAATGGGGTGTATATATTTAACACAAGGCTACAAAGTCATACTATATTCAGTTGCCAGATTTTTATTACTATTAGATACATCTGGTGAAAACAAATGCAGTCTGAACAACCCAGCAGTACATCCTGTTGTTGCAAAGGTTATAATGTTACGTTTGTGATTAAATTGTCTTAGAAAACTGTTGTGCATTATGGTTATTTTGGAGGCTGTTGTGTGTTTTGCTGTTGAATTGTATTGTGTTGTACTGTGAAGAGTTTCTAATGAGGGTAGACAAAGTGTCTCAGAACACATTACCAGTGGTGGAAAGTTACAAAGTACATTTACTCAAGACTGTACTTAAGTAAAATTCTAAGTTACTTGTTCTTTCAGTATTTCAATTAATTTTTTTCACTCCACTAAATGTATTTGACTGCTTCTGTTATATTGCAGATTTAGTTAAATAATACAAAATATAAATCAACAAATAAAGGATAATTTAGTACTATAAAGTACGATCAAACTTTAGTGTGAAGCTGGAGCAATATATCGGGCAGCCAATAGTACTGGCTGATAAGGGCCAGTCACAGACATACCAATATTGGTGTATAATATGCTGTCTGATATGTGCTGATATAAAAACTTGTTTTTGTTATTAGGACAAATGCAGAAAAAGATGCTCGAGGAAGTTAAGTCTACTGTTTCAGTGCAGTGATTACATTTTGGACAATGAAGTTCATTGTTAAACTGTAAAATATCCTGTTAGCCTCCGTTACGAATCTGTGTCACGAGTGTTTGACAAAAATTTGATGTTTGGATACTGGGTTTTTTAAAAACCCTAATATTGTACTGGCATCAGCCCAAACAAATCCAGTTTGGTCAGGCTTCACTTTATTTATCCCTGACAGGAAAATGAAAAGCTACGAAGCAGATGAACTATTGTAACCACTTCTACCATCTTCAACATTTACGGGATGAACACACTAATGCATCCATAACTATAATCCAATAATATCACATACATCAATCTGAGATGTGCTAGAGTACTTTTACTCTCGGGACTTGAGTAAATTTTGATGTTAATACCTTTGAATCTTTACTAAAAGGGGCACTATGTAGTTTTGGAGAAGAAATTCAAACTGAATTTTAATATTTACAATATCAATGAGGTAACAAAACAAACTCGGAATATGTTTTTCCATAACTGAATAAACAAGCTGTTCTCAGAGGAAAAAAAGGTCCCCAGAACACTGTTTGGAGCGAGAAAGGTGGCAGGGTCCGCCACATATAAACAGTCAAAGTAAGAGTAGTAAAGTACAACAGCATGAAATTGTGTTCCCCAAAACTACATAGTAATAATTTTTTTTAAATGCATGACTTTAGTTTGTAACTGAGCATTAACACTTTTACTCAAGTACTGATCTGATTACTTATTCCACCTCAGCACAATAAAATTCAACAACATACCAGATAATAAATCCTCCCTTCATGATGTTGGATTTATTGCAGGGTTGTTGTATGTAGAGAACCTCTGATTCAGCTTTATGACACCTAATGGCAACCAAGTGAATAAAAACACTTAACTAAATAACTTACCTCTTTTTGTCTCTTCTCGGCGGCCTCAGCTAATTGTCGTCTTCTTGTGTCCTGAAACACCACATATTAAACGTTGTAAACCACAGCTGAAAGCACATTGTCCTCACTTCACTGCCAGTGTTGGGCCTGGAGCATACTTGTCATGCCAGTGTTTACAAAAGCTAAACACAGTCGACACTCCTGAACATATTAGGGCCTGTGGGTGTCCGACATGTGATTTATCAAATCCATAGTTAACTTTTGTTTACATTAATTTGCATCAATTCACATTACATATTGTGATACAGGCGGCACATTCTTACTTTACTAATGACACAGCTGGTGATAAAAGTTTAAGTAAATTAACTTACAGGATCGGGAGTGACAACAACGTCGTCCGCTGCTCCACCAAAGCACGGTAAGCACATCCCCATACTTGAGTTGTTATTCCACGCAGAAAAGCAACGTAAAAAATGAGTTATCAGTGTCTAGTATTTAGCCTAACTTACTAACTACCTAACTAAGATAGCTGGTAAGCCACTTTTAGATAGAAGAAAACAAAAGCAGCAGCTTCCACTCCCATATGCAGTTGCTGGGTCGCCTAGCATAACGTTACCGTTAGCTAACGGCTTCTGTTAGCTACTGTAACGTTAGCATCCTTGCTAGCAGCTAGTTAAAGCAACTACTACAAGCCAAGTAACGTCTCCAAGCCAGCGGGTAAATTACTCGTCCTCACACCTCTTGTTCAATCGCCTCGGCATTTAGAAAGCTTCTGTGTGAAGGTCTGGTGTCGACGCTAAATGATTTTGCTCTGAGTTTGTTTTGGTCGGAGTTCAGCTGACTGGACTGTTCAGCCAGGGTGTGTTCAAGAAAGTTGCAGTCACGGTTGTCTGCGAGCATGTGATAAACACATTATTATTTTCATGTGAGCAGTCAGCACACCACAAAACTATTCCTGTTTTAATAGACAATTAATCATTAAGCGGTAGACATATTTACTTCACTATGTTAAAATGTGTGTAACGTAGAATGGTCTGTGGTAAAGGATCTTGAACGCAGCTCGATGTGACGGGTGGGTGGATACTTCACGCTCTAATTATGATATCTGGTCCAACAGCACCACCGTGTGGCGACGAATGACACGTGTCATAATCGCCGTGGTGAGGATGAGAATATAACACATGATGAGTGCTAACCTACATACTGATGTTGGATTTTAATTCACATACGACTAACGCAATAAATAAAAATATGTCCTGGATTCATTACCCTATAGCGAAAAGCAAACACAGTATAGGACCTCCAGCCCATAATATAACATAACAGGGCGACATGAGTACTAATGATAACCGATTATATAGGAATGTCACAAGCGTAATTAACCTACATGGTGGCAGATGATGCCAATATAAGTCATAGTCAAACCTACGTTTTAAGAGAGTGGACTGACTCTCCTCTGTTGTTATAATTTGTTGTCAGTCACTAATGAGAAAGCTCCACGTGAAATGAGTAATGCTCCATACAGGAGCTCCCTCCAATCAATATTCTGCGATCAATAAGCTGAGAGTTTAATGTTGTTGCTCGCTTCGTCACCCGACAACACTTTAAACTCCACCCATCCATCTTGCACCGCTGCACCGCCCTGGCTACTACTCCACAGCTCAGTGTGCTGCACAGTGAGATTGACAGACTTATGAGACAGCAAAGCCTTTTCTACAAGTTGTCACTGAGGAACTTATTGATGGGGGATTTGTACTGAAGGCGCAAGTACATGCAATGGAAGTCAAGGTGTCACAGGCTCTTGGCAGCTCCTCAGGTAGGTTTGACTCACCTCTGAAGGAGGCACAATGAGAAATAGTTGTAAAACTGCAGCTGGCTTTGACACTGAAATGATTCAGTAGCTGCTGAATACTGAAATTGATCTGTTATCTTGGCATGCTGTGATACTTCTTATGATTAGGTCGTTGTTGTTAAGGGTTTGCAGTCAATTGATTATAAATCAACATTTAAAATGAGGTTGAACGCCTGTTTCTTGTAACATCTTGTAGAAAATTCAATGTATATGTTCTCTGTCACACACTCTCTGCTCTGCACTTTAAACAAGTCCATCTATATACTTTAATTATGTATTTAACTGACAATTTTGGTTAACAGTTTATTATAATTCAAAAAGCTGTATGAGTGCAGAAGAGTTTTTTTTTTTTAATCTTATTGTTTATCTACAGATGAAAACTGATCCTTTAGGACTGATTTATTAATGATGTGAGATATGTAATTAATTAATAAACAGGAAAGTAAGAGTGGCATCGTCAGTCAGTGGAAGTGTTTTAAAGAACCCACATGTCCGCTTCCTTCATGTCATTTTCTTTAAATGAGAAATAGATCACACAGACGGGGAGAAAGGAGAGCGTGACTGTTTTCGAGGGAAATCCAGCAAACATGTCCAGCGTCATTCAGTTTAATGAGCTCTCTAATGCACGAACGCTGAGGCTTTTATTAGCCGTTCTAAATCATCACTGCCTCAGGCAAGAGATGAAAATGGCAAAAACTGTGGTTATGTCCTGATGGCTAATAGGACAGTGTTTTCATCTGTGTGGAGCCATGTGGATAATGTTCAGCGCTGTGCAGAGTCTCTGAGAGGGACATGGGGGCAAACTGTGACGTGGTGGCTCTGCTGGAAGCTGGGTGAAGTATTTACAATATAGTATAAATCATCAAGCGTTTGAATCTGGTTTTAGATCCTCCCGTGTGTGCCCCCTCACTCTATGTTTTTGGTCACTGCTCACCAGTGACTATATTACGCAAAGATGTCAAAGAAATTGTCTTCAACCGAGAGCCTCCTCATGGACTAACACTGGAGTTGTGTGCAGGAGGAAGACCTTTGTGTCTTTTTATTCTTCTACTTCCTCACTAATCCTCCGTCTAATGAACTAAAATGAAAATGTGTATTACATTAGCAACTTCTAATAAAACAATAATCACTTTCTGCGCCAGTTTGCTGGAAGTCAAGGTCCGCTTTTTGGAGCTACAATTTTTTGAGAGTTTGCATGCAGTTTTATAATGACAGTCACTGTTTACAATCGTGTTCAAAGGCTCTAATGTTTGCTTCCCTAATGCAATTTGGCTCAATAACCCAACTCTGTGGAACTCCACATTTTATCTGCACACATTCAATTAGAGGGGGAGACAAGACTGTTGTGATTTTATGGAAACATTTCTATGGCCTTAAGTGATCATTACTGAGTAATGTAAGCTGTTTAAGAGACGTAAGGCACACAGACCAGGTAGGAGTCGCTATCATGTAATGGAAACACACTGTAAATGCTCTCCAGACTGGATTAGCTTATATGTAATAAAGTGATAAACACTGATGCCCCTTTATTCAATGGATAAGTTGCTGGAGAAGATGTTCATCTGGCTGCACTCAAACAAAATTACATTTTCTATATCAGCTGCTGACGGCTCCATATTGTAAAGTGTTTCCGGGCGTACACTCATTCTAAATAACCATAACATAATCATAACCCCCTTAAGCTCATCAGTCATAGAGCCCAACTGTACCAGACTCAAGTGTCATCCCTCTGACTCAGGTGTTTCAAGTTGGATGTGATGAGAAATGTTAAAGATATCATTAAAAGTTAAGAGACCATCTTGCGATGGGACCAGCTGTGACACCCAACAACATGTTGATGTTCCTACCCATGACTACTCAGCTGTGATTACAACATTGTACATGACTAATAAGTGTTGGTGGGTCGGATGTACACCTGTCGCACCTGTCAGGTTTTGCAACTGCATCTTAAAGAATGTGCGCCAGGGACGTAAAGTGTCGGGGATGCCATCCGTCTACTTCTGGCCCCCTTGCTTTGTCCACGTCCATCTATGAACTTGGCCTTCATTTTCTTAACTACACGCCTGTGAAAGTTGCTGCAGACACTGTCATTGCTGTTAAAAACATTTAGCGGATCTTGATCTCTAAAAGAAGTTTCTTTATGGATTTAAACCATTTCTTAATGTTTTAATTGAAACATTGTCACTTGATACATTTAAAGGTGCACTATTTAGTTTTGAGGAAGAACTTTTAACCACAAGAGAAAGATCTTCACTGACTAAATAAACTATGTCTCTGTTTTCATGACTGAATAAACAAACTGACCTTAAAGGACAACACGACACAGTTTCATACCGTTTTACTTTGTTTATATGTGGCGGACCCTGCCACCTTTCTAGCTTCAAACAGTGTTCTGGGGACCCTATTTTCCTCTGAGAACAGCTGAGAACATTCTGGGTTTTCCTGAAGAATTTGGAGATAATCCTCCATTATTATTCCATTTATTTTCTTTAGAGCACCAGATCCACTGGCAGCAAAACAACCCCGCAGCATAATACTGCCACCACCATGTTAGACAGGAAGTATGATGTTCTTGGAGTGAAAGGCCACCTTCCTGCCTCCAAACATATTGCTGCTCATTGTGGCCAAACAACTTGTTTTTTGTTTCATCTGACAACAGAGTTTTCCTCCAGAAGGCTTTTTCTTTGTCCATGTGATCAGCAGCAAACTTCTGTCGAGCTTTAAGGTGCTGCGTCTGGAGCAAAGGCTTCTGTCTTGCACGGCAGCCTCTCATCCCTTGTTGATGGAAAATACACTTGACTGTGGACACGGACACCTGTCTTCCAGCAGCTTCTATTTTTTAGCGGTTTATGGTTGATTCTTGCGATCCTGACCAATTTTCTCTTAGCAGCAGGTGATAGTTTGTGTTTTCTTGACACAACTGTACCTTGCACTTTATATGTACAAACAGTTGTTTGTACAGTTGATCTTGGGACCTGTAGCTGCTTTAAAATGGCTACAAGTTACTTTCCTGACTTGTTCAAATCAATAATGTGCTCTTTCAGATCAATGCTGAGCTCTTTAGGCTTCCCCATTGTAGTGTTTGTGGTCTAATGGGTGTGTCGAGCAAGTCCTGTTAAAATGGGCCCAGAAAGTCATCAGCTGTTATCAATCAGAATCACTCAGAAGAAAGTAAGGGGCCGTGCTACAAGGAACATTTGATTCACACAACTTTCTATAATCACCAAAATTATTGATCGTTCAAGTTGCTGTATGTATGTTTTTGATCCAGCAGATTTGGTCACATTTTCCACCTACAAATATCTATATCAGATTTTAGTGTATTCTGCATTACTCCCTCAAAAGATGTTAAAGAAAGTGAGAAAACAAAACATTAATAGGGTCTGCTCTGGCTGAGATCTATCCTCCGTCCAAGTTTTATGGGAATCCGTTCAGTAGTTTTTGTGTAATCCTGCTTACAAACCAACAAACCAACCAACAAATAGACAATTGGAGAAATCACCTCGCCCCCTCAACGGCGCTGGCTATCCTTATCAAGGTGTCAGCTTTGATATTGTATTATTTTGATAACCCTATGCAGTCAGTGTTGAGTGTGAAATACTTTGGATGAGCAGCTCTCAAGAAAGCCGAAAGCTGCAGTACTAGAGGCCAAGCAATCGGCCGTGTTCTGAACGGACACGTTTTAAACGGGCACTCCGCTAGTAATATTAAAAAAGAACAAACACGTGTTTTTATAACGATTCCTCAAATGTGGCAAATACTTGTGGCGAAGATGGAGGCAGTTTACTTTATTGTGAAAACTGACATCAGAGCACTGAAACAGTAAACTCCCCTGGAAATGTAATAATCATAAATTAAACATATCAAAAAGCATTAACATTTCTGCGTTAACAGACACAACATACACACTGATACTTCTACATCTGTGTTAGACCAATATCTGCCAGCTGATAAATCTGTCAGCTTTAATCAACAAGCGTATGATGTGTTTGTGACATTTATTGCAAAGTAGTAATGTAGTCACAGTCATAGTAATTGTATTATCCAGACAGTCTGTCTTTGGATAAATGAAACCTTTTACATGGTTAATGGAGTCACACTTTCTCCCAGCAAACCATCATAGATTCAGGGTTATTTGAGAGTGGAATTTAGTGACTTTAAACTTTGAAAGGTATTTGTTTAAATAAATAATCAATTTGCCAGGAAGTTCTTGCAGGAAGTACTCGCTCATCAATCGATCTACCTGGTGTGTGTGCAGTTTGGAAAACTTATGGATGGTGTATTGCTGCACTTAGACTCCAGCTTTAATGGACAAAGCACATTTGAGAGGAAGTGAGTGTTTCTGACCAGTTGTCTAGACCTCTGGTAACCAAGACGCAGCAGTTTCCATCAGCTAGCCGTTGTTTCTTTGTCCTCCAGGTAATCTCTGTTAATGTTTGTCAGTGAAGCAGTGAAGCAAAACATTTTGCTGTATTATTCAACTGTATCACAAACCCTCCCTTCTTTCAGGCTTGGGTTACACAGCCCTCTGGTAGCAATTCTGTTGCTGTCACGAACTAAACTGTGCACATTCAATATTTAGCATTTCAATAACGCGCTGTACGCACCAGCATGTCTGGCAGCAATGTGTTGTTTTATGTGGGCTCCACATCGTGAGGAGCTGCTGAAGGGAGAGGTCGCTGTTGAACCTGTGGAGAATCATTTTCTGAGATGTAAAGTACCCCCGAATATTTGTGAGTCATGCTGTTTGGACTCTGAGTGCAGCCCCTCGGCTCTTCCTGTTGGTCTTAATGAAGCTGAATGCGCACAGGAGGAGGGAGAGCACACATCAGCACACACTGAATGAAAATCTCTGGCTGTAGATGCTTATTTCTCCATCGTAAACAAATTAAAATGCATTATTGTATGCTAACTTGGTTAACCCTGGCAGTGACCTGTGTAGGATTCAGAGTGGTAGCCGCTACATTATGTAATGAAGCAATTACAACAACATTATGGTTCAGTGGCTGTATGAAAAAAAGGGCAAGGATGAATTTATAATGTGCATTAAGCTGTTGTTCTTCTTTTTGTGCCGATTCTTCCCCTTCTAAACATCCACATTGTCAGAGGGGAATGTAGCATGAAATAATGAGACAGTTTGCTGTATTTGAAAATGAGCTAATTATTCATCCACATGAATTAATATTCTACATTTCAGCTTCAAATGTGCAGTTGAATCGCAAACTGGCTTAAGCAAAGATTTAGCCTGGTCAGACGAGTTTCACAGCTGGCTTTTGAAAGCCAGAGGCCTCATTGTTCTCTATTAGTGTCAAGTATCAGAGTGTAAAAAGGAATTTTAAAGACGTGTTAAAAATGTATGAGGGCAGTAACACGAGAGGAATAAGTAGGGAGTTGGGCCGCTGTGATCATCCACCAATTTTACTGATCTGAACGCACAAGCTCGTACGTTTTCCCTCTGATGACTTAAAAAACTGGTGTAATGCGTGCCAGGATCCCCTTCCAAAATAAAAGCAGCAATAAAATGACATCAGTACCGTAGCCTCACACCACTTTGTCTCATGTTGATGTGTTTGTTTTCAGGATCATGTCATCAGGACAACTGTATGTTCCTGCCCCTGCTGGAGAGTCAGGCCTCCAGCTCCTCTGGAGCCGACAGGCCTGCTACCATGAATCCCACCATCAGCCACTCAGTGTCCTGGAGCTCCTCGCTGGCCAACAGCACAGACACCGACCAACACTCTGGTGAGTTTGCCAGGAGCAGCGGTGAATCAAGTTTTCTTACATCCATTACATCTAAGCTCTGCCCATGCTTGCTGGGCATATTACTGCACACCTAATGTGTAATAAAGTAAAAGCTTACAAAGACTTATTCCTTAATGAATATGGACCATGCTGTCTCTGCCATTGTGGGTGTTAATCAAGCTGTCAAACACGTAGATTAATCTACCGGGCAGCTAATCAATAGACAGAAAATGAGTTAGCATATATTTTATAATTTGTAAACTAACAATGAAAGAATAATAAGTTTGAAATGTTTGATAAATAACTTCAATTTATCATTGCATGAGCACTAAATACTCTCTGGTTGCAGACTCTCGAATGTTATTATCCACCACTTTTTCCTGTTTTATCCCATTATAATAAAATAAATGGGTTTTGGACTTTGTGTCGTACAAAACAAGTCATTTAAAGCAGTGATGTACGATAATATCCATGCAGCATTGTTATCAGCTGATAATTTATTGAAAATGAAGTATTGGCATCAGCCCAAATAAAAATTTCTGCTGATAAGATGAACGACCCAGTCACCAGAATTAATGTTGGCAATGTATCTTTAGGTTCAGTTTTCAACACTGTGCTCATCTGGCATGAGAGGTGACCTGTTGACTAAGTAGTTTTCCTATCTTGTCCAGTGAAAGTGCACATTTAGAAAAGCACTATATGTCTGCATCTGACAGTGGGCCATTGTGATAAGAGTTGGCTTAATAATATGTTCATTTCATTGCAGAAGAGACTTGATGTTCTCTGCAATTAGATGTGCGTACATCAGCCAAAATAAGCCCTCATATCAGATATCAGCAAAAGTCCAATACCCTGCACTCCTAATATATAGCTGGTAACTTGGACTATGGGAAAATGAGATGTGACATTTTTGAACTACTTTCTGAAATTCTGTGGACTAAATGATTTATTTAAAAAACAAAAAGCATTGATAGACTAACTGATAATTGCAAAAATACATTGCAGGTTTGACCTCTATCGACTATTTGCTCTGAACATCCAAAATCACTTCATCAGCAGATCCCTCGGCGAGCCAGTAATTTAGCTGCATGTGCTGTAGAGGTATTTCTTATTCAGGAGCCTCTAGACTTCTTTAATTCTTCAAAAAAGGAAACATAAAACCTTTTTATACAACGAGAGGTGTGTTGAATAGAGAAAGAAACAGCTTTGAGTATTTCTCAGCGTAATCAAATATCTCCACCTACGCCTGCTTGTGACCTTTTCTTTGAATGAAATATGTGGTTGCTAATTTTAGTCTGCTATTACCATTGTAATCTTATTACAGCTACTTTACAGCCATATAATTCTGACTGCTTATTGTTGACAGCAAAAAAACAAACAAAAAAAAATGAAAATTAAGTTTGCTTCCCAAAATGGAAAGCATCTCGCAGTGCTGATCTTGGGTACTAGGTGAAAATTATCGGTAGGCTTTTGATGCATAGACTTAATGAAGGCAACTATTTTGTTTGGAGGCTGCAGGAGTATCATTCAATACATGAATCTTGTCAAAAGTACTTCATTATTGTATGTTTGCATGAACAGGCTGAGGTGAATAATACAAAAACCCTCTGAGGTTATTCCCCTTTTAACCACAGGGTGGCAGTATTAGATTTATCTAAAACCTGGCTCCCTCTGCAGCGCCGTCATCTGACCTACATCTCTAAACCAACAGGCAGGAATGGAGGAGATCAAATTTTAAATGGGACTGACCGTATAAGAGCTGCTTACTTATTTATTTGTCTGCCCAGTGGAGGAAATGCATTTGCCTGGTAGTTCAATTACATGTTATAGGGGTTGGCACGCACAGCCCTGCCACCGGTCCTCAGTAAACATCAGAACAGTGGGAGGAACAGAGGCGTGCTGAGCTGCAAGAAAGCAGATGGTATTTGCATCTATGACAGATGCCAGACTACTCCCAGAATACCAGCGCAGACAGAGACTGATACACAAAAGTAGCACTACAGACCAAACTGCAACCTGTGTTACTGTGACCCAGTGGAGACTGACTGGATCACAGCAGTCAGTTCAGGGTCTCCTCACATAGAAACAACATAAACAACACTGGGCTTCCTCACTCCTGAGATTCAGGTCCTGATCCGAGGTCTGCTGGTCTGTAACTCGCTGTGGTTGACATTGAGATAAGACCGGTGACATTGCAGATAAACCATGATGGGATCTCTGTGTGTTTAACACAACTGAAGGCCCTGAAGCTGAAGTGATAAGGAGACCATATTGTAGGTGCTGCCTACATACATCACTAAGGCGCAGGTTCAGCTGCCCAGTTAATTGACTGTGTGATTGATAATAAATTGCTTCCTATTCTATTTTTTCCAAAGCACATATAAATGTTAAAAGCCACCCAAAACAACAGTGACATGTACAGGTGATAACAGAAGCAAGAAACCATAAAGTCAAAGCAGAGAAATAACTTAGTTTAGTTTGGAAATTAATGATTATTTCCACAAATCTATGATAACCGTAGATGCCATTTACACTGGGGACGCTGGTACATGTCCCCACCACTGTTTTAATATCCACATCTCTTTTTAAAAGCATAATTTGGTAAAAAATAAAGTAAAAAAAATCTGGAAAAAAAAAGCTTCCACTCAGAAATGTTAACTAAAAAAATGAAAATGACTGACTGACAAGCAGCGGCTGTATTATTAGCAGTGTTTGATTGACAAGGTATTGAAGTTGTGATGTGATGGATATGGATGACTGGTACTTAGTCGATCAACATTGTTGTGCGTTTCATGCTGAATAATTTAATATTGTCCACAATGAAGTAGCCAAGGAGATCCCTCTTTGGTGCGCCGTTATATAATGTTTAGCCTGCTGTAATTATCTACTCTGACCTCACACTGATCCCTCTGTTATATCGGCTTAAATCACATATGTTGAAGACCATTTGAAAAAAAGCTCTCTTTATCTGACACTTTGATGCTTGATAATAACCTATACAAACTCTCAGTGACCCAGTACATTTTTTAATCATCATCAGTCCCATTTGTGCAATAAAGCTGGCATGATAAAGTTTTACAACCCTGCTCAGTTTTCATGAGTGATACAACATTCGTCCTGACAGAGGGATCCCCCTGCCTGCCACTCGCAGTGTGTCAGCACAGCCGAGCAGCGAGCCCTGTAGTAGTAAGCTATAGTATTGATTGTTTTGGATTTTTCTCACAGCCTCACGTGCCTGTCAAAGTGGATGGTACAGTGTAGGAAATGTCCAATGGTTCATATTTCCCTTTGTTGATGTTTTGGTCTTTTTTATCAGGGCCTCAGGATTAATCAAGACTGGGATGGAAATTGCAAAAAGGCCAATTGCACTATTCAAATCACACGATGCTGCAGTTTTTTGATGAAGGTAAATGTCTGACAAAACAGGATTATAATGAAGTGCTGCCGAGATATTCTGGCCTACAGGTCTTGTTCTCCAGATGTGAGAAAATGTTGAGAGCAGACCCCAACAAATGTCACATCATCACGATGTTGATGTTTTTTTCAGGAATAATGAAAATCCTGATTTTAAAATGATCACATCCTCTTATCATGAATCATATCAATTGCAACATCTGTGATAATAATGACAGTATGATATTTTTCCTATATCGTGCAGCCCTGGTTTTATTTATTTATTTTTTATGTATTTCTTGCATGGAGGTACAGTTAAGCCTGACTGTGGCTGCCAGCCAGCACACTGAAAGCTTCTGTCAGCAGCACAGGATGTTGTCATCTGTGTTTTAAGATTACGTGAAGTCCAATGGGTTTAGAAAATCCGATGGCCCTTTTGTATGTGAAATCCTTTTTAAATTTCCTGCCTTAACACGCAGTAGTTTATCTAAAAAGCTATATTTAGAGTGTCTTTTCAAATATTTCGAATTTAAGTTACATGTTTTACTCAAAAGGCAGCAAAACGACCTGATAAAAATGTGATAATGGGTGAAATTACAGTATGTTGACCTCAAAATTAAAAATTAAATGCCATTACATAATATTCAGAGGTCCATTTTTTTTTATGTCTGTCCTCGGGACAATATGATGCCTTCAGGGTGCGAGCAGCTCTCAGCAGGCGGGTAAAAGCAGGATGATTGATGAGCAGATCAATACATGTCCTTGTCGGTCCATTTGAGATGTGCTGCCCCTGGTAATGTCCCGCAGCTTATTTTGGAGTCAGTAAATCAGGACGGGGGAGAGAGAGAGGATGAGGGGCGTGTCCGATCTCAGTACCTCCCCCTACCGCCCGTCACCATGACAACAGCCGTGGATGGTGGTGGTTGGGGGGGGGGGGGGGAGGGAGGAGGAGGAGGAGGAGGGAGGTGGGGGGAGCATGCGGAGCAGCCTCAGACAGGTGTTGCTGGGGTTTGCGCATCGCCCGTGAGATCGCTTGGCAGGATGGGAGCTGCGAGAACTCCCACACAACCCCACCACAGATCCCCATGTGCTCTGCTCCGCTTCACCCGCTTCACATAACGGAATTCAATTAGCGCTGGAAACCAACTGAACGTCGCAATGGTGCACCACTCGGGCTCCATCCAGTCCTTCAAGCAGCAGAAAGGTTGGTGGCGCCGCGCGCTCACTTCGCGCCCCCGGTGATGGTTTCTGCGTGACGTGTTGCGACTTTTCTCGTCCAGTTTATTAGTTTGTGATGTTGAGATGCCGCTCAGAGGTGTCGGACACTCTACTTGCCGTAAGTGTGACGCAGAGTTGGAGGTCTTGCAGCCTCCTCCTCCTCCTCCTCCTCCCGGGATGAAGCCTGTTTGTGCGCTTTGATATTTGATCTTGTAGTTCACGTTAACGTTGACTGTGTGTCCTAAATCATTATAGTCGTTAAGCAGCGTAAAACAGATTTACAGTTAAAGCAGATATTTATAAGTGACAGGTTGAATTTGACTAGATTTACAATAAACACGAGGTATTTAAGCCAGGTTTGTTGGTGGTTGCATGGTTGAATGACCATTCCTCACGACTCAAGTAATGCAGATGTTGTTTTAGTATTTACACTTGCAGCGATTTAAACTGCACTCCAAGTCGTGTCCACATGCATCAGCTTCCAGTAGGCTGGTATAATAATAATAATAGATTGATATCATGTGTGTGCTTTGAGGAAAGATACAAACTGTTCCATTAAGAAATGTGTTCAGAGTAGTTTTGTAAGTCGAGTTTATTTAGTATAGCACCAGAGCAAGAAAGAAAAGAGAATTTAATTTAAACATCAGACCATAAACAATAAATGTAAGCAACAACGGCTCATGGTGCACAGTGCACATCGTCACCACCTGTCTGGAAAAGTTGCTCTCAGCCTTTGTTAGTCATAAAAAAAAGTTAAAAGTTTGTGTCATGCAGTGAAATAGAAAATGCATCTCCTCTCACTCAGCAAGTAATTGAAAAAGCAATCTGAGACATCAGACTCCGTTTCATTTCGGTTTCCATTTGGCATCCTTGTGTTTTGGACTGGCACAGTGTGCTATGAAAGAAAGATAACTGGTTTAAATTCCTTCAAATCTTTCAGTAAATTCCTATTAAGTCGTCAATCTGCGTCTTCCCACTGCTGCACCAGCATTGATTTTCAGACGCTAAGTAGGGTTCTTCAGAGAACATTAGTGATTATTTAATACTTTGCGTTAATTATTAATGTGCTGGCAGTCTAAATTTAGTAAAATGGGCAAGAGACTTCTTGTTTTCATGCTGACAGGCTCGTAAACGGGGCGCACTGACCTCTTTCTGTTTACCTGGCTGAGGAGGATGAAAGGGTCTCTCCCCTGGCTTCTGATGAGAGGATGCTGAGCTGAGCAGCTATATAAGAGTCCTCACGACAGAGGGATGCCCTGCTGAAGAGGCTGGTAGCTTATCTGCTTTCTTTGCTGGTTTTGAGTGCGAAAACAAGCGGAGAGAGACAAGAAACTTTTTTTTTTTCATCTGCCATGACCTACTTGAACAGTACAGACTGTACCACATGAATCCATAATGTGTCTGTGTGGATTTTTTCTGATCATCCGAACAGACTTTTTTTGTGTGTGTTCGTATAACAACGTGAACCATTTCCTGGCTTCAGCCCAGCAAACAGGAAACACGTAGCACAACATGATATCAGATTAATGTAAAAATCTGACTACAGGCTTCAGGGGCCCACTCAATATTTCAGTGACTGCTAAGTGCACCATTAAACTGAAGGCAAAAGGGGTGAATGTTGGCTCACAAAGTCCTGCTGAAGCAAAAATCAGAAATTTTATTGCACTTTCTCAAACCAAATCAGCAACACCCGATCAGAGCATTAAAAAGCTTGGAGCTGAAAATGCTTGTTCACCATTCGAAATGGAGCTTTGTGTTTTATACACACAGGGTGTAATAAGCTAAGTTACTCAAGCCAAGTCATTAGTGCTTTATAGGTAATCATTAAAATCTGAAAATTAATAAAAAGAACAACTGGGAGCCAAAAGAAGGTGGTTTAAATCTCTCTCCAGCTTCTCCTAAAAGCTGCTTGGAGTTAGAAATGAGCTGATTATGACAATAAGCAAGAGAAATATGTATAGATATATTTTCTTTCTGATGAAATGTATCACTCAGCTGCTTCAAACTAGAAAAAACAGCCACATTTGGACTTCCAGACAAAAATGACTCACAACAACCATCTGATGTTACTTCACAGGATTCCAAATGTTCTTTGGCAGACGAATCATGAACTCAGATTCATCGGCAGCATGTTGATGGAAGTTGCTGAAGCTTATTGACACAGTGAACATTCAATATCTGCCAGGAAGTATTGATTTAAATGTAACCCGTTTCTACATTCAGATATCTTTAGTAAAGCTGCGCCGACGCCTGTTTATGTTTTATTCTAGGGCTGCAATGATTAGTCAGTTGAAGAAGACAAATTAATATGCAGCAATTTATAAAATCGATTTGTCATTTCAGTCATTTTCCAAGCTAAAATGGCATAAATTTGACAGTTCTGCGTTCTCAAATGTCATAATTCGCTGCTTTTCTTTGTGTGCCATGATTTTAAATGTGAGAATTTCAGGTTTTGAACTGTTAGTCGGACAAAACAAGAGCTTTAGTGACATCACCTTGTGCTGTAGGATATTATAATGGGCATTTTTGACTGTTTTCTCGTGTTTTCAGACCAAATGCATAATCCATAATGGAAATAATGGCCTTGTATTATCCTGCACTTTCCTGAGAAGCATTTACGAAACTAACAAACATAGTTTCTAAAGAATTGGTCTTACATATCAAGCAATATCCGGCGCAGTCTCCTAATGGAAATAGTTTATGGATTAGTGATATTTTTTCGTAACAAAAGTGTGTGTGTGTGTGTGTCTGTGTGTGTTCTGTGTGTCAGTGGGTGGGTTCAGCTGCTGCGGAGGGACTGAGAGTCCTGTCCTCTGTTACACTCCACTTTTTGACATTACATGTGTGCATTTGTAGTCAGTGTGTGCGTCCGTGTGTGTGTTCACGTGTAAACCTTTGGTTGCACAGCACTAAGCAGGCCACCTGTCCTCTTATGCAAGCAGGCAGATGGTTTTATAGATAGAGACATTCATTTCAGGACAGATTTGGGGGAAAGCAAATATACAGTATCATCTGTGACTCTAACAGGCAGCTGTAGAATATTTGGCATGCATCAGTTTCATGTGAGATGAGTTGAGACAGGCTTTGTAAAGCACACCTTTTTATGCAAGTGTAACATGCCAGGTAGACACAGAGATGACACGACTGACAAAACAAAGAGGCTGTTTGTTCTGTATGTGTATGATCTGGCATTTACCAGCTTGAACACTTTCACAGGCTTTAAATAGTCAGCGGCTGTTTTGTTGCTAGGTTATAAAAACAATGCAAGGCAGAAGTTCTGCTGGAGCCCAAAGTTATGTCTGCAAGACACACTGATTTTGGTGACTTGGTGGCACGATGGAGCTGAGATGTTGTGAACTTGATATTGTTTACGGAAGATGGTGCAGATGACATACATTCCCCGATGAAGCTTTGGAGAAAAATCCTGTGACGTAGTAGGAATCACAAGCAATCAGGGCGCATAAGAAGATAGTGTGACGTTAAAGGAGCGCTCAGGAATAGAGATTGAAAGCGGACGAAGATGTTTAATCTGCTCAAATGATGCAACCCAGAGGTTGTGCCAGGATTGTATAATGAGGTCCTGAACCTTTTAAACTGTCTGGTAAAATGTGCCATCTGCTCTGAGGTGTGTTCACGGTCAGGCTGCCGGGCTCGGCTGCACGTGATAGACAGACGATCACGGCCGACAGCAGTGTCTGTGGAGCAAATGATTGTCTACTTCAGACTGTGTTCACTTTTCATACTAAGGTTCCTTTTTGCTGTTGATTAGTTTCCAAAAAACATAATTACATCCACTGTGATTCAATGAAAAAGTCCATTCATAAAATGGTGTTGTGTTTCTCTTCAGGGGGTTTAAAAGGATGAGCTTCTGTTATGAGATGATTCATGTTTTAATCACACATTTATTAGTTTCAGGTCAAGTCAAGAGGCTGTTCAGTAATATTAACTTTGCATTCATTAGCTACAATATATTAGAGATCAACTGATATACCGTTTATTAGTGATAAAGGACACTGATATCTTATATTTGTAACCAATATATATGTATATTTGCAGAAATCTTATTGTCATAATTTAGAGGTAAAAATAAAGTACAATTTGCTATTGAGGATTTCCATTTTCTGCTATATTACACTTAAAGGGGCTTTTTGTAACAATTTCTGGCAATATACACGTACTAATCACTTATTTTTTGGCAATATGTGAGCCGATTGTAACGTGATGTGAAAATTTAGACCTTCCCCGTCTCTCTTACCTATACAAGCCTGTGGACGATTTTTTAATGCTGGACTGTGGAAATGGAGTTTGCTTACATTAAACAGCTTCCAGCACAAGACAGAAGTTCCACAGAGCCTCTTTAAACTTCACTACATTCAGTCAGATATTTGACCTTTACTCCACTGCATTTACATGGTAACTTTAGTTACTAGTTACTTTGCAGATTCAGATTATGTAATGCTAATAAGTTCATAGTCGTGACATGTAACCAATCAGATAGTGTTGCGGGTGGGACATTGAGACAACAAAATGGTGACTACAGACAAGGAGAGATTGGTTGCATCAGAGTTAAAGTCACATCATCTTAAATACATTCATTTGAACAAAAACACAGTTTCTAATAAAACGAAGAGAAAAATGCTGTGTATTGGATCCCATTATTGGTCAGGATGATAATCACTCCATCCCTACAATTTATTTCATGTCATTATAGTGACCTGAGTCAATAGCTTGTGTCAATAATATAGAATTTTCAATTGATCATACTTGAATAGCTATCCATCATTTATGCTAATTACATGAATCAATAACCAAGCAGACATTACTTATTTGTATTTAAGGGGATAAATTGCTGTTGTAGTATCACAAATCTCATGAGAGAGCTCAAAACTGAAACACTGACAGAGAAGACCGAACAGTTTAAAGTAACAATACGTAGCAATGTTGTGAATGTTTGCGAATTTTTAAATCAATCTGATTTGTTTGTAAGAAAATAAGACTCTCCGGATGAAAACTGGTACAGTCACAATGCCTGTGGCTCATTTCAGAAAGACCTGGTATTTGATTTCCTCCTGTTCCGACTAGAAAATTAGATTATGCATCCGTTGACATGAATGAAGCTGCAAACCTGCAGTCACAGTATTTCTGTAATTACATCAGCTTTCATGTTAAAAATCTTTTTTAAAAAAGCTTTTGAGAATATTTTTTGAGCACACTGTTGGGATGCTTTAGCTCAACATCTGTTTCAACCAATACAAGTTAGACTCTGTGTTTGACTTTCAGCACTAATGTGATCAATAGCAGAGATCATTTGTTAGTCATCCTTGGTCTGCAAGAATTATTGGAATGCCTCAAGTACTAACCATGTAACACAAGATATGAGCTGAATATTCAGCAGCTGCTAATGATATGCCTCTAAATACTCCCTGTGAACTCAGCTCCGTCTATGTCTTCTTTGATACGATGCCAGGCGGAGGATGAAACACACTAATTGCTTAGAGAACGTTTCTGCAGGAGAGTCTCCGGGCCTCGCCTCAGTCCTACCTCCATGTGCTAATTTTTGTAAACACACAGCAGCAGTGATTTGGACCTGCTCCTCTGAGCCGGCTGGTTCTTCTCCCCCTAGAACCTCTTTTATAGCAGGGATCCCCTGAAATGCCCTCTGCAGGGGGAAGGTAATGATTGTGTGTTTTGCTTAAAACAGTCCAGATGCAGAATGTTCCTCAGCTGAGAGCTTGTGACGCTGAAAGTGCTATGGGTTGAGCGTGGATGAATAATTGAAGGTATAGAATGAGGGAACATAGAGGCATGATGGGAAACAGCCCACTGACCTGAATTCTCAGTTTGCTACTTTGTGCCACATCCATGCAGATTATGTTTCGATGCTCTTGTTTCTCACAGTGATCGTTGACAACAAGTAATGTTTGTTTTCACTCTTATTGGAGAATTGTTTTGCTTCCTACGATATCTGACAGCTTGTAATTGATCGTAAAATCCTTGACATTTTTCAAATGAAATGTTTGTGTTTTTCCAGCTGGCTCAGACTAGATTGGCAACAGTCACTCACAGGCACGTAGAGGAATAGAGCTGTGACTCTGCCAGGGTTATGCCCACTTTTTTTTTATAAATAATCAAGAGGAGCATAACGAAGACATAACAAATAAACAAGCTCGGTTTTTAATTTCTAAAAGTCAGAAAGGTATATTTACAGTATATATACATGCACAGAACCAAAACAAAATCCTTTTAATCGCACATCCAAAGACCGTCATGGACAAGCTGCACAGGAGAGATCCAAATCCCGGATCACGACCTTCCCTGAAGCGCGTCCAGCTTTCCCTCGGATGAGCCTCAGTGGGTGTTGTGTGAGCACACACACGTGATTGTCGTCTAGGCCCAGCATCACCTCACAGCGATTGTGCACTCTCTCTTGATCTGGTTTCTTTTTCACTCCTGCGTCCCTGCTCCTCCTCCTCCTCCTCCTCCTCCTCCCTGTGCAGGACTCACACACACTGACAGCCCACAGACTCACATATCAACTGCCATACACACACACACGCACATACAGCCCATGCACACGCACACAGGATTACGTTTTTCCTGATAAACCAGTCAGCGCACAGCGAGATTAAACACAGGATTTCACATTAGATGAACCCTTAATATATTTATATGGACTTACACAATGCACTGTCTTCAGCATAACTGCTCCGACTGTGGGACAGAGTTCACAGAGTCTGCCTGCATGTGGAAATGAAGCTAAAGCTTTGGAACGGGGCGATGATTGTCAGATAACCGTTATTATATCCTTGACATCCTCGGAGGTTGAGAGATTTGACCACTCAATTTTTTTTTTTTTATCTGCGTCTGCTCTGAAATTTCCATGGAAGCAATTTCACACAACACCAGCTCCGTCCAATTTGTGGCTCTATTTTAAACTTTAAGAGTCCATTGGGACCACCGAGCCTCGCCCCTCCAGGCCCATTAGCTCGCTCTGCTTCGATGTATCATATGAGACATGTTGAGCCTTGTCAATGTCTGTTGGGATTACCACCTGGAGTCCAGTAAATGTACCTTTTTGACAATACATAGAGCACTACCATGCAGCAGCCATTCTCTGTATTGATCAGCATAATGGAGAGAGAGTGATCTGTATCTTCTAACTGGAAAGTCCTGTTAAATATGAGTGCATCCACTCTTCGGACCGATCCACAGAGACTATGGCACTTTATGCTTCTGGTCTCTGAGTGGAAGCTCACAGCTCGCACTGATTTACCAGCCAGTCATTAAGCATGTTGTCGCTCTGAGAAACATACCTTCTCGCTCACTGGTCCATAAAATCTCCTGTTTCTTAAATGTCATTGCAGATGTAATTGGCACAATCTGACTCGAATAACTCAGCAACCTGCTGCTCAGTTTTGATTAAAAATGTTGGGTTTAGTAGGATTGATTAGAATATAAAAATACAATGAGGAGGAACTTAACGCTGGTGTGCACTTTAAAATAATTAAAGCACTGGGAAATGGAGTTTTGTTGTTAGTCTGAAGACAAATTAACTTTATGACATGGACAAATAGATCTATTTAAAGTTTCCTCATCTTGTGTTTTGTGCTGAGTAATGGCTCTCTAGTATTTAAAATAATTTCAGATTATTTTTCAAAATCTGTCCCTTGAGTAGAGCGAAATCCAGCTGTAAGCAGTTTCAATGCACATTTCAATGGACAATTCCACTTTCTCTATTATTCATTTTATAGCTTTTAGCTGGGGCTTTCATTCATTTCATATCTGTGGGGCTTCACAGGAAATAAACAGCATGATTAGTGGTTCCCCTGAGCCCGTCGGCTCACATCTTTAACTGGCTCCATTCTCACCCAAAAGGCAGTGGGAAATCCCTCTGAGATCAATGTCGGGAGAATGAGTTATTGCGCAGCTTGCAGCGTGCACCCCAAGGATGCCGAGAGTGAATTATCAATGCAGCCGAACGCTTCTGGAAGGTCACTGTGAGAATTTCTCACCGGAGGTGAAAATAGGAAGTCACGTTCCCATTCGAAGAGAGAGCGCCTTTATTTCATGAATAAATATGTCAGGAGCTGCAGAGCTGGAGCTGCTGCCTGGAATGAAGGTGGGGAACAATGTCCCGTTTCCTTTGCCGGACGTTCATTACCGCTATTAACCTCTGAGCTTCTCTTCACAATTCATGATTACAGTATCATTGAATCACCCGTTCAGCTATCTGTCAGCCACTCTATCACCATGCCGCTCTTTTATCTCTGAAATCACCTTGAAAATGACCTCTGCTGGATATTAATAATAAAACATTGACATGCTAATGAGAAAGCTATGCGAACACAAGTCAACGCTGTTATTAAATGTTCAATTAGTTTCAGTTCTAACACACATATTGCTGCAGTTGAGTTTTGTGGTGTACCGTCATGCTGCTGAGAGTGATTTGATGGAGGAGGAGTGCTGATGGTTTTAATGCACTCTGCTATGAAGGGCAAACATGATCACTGCCACTGTAGCCCATAAAATGATGGACCAGTTGATGAGTGAAGTGATTCCTCCCTCCCTTCCTTTTTTCCACTCACTCCCTTGTTTTCAGTTCATGCACCACTTCTATGTATTGTAAATAGACCCATTTTGCAGCAGACATTTTGACTCGTCAAAGCAGGAAAAGCTCAGGTGGAATTTTTTATGATTAAAGATTGTTGCATTTTCATGTAGTTGAGCTGGTTCCAGGGCTCTGGTGTTGTGCATGCTAGGTCACTGACAACAAAAACAACAAATGAATAAAACAAAAGCAATCATTTGATGTCAACATGCTACTACTTTAGCAGCTCCAACAAATCAAAGAGACTGAATCTGAACTAATGTAGAAATGAATCCAAAGAAATTGATTATCAACAGTTATGTGTTTACAGTATGTCGAGTTTTTACACGAGCATGTCACTAACATGCTTAATTTACTACCAAAATATGCATAACTGAATATGCAAAATGTTATACAGCTATAAATACATAAATATTAGAGAATGAACTGTTGCATTAAAGTGCTGGAGTTGCAATTGCATTAGCTTATTGGCGTTAGCTGCTCCATCCAAAGGTTACTCCACCGATTTAGTATTTCACTCTCATAAAGTTGCAGCGCCCCTTTGGGCTTCCCTTTCACTGGGGCTCATTAATCAGCTGACTGGAAACATCCAATCATACTCATGCAGAGGCACAGCGCAACCATAATGACCCAACACCTCTCCCTGGCGACCTCCTCCTTATGTAACACGTTTTTTGTATTGTTCCTTCAGTAAGGCTTGACGTCATATATGTGTTGGGGAAATAAGTTCTCCCAGGAGAACCAAATCCAATTAATCTCTATGGTGTCTCCGTCTAAAATATAGTTTTATTCATCAGTATAAGCCTGCTGCATGATACAAACATGCTATACATGTATAAATATGTAAACATATGTATTTTCACAGTTCAGCCCCAGAGTTTGATTTTCCTTTCATTCCTTTACATATTTTATATATTTTAAAGTGACTGGTCTCCACTCTTCATCTGTCTTGTCCTCAGGCATGCACACCAGCATCAGCGAGATCCTGAAGGAGAAAAGCCTGAAGCCGTCTCGCCGCAGCCTGCCCTGCCTGGCCCAGAGTCAGACTCATCCAATCAACCTCAACCACTTCCTGTCTGTGCCTCTGAGCCCGGAGCCCAAACCAGAAGTCGAGGGTCTGAGTCAGAGCATCAGCACCTCCTGCAGCCTCCTTCCCCCACAGACAGGTCAGTCCAATCAGAGGACAGCATTTAATAAGTCGAACTTAATCGAAGATTAAAGGGGCAATAAGTAAGATATGGCCAGGACTTAAGTTTAAGGCATAAGTGCATCCAGAAATTAAAATTCATTCAGTCATCATCTGCTGAAGTTTCGCAGTGCACAAAACATTTCTGGAGCGTCACGGGAAAACAGCGTTGCAGAATACTCCTAAACAACTCAATAGGAACAGATTTGGTTGTCGACACACAATTACAAAATGTTGGTGACATTTAAGGCATGTACATGATATTGACTGAGTAGATTGTGTGTTGATGCTGCAGGGGATTCAGGAAACATTTGGTGCACATTCACAGGCAGTGTGATGGTGTGAAAAAATGCTGTTGCAAGGAAAACAGTACATCTCTGTTTGGACTGGTGGAAATGGAAATGCCTCTCGGTGAGAGGAAATTATTCAGTCTTATTAACATATTCAAGATTATTCAGAGGCCGTTGACAGTGAGAGCTCTATTTCTGTCGCAGAACAAAGACAAGTAACAACAACAGGTTGGCATTTTCCTGACCTTGAAGATGCCCTTTGCCTGACTCTTTGGTATTTCGGTGCTGAGTGCACGGTGTGAAAGGGGGAAAGAGAGATACAGTTTCATGCAGATGAGACAGCTCCAGGTGAGGTGTTGCTATTTTGGTGAAAACTGGCTTTTTGACGTTGTGCTGAAAATAGCGTCTGAGGAAGAGTTTACTCTTGGCCTGAGGAGGGTGTAGACAGAAGGAGACAGTGTAGACTGATCAGCCAGTGTGAGGTGGATAAACAAGGACATGATTCTTCCCACCAGTGTGCACTGACAGATGTGTTGGATAGGTCTGATCCTAACCAAGATGTGACACACTCATTCACTGTTATTGTAATAATCCCATTATAGCCTAGAACAGACTCGGTAACAGTTATCACACAGAAAACAGAACATTAATGTAAATAACGACAGGTCCCACGCACTAAAAGCTGATCAGCTAAGGAATCCAGCACCTTAAAATTCTTGATGTGTAAAAACGCAGCATGATCCAGCAGTGTAGATTCACACTGCTTTTGGGTTCATTACAACACCCCATGTTGCCCAAAAGGTCTGAGTCATTTTTCAGCACAGCTGATGCTTTTATCTCCGAATCAAAATGGACTGCGTTGGCCTTCAGTGTGGAGGAAACTCACATTGATGTCTGTAAAGAAGAAACACCACAGCAATCAATGTTCCACAACTGTCTGGACTATATCTGTGCACTTTTATCCAGTGCATACTGTTTTATGTCATTCATGTCGATGTTTTTGATAATTTGTGATGGGTAATAGATATAATCTTTCACTTTATTATTCTAATGAAGCAGCTATGGCTACTAAATATGATCCCACTGTGCTGTTGTGATCTTAAAATAGATAGACAACAGAAGGACAGATGTCTCTACAATCCCAGCCTGGATGGAGATATTGATTAAAATAAACTAAAGAAAGAAAGAAAGAAAAAAAACTCTCCTTTAGCCAGGGTCCCCGAGATCAGAATAGATTTGAAAAGACGTACTTAGACCTTCAATCCATGGTCAAGCTTGTGCACCCCAGTGAAGATTTCATCCCCAAAACACAGTGTAAATTCAAATAAATTTGGGATCTTGGGGCTTCCAGATTACTTTGATCAAACTGCTGCACCCAGGTACAGCCACGTAGTGCAGACTAGAGAGCAAATTAATATTTAATCATCAATAGTTTCTCACTACATCTGAACCTTCCTCACCCTCAGGTGTGGGTAAACTACAGGTTAGGAACTTCTTTTGAATACAAAAATGTGAATTATCAGTTAACTCACCATTATCGGCCATTAGATGCAGGTGATTATCGGTAAAGGCTGAAAAAAATCCTATCAAGGCTGCGTCTAACCAGCATATATACAAATACATAACACATTAAAAGTGGATTGTTGTGGAAATGTATAACTGTACTGTATTAGTCTATGCACGTAACATAATTAGTAACATTGACTGTGAAGCTGTAGCTGTTAGAAAATGAATTCTTGGTACGGTCTAGATTGTTTGTCTTGCCTCACAGTGTGGGTTTGGGAACATCAGTGGGATGCACAAAGATTCAGGGAGGAAGGAAACAAGATTGGCCCTCTTTCAACATCAGTGGATAAATCTGTTAAACTGCATCAAGGTGTTGCTCTCAAGCTTGCGCCCACATTTTAATAACTTGGATTTGAATTTATCCCAGATCTAATTTCAACGTTGTCAGTCGGATTAAGAAAAATATCGACTCGTGCAACAACAAAAGACTCTAGTTAGTGCAGATTGGATACTTTCTTACACGTTCAATAAAGGTCTGACTGATGATGCTGTTTCTGTGCGCAGCAGAGGATGGCAAGGATCACTACGTGGAGGAGTCGGAGGCGACTACGTGTGAAACGAGGGCAGACGAGTCGTTCCTGCTGCAGAAGCCCGTCACCCGTGCTAAATTAGAGGCCCGCACAGATTCACTTCAGGTACCACACTCCCACTAATCCACGGTTATTGCCACGATGTTGCACTGCAGTTATTCTGCCACTGATAAGCTTCCAGCATTAGCAGTCTTGTGTTAAAGGGACATTTTACCTCAAAATCAAAAATACATATTTCCTCTCTTACCTGTAGTGCTATTTATTCATCTTAATTGTCTTTGTGTGTGTTGTGGAGTTTCGGAGATATCGGCCGTAGAGATGTCTGACTTCTCTTGAATATGATGTGACAAGATGGCAGAATCCAGGAAACGTGACCTGCTTACTCAAGATAAGCTTCAGACCTTCGTGTGAGCAGTTTTATGTAGGAACTATTAGGGTTGGGTGGGTTTACAGTGTACGAGCTTCAACAGGTTTGATTTTATGGCAACCGACTGAACTAGTGTTTGTCAAGTGTAACGTTAGGTGGAGAGAAATAGCAGCATGTGGTTAGTTAGTAGAAGCCCAGGATGGCCAGTTAACTCAGCTCCAGAGTGCCACTGTACTACTCAGAGTGAAGTCCCTAAGAGAAAACTGTCATTATAACAATTGGGGTTATGCTGTAGCTCATCAGCGCTATATGCTGGTAGATGCCATTAATGTTCACATCACACGCTGTCACAAGCACAAGCCTCTTGTCCATGAGTGCCATCTAGTCCCATTATATTCAAGAGATATCTTTAAAACATAGCAACTCACACCAAAACAATCTAGACGGATAAATAGCTGTACAGGTAAGAGAAAAATCTCTATTCTTGATTTTGTGGTGAACTGTACCTTTATGCATCCCTGCATCTAAAATTCAGAGGCGAAACATTGTCGCTACAGGGAAAGAATCGCGCTGGTTCCTCTGGACTGTTTTTCCGAGATGGGAAAAAGCGTATCGACTACATCCTGGTTTACAAGAAGTCCAGTCCACAGGTGGAGAAGAGGTGCACCTTCGAGAAGAATCTACGGGCTGAGGGTCTGATGTTGGAGAAGGAGGTAAAAAAAAGGTTTGGTTTTAAAAGATTGATTGCTTGATTGCTCAACTTAGTTCTAAAAATCCTGTGATCCTTTTTTAATTTGACAGCCCTCACTGACGAACAACGACATCATGTTTGTGAAGATCAACGCTCCTTGGGATACGCTTTGCAAATATGCAGAGCAGATGAACATCCGAATGCCTTTCAGGTAACAGTTACAGTTAATGACAGAAGCTTTAACTCTGCAGAGTGTTTGGGTCAGCTTTTTCATCAACTTTCTTACTAACTTGTCTGTTTTTTTTCTTCTTGAAGGAAAAAATGTTACTTTACAGACTGGAAGAGCAAAACCCTGGGCAGGTAAGTAGATTTAAGGTATAGGATATTCCTCTCTGTTTCTCTCTGGAGGCTGGGTGCTGCGGTGAATCTAATAAAATTCATGAGCGGCACAGCTGTGAGGGCTCAGCGGTAATGTGAGCTGTGGATGTTGTTCTGAGATTGTAGTTATCAGTCATCCCACTGAGGAACACAAACAGAGAAAGTTTGAGTCAAACCATGATTGTCTTTTTTAACTCAACCACTGAGTGAGAATTAATTAGTTTAGTCTTAATCAACCCTTTGCACTGACTGGGAGTAAACACAGTATTTAGAAAGTCTGCCATTAATTAAAATGGTTGGAAAGTCATTTAAAAATCAGCGATTAAGTGCAGTTTATTTTTCCAGAAGCGTTGTCATCTTTGTTTACATGAGTGTGATTAATTCAACTTTCCAACCTTTTCAAAAACTGCAGCCTCCTGCACGTCAGGCACATTGTTAAGAGTACAATACTGTAACCCACCCACGCTCACAGTGCTTTTTAAAAAAATACTTGCAATCTTTCAGTCAAATAAATGGAGCTGCACTGGCTTATTTGCATACTATTTTTAGAGAGAAGCTTGCGCTTTGATGTGATGTTCAAGTGTTGTCCAAGCTCTGCACTGGACTCCCATTTCCCATTTTCAATTCCCATCTTCTCATCTCGCTGGAATGCAGATAGAAACAGCAAATCACTAATAGAAATGTTCTGCAACATCATTTGTTTGTCATGCTGCATTTACATTTTAACTCTGTTACGACTACACACGTGCCTTTGCTTGGTAGGCCATGATAAAACCTTGTTTTCGAGTTTTTGATTTATTTTTGAATAGTTTTTTCATGTTCAAAATCAATCAATCAATCACTCAAGATATCTTACTATTAGTGATCCATGTCCTACATTACTTCAACATTTTCTGTCCAACTTTGAGCCACTAAGTTGAAAATAGAGGAACTTTCATCCACCAACCAGGATTCAGCAGCATGTCACTAATCCACTGTCAATCAAGTCAGATCATATCACGTCCCTTCAGTCTGAACAAAGCAGATAAAATGAGATTATGACTCTGAAACTAGAAAATATATATATATCTTTTTTATGAACTTTAGTGTGTTGCTTATTCTAAATTAATATTTAATGTATACTTGTTAACATTATGATGCAAAAAAGAGGCAGATTTTTCTGGGCTATCAGCAAATGGCCACTGAAAGGAAGTGGGCAGCGCTTCATGGTGTTTCTGCCTCAAAGTGAGACAGGAGGCAAATGATAATAACAGGGAACGTCAAGTTGAGTGAAATTTGGAAGGGTATTTCTTCTTCTTGGCACCGGCTTTGTCCATTTTCAGCAGCAAACTGAGTGGTAGGCAGGGTTGATTGTGCATCATCACCTCTGCCTCTGGGCACATAGCCCACACAGAAACTGAGATACTCCCATTTGATCTGTGTCACTATGAAATTAGAGAAAATATAGGGAATATAGGGAGGCTCAAAAATTGAGTGTTGGCAGGTATGTTAATGCTTTTTTGTTCAGTTCAGTGATGAAAAGAAACTGAAATGATGTTGAACCACAGCATTGACGGTGGAAGTTTATATGTAAGATGTGAATGAGTCTTTGTAAATCTTTGATTAGGCAACCGTTAGTGATGAGTAATAATACTGATCTTGAATGAGTGCTGTTTTTTTATCCATTATACTGCAAACATGGTGTGACTCATTTCCTCCACCCTTTGTCTCTGTCTGAAACACAGATGATTGAGGTTGCTAACTAGAATAGGTACAACCTGAAAAACAGCAATTAATGTGCCTGTTTTAGTGTTTAATGATACCTCACCACGCAGACTGATATGTGTTGTCCAATATCAATACAGAAGCTCTTAAAGTGAAAGGAGTTGACAATATGAATAATTTGGAATATTCTTCATATTATATATTATCATTGTACATTTTAATGGTCGTGCTTCGAGGACACGCACACACACACCTACACACACACACAGAGCAGACGAAAATCACACAGACAAGTATCACTCGCCCACCTGTCCAACTGAGAACAAAGCACTTTTAAATCTTGTGTGCGAGCGAGAGTTAGTCACCGTGAACAATGAGGACCATTATTTTTTTTCCTTCGAGCTCCTGCCATCTTTCACTAAAAGCTGCTCCAAGAAGAAAAATATACCCGGGTAGTAAACAGGCTTTATGTGTTTACTAATGGTCTGTCGCTAACTCACGTCCCTGTAATCTGAACAAATGGGACGAACACAGTTGGTGACAGCCTGCTGGTTTGATATTATTACTTTCTGTACCTGTCCTCCTCACAACAACATTCATAAAAAGCTCTCTGGCAACAGTGTGTTTACCCCAGAAATCCCATTTATATTAATTCAGTTCATATATCACAGCAGAGCCTCGCGAATTAGACCGTAAATATGGAGAAGCAGCGGCAAATATTGCCCTACCAAATGAGTCTGAGCCACGCTAGCAGCATGGCGCATGGGGTGTTGATGTCTGTCTGTCTGTCTGTCTGTCTGTTGGTTGGTTGGTTGGTTGGTTGGTTGGTTGGTCGGTCCACTACTTTGGTCCAGACTTAGAAATCACAACTACAGTAGTGGATGGATTGGCATAAAATTCTATACACACATTCATGGTTCCCAGAGGATGAATCCTAATGATGCTGTGATCCCCTAACATTTCATTCAGCACCAGTAGAGTGTCAAAAATGCTACTTTGAAACATCTCAATCATCAAGACTTTTTTGGTTTTTTGATTTTACCATTGACTCAAATGTAACCCTGTAATTTAGTACACAGGTTCATGTCCCATACAGGAGGAATTGTCAAAACTTTATTTAAATTAACTTCTGATGTCTTTAATTTTCATGTAGCATAATTGTCTGAAAAATGCAGATTTGTCCAATACTGGCAAAACTAACATTCCCATCAGCTGTATTTTGTATTCACTGCTCATTAAAAAATGCAAGCATGCTACCACGCTAAACAAGTAGACAGTAGGCTACACCGTAGGCATGTTAGCATGCTGGCATTAGCGTCCAGCCTTACAGAGCAGCAAACATGACTGTAGAGTCTCAGTCTTATTTCCATTTATTAAGTTAATTTAATGTAAAGGAGAGACAATTTAGGAAATCAATGCATGCCTTCAAACTTTAACAGGTCCTTAACTGGGCAATATGTAAGAATGTTAATTGAAAACATTCCAAAATTAATGAAAATAATCAACAGTGTTAATTATATAACAGTTTTTGACATTATGATGTCTGTGTATTGTGTTGCAGAGATATCTATTGAAGTTAGCATGCTAACTGGCTAGCCCAGACCTGTCCTGGTCCAAAGCTCCTGTGCTAGCAGCGTAAACACCAACACTCTCCAGAGCTTTCAGTCCAAACTGATAGCTGCACAGCTAACTGAGCTAACTAGTTAAGGGCAGCTACAGTTAGCAGCATTTAGCAGTACTCTGGTGATATGCCCCGTGTTTGTATTGAGTATGAATTTGACAGGTGACCACTTCTTACATACTGCACCTTTAAATAATTTCTTTAATATGAAAAAGCATAATTTTCCTTTGCGTTCGATTCAGCAAGCTGTTGTACCGGATCACTGACTCCCAGCCTCATGAGTCACTGGCAGCGAGAAAATGGAAAACAATAGTCGGCTGGGTGATTCGTGTACTTGCACATGTGTGTGATGATGTGTTTGTTCTTGGGTGTGAGGTGGTGTGAGCTCGTCAGGGTTGTGTGAGGAGAAAAGGTTAGCAGCCACTGTTCCATATCAAAGAAAACAATCTTCATGTTAATCTGCAGCGTTAATCCTGCTCCTCTGTGCGTCTGTGCAGCAGGTTTCATCTGAGATGTCGACAGATAAAAAGCTGGCTTCCCAGAAATCCCATGAAGCTGGACAAAGAGGCCTTGCCTGACCTGGAGGAAACCGACTGCTACACGGCCCCCTTCAGCAGAGCTCGCATGCATCAGTAAGGAGCACCGTCATGCATCAGCAGGACTTCACAAACATGATCATAATGGCGGTGTCTGTATCCGTAGTGTTAGCTGATATATATCGTGCTCTGTTTCTCCAGTTCTGTCTAATCCATCACATCCATTCCTGTCCTGAATTTAGAAAGCAGCAGATGAAATTTGCAATACGACTTCTTTTATATTTCATGTCTTTGAGCCAGAACTCAGACCGATCAAGACAGGCTGATCATAAATAAGATATCGAAATACAGCAGCAGATGCCCGTGAAATGATTAGACTGTTGATCCGTCTCATTTTTTTCATTTTCACAGCATCTCTATGATGAAAGGCATCATCTAATCCTGTTTGTCAGAGAATCGTTTCCACTTTTCTCTTTGCTTGTCAGCCTTGACAGTTTTGGGGAAATAATGATGCTGGAATGAACACGAACTTTACACCCCGAATTTAGTTGTGATAAACTTCCCATCGTTATGTGTCCCAGCTCTCATTAAGGGGATGATATTGATATCCCGTTACATGACGGATATCTGAACTGCTGGTATTTTTCTCCCAGCTTCACCATCAACAACAGAGAGACCTTCTTTTCCAATTCCACCAGAAGCAGAATAGTCCATCATGTCCTGCAGCGCACCAAGTATGAGGATGGAAAATCAAAGATGGGTGAGGCACTGCTCTCTTTCTTTTCTTGCTCCTCACATACAAGTGATGATAATAATTATAGTAATCACATTAGTGGCAGGGGAGGTCCCATGCTCATTTATATATAATAATTTATATGCATCCGGCATAATAAGCTTTTTAGGACTGTTATTAACTCTGGAAAGAGTCTGCATATTTTCAAAAAATGTTATGTTTTCTGTTCATTATGCAGCTTTTTTCACCAGCAACTTTAGTGTACGACTTTATAGAAAGAGGCTTAAATAATTAATGCAAATTAGAGGCATTCAGTAAATTCAATAAAACACAGTAATTCTGTCTTTATTTCTGTCTCCGTGTACTCGAACCATCAGGGGCTGCGGTGACCGAGACAAGGTTTTGCTGTTAATGTGACTTTAGAGAGTGATGGTAGGGTAGTGAAGGGGGAATCATGTCTCTGTTGTTGAGCTGTGGGTGATTAAAATGTGGACCGCTGCTGAGCTGTTGGTATCCTCCAACTCCTGGCTGATCCCTTCTCTCCCTCTGGCTGTTGTTTTTTTTCTTTTTTGTTTTAGTGTCTGCAGTTACCAAACTGTCCGTCCACTCCCACTCCCACTCCGCTATCTTGTCCGACTGCTGTCGACATGTTTCGCTGATTAAAGTTTGGCCTTGAAGGGTTGGAAGGGATTTCACAATAATATTTTAATGCTGTTGACCACTCCGCTCTCCAATAAATAAGATCAGCTCCGCCACAAGAGTGGAAAATCCTTTTCAAATCCGCCCCTCCCTGCGCCTGCTCTCACTATCGGTGTCAGTCAGGGGATAACAGTGCAAATGAATGCACTATTGTCCTGTGAAAAATAACATTTGATTCATAACTGCTTCAGACAATACGGTACCTGCTGCCAATACAGTGATTGAGACAATATTTCGTGCCAAGTAATAATGGTCCAGCAAAACATTTGTTTTTCAAGTGCTTACAGCTATTTGAATGTCTAACCTGAGTGTTTTAAGCCCCTAATGTGCTTGTCTAATGCAGCTTGTCTGTTACATAATGCATTAAATTGTTATGACTGTGGAAGAGTGGCCTTAAATGAATCTGCCACTGGACCCCTCTCTCAATTACAGCTGGTGCTGAATTTTTAACGTGGTGTCCTTATGCTCATCCTTTGACATGACTTGGTTTATTTTATTGTAGGTATCAACCGGTTATTGGGCAACAACACATACGAGGCTGCTTTTCCTCCTCATGAGGTGAGAAGATTTTTTTTGTATTCGTGCTAAAAACCCAATTAGAGTGAAATTCTTCCTGTAAGGTAGATTTCCTTTCTCTTTGTCTCAACAGGGTGGTTACAAGAGTCGACACCCAATTAAGACGCACGGTGCCCAGAACCACAGACATCTTCTGTATGAGCGCTGGGCCCGCTGGGGGATCTGGTACAAATACCAGCCACTGGACCTCATCAGGTAATCAGCTTTGCAGCAGGAGACACAGCATCATGAGCTGTTTTTGAGCCTTGTTCTGTCAGTATGTCCTGTTTAATAGAACATAGACCGACCCAGTTGTTCATCTCCCTGTATAAATACACTTTGGATGAACCGACCTTAGTTTATGGCAGATTTGGCACCCCTGCGTCGTGTTCATCTTTTCACCAGTGATGGAAAAGTAGACTCAGTGACGAGAGAAAGTTTGACATTTTGTGAAAAAACACTTATTCACTTTCTTGTCAAGTGTTAGATGAGAGGATCAATACCACTCTCTGGTGTGAAGTACAGAGCTGGAGCCAGGAGGCAATGAGCTCAGCTTTGACTGGATCGAGGGAAAATACACACATACCTCCGCCTAAAACCACAAATTTCTATCTCTGTTGCAGAATAAACAAACAATTTAAAATAGTATATTTATTGAGCTTTGAGCTATCTAGCTGTTTCCCCCTGCTTCCAGTTTTTAAGCTAAGCATCACTGCTTACTGACATGGTATGAATTTGTCAGCCATCAGAGATTTTGTTAGCGGGTTAGCTACCATTTTAACATCTACAGACATATTATGGGATTATTACAAATCAATAAGCGTCTGCTTTGTTAATATTGGCTTTAAAGCAGCTGTAATCAATTTTTATATGCAAAAATACAATCAAATAACAGTCTAACAAATGATAATGTGAAGATGAAAATACAAAAGAGCTCGATCATATTGATCAACCAACCAACCAGAATTATCTGCTTAATCTGCAGCTCTGCTAAGCTTTACGGAGATTTAGAGCAAGTTTCAGCTCATTGTTCGGCTTTCTGGCCACAGCCTTTACTGCTCTGGTCCACTCTCATAGCATCAGTTTTGCCTGCATCAGGCAGCTGATTGCAGGGAAAAAGCACAAAAACCCACAGTACACTCTGCTCAGCACCAAATGACAGACATAGTTTTTGTCCAGCTGGTGAAAAAACTGAAGCATTTAGCAGCTAATAATCCAGAAATTTCCCTCAGGAGATCTCAAACAGAGCTAACAGAAAGTGAATATTGGACTTACATTCATCAGGTAGACAAACCTAATCATAGTATTGCTCCAATCTGTAAATAGCAAATGTTTGCTAACAATTTCTTTCATCTACTTAACAGGTGATGAAAAATGTTGTGCTCACACAATTTTCCATTCCCTCTAAGTGGCCACATAAGTTGTCCATGCTTGTGTGAAAGGTTTTCTAATGAAATACCTTCATATTTCAAGTTTTATATACTACAACTGTATCACCCATCCCTATATCTTAGTTACAGACACCTAGTGTGTATCAGTTACTATCCTGAAACCAGGATCCATTACCGGGATACAAGTGTGCATGTAAACATACTGAGGGAATATTTGTTGACACTTTTTTTCTCAGCCATGTCCTCCCTCGTTGTGTATACAGCCTTGCATACACACTTGGGAGTTTCCTGATACAGCTAATTGCCACTGAGCTGCTTTACAGGAGTGGTTTTAAAATAAGTGTCTTGCTCAAGGGCGCCTTGACAGCTGTGGTTTAGGACGCAGATACAGTTATTGATTCGTTTCCCACCACAGCGTTACAACATGTGACCTTTCAGCCCAGCTGCCTCTCTATCCATTAAGCTACCACGACTACCTCACAGTACACTAACTTCACCCACAACTTCACTGCAAGTAAACATGGCCACATTTAATGTAACAGCCAACACAGTTTTAACCACTCCATCTGTCTTTCTCTGCCCCAGGAGGTACTTTGGTGAGAAAATCGGTCTTTACTTTGCGTGGTTGGGCTGGTACACTGGCATGCTGATTCCTGCCGCCCTGGTCGGCGTTTTTGTCTTCCTCTATGGTCTCTTCACGATGGACTCAAGCCAAGTCAGGTCAGACAACTGCTTCACACAACTTCACACAACTGCATACTATTTTAGATTGCTTGTATTGACATTATTTTTTATGAATGTGTAATTTAAAACATTGTCTTGATTCATTGTCTCTTCAGTAAAGAGATTTGTGAAGCCAACACTACCATCATGTGTCCTATGTGTGAGGACACCTGTGACCCGTGGACGCTGAGTGACAGTTGTGTCTACGCGAAGGTCAGTGCAGTTCCTCAGACTCCTCCGTAGTCACAGCATTCATTATGTTCAGAGTTTCTCAACCAGGCTACAAAATTTTTAGTTACAGATAAAGAAGATCAACACCACTCAAGTACCTGTCCGATAAATATGAAGCTACAACAAGCAGCCAGTTAGCTTAGCTTAGCACAATAATTGGAATTGGCCGGTTTTCAGCATGACTGGCAACTGGCCGATCAGTGTCAGACATATCTGATTCTGTGCCGGTCAGATTTACATACATGCCACCAACCCCCGAACTGGGTCGCCAGCCTGAACTGAAAGAAAGAAACTAAATATGTTGTGTAATTTAGCCAAAATATGTGCACTCGTTTCATTTTCAGGTCAGTGTGAGAGTCTACTGCTGTCTGTCTTTGTGTTTTACTGTGGGAGCCAGACAGACATGGAGCTGAGCAGAAGCAGGGATGTTACTCGAGTTGACAACAAGATGTGTTGTGATCTGTTGCACCTGTTTTCTTTTGGGAAAATAAAACATTGTAGCCGAGGGTGATTGATTGCACATTCACTTTGAGGGTAAGGATCTGTTGTCTGAACCAGAGCAGCAAATGTTTTATTCTGCTCACATGTCAAGTGCAGCGCATTACAGATTTTTTAGCTATCTTTTAACCTTTCACAATAAGATTTAAAAAATCAGAAACCAGAATCGGCAAAAAAGCAAGATGTAACATGTTAGATGTAGCGGGGGTGCAACATTCATTACTGGTGGACAGAGCCAGGCTAGCTGTTTCACCCTGTTTCCAGTATTTATGCTAAGCTAACCTACCTGGCAAACATCAGAGTGGTATCAATCTTATCCCGTCTAACCCTCAACAACAAAGTAAATACCCTTATTTCCCAAAATTTGAACAGTTCCTTCCGGCCCCAAACTCAAGGATGAGACACTCTGAAGTTGATGATTGTGAGACAGTCTTGAGATGTATTGGACCAAAGTGAAGCGCACTTTTTCATAGCAGCCCTTCATGTGCTTGTATTTCTAGGTGACCCATCTGTTTGATAATGGCGGCACCGTGTTCTTCGCTATCTTCATGGCTATCTGGGGTAGGTGGAGGCTGTTTTTGTTTGTCCTCTTTTTGTGAACACACTTTGTGAACACTTGTTGTGATATATCAACTCTGTTCCTCGCTTGAAACAAACCCTTCTGGAATTGAAAGCTATTTATACAATACTGTGTCAGTGCTCATGCTTCTACTCTCCACTCAACTCCTCCAAACACATTAAGCTTTTCAACTGAGAATTCAACACCGTAAACACTCTGAGGTGCAAAAACAGAAGATCCTCACTCTGTGATACATTTGTCAGCGAATAAATCAGGTTTCTCTGACTGAGCGTCTGCACTTACACTTCCACCGCTGTTCTAATGTAATTAGTCGGATAATTAAACATATCTCAAGGGGGAGGCTGTTACATTTGGCTGTCAGGGTTGCAGGATTGCACCATGATAGCAATATATTGCAGCCATGGTTCCCACAGCTATAATGTGTTTTGTAATCTGGAGTGTGAGAGTTACTGTGCAGCATCTGGCCCAGATCCATATATCTGTCAGCCTGGTATATAATCACCTGTGCCCAGAGGGAACACTTGGCACATTGTGTTCCGAGTTTGGGCTAAATGAAGGGCCAAGGAGCGCTGGAGAGCCGAGGGATGTCCAGCCAGCCTCGCTGACTGAGGTCTGTTGCTCCGAATCCTCCATGACGGCTTTTGGCAATGTGGACCAAAGTAGGAGTACTGCGCCACTGAGCGAGTGCACTCCAGGTCTGCTGTGTGTGAGCGAGTGTGTGCGAGATAGAGATGAGAAATTGGTTAGCCCAAGGGAGCAAATGTAGGTATCTGAACAGGCTGCTTTCTCTCTCTCTCTCTCTTTAAACAAAAGTGGGTCAAGCTATATTAAACTTCAACATCTTCAACAGCACTGAAAGTTGTTCTGACTGAGGATTCACATTCTGGTGCTTTTTAAGGCCATGATTCCCATATTTATCTCCATCACTGGAAATCGTTTTGTTTTTACTTTAAAAGGATTCAAAAATAACACATGGAGGGCTGCAACTCACACTTACTCTCAGCATCCTATTAGTCTGCTGATTTTTCTCTTTATTGCTGAAGCTAAAGATGGAACAAAATACTATAAAAATGTCTACCCACAATTCCCGAGGGCCCAAAGTGATGTCACGTAACTGCTTGTTTTGTCTGACCAACAGACTAACACCTTAATATGGCAAAGAAAAGCAGCCAATTCCTCGTAATTGACTCAACTGTTAAAATTGATTTCTTTATCGTTGATCGACTTATTGATGAATCATTTAATAATTGTTTCAGCTCTAAACACATGTATGGAAGGCACGTAGGCCTACACACTCTGTATTACTGTCGGCCTTGTTCTTATAGTCTATATTAATAGGCTGCTGATTTTAACCCACTGTATTGTGCACATCACATGTTTAATGTGCTGCTGAAGTCAAAGTAAAGAAATGTTCTGTTAGGTTTAAGTGATCTTTGACTCTATTTCCATAGTTAGCATTGTTTGACTATTACAGAAGGCTCGCAGCTTCACACCAGGAGTTTCTGACTGAGCACTAACAGAATAATCTGTCTCAGTTTATAAATGGGTATGAAAATGCCAAATTACTTGCTTTAATGAATCGGCTTGGCATTTAATATTCCACACAGTCACTGCTGTAGGAAGTCCAAGCTGCATTTTGATCAATGTAAGTGGCATTATTCTGCCTTAATCATTATTTAAAACACCAAATTATACACTAACTAGTTCAGGTTGGGAACCCATAGGTTTATGAATATTTGTCCATTTAGAGTTGCTTGAAATATGACAAATGCTTTGTGAGTGTAGCTGAGATTATACCTTCAAAACAAGTGTACTTTTGTGGGATTCCCGGGACAGAGTGGATAGAAAATGTATAATTTGCGGGAAAATAATCAACCCCTAACTTACATATAAGTTACCATACCAGACGTTAAAAATTGTTTAAAAGTCGGTAACATTCAGTCATAAACATTTGTTTTTTCTGGAGCTAAAAGTCACTAACAAGTCAGCCATCTTGCTTCCTTCTCATCTCTGTTGTTGCTCGAACACGTGCAGTGCCGATCAGGCAGAATATACAGATCCGGTTGCAACAGCACTAATTAAAATACATTTCTAGCAAAAAGAAAGACTTGACATTTATGTTACATAACTTGTTAACACACAGTATATGTACTATGTGTTAAGAGTGCATGAAGAAATTAAAAGCACTTGGAAGAAAGCATGAATTGATTTAGTCCCGTGTAGAAATGGGCTAGGTTTGCTCTTCAGCCTCTTGTGGCTGAAATAAGTATTACAACAACAAACAAAAGACCTGTTTTTTGACTTGTTCTTAAGTCATAAACACAGGAGAGAAAACTATTTAGCTCAGACCAGAAAATGTGCCACCATTGTTTTTCTTAGTTGCTTCTCAGGGCTTCCATACACTTGTTCAGCGTTGTAAAACATGAAGAATGCACGAATAAGAGCTGCTTTAATGCTGCACAGCACTGATCGAATACTCATGTCAGTTTTCATCAGACGTCCGTCCTCCTGCTACAGAATCACACGCGTATGTATAATGAAAACTGACAAAAGTGCTGAATCGGTAGTATAGTGTTACAGAGTGCTGCACATCATAGATCATACATGATTGCACTGCTCTTTTCCACTGATCTGGTGCTGTATTTGCGCTCACGCTACTGAGACACATTTTTCCACATTTATTGAACCACATAAGTGTTGATCCTGAAGTGTGCGTGCCATGCTGCCTTTAGGAAAGCCTTTTGTGTCTGGTGTTATGTATCTGTAATGAGCCAGAATATGTGAAAAGTCTTGACAGAGAAAGATTACCAACAGGAATTCCTGGTGTTGTGTGCAGCTCACGTCACAATAGAGTCCCACACAAAGGAAACAATGCCTCCAGACTGAATTCTGCCCACAGAAAATCTTTCAACACAAAACAGATCTCGCCTGACAAAGACATGATTTGGGGTGAAACTTTGTACAAGGAAAGCCCATTGGCTTTTGCCACTTTTCTTTAACTTCACCGCAGAGACGAAGAGAGAGGGAGAGAGTCTGTGAGCTGATGGCTGTAATCAGTTTCCATAATGGGTTGTGCAGGTCGCTGCAGCCGGTGTTTCACTCTGGATATCCGAGCATGATGTGGTGTTAATGGCCCTCTGCAGTCACATGATTCTCAATCACACTGTGTGTTACATATCGTCGTTGATCAATAACTGATTCCTGATCCCCTCTGCAGCCACAGTATTCCTGGAGTTCTGGAAAAGGAGGAGGGCAGAACTGACTTACGACTGGGATCTTATTGATTGGGAGGAGGAAGAGGTACGTCAACAATATCCCCAAATAGATCTGATATCATTTGATTACCGCTACATTCATGCAGCACGTGACTCGCATGATATAAAAAGAAGACATGTTGCCTCATCAGGCAGATACACCTTCAGTTCGGCAGTTCATAGTGAAATGTGTGTTGTTAATCAGGAGGAGCTCAGGCCTCAGTTTGAAGCCAAGTACTCCAGGGTGGAGAGAGTCAACCCCATCTCTGGCAAGCCCGAGCCTTTCCAGCCCTTCTCAGACAAACTCAGCCGGCTCATGGTGTCCGTGTCCGGAATATTCTTCATGGTAAAACCTTTGATCTTGAATAATCTGCCCTTTTGGGATTTAGGCTCAGAGTGAGATCGCCGTCATTATGTGTGCACCCTTATGATGTCCCAGCGGCGTCATAACAGCTCCCCCTGCTGGATGAAAACTGTAATGAAATAGTGGATCTGGCCTTTCTGATGGCCTAATTTCTCCTGTTTGCTGATTACATTTGAATGATGAGTGTTTTGCTTTTGTGATTATTTAATACATTCTCAATCAATAGCTTTCCCTTTTCATGCTGCACAGTTTGTTCATTATAAGATGAGATAATTAAACTTGAGCGTTCGTCTGTTTTTAAACACATACCCCCCTCCTTCCTTTTCTCCATCATCTCTCGGCTTAGATTTCCCTCGTTCTGACAGCTGTCTTCGCTGTGGTGGTTTTCCGTCTCATTGCGATGGAGAAGTTTGCTTCCCTCAACTGGTATTTTGTGAAGAAGAACTGGCAGTTTGCCACGTCTGGCACTGGCGTCTGCATAAACTTTATGATCATCATGTCTCTCAATGTGGTGGGTGTCTGGACAAGCATCATCTGGCACGTTTACATACACTGTCCAACAGATGTTTCATGAAACATTTATTTAGAACTTTGTTCCAGGAGCTATCACATCCACAGCCAGAAAGACTTTGGTGTTTTTTTTGCTGAGATTCCTGTTTGCCTCTCTTTGTCATGACCATTACCCCACTCAACCTTTTCCCTGTTGATGCTTATGAGTTCTATCATCTTGCCAGGTGTATGAAAAGGTGGCCTATTTGCTGACAAATTTAGGTGAGCGTTGTCCACATGCCGCATTAATTTATACCTTCATTATCTCTTGCTTCCCAGATGGTTGGCAAGCATTTATTTTCTCCCTCGTTCACCCTATGACCGCCCCTTTTTCTCCCCTCTCAGAGCACCCACGGACAGAGTCTGAGTGGGAGAACAGCTTTGCTCTGAAGATGTTCCTGTTCCAGTTTGTGAATTTGAACAGCTCCACGTTTTACATCGCTTTCTTCCTCGGAAGGTAGGCCAGCTGCCATGAACTCTACGGTTCCTGTTTACATTGAATTTAATGAGAGATTTTGCAAAGATGTTTTGCTTCAGACTCCCATGTCATGACTGCCAAGTCTCTTTCCCTTTTCCTTCTCAGTTAAGTTCAGACCTCATGCTTTTTAGAAAATGCTGCCCTGAGTATAACCCCGGTTCCAAAGAAATTGGGACGCTGTGTAAAACAAATAAAACAGAAAATTTGCAAACTCTTTTTGACATACACTCAATTAAAACAGGACAAAAACAATGCCACAATATTTTACCTCGTTACCATTATTGATTTTTGTAAAAATATTATTTTTCTGTATTTGATGCAAGCAACACATTTCAGACAAGTTGGAACAATAAAACTCAAAATCATTTACCTCAAACGTGTACTTTCAAAAGTTATCAGATTAATAAACAAGTTTTCACTACTTATTCCGGTTAATTAATTTCAGCATTCAGGTTACAAGTTGTAATAATGTTGATGTTCAAAGTAACTTCCTCATTTTAAGTAGCAGTTAAATAATCTGCAAACATTTCTATGTTAATCTAATTATTTAATTTCATCTTTCAGATTTTGAGTTGTAGAAACTGTAAATCTGACTTTTTCATTTAAAGTAGTGGTTACATAATCTGCAAAGAAAAAAGTAAATTTCAATAGAATAATAATAATAATAATAATGACAAAAGAAAGCAAATGCTACTGGCGCTCAATATTTTTCAGTTAGCAGGACAATACATTTAGATATTTCACAACGTATTCTAATTAATTAAAAATAAAATAAACTGTTGTCTGTAAACACAGTTAATTTGATTGCATTCTGTTTTATTCACATTTTACGCACCGTCTCAACATTTTGGAAGCGAGGCTGTAGAAATTTGACCAAGCCGAGAGGTTCATCGAACATAATTAGCACCTTTAAGTATCTTTTTTCCTGCTCAGAGTTTATTAGCTTTCCTCTGATTGAATCTGCAGCTAATGTTGCCAATCTCAATCTCTTCAGGTTTGCTGGCAGGCCTGGAAAATACAATAAACTCTTTAATCGATGGAGACTGGAGGAGGTGAGTGCAGTGAGACATCTCCATAAGTGGTCTGATCACTGCCTTCTGTTCCAGGATATATTTAGAGTTGTCATGTCATTCATCTTTCTAATGATGCGTCTGTATATTAGAACCATTAATCTCCCACATAATTACTGGGATTTTGAATTTTAATGATCAAAAAACAGAATTGAACCAACTGTGTCCCAGGATTCGCTCGTGGCTTTGAATTATCTGCCATGAAATATGGATGTCACAGTTTGCTCATTTTAAATGTATTTTCCTCAGTGTCACCCGAGTGGCTGTTTGATTGATCTGTGCCTGCAAATGGGAGTCATCATGTTCTTCAAACAAATCTGGAACAACTTCATGGAGCTCGGCTATCCGTAAGTAATATGCTATTATAATCATTCGCTTCTTTCTTTATGGATCATTAGAAATGCCATATTTAATCCGCGATGCAGTAAATTCAAGTGATTGGCATTTTACAAACCTTGTGTAATATTCTGTTTAGTTTCTTTGTCCTTTAGCTCATTAGCATATGAAAAGGATTTTCTCCTGCAAAAACACATCAAATCCTCTTGTGTGGGGCTTAGTAAGAGGGTTCATGCAGCGCTCAGCGCCTTGTCAGAAATAATTGCTTTGAGTTGACAGTTAGCTACTTGCTACATTTCCAGCTTGCTGCAGAACTGGTGGTCTCGCAGGAAGATGAAGAAAGGAGGTGGTGCAGGGCAGAATGTAGAGAATAAAGCCCAGCTCCCACAGTGGGACAAAGACTGGAATCTGCAGCCGATGAACGCCCATGGACTGGTGGACGAATACCTTGAAATGGGTAAAACACGACTCCCTTTTGAAGTGTTATATATTGTCTGAAGAGGGTAGTTCAAAAAAAAATCTGGTTGTTAATGCAGTGTGTGCCAGAGTTGAGACGGACATCCTCTGAAGTTCATCCAAGTGTTTCTTTCCTCTGCAGTTCTCCAGTTTGGCTTCACTACCATATTTGTAGCAGCGTTCCCTCTGGCTCCTCTCCTGGCTCTGCTCAACAACATCATTGAGATTCGTCTTGACGCCTACAAGTTTGTCACTCAGTGGAGGAGGCCCATGCCTGCACGAGCCACTGACATAGGTCAGCGTGATCTCCGACTGCCCCCGCACCTCCTCAGTGCCTCTTACACCGAGTCTGTCTGTATTTTTAGATCAGAGATGCTTTACCAACAGTAGAACATTTCCATCCTATGGAGATAGATATGTTCCCATATCCTCTGTGTCTGTCCCGCCATATGTTGCACCTCCCCTCCCACCAGCCCACCTCCGCATATGACTACAAACACCACCCTCCAACTGCCAGATAATATATGAACAAATGCTTCTTGTGGCATGCAGCCCTGTAATTAAAGGAAGAATCCACACTGAAACATTTAGGAAGCTGTAATGAACACGTTATGTTTCAATGGCACAGAATCAAAGAGCGAAGCATCTTTGTAGGTCTAAGCTGATATTTACTGATTATACAGAAACAAAACTACTGCAGGAAAAGCAGAGAGATGATTAAGACTTTATTGCAATACAGCCAAACAAACATGATGTATTCAGAGGAACACAGTTCACAAACTATTTGGTAGCTTGGCTGCTTATGTGGGTTTATAAACAGTATGTTCTTGCACCATCTCTGGAGGCTGTTGACACTGTTTCTGGTGAAGTACTAACTGAATAGGCGTGAATGAAGCTCGATGAGGGAGACAGTTCATCGCAAAATAATTCCTGGAATGTTAATAATGTCACAAATAAGTAGTTTTATGACAGAATCAAAGGACTGAGGAGTTTTTCTTTCCAGTTGTGTGTCATTATCTTCTGCTGGATGCACTTTAATGTTTCAACAATAAAAAGCTGTTGTCTTTCACACAGAACTGAAGTTCTGTGAAACTGTTCAACTCCCCCCTCCGGAAGAGCCATCACATCCATCTTTAACTTTGTTTACTTTGGGTTTTGCCTCTTTTTTGGCAAATAAATTATCCTCAAAATATGAGTGTAGGGAGGCGGAGAGAGTCTGTAACCACGACTGTTAAAAAAAAAGTGTACAAAGAACTATTACACTACAGTAGATTACTAGTGAAAAAGCAACCAGATGAACTCATAAACAAAAGATGCTCAAGGCCTAGCATCTTCTCATGGATTATACACGTTATTATCATATGTGTGTTATCACACAAAAAAATGTAATATTTCACTTTTTAATACCATGGTTAATGTGAATATCGGTACAGAAACGATACATCAACAGCTTAACCAACAAACAAGCCGAAGAAAACGACATGACAGACATCAATTCAAAGAAAACACGAACATCCACAGTGCTCTACGTCCATCAACAGAGATTTAAAGTGATTTAAAGGGATCAGCTTGTCTTAATGTAGATGAAGGCATGCAGATTTACAAATAATCATACTGAACACTCATCTTCCTTTACATTTCATTAATTCATGAAAAATGTTGATTCTCCTCTGGCTTTGCTGTTAGGTATCTGGCATGGGATTCTGGAAGGGATCGGCGTGCTGGCAGTCATCACCAACGCCTTCGTCATTGCCATCACCTCAGACTACATCCCCCGCTTTGTTTACGCCTTCAAATATGGCCCGTGTGTGGACAAGGGACACCACCACGAGGATGAGTAAGCGTTGAACGTAATGCGTAAGCTTTTAATATATATCCGGCGGAGTGGCTCGTGTCGTGGTCTGATAGCTTCTCCTCTCGCCCTCAGGTGTTTGCGAGGCTACATGAACAGCAGCCTGTCTGTGTTCGAGGCGAACAGCAGCCAGCACAGATACTGCAGGTACAGAGACTACAGAGCACCGCCCTGGAGCTCAGAGCCGTACAAATTCACCCTGCAGTTTTGGCACGTCTTGGCTGCCAGACTGGCCTTCATCATCGTCTTTGAGGTCTGTGAGCACCCCCGCCTCCCCCCTTGTTCTTTTTTGTGTGTTTACCAGCAGGGCAGGCGGCTCAAACTAAATCCTCTTATGTCTTCTCAAGTCTGAAATTACTGAATATTTTGTAGTTTTATAATTTCTTTAGCTTTTATTAATTCATGTGTTGTCAATGTTACATGAAAACCTCACAAGTCTAATTTGGCTGATTCTCACGCTTTGAATGAATCTCACTGCTGCAGAAGGCTGAGAAATTTCACTCAAAACCCACAGAATAAATCCCAAATTACATGGTGGTCCTGCTAAAAAAAGGCACCATGTTTCTCTTTCTCTCTCCAAAAATGTTCCCCTGACAACGCTGCCTTATGCATCGATTTATGCATTGAGAAAAACTGGCATAATATACAGCTCTAAAACATTATAGGGAACATAAAGGTCTTTATTGTGGTGGCAGACAGGGTAAACCTTTGCATGCCTTTTGTATTATGCAGCAAAAACTGGCAAATAAATTGTGTGTGTTCTGTGGAAGGTAACTCATAAATGATTAATGCTCCCCTCAGCACCTGGTGTTCGGGATCAAGTCCTTCATAGCGTACCTCATTCCTGACATGCCCAAGGATCTCTGCGATCGCATGAGGAGGGAGAAGTACCTGATGCAGGAGATGATGTACGAAGCAGAACTGGAGCACCTGCAGAAGGAGAGAAAGAAGAACGGACGGCGTTATCACCACGAGTGGCCTTAGCTTCGCCCCCCCCACGTCTCCGCAACTCGCCGCACAGCCCTCGACTCACAGGCACAACCTTCCCCCTGCCTGCTTTGTCATGTATTTTAGCTTTGAGAGTCTAGCTTCACTTGGCTGATTCTGTACACCAAAGACACCCCCTCTGGTAACCAGATCCTCCCCAAAACCTGTCTGACTCCAGGCTGGTCACTCCCTCGCCATCTGTTCCACGTCCAGTGTTGGCGCTGTTCTTGGTTTTGGCTCCGCCCCGCCCCGATCCCTCACCTGCCTCCATCCAGCAGGTTGCCCTTGTCTGTGCCGTGTCATGGCTTCACTGGAAAAACCTGTGCAATTGTAACGTCTACTATGCAGATCAAGGGCTGCAGATCACCACTGTTCACTTTCGGCCCCCATCCTGCACTCTCTGTATGTGTGTGTGGCAGCTAGCACCCCCCCGCTTTGACTCTGCAGTCTGGTGCAGCACGCAGCATGGCTGTGTTTATCTCCCATGAGCATCAGTGGAGCCGCTGCTCTGCTGGTCAAGTGAGAGAGCTCCTGTGGCACTCAACGTTTCTTGTTGCAAAAGTGATTCTGGTGACGTGGCTACCAAATACAACGGACACTGTTCTTGCAAAGCGACTGTATATTGCCCTCGAAGCATGCTGATTAATATTTGCGGCCATTTCGTGAACTTGCAAAGGAAAAAAATAACAAAAATACAAACAACAGCACTCATTGTGGAGGATGTTAACATCTACTCAATACATTTGACAAAGCATTCTCTATGAAATCCTATAAAGTGCATGGTAATATTGTTTTGTACCTTTTGATAGATCAAGTCCCCGTCTTGACGCCTGGTTCACGTGTGTCTGTACTCAGTGTGAGCTGTGTGTTAATCTCTGTCTGTGCTACTGCTGAGCTTGACCGTCTTTGAGTGGAGAAAATGTGAACTTTGTGCGATTTGATTGTGCCTACAGTTGTGCTCACCACAATTGTGTCACCAACATCACGTGTGCCTGTTTGTGCTGCACGTGCTTTTCTCAAAGTGCAAGGAATATTCTCTCTCCTCGTCCTGTTGTCTGATCTCCTGTAAAACTCTCTGAACTCCTCTGTAAGGATTTGTTTTGGATGCGAGTCACACCACAGTACCTACTCGGGTCTCAGCTAATGGCTCTGAAACACGCCGACGCCGGTATACGTTGTAACGTGACTCCCATCCTGAACAATGTATACACTCGCATGCAGGAGCCGCAGATCTGCTCTTCCGTTCTGCACTCGCAGCCTGTTTTTCATTTGCTGTTGGAAGCCCTGAAGCGTGGTTGAAAGTTGGATCCCTTAGACATACCTGTGGCTTGGATGTTCAGTTTGCAAAGAACATCCACCACTGTTCCTCACTTAGAAAGGACAGCATACTTAAGCTCTAGTCCTTCGCTAAGCACACGGTCTGATGCGGTTTCGGCTACTTTCTGACCTTTCATTGATGTGAAACTGAGAAATTCAGTTAAGTTAAAAGCAGAGTCGTGACATTGCCTTGTGTTGTGGTCAGTTCTGATGTCATGGATTAGAGAACTCAGGAAAACAGGCAGCATGAGCGAGTAAGTCAGAATCATAATAATTTCCTGTTTCATTCATGTTGAGACGGCGAGTGTGTGGAGTAAACTGTATTAATGAGAGAGGTTTTATTTTGTAGGTGACGAGAACTTTAAGGTTTGCTTCAGTACAGGTCATGTTGATCAAGTGATGGTAAATAAGATTTAGAGTTAAACACATTTATGCACGGAAATTGTGAATTAGACCAATCTAACAGCTGAAGATGAAGAATATCTCTACCCTGAATGCATTGCACAACACTAAAAAACAAAAGTATACATTATTTTAATGTTTATTCATTTGTTTTGCTGTTCTTTGTATATAGATGTTACGATGTACGTCATTTTTTTTATACTTTTTATTTCGTGCTATCAGTATGAGTTCACCTGTTCTCACCCTCAGATAGACAAAGTGACGTCCACATTTCTCAGGTGTCCTCTGAATGTTTGCAGATGATCAACTTTTTATCATATTTTCTAAGACGCAGTCAAAAGGTATCCTGCTTTTTTTAGATATATATTTTTGCACTGCAGTGCATTTGCATGTCTATAATGCGCACACACGGTTCACAGCATGTTCAGTTTTTTTGTTGCATTATCACAGTGAGTGTGTCACAATCACACGGTTCGTTATGGAGACATGTGCTGCAAGTTGTTGTTGAAGTAATAATGCTTTCGGGTCCTAATGTCAAATCATTGCATTCACAAGAGAGATATGTTTGTTTTTAAATCTTGTTAGGAGACTAGTCCAGGTTTTCAGAATATCTTCCCTGCTATGTGAACTTTGAAAATCTATGCATGTTGTTATCCTTGAGTGCTACATTTCCTTTGAACAGATGCAGATGTAAATGTACTGGTACATTTGTACTGTAGAGTATGCATGACCTAACACCTGCTTCGAGCAGAGCTAACTTCTGTAAAGTTGTTAACAGCGTCTTAAACATATCACCTCCCTTTTTCAGTGTTGATCATTTTTGGAGGCCCGGAAACAAGACATTATTATGTTTCCCGATGATGCAGAATTTTATACTGTTAGAGTATTTTCTAAATAATAGTTCAGACTCCAGACTGGGAATCACAAATTATGTTTACCATCTAGCAGCTGGAGTGTTCAACCCGATGGGATAGGTGTAATTTATGAATAAATTTATCATGACCTTGGATGTTTGACTTGCCCAGCTACTAATCATTTCTGGATGGATCTTTTCCTGCTATCTTCTCCTCCCTAAGCGCATTAGTTCACTTTCTCACAAATGCTGCACAGTGGTGGAAAGGTGTTTCTCATGCCTTCTGCTGTTGGCAATAGCACAATATGGGTATTGCATAATAAGTAATAATGGCATGACCTTGCACATCTCTGAAAACATAGCAGTCTAGAGGGGGATTAAGCTTTGTGTTGTCTGCCATGCCTCCTAATAGGATTGTGCTTGAGCAAGTGATGTACTTGACATGGAAGCACAGCGACGTTAGACCATAGATTTACCTGTACAATAGGATGGTATCAGTCGTGACATGAAGTGTATCAATGACATTGTTTACTTCGTTCCTGTTTACATGTAAAAACATACTGAAATGTATAAAAATAATGTAACATAAAATAATTTGGATATCACTCTTTTCTGTATTAAATCATGGATTGTATCTTTTAAATCAAAGCTGCTGTCCTTGTTTTTGTTCCTGTTACAAAACAACAGAGAAAATGCCTCCAGCTGATATCATCTCCATGACTATCCAAGTTTAACTAAATCTGCTTACGAAACAAACCAGAGCACAGAGATTGTTTGCTTTCCCCCCTCAGCTATGATCAGGGACCACAAATCTCCTTGCCAAAGAGAGCTCATGTAACATATTGTTAAAAAGATTGTGTTTCTATCACAAACCCACTATTTGAGTATTGTAGCCATGTCAGTTTATTTTCCCACTACTTCATGACGTTACGACTGCCACAGCTGCTAACTGCTTTTCCGTTCATGCCGTGTCTGTTAACAGTGGATGTCATTTTTTATAGCAGAGTCTAAACACCCCTGAAGAAACATGCAAAGGTTTGGTGTACTTGGAGCTCAGATGACAGACGGTTAATACTTTTATTATTTCCTGTGGTCTGTCTTACAGTTGGATACCCACGCCAAGATATTTCCTTTCACCTCTTTGACCAACAGACGTCACATACTGGCTTGGAAAGCTGCGGTTTTAGTAGAGGATTTATGCATCTCTGGTTTGTCGTGCTGCCGCACACCATATAAAGGGCAGTAGATGTTGTGTGTGGCTGGAAAATTTAAGAGGGGATGCTGAAGAAGCATATCTATGCAAGTCTATGCAAAAAGACAAAAATAGGCAAAAGGCAATATAAAAAAATTTTTCATTTGAGGAAATAAAATAAAAAAATGGGTGTGTCATCTACTCTCCTGCAGCAGTGGAAAAAGTCCTCAAACACAAGTAAAAGTAGCAGTGTAAACATATATCATTACAAAAACATCCTGAATTTAAAATAGAAGTAAATTGTACTCAACGTTTCAAAGATAAAGTACTGTACAGTTGAGTAAAAAAGTACAATAGCTGCCTCTTGAATGTGGTGCTGTTTGTGTATGTTTTCACCTGTATTTTTTAGATATACAAAATATCTATAAATTATAGAAAAAAATAGACTGTGAATTTACATGTCCAATATAAAATAATATGAACTGTTCAACTCATTCAAATTCTTTACATAAAATTTATTTTTTTCCGCATAAAAATACTTTTGCAAAGTTTATTTTAATTGAAAAGGTTAAATTAAAGGTAAGCACTGTTATTACCTCTATTAGATAAAATTAGTGAGGATCAACACTAAAAGAAATATTGATTCCGTAGTTATATTAAGTTATATTAACTTATAGTTAAGTATCGTGTAGTTACATAAATATGTTAAGTTACAGATGTCTTTTTCAGGTTTTCACCTTTGAATAAATGTGTTTGTATCGACCTTGCTGGCAGTGTGTTTCACAAACTAGTCAAATGTTGCTGTGAAGACACCACTTGACTGCAATTTGAAAGAAAATCTGTACTGACAGATTAAATGAAACATTGTTCTGAAAATAAAGAGGCCCTGGAGTTTCAATGTAAACAGAATGAGTTTCTGTTAACATCCAGTGCCACTCACCAAAACACATTTGTTTGTAACCTTCAGATCAAACAAATGTGTCGAATTCAATTTTCATACAACATTTGTAGAGCAGAGCTGCACAGTTTACATCTATGGTTACATGCTTCGTTACTGCTTTTGATGGCGTACTGCTGCGCTTCCTGCTTAGTGGACTATTGTGAAATCTTGTGAAAGAAATTGGTACGGAGCTACACATGTGCACAGGAACAAACAGAAACACCTCTCAGCAACCTAAAACATCCATGTGGCTGTATGGTTCTAGTTCTGTGAGAAAAGGGGTGAAGCAGATGCATATCTGCTCCTTACAATAAGGAAGATGCTCTAGTTCAACTCAAAATGTATTCTGCAGCTCAGTTGAACACGCCTGCAGCAGTTGGGGTTCTCTACAGGGCACCAAAGTTAAACCTGTGGGATGGTCGACCCGTAAAACAGAAGCATTGTTATTCACATTTCTAGCAGAGCAGTTTTCCAGAGCAGACATAACTCCGACCACAGCCTCACATCTCAGTTATGTTAGCCACTCTCCCTCTCGTACAGACTGCAGACTTTAGTTCTTGGGCTCTATGTAGTGACTGATTCATACAGCACAGATTTACAGTACAGGTTAGGAAGGTAATCAGCGGTCCCGCTGAGACTGAGCCCATAAATTCAACAGCACTGAGGTGTAAACAGGACAGGGAGCCGAGGATGAGCAGCAGGGGACAAAAGAGTCAACACAGACATCCATAAATCAGCAGATAGCTCAGCTCAGCTAGCTGTTTGCAACATCACAGAACGAGGCGATCACTCTAAACCTGTTCTGATGGGATCTGTTAGATTTCTTTTGACAAAAATATTCGACAAAAGATGTTCAATGAAAATGCCACTGATTTTATGTCAGTGGTTGATTTTTAGTCGCATGGCTCGAGGGCTGGCCGTGGCAGTCAGTGGGTCAGTGCACCACTTTGGTACAGACTAAGATATCTCAGCAACTAACAGATCGACCCCACTGTATTGTGTTTATGCAAAAAGGACCCAAATACAAGACACCAAGACAGATGGATAAAAAAACAAAAAGGCAAGCTTTAATAACGTAAGCTAAAGTCCCCCAACTATCTTTCTCCAGAATCACCTCCCCCTAGATAAGATGGGGAGATTCATGAGATACAAACCCCCAGTGGTGAACATTAGGACCTGTTTAACATCAGCGTGTTTGCACTGTCATTGCATGTTAGCATTCTGACGTTAGCATTTAGCTCTAAGCACTGCTGTGCCTCAGTAAAGCCTCACAGAGACACTGACATGGCTGTCGACTTGTCAAGTCTTGTAAAGTCTTAATACTCTCATTAATGCATCCCTGTTTACAGACTGTCAGCATATTTTTTTTTATCAATTTATTGGATTTGAGTCTTTCCTGGCTCCTCATACTAAGTGCTGACGCCCATCCAAGATGATTTAAAAGCATTTGAACTGACAGAACACCTAGAAAAGCCTATTTCAAGATCCAACACTTGAATATTAATGCAGGCAAATCAAGTTGTTTCCAGATCAGTGCCTACCAATAGAATTTCAAGCAGTAAAATGCATTAAAATTCATTTTTGTTGTATAGTGCATTTTGCACCGCAGCTGGTGAAGATAACAGTGCAGCAGGCATGGTGGTAAAATGCCCAGCTGGGTGAGAGGGGACTGCGATTCAGATATGAGGCACGAGTAACAGCAGTGACAGCTGAGTTGACCTGAGTTAAGCCTCCTGCTCTGAGGAACAGCAGCCGCAAATTAGTTTGCAGAGCTGGATGGATGATGGAACTGACACCTGCACAGAGGGTCGGAGTGAAAAACCTGCTATCAAACCTCCTGCAGCACCAGGAAATAACTGAGCAGAGTCAGTTTGATTTTACTCTAAACGAGATAGATATGATTTACTAATAAAACTGTAATTATCATCACAATCATTGCTATTGTTACTTGTTGTAACATATTTTTGGATTAGTAATATAAGAAAAAATACAGACTTATGCGACATATGCCTGATTTATGTACATCTGTGCCTTTGTAAAGCATAATCATTTAAATTCTTGGCATTTCCACTCTAATGTATGATGCATTTAGTGCCACAAATGTGCAGTCAGCTCCAAAGTAAACACCTGCAAAACGATCTTATCGTCATATGTAAAAAGGTCACATATTACAGCTGCTTGGCGTCTTGCTGTTTTATGTTTGTGCTGTGCAGTGCAGATTCATCTGTAAACAGCATTAAGCTGGTTTTGTGTTGACACAAATGTTTGTCAGTCCAGGTGCTGGCAGTGCTGGAGAAAATTACAAACCACAAAGTCCCGTTGGGTCCCCGCTGTAAGAACACGCACAGTGCTGAGTTGTTTGGTCAATAACATCCTCTGTTTAAATATAAATCTTGCAGAAATACACTGAAAACTGAAAACATGGACACTTAGCTTGGTGTTTCTATGTCTGGAGAGACATTAAAGGATAAATTCAGCCAAAAATGAAAATTCAGTCATTAACTAGTCACGCAGATGGAAAATCTGGTGAAGTTTCATAGTCCACAAAACATTTCTGGAGCTTCACAGCAAAACAGTGTTGCAGCATTCTCCCAAACAACTGATGCAAATGGAAACTTGTTGTAAAACATTAAAAAACAACCAGGAAAAAACAACTGAAAATGGCTCCTATAAAGCAGACAACACAGCACAAAACAATCAAATAAGTAGAGTGAGGAGGCTGAGGGACATAATCCTTCAACTTTAACAAACACAATTTTTACTTACACAAACACAGCTCTGCATATATTTACTGTGTGTGGAAGAGCGGCGGTCTAAGCTCGGTAGGAGCTGCATCTCTGGATTATGAGCTTAGTGAAAACACAGTGTAGTCGTGCCTCCACGTTGGTGTGAAAGTTGAGAGCAGAGGTTTATTAGTCATCCCCATTGTTCCATTCACTAACACTGTCAGGGGCACGCTGAAAACATCCACTCTCTGTTCGCACTCTTGAATACATATTTCTAACCTTCAGTGGGTTCATTTCCAGTGGATCTATTTAAGCGCTCCCACTTTCCAGAAGGTTAATGACCTTATTGCTTTTAAACAATGGCGAGTGTGTGGGCTCATGAAAGAGTCATCATTCAGCTGAGGTTTATATGTGTAGGAAGAGAGAGAGAAAAAAACTGTGACCGTGATTATAATACTACTGTAGGTAAACGATTGCACCAAATGATGTGTCTCGGGGCTGTATTGTATTGTACTCTATTGATGTTTCTGACAGTGGGAAAATAATTTGCTTCTGTGGGTTTTCTTCTGTGTGATTGTCGGAGAATAGAAATCTTAACAAAAGACCTTTGTCTTTGGAATAAATAAAACAAACACTTACAGTCGATGCTTTTGATAGATGTATTTTTGTAGTCAATATAAATTTGAGAGTAAGACTTCTGTTTCTGGTTATGGTTTTGTGGAAACAATCACAATATCAGTGCTATAAAAAGACAGGGTAAAACACTCGGTTGTATTAGTAAATAGGCTGGTTTTGTTACTTACTGATCTAGCAGAAAGAAAGCTGGTTTTGAACTGACTCAGTGGTAGGATGAAACTCATATCAGCAGGGGAACAGACATTTACACAACACCGGTGCTCAGCATTGAGTGAATGCCCATCCGTTCACTCTTGATTTACCTTGGTTTCTATTACTCTCCCTCTTCACCTTCTTCGCCTCCTCCGTCCGCTGGGTTCATTTTTTATTGCATTGCAGAGTTTCCACAGTTATTTCAGTTGTTTCACAGTTACCTGGGGATAGTGGCCAGACAAAACAACGCCTCTTCCTGATTTGGCTGTGCAAATGGCAGACGTGCTTCCATCTTGCTGTAATTCATCCAGTTTTTTGTGGGGAAAATCAAAGCTGTTGGCGAACAGGACAGCCTAATGAAAGTGAGGTTTATAGGGGCCCAATCTACGTGGATGGTGTCATTTTGCTAAAGCCATTACACCGTGCAAACAGTATTTACTGCAATGATAAGTTAAAGCAAAAAAAGCTGTATATTGTCAGTTTAACAAAAAGGTCTATCTTCCTCAGAATCGTTTCCATAATGTTGTCAGACACTCAGAATGACAACCTCAGTCTGTCAGTGGGAAAAAAAAGCATGTTTAGTGGACTTAACGTTGCCAGTCGCCCTAAAGGATTACACAGCAGTCATTGAAGCAGTGTCAAGGCTGCAGGCTGAGGAGATCCATTGGACCAATTCCAAAACGTTTGGTATGTCTGATCCAGTTCCTCACCAAAACATGCAAATGTTTAAAACAGGTTGAAAAAAAATACCAGAATTCCCCTTTAAGTGCATGCTGTCATACTGACAAAATGCAGTATGATTCATCTAAACGGCCATCAGTCTGCGGTCATTAGTTCAACTCAATATTTCCAAACAGGATTTATAGCAATTATTCTCAATAAATACATAAAAACAAAGCAAAGTATTTGATTTACAACAGAATGAGAGGATTGGGCAGAGATTTGTGTTCTCTTGGTGATTATTGAAAGCTGATTGTTGATTAATAAGAAGTCGATGTTGTAATTCCTCGGAGACCATGTTAATGAAGGGCTGCATAAATAAACCTTGCTTCATCGCTAATAACAAACCAAACATCTCTGTAATGAATTATCAAACCTAAATAATTATTTTGACACTGAGAGGAGCATGAGGCCATTGAGATTCACTGTGAGTCAGCTGCCTGGCTCTCACACAGCCTGCAGGCCCTCGACCCTTCAGGCTTCACTGAGAGGAAAAAACCCATCGCCACAGTCTGAAAGGCATCTGTCCAAACTGCAGGCTTCAGGGTCAATACACACACATACTCGCACACATTTTACAGAAGAGGATCAACAAGAACATCCTCCGAACTCCACCGAACTATATTTGTTGTTACACTTGTTGCTACATCTGCTTTCAGACAGCGTTGCCCTGCAGAGCCCCACTCTGCTTTGGCAGGCTGGTCAGTTTACTCTATCTGTGTTTATCTTGAGTGACGCTCTATTTATTCAGGTGTTTCACTTAAGACGAAACAGAGAAAGCCTGGACGCTGGGAAGCCTCAAGCTGTCTTTGCTCCTATCCTTCATTTAACAGTGTGTTCAGCAGTACAGCAGCGGCTTTCAAACAAACAACAAGCTCTTCTTTGGTTGAAGTTGATGAGAAACACACAACAAGTGCGTTTATAAGTTTTCCAAAGCTTGTTCTTAAGTCGAATTTTAGATTATTTCCACAAGGTCTTACTGAATGTGATGACTGCACTGTTGCACAGAGAGATCCCTCATGAGCTACCGTACGGTTATAAATAAATACAGCAGAAGATGCAAACTGTGTGTACAAATAGTTTCCATCTTGGCTCCAGTTAATTGAATATTTTTTTAGGTAGGAGCCAAATTATAATCAGTAATTGTTCAATTCCAATTAGGTACTGAAAATCAACAACAAAACACTGAAAATGTTCTGTGTGAACTGTGAAAAAAGGAGCCGAAGCTGGAGTGAGGGTGTCACAACTGCAACACCATCCCCACATTGATCTGCATCTGATTAATCACCCCGTTCGGCACAAAGCACTCGATTCTCCTGTCATTTCAAAATAGATATTTTGACGCAGTCTAAATAATAATATCACTGCACTCCAGCGATGCATCGATCTATCAGCAAACGTTCACCTTGTTGACTGTTATCGACCTTTCTGCAAATATGATGACATTCGGCGGTGGCAGTGGCCGATGTTTATCTGATGTGTTGCATCAATTTTACACTGGCACATTCATGAGCTGCTGTATTGACATCCCTGCCTTCAAAATGTTAGCCTGAAAAATCCTTCTAATTGATTTAGTAGCAGTTACCTTTAAAAAGATTGTGAAGGTGGCAGGGCCAAACATTGATTACTAATTTTGGAGGGGACAACTACATGAAATTTTCTCAAGAATTTCCTGAGGGGGACGCCTACATCAGTCCCACAACTCTGCTAATGAAGAGTCCGTTACGCTGCCAGCTAAGAAAAACTACATTGCATTTCCATCTTCACTCATTGACTCATCAGCATTTGGCATCGGCTACCCGACAAATTGTTATTTAAACATCAGAATCATCCCAGAGTTTCACGATCGGTGCATCCCCACCACCCTACATGTTTCAGGGCCCTGCTGATGTGTATTTTATTTGCCTTTAGTTAAACTCGAACATCATTGAGGGCTGGTCCTTATTTACAAAGATGTTGAGTAAAAAAGACAAAACTATTAAAACAAGTCTGCAAATAATGCACATAAAAACAATCAGTTAAAACAGATACAGAGATAGTGTGATTTCTTATTGAGGATTTGACACTAAGGGCTACCAAATAATGAATTTTCAGGTGGCTGCCTCACTGATATTGTTCACTAATTGATCAGACATTATTAATGGGATTGATTACACCTTTGCTCTGGTAAAGGTCCATCAGTCATCTCTGTGTTCTCACCTTTCCCCATCATCTGACCTCATCACACACCTGAACTCTCGCTCTCAATTCCCTCATCAGCTCAAAGTATATAAACTCAAGCCGTGTCTTCCTTTTAGCTGTTGTTTCCTGACAGATTGTCTATCGTGCCCCCGAGCCACAGTGTTCCCACTTTGTTGTCTTATATCTGCCTTCCTGTTTTTCAAATCTTCGATCCTTTGATCCTGACTCTTGCCTTCCTGCATGATCTCTAGGCTTTGTTCGCTGCTGACTGCCTGCCTTTTACCAACCTGTATCCTGCCTGTTGTCAGAGCTAATCCTGCTTTTATCCTGCTGTCTGTGGAGTCTGCTTGTGGCTCTCAATTGTTACAAGAGATGAATATACACAACAACTCCTATATGCAGAATACTAAACACTAGCCCTTGGCAATAGGATCAAACATTTGTGATTTTCCATTCTTCTTTTTTTAGTTTACAATTACATCAAATCTTTCATTCAGTTCCCAAACCATATGTGTTTTATCAAACCATTTCTTCAATGTTGTGTAGCAGCAAATCACAATACTGCACATACTATATGGAACAAAAATGGATGGCGGACAAAAACAGCCAGTTTCCAGCTCTGTGTTTACAGCCTGCCATATGTTTCCAGTTTGTGTGAGTGCTGCTGACATGCTGAGAGCCGTATCGGAGACCACCCCGTGATGATGTAATTATCCAAGGCAGGATGTGCAGTGGAGGGGATCGTAGCCCAGGGGACTCTCCCCTCCGTGCGGTAATGTAATCACCTGACTGAAGTCATCAGAGTGAGCTCTAACTGCACTCTCACTGTCTGCGAGTCCAATAGAAATCATCGACTCCGAGCTGCACTGATAAAAATCATTGCATTTATTCCTCATATTCCTGTGTGACAACAAATCAAAAGACTGTTTCCTCTTTTCTTAGATTATTTGTGGACATTAAAACAGCTGATCTGATTTCCTTTTCCTCTGACGATATACATTTGGCACTTTATTTAATGGCAGCATTTTTGAAATTTTAATTTAATTCAGATTTGGAAGCTTTGCATTGTATTTATTTATATAGCTAGTTATTGTGTTACAGTCAGAGCTGTGAAATTTAATCGGTGGTACGTAAGTGGACTTGACTGCTGTGTGCAGACAGGACTGCATTCAGGAAGACCTTGAATATTTAATAGCATTGGAGACACTTGTGCTGTGTGGAAAAAACACGATGTAACTTAAAAAAAACGCTATGTAAAGGAAATGTTGAAGAAAAACCTGCATGTTGACTTGACATCCTTGACTTGAGTCGTCCTGACTCAAATGTTCATTTTGTGTTTTCATAAAATTTTCATTTTCCTGTCATGGTCCTATCATTTCTGTGTTTTATGAGTTTTCTGGGGTTTTGTTGTATCGTTTGCCGTGTTTCCAGAGATCTGTTACTCCTCTGCTCCTGCCCAGTCTGTCTGAAATCAAGGATTTTTAAAGTTATGGAGGCAATTCATCAGATTACATGCAGCTTCCTCTGGAGCCACAAAAGGCTTTGTGCCACTTTTTCACAGTAGTCCTCCCAAAGACCTGTAAACACACCTAAAGGACTTATTTGTCCATAACTGGCGCTTTGGGATGGCGGACGACCCATCCTACAATCCAAAAGTGTCAGTTTTTGAAGTTTGAAATGAGACTCAAAAATCTACTTTTCTAGGACCTATAATGTTTAAAAATGTTGGAGTGACCCTTTAAGAAGGTCAGAGAAGATTTCTGGTAATAGAAACTGCCAACTGAGAGCTTCATTATAGCACAAAACACAATATTAAAAGTTTATTTCACTCCTGAAATGACTGAAAGCTCTTTTAATAAGAACTGTACCCTTAAATATTAATGTTTTTAAAATGCACACACACAAAAAACGGGACATAAAAGGTCTGTCTTCAAACGTGACTGATGGAGGAAAACTCCTTTTGCACTTCAAAATTTCCTCTCAAACAATTAAAAACAGTGTTCGCTCAGTTCTGAGGTTTCCTGTGTGACTCTTGTTGGAAAGCAGCCTGGTGACTCTGCGCTGACACTGTGTGGTTGGAGTATCCAGGGGCCACCAGGGGCCCTCCTGACTCAAACAGGCAGTCTGTGCCTTTTAGGTGACGGGGGACTGGGTGTAACATGAGCCGGGGTGAAAACTGTGCGCTGGATCCGGCTGCCAGTGCAGATGCGGTTCGCCAAAGAGAGAGAGAGGAGGTGCATGATGGATCCCGTCCCACTGCTGCTCATCATGGCCACAGCGCTGCCATGCTGCTCGGCGGTCTACACCGGGCCCCTCCAGCCGGAGATCTCCAACGGCACTTTCCATCACTTCTTCGTCCCGGACGGGGACTACGAGGAGACTGAGGACCCGGAGGTGTGCCAGATGCTGTTCAAATTCTCAGACGTGTATCCATGTGGGGCCAATGAAGAGAGGGACTCCGTGGTGCGGGACGACTTCATCATCACCAAGCTGCAGGCGGAGGACGCGGCGCGGCTGCTGGAGGGCATCGGCCGGACCGTGGCGCACGACCTGGACGGAGAGGACAGCTACGGAAAGTTCCTCCAGCGGGAGATCAGCCAGATCGGAGAGGCCTTTAATAACGTGGACAAGTCTCTGGTGGAGCTGGAGGTGAAGTTTAAGCAAAGTCAAGAAACTGAGCTGAGAGAGGAGCAACAGTTGAACGGCCACGTGATGAAGCAAGTGAGTGACATCAGGGGCTCTCTGAGGAGAACCACTGACATCTCTGTGGGACTGAAGGACAAACAGGAGCTGCTGTCTCTCATCATCCGCAGTCATGGTTCCAGGCTGAGCCGCCTGAAGACTGAGTATCTTAATGTTGGCTCTTAGTGGGGTTATTGTACCTTATTGTGTGTGAGAGAGTGTGTTTGTGTGTGTGTGTGTGTGTGTGTGTGTGTGTGAGGGGACCCTCCAGTTCAACAACAGCTGGAAAGTTCAATGTAGCTTGAAAATATCTTTCTAAGTATCTTGAATAGTTGTGACCTTTGGTTATCCCCATTCCTCGGACGTGTGTCATTAAAGGGAGCTGGAACAAAAACGTCGACACATTCCTATGAGTCAGGAGGGGAAATGTGGACATAAATTAAGTCTGCATGGAGCCCTTTGTGCCACCCCAGAGGAAAAGTTTTGTTCTGAAGAGACTGTGAAAATAAAAGCCCTCCAAGTGGATTTATTGGCCATAAAACATCTATATTTCTGTCTGTATGGTATAATTTATGTTGTTTTTTTAGGTTATTATTGATCAAATAAATGCTTAATATTCATCACATATCTTTATGCTTCCTTTTATTTTGGACAACATGAGTTTTCTGCTGCATGTCTTGTTCAATTTTTCCTACAATGCCACTCAGTGGTTTATTGTAAAAAAAAATAAATAAAACAAACATCTCCATCGCTGAAGCCTGAGGTCACCATAAACACTGAAAAGCTTTGAAATCTGAACTTCTGATTTCCCTCCTCTGTCACGTCTTTACGTCACCATGTTTGTTGTTGGTACTTCAAGTGGCATGCTTGCCTGTCCCATCCAGTGGCCCTGGTTAATTGGCGTCTGAAGTCTGTCACTGCCTCCCACTTCCATCTGGAAGCCATCTTCTCGAGTATGAAATAAGTTTGTCCGGAGGCAGCCACTCTCTGCATTATCTACTCCTTTGTCTGTCACGGTCTATAAAACGTGATCTCAGATGATTTTGAGGTGAAATTCTGAGTCACTAAAAATAGACTTATTAAAAGTGACACACGACTTGTTTGACTCTAAACAAATCTACTCTTTTGTTGAAACACGTCTTATTCCAGACCCATTGTTTGTAGGAGGTAAGTTGTTTTGAATTCCTGAAAGACATTAACTCTACAAACTAACCAACTGTCAGGCTGTTTTCATTTGCAGCGCCTTGACTTTTATATTTTGAAGGCCTCTGGTCGTCATCTGTGTATTTTCTTTAACTACCATCTAAAAAATGCTCTTTTTCCAGCCAATGTCTGCAACAACCACAAAGTAGCTGCCATAAGCGTGCCCTCTTTTTACGCAGATAATGTCTCTGCAGATGTGAGGGAGCCAGATGGGTTGCCATGGGCGCAACTGGGTGTGATTTCCTCTGTCTGGTTTTCCTCACAGTCCGGCTTCCCCTGAGGGACCCCGTTTTAAAAACAGCCCTCTGGAGCTCAGCACAGTCAGTCAGCCAACCCCGTCAAAAACCCAGAGCTGCGGGAGCTCCATGTGCAGAGAAACCCTATATGTCTGCAAGGCTCCTAATTTTCAGGGGCACTGCACAGGGCTCACAGGATTTGATTAAAAGATTTGGTTGAATTTTCCACTGTGTAAGTGAAGGTAGAGCGGTCACGAAACCTCTCATAAGCACTCATCCTACTTAATTTGTATTTTTTGGCTCAGATCATAAATTCCACCTATAGTGAGAATATTTTTTCTCTAGGCTGGTTTCAAGCCTCGTACAAGGAAGGCCTGAGTGAAGAGTATTCTCCTCACTGCCTTATTTTAAGGACAAACAAGGAAAGGTCAGGAATGCAGAGCAGAGTTGACCTGAGAACACGCTGATCCCTCTCCAAAGCCCCCAAACCTCATGCCTCTGTGGTGTTATTATTAGAAAGATGAGAGCTGTTTGAATACTACCACTGCTGCTAGTCCTACCATTATTATCACTGCAATGAAAACCACTGTGTAGTACAACTACTGCGATCACCGTTTGGCTGCATCTGTTAATAAATGGCACATTTCATACATCATTGTGCTTTACAGGATACAAACACAGCAAAGTTTAACAGTGCTGTTTGTGAGAAAAGTTGATTTTTGAGTCTCATTCGCAATTCATCAAAAACTGACACTTTGGGATTGTAGGACGGGTCGGCCGCCATCCCAAAGTGTCAAACTAGGTCACAAAATTAAAAGTAGGTTAACTGAAAAAAGGGGGAGACAAAAAAAGAAAAGTGTATGTCTGTATGTGTATGTATGAATAGTGCAACAAAAATGTACGTTTGTAGCAAAATCCCACGGCACACCTGGACTCCACCGGGTCAGAGTATGCACAATAGGTTTTTAGTTTTGATTTAAAAGTGGCCAGAGTCTGGACTTGTCTTATATAAACTGTGAGGTTATTTCAGGTCTGGGTTGCATGATATCAAAATGATGCTCCGCCTGGCTGGTCGCAGATGTCCTCAGGGTTCTGCGAGGTTCATATGGCAGAAGCATGTCTGAGATGGATTTCTGCCCAGAGCCAAGCAGTGATCTGTAGACGAGAGGCAAGATTTTGAAGTCAGTTCTCTGAGTGACTGGCAGCCGGTAGCCGGACTGGTAGAATTGATGTGATACAGTCAGATATCTTGAGTGCTTGCTTGAAAGAAGATACACGCTGGTTGTTGATCACATTATAATGACAATAGATGAGTGCTTTTCAACAACTGAGAAAACTCCCGCTGAGCATCCTTCGATGAAGACCATGAGATGGCGTTGAAAGCTTTGAAAAAACAAGCAAGTGAGCCTTGAGTTAGGTTATTTTTGTCAAACTTGCACACTCACGTGTCTAATACTCAGACACAGTGGTGGAAGAAGTACTCTGATCTCTTACTAAAGTAAAAGTAACAATACCACAACGTAGACATACTCTACTGTAAGTAAAAGTCCTGCATTCAAAATTATAAGTAAAAGTACATAAGATTGAGCAAAATATCTACTCAAAGTAACAAAAGAAAACATTCTTTACAATTATATTTAATATGTACATACGGTAATTCCATGTGATATTGATACTTCCTGCACTTCTGCAGTCATTCATGAGCTTTAAACAATGGATGACTTCTGCACTGTGCTAAAATAAGAAATTGTTTAATTCAAAAACTGTGCATCTTGAAGATAATTTATTCTAGATTTTATTTCTATGTCTATGATATAAAGCATATCATTTATCATGTCATGGACTTGTAATTAGTCTCTGGTGGCCGATGGTACTCAACGGCAGGGATTTCTTTCAATGCTGCAGCTGCTCATCATAACTCTGCACAGTTAATAAATAGGCCATCATTTGAGCAATACAGCAGTGGAGAGGAGATGCTAACGGGCAGAGAAACCTCAGGAAATGATTTGTGCTATCAATCGAATTGTATGTCAGAAAGATTTAATTAGAAATAAAAGTTGTGGGAAAGTAATTAAAGCGGCTGGTACGCATGTTGTCAATGGATTAAACCTTTTAACAGTCATCAATCATATTACAAGAGGAAATTTGTGCTGATGTCACAATAAAGTATGAGATCAGGAAACTGTTGATGCAGAGTCAATAATATTTATTAAAGGACAAGTTCACCCAAAAATGAAAATTCAGTCATTATTTGCTACAACGGAAAGTCGGAAACTTTTGTAGTCCACAAAACATTTCTGGAGCTTCACAGCAAAACAGTGTTGGAGCTCCTAAACAGCTGTAGTAGATGGGGACTTGTTTTAAAACGTAAAAACAAACAATAAAAGTAAACATAAAATGGCTCCATACAGCTCATCTTGCGTGATCTAAGTCTCAAGAAGCGCTGATATCCCAAACTAATTTAAAAAGACGTTAGCGTGGTGGAGCTCTTGCCTCTGCTTCAGACAGAGTGCACGCTAACACTTTTAGCTTAGCCGTTACAGTGAAGATTTTCAGCTTTAAAAAGGGTGAAAATAACACCAAATCAATCAATTTCTGGGCTTCTGGCGACTTGGATTACGCCAGACGAGCTGTATCGAACCCTTTTCTGTTTTTTTGTCCTTTTCTGGTTGTTTTTTTTTTATATATTTTAAAACAAGTCCCCATCTACTTCAGTTGTTCAGGAAAATGCGGCAACACTGTTTCGCTGTGAAGCTCCAGAATGAATGACTTTATTTAAACGTTAACACAACATAATAAAAAACAAACAAAACAGAAGTAACAGAGTCCAAAAAGGAGCAGGTAGAAGTAAAACTTACAAATCCCCTCCCCCTTTCTCACTTTTCTTCTTTTAACTCATGTATTATTTCAACAAATTCTCAAATGTATTTACAACTAATAAACAAACAACTTTCCCCAGTTTTTTTGCCACAATGTTAGTAGATAACAACCGAATTTTCATTTTTGGGGTGACGTTACCCTTTAAAAGAGATTTTTTCACTGTGACACACTGCAGACAGTTACTACATTTCATCTGTTCTTTTTTTATTTGGATTGTTTTATTTTTGTCACTCAGTTTTGGTCACTGACTCAAGCTTTGGTCACTGACATTTTCACATTGAAGAGTTCAGAAGTGGTTGAATAAAACAGACTCCTTGTTGCACTAACAGGAACATAAACAGCCGAGGCAGCTGCTGTTTAGAAAGTAATGCTGTAAATGTTTGGACTCCATCAGCAGGCCCCTCTCTGCCTGCTGACACACCAGTGACTCAGAACAAGAGAAAAGACGACCACAAAGACGTTTATATCATGTTGGTTCGGTGTGTTACACGGGCAGAAAAAAAAAAAGTTTTGCATTGCTGTTTTATTTTTCAAAAATATTCGATGGGGGGGGTAAGACCTCAAGAACAACAAAACATTTCCCTCAAACACAGTTTGGTCTTAATGCTCATATTTTTCCTTGAATAAACACAAATGCATCTGCATACATACAATTCAAAAAGTACATGTAGCCTACATATCTTGGTTTGAATGGGTACATAATGATACACAGTTGCCCTTTGAAATGTGACGGTACACATCCATGGATTGATCTTCAATACAGATTTCAAAGTTGTGCTATTGATCTTCTGCCTGTGTTTCTTTTTCTCTTTTTTTTCTTCTTGAACTAGCAGATTTTACAGGAAGAAAAAAAAAAACTTGTATAACTATTCTCCTCTCGAAGAGCAAGCAATAACACTGAACAGTTCATTCATAAAGAGGGACAGAAAAACAGCACCAGAGGAACTGAAATCATCTTCAGTCATATGTCACCTCTTTGTCATTTTCATGTGAGCGAGAGCCAGTGTCCTGTGCTTTCTCTGTGCCAAGCTGTGTGAAGGCTCTCTCTCTCTGCTCTGAGTCCCTGGGTGAAACTGTCTCTTGAACAGGGCTCGTCACCGTTTCAGGATGAGACAGGTGTCTGTTAGATGTGCGGCGGCCTGTCACACGCAGCCGTTCTCCTGCCTGGGCTTGTGCACCACTGGGGTGTGTGGAGGGTAGAGGGAAGGGGCCAGTGTGCACAAGAAACCAGCCAGCAGCGTGAGGCCCAGTCCGCCCCACGCACAGAACATGGACCAGCCGTACCCGTGGCTGATGTCCTCTGGGATCCCGAACATGTAGCGAGGGTAGCGGGACAGTTCAAAGTTGATCCCGGCCACACATGTGCAGAGGGAGATTATGCAGCATGTCCCTGGCAGAGAGGAAGGAAAACAAGTCAGCCACCCATTGATGCATCATTCCCCCCCTTTCGTTAACAACGACCTTACTGCCCCTCTGTGGTGATGCAGGGTAGTGCTCTTTATGTAAAGTGCATCTCACCTCCCATGAGGAAGAGGAGTCCAGCGACATACTGCATCAGATCATGCTCCTTACAGCAGCCCAGCACGCCTATGATCCAGCCGAACAGGATGATGGAGATGGCCATGCCTATGAAGCTGGCAGTCATCCTCTGGAGATCTGCAAAGAGAAAGAGAAACAGAGAGGGAGGGAGAGTGTTTGTTTGGGGTGATGCCAAGTTTCTCGACATTGATTCATCAGATTATGAAAGGGGGGGGGGGGGGGGGGGAACACAAAAATAAAACTCACGGAGCGCGTGCCACTCATCCTGCCTTATTGTCTTCGTCAGATTGATTGGCAGATTTCTGGGCAACGCTGATGATGAGTAGTAGTATTTTATTGGAGTGCAGCGCGGAACCAATCCTGTGGATGTAAACAACACAAAGAGGATGTCACATAAGCACTGAGATCAGATGGAGAGGATATCACAAGGCTCTCTCTCTCTCTGCTGCCACCCCCCCACCCCCTCCAAAAAATAAGCACCCAACCTCCCCTCCTCCACCACCACCACCCACCCATCCACCCACACCATTGTGGAGTAGCTTATTGTACGCATCTCGAGGCTTCTGTTACTACAGCTTGCCCTTTTGTGCTGGAAAATATCACAGCGCGTCGAGTGCGTTGTAACTGTACTCCGCGCGTCGGTGCTGCGTAGGCCTCGAGGGTCTGTGCGCAGCATCAGCACCTCGGATAGCGCATTCAAAGTATCCACCGATGGCGCTTCATTCACACAACAACAACACGAATGTACAGAGCATTAAAGCACAGAATGTGATCCCTCAAAGACAAACCTTTAAAGATCAAATCCTCCGTCTCCAAGTCGAATCCCCCCCGGTGGCACTTTCTCCACAGTCCGGTGATGGTGGAGTTGTACTGCCGACTGCAGAGGGACTCCATGGCCGGGGCAGGAGGCAAGAAGTGCCGCTTCGCCCGCAGCAGCATCTCGCCGCCGACGCTGGAGCCCCTCCTCTCCACATTTTTCTCCTTTGGCAACATGCGAAGTGGCAGGTTGTTGTTGGAGATGTAGATGTAACCGGGGTCGTTTCTTTTGTTTGAATAATTCTTGCAGCGTTCCCGGTGCCTCCTCGCGTCCGTCTCGTACCAGTTGTCAGTGCTGATCGCTATCGCTATCAGTCCCAAAGCGCAAAACGCCAAAAAGAGACCCGCCACGGTTAAAGTCCTCATCGCAGCCATGTTCCATGCGTATCTCGCCTCGGTGCCGTGATGATTGCCCGGGACAGCAGGACTCCGCTCCCGGCTGATGCTGTCAGTATCTGAGGTGGGGAGCAAATTCAGCAATACGCGGAAATGTGACCTGCAGAAGACTCCCCGAAGCCCTCATTTCTTTGATTTGTCAACCACAACCGAAAAAAGAGCCAAATTCCGAGGCAGGAAGATAAATAAATACATTTGGGCCTCGATGAGCTATTTTGGTTGTCTCCTCTATGCCTCTGAACTCAGTCTAGCCTAGATACTGGTCAGTCCAACATTTCTTTCCAGTAGATGGAGACAGAGCAAATATTTGAAAGCACAACAAGCCCAAGGCCTGCACTTACGCATGATTCGTAGGAGATGGTTTGGTAGTAGAGGAAGTGCCCTCCCTCACGTTTTCATACATATCACAGCTGTTGTTGTTTTAAACCTTCAGTTGTGAAAGACTGACTCTATTAAACCACACAGAGGGCCTCGTCTTTCTCTGGCTGGTGTACAGGAAACTGTTTCATCACATCCAGCATCTTGCCTGTGGTAACTTTCCTTCATCATGGGACCAAAATTAGTCGAAAACAGTTTGGATCATTGTGCAATTTTGAGAGAAGTCATAGAAATACAAAAACATATACATATACAGTACATATATGCTTTAAGTATTTGTTTCCTGCTAATGATGTCGACTCATGAGAGATGTATCTGGGTTTTATTCTAGTTTTCTTGGGGCAACGTTTTTTAAAACACAAACGAGTCACAGTGACACATAAGCTCTGGATGTTTCAGTCATGTTTACACTGGTTTCACTCTCTTGGTCAATACTTCCTCAATTGAAACCAGAATGCCAAACTAAAAGAGGAACAAGTCCGATTCCAAACTTCGCTTTTGGTTTCGGCTCCTGTGCTCAGTAACTCTTCATAAAAATTCCAGCATGAATAAATCTTACCGGGGATTCGTTGTTGTTGACAGCAAGAAAACAAGCAAAGCAGATTTTCCTGCACAGCAAGAAGTTTTGACTTAATAATGAAGAGTTCAGTTAAACAGTGATGACCTTTTATTTGTGTTTTTTTTCTTGTGTTAGTATTGAGAGCAGGATTAGAGATAATGTTGCTCTAAGGTCACATTTGCTCTTGAACTCATGAGGGGGGAAGTTGAAGCAAACAAGGGCATGGATGTGGTATTGAACAGTGTGACTCACCCAAAAAAAGGTTTAGGGAAAAAAATACATTCTTTTAAACAACACATTACCTGCTGCTACTTTCCACTTTTTTCCCAGATGTTTTGAATAATTATAGATCTACTGTAGGTTCTTCGAATCTGCTCTCAAAAAGAGGAATCATTCTGAATTATTGTACAATCATACCTCTTAATTGTGCACTACAGTGCATGTGAACATGATTGGCTTATACTCGGCCATCAGGAACTAGCTGATCACTTGAATTTGACGACTGGATGATATGAGCGCAGACTGCATAGGGTCCGGCTTTCAGTTCCCATTTGTCTGGTGAAGTCAGTGCACGGCGACATTGCGTATGTCTCTGTGAAGCAATAAGAAAAAGTTAACATTCATCACAAGCTTCAGGGACCAAGATTCTCATGCTGCCTTGTTTACATGATGGACGGATATGTCATATCACCTGTAAGTGTTGCTGCTTTATTGTCTCTTGGATCGATGTTTGTGACACTGAGAGGATATTTTACTGTTCGTTCTATGTGCCTCTGTAGCCGTTTCAAAAAAAACTTTTAGAGTAGCAAGGTAAATTCTTGTGACCAGAGTGGGACAAGTATGGCTGAGAAGAGAAGACTTACTTCTTTTTGTTTTGTTTCTGTTTATAGGACGTACATTTTAGTAACCCTGAACATACATGTCTGTATGAACTCGTGTCCCTTGTGATCTGGTCTGTTTTGGTACTTTATTCTTTTCATTTATTCATCTTAATGTTCTAGTACAAGTAAGGCTGGTTGATATACCGACAAGATGAGCAAGACTTTTGATATCGTAGTCTCATGATATGTGTAAGTGCTGCCTTTTCTCGGTTTTGAAGGCTGCGTGACAGTTTGAGTGTCTGTGTATGTGTATTATGTAAAGCATATGTTGCCAGGAAACTATTTATTTAAAGGGCAACTCCACCAATTTCACACATTAAAGTGTGTTTACAGGTCTTGGGGAGGATTACTGCTTATGTGAAGTAAAAGTATCTTGTGTGAGTAGTATAAAGCCTTTTATGACTTGAGAGGAAGCTCCATGTAATCTGATAAATTGCCTCCAGTGATGTCACTCGGTGGCTAAATTGCATTGTGGGTAATCTAGGCAGCAGGTTTTGTGAATGAAGATGGATACGTGGATAACAAGGCAATATCTTTGATTCTGCTGGATCAATTACAATAATTTGTATTTAAACCATAATGAGTCAGACAGTGTTATAAGAGCACATTGCTAAACCAGCAGACTGCTTTTCAAAACCTGGTGCCTACATTACCCACAATGCAAATTTATCAGATTACAATGCAGCTCCTCTGGAACCATAGAAGTCTTTATACTGCTTTTTTAACAAATGTATTAGTACTCCCAAAGACATGTAAACACACTTTAATGTGTGAGTTGCCCTTATAAGTCGATTTATTAAAAAATGATCAAATAATGTTGATTGAATCGTTTTATATGAAGTGCTTTAAAGAAAATATTTGGTGTATTACGATGTAGCCTAAATATATTGTGATCTTGTTCACAGGCTCTATTGCTCAGTAAATTAAATAAATTCTTGTGTTTGAACTGTTTCCTTTTCACCTCACTTTAGCAGGACAAAGAGACACAACTTTTACTTTCTCTATGACAAAAAATGTAATTCTTTCCCTTCAAAGGCTTCGGAGGAAATCCTTCCAAATGAACCTGAGGATTACCGACCCCCTGCAGAGCTGTACCCGTACCTCACTACTGCGGGGGAGATTTATGAAGGTGAGCAGTTGGGATTTAACCGTTGAAAAGAGCATGAATATCTACATGACTGAGTGCCTTACAGTGCAGTACAGTTACTGAGTGCCTGTATACCTTCTGTCACTTTTCAGACCATAGATGGACCTTCCACTCTGAGCGTGTCCAGCCAACAGACTTCGACAATTCTCCAGTGAATCATCTCACAGAGCTTCAGTCTGTATCTCCTCAACAACTGATCCCACCCTACCGCTACAGCAGCGAGTCTCTGCCCCTTCACCTGGACCCAGCGCTCGGACCTCTCTCTGTGTCACCACCAGTAAGCTCTTGCGTGTGAAGAAGTGAATGGTGGTACTAGTGTGAAAAGACACAATCTCCTCAAGTGTGGTTTAAGATATAGATAAGTAAATGTTGTCTATGATTATACACATATGTACCAAAGCAAAACCAACATCCTTAAGCAGGAAAAAGCTCCCTTAATTGACAACAAGGTCAATTTTGAATGTGATCTTAATATTGGTGTGCAGCTGATGAAAAAGCTACATTACGTGATTCATGTTGGTCATCTTACTGTATTTAGTCTGAGTGAAGTACAGAAGCAGAAAAGAACAGAAAGAAGGAAACTGTCTCAGAAAAACTTGGGTGATTTTTCTACTTATTTTTCATAATTGGAGGTTGGAAGTTTTAATGTAACAGAGCCCCTTGTGAGGATAAAATGATGGTAAATTCAGAAGCTAACTAGGGCTAGCCCTAATGATTGTTCACTAATCATTATAGATTAATCTGTTGATTATATTCTTGCTCAATTGATAATTGTAAACAATGCCAATCATAATTTTACCAGAGCTCAAGCTGACTCCTTTAAGCTGCTCGATATATCCAACCAGCCATCTACAACCCAGTGATATTCAGTTCACTATCATATAAGACAAAGGAAACCAGCAAACATTCACTAATAAAGCAGCTAGAATCGACTAACAACATTGTTGATTAATATTCTGTCAACTGAATAATCAACTAATCATTTCAACTTCATCATTTCCTATGGTTAATATACATGAATGTGTGGTTGTACATGCTGCAGGTCAAACAGAAAAGGTTCTTTGGACTAAATCTGTTGCTGCCACAATAATAACACAATACATTTCCAGGAATTACCCTAAAAAAACATCATGGATTTAGATCACTTATAATCTAACCAAAAAAAGGGCTTTGATCTCTACAAAGACAGCACATGATGTTGGGGATATTTTCACTGAAATGTCATCTGCACCACACAGTCTTGCTGAGCATTGAAATCTATTTTGGCAGAGTTACTTCCTCTTTTGGAACAATGACAGTGTTTTAACGAAAATGTCAGACAGATTGCAACACAAAACCCATTGCAGCTCTTAAACTCCTTTTATGCAAACCTGAACTATGCTGTGCTTTATATCTCTACTAAAGATCCCATATTACACCCAGTCCCTGGTTTACCAGTACCAGCCCTCCGCCTCGCCTGGCCATTACTATTCAGAAGAGGAACAGAGAGGAATGAGTCCCCCGCTTGAGGTATCAGATGGGGAGGATGAATTTGAAGACCACAATCACTCCTCCTTCAGGAAAGACACTAGTGAGTATTTTCAATGCAAATTTTCTACTGAGATCGAATGTACTGAAAGACAAAATTGCTTTAATGGGTCTAATGTTTTCAAAATCAGGCAACAAGAAGAAAATCCGCTTGTACCAGTTCCTCCTGGACTTGCTCAGAAACGGTGACATGAGTGACAGTATCTGGTGGGTGGACCAGGAAAAAGGCATCTTCCAGTTCTCCACAAAACACAAAGAAGTTCTGGCCAGCCACTGGGGTACTCAGAAAGGAAACCGCAAAAAAATGACCTACCAAAAGATGGCTCGAGCTCTGAGGAACTATGGTAAAACTGGAGAGATTAAAAAAGTAAAGAAGAAGCTAACCTACCAGTTCAGTGAGGCAGTGCTGAGGAACATCTACATACGCCAGTATCCTCACTGATGGGGGAGCAAAGGCAGTCTTTTGTTACGCTGAAATCACTAAACTAGCCAAGATTGTGTTTGCCTGTTTGCTATGTACTTAGTTTTTCTACCAAGTTTTCCTACCTATTTATTTGTGATGCACATCCTCTACTGCTTCCATATAAATTGCTTTATTACATACTCAAATTAAATTTGTGCTTTTGTATCTGCAAAGATTAAAGGATAATGACACATCAGGGAAAGTAAAAAAAAAAAAAAATCTATTTTTTGTCATGAATGTGTGTAAATAAATATTATGTTCTATTGTTTATGTCAAATTACTGAAATAAACTGAATTCTCCTTTAAAAAAAGCAGAAAACATTTCAGAGCATGGTGTAGCCTATTTCTAAATGGGGCAACAGATCTCATATCTCATTAAGAGCAAGTTGAGTAATCGATAAGTTGATCAAAAGTAAGTTAATAACCAATTATTTCGATAACATTTGCTGTGTCCAGCTTATGAAATATCAGGATTTGCCGCTTTTCTTGGTCAATTACAACAGTAAATAAAGAGTCTTTGGATTTTAGACTGGTGGTTGGAAAAAAGAAGCTTTTATTTCTTTTTTCTTTTTTACATTTTATAGACTAAATGATTGATCAATTAATCATGAATATAATAATCAGATTAATGGATAAGAAAAAATATTCAGTAGTTGCAGCCCTAATCTTATTGTTTTAAAGCCTTGCTAAAATTCAAGATAGGGAGAGCATCAGAGAGGAGATTCCTCTTCCAGGACAGACATGCAATAATGTCACATGTATAGAGAAGACTGTTAATGGAGTAAATTACTTTAAACATAAATCCAAGATCTAAAAACAAACAAACAACAGAACTACAAGTTACAGACAGAAACTACAACCGAGCATGTCATGCAAAAAAAAAGTTTCAATCCTAAAAGCATTTGCAAGCAGATACAAAAGGTGTGTGGAGTGAGACTGTACCTATGAAAACACACCTGGCAACTGGCAGGGTCTTCACCAAAAACTGTGCTTCGTTCCACACAGGCCTGGAAAGCGGATGATAAACTACTGATAAATACACATCAAGGGAAATTCACACAGTGCAGAAAGATGAATCATATCAGATATATTGAACACTTCTGATGCAAAAACCGATATGAACAACTACAGTGCAAGCACTGACTGAGTCTGTAGGATCAGACAAAACAGGGAAACATAGACATGAGATATGGTCAGAAAGACACAGAAAAATAGTGTGAGATAGCTAAGTAAAATCTGAATCACGTTCACTTCCAGGTAGGTTTTCACATACTAGGAATTTGCCTCATGGTAACAAAAAAACATAACATAATATAATAAACAGGAAAAATGAGCACAACAAAAGTCAAGAATCACAATTATAGATAGATGATTTATAGATGTGCTCATGATTTACCACATTCAGGCAACAGTTGAACACCTGATTGTCTGTTCCGATATGACCAAGTGTTTATTTGTAAATAACATTTACAACTGATTTACAACTTTAAGATTGACCTCTAGTTAGCCTACCTCATTTTGAAGCACAGTGGTTCCGTTTTGATATCTGTTTCCAGCCGGACTGTTGCTATGTTACACAAATGTAGCTATTTCTTCAATTTAATCACCTCACAAAAATTAAGGGCGAACAGATCGCATCGTTTTAATGTTAGTATTATATTTCTATAACATGCGAGCACAAAAATATTATTCATGACGTTACTTTTAAGGGTTTGCATTTTCCTAACGGACGAGTAGATTTTAAAGGACCACTCCCAGAACAACTTCCGCTGACGTCACGTGTATCAGCCAATCAGAGCTCATATGTTGTTTCGGTACAAATTTCAAACGCCGTCGCGTCGACAAACGGACGGGCAGCCCGACAGCCGTAGTTGTTAACGTAGTTTAAGCCCGCTTTGGTTTTAAGGAATATTGTTTTTTTATATATATTTTTTAGCTGTCTGCGGTGGCACCATGAGAGTGAGGTTAGTAGTAAACATTTGTATTCATTACAGTTTGAATTGTTTAACGATAACAATGGAATAAGTTAATCATTTAACCAGCTAAACGTTACTTCCTGATTGGCCTGGTGATTTTAGATAAAAGCTAATGTTCGCTTTACTCTGAGCAGACGCACACAGCGTGTATCACGTCTTTGCCGTTTGCCTGTGTTGCAATGAGTATTTTTGAACGGTAATTATGTTTCCTGTTTATCTCATGTCACTCATGCTACTCATGAGCTGGCCATTTTTAACGTTACAACTAATGCTACAATACAGCGTCTGGTAGTTAGCTAAAGCTAGCTTGCTCAGGATTGTGGCATCTAGTGTTCGCTCTTTGCCGCTAACAGACTCTCTAATTTTTAATTAACGTTGCTCACTTTCGCTAATGTTGATACTGAACCGGTTTTGACTGGTAACAGGTGTCTTCACCTGAAACTGACCCACTGAAACTACTGTTTTTCTTCCAGTGAAGTCCACGCAGCAGAGTCTGTTGCCTACCTCAACAGAGCACTGGTCAGGCTGCAGGATATTTGGGAAGAAATCGGGATCCCAGAGGAGCAGCGCCTACAGAGAACCAATGAGGTTCACAAGCACATTAAAGTGAGTCACATGTCAATTTATATAATGTAAGTATGGATGCTGACCTCACAGAGCTAAGGAACTATAACATTTTTGTTTTCCTTGTCTGGCAGGGTTTGCTGGACCTAATGATTGCAGAAGAAGAGGAGCTCAGGAAGAGATTACTGAAGAGCATTGAAGCCTGTATTAAGGAACTTAAAAGTTTGTGCATTGAACTTCAGCTGCCCCCCTTTGAGGTATAGTCACCTTTGAATATGTGCTTGTTTTCTCAAATCTGTCTGGGGAAATTATTAACCTGTTTTGACTAATGTTCTGGATTTTTCTGAAGGAGGAGGAAGGCTGCACCATGTTGCAGATGGAAAAGAATAGCCGCACACGTCTAGAGGTGATGAAGGAGCACAAGAAGCAAAGAATGGAAGAGCTTAAGGGCCTCCTTAGCAAAGACCGTGAGCTGTGTGGTATCATGTGCACTACCCCATTTTGCATTGACCAGAACGCCATCCCATCACTGCAGCAGCTGAAGACTTATCATGCCTACCTGGATGATCTTACCAAAGAGAAGGTGTTACTTACTGTCTGCTTTTCTTAATAACTCACTTGTAATTTTTTATTAGGGTTATAACCTGGCTTTTCTTTTCAGGAGCGACGTCATGATGAATTTGTGAGCGTCAAAAAGGAGATCATTGTATGCATGGATGATCTGGAGCAGAACCCAGAGACCAGTTTTGAGATGGATGTGATGTGTGAGGATGAGGAGGCATTTTGTCTGTCGGATGACAACATTGCTGCTCTTAAACTTCTCCTCACGCAGGTGAGTTTTGTGATCATTTTCATCATTTGTTGATTCTGTAGTGTACAATATTATGTGTTATATATATAATCATATTATAATGATTGATGGTTTTTATGCCTCTTCAGTTACAAGACCGTAAGACTGAGAATGAGCTCCGTTGTTCAGCTTTCCGCACCAAGATCCAGGAGCTGTGGGAAAGACTTCAGATTCCCCAGGAGGAGAGGGAAGCTCTCTCTGAGCATATGGTCGCGTCAAAGAAGAGAAACATTGAGGCAGTAAGAAATCTACCACGTGTAGTCATTTACATGAATGATAAGTGATTCAGACAATGTAGCAGTTTATGTGCCACGCAACCCAAACATCCCCACAACAAATTTTAATAAATTCTTCGTTTTCAGCTCCAGGCTGAGGTCCAGCGTCTAGAGGTGCTGAAAATTCAAAGCATGAGGAGTGTCATTGAGTCCATCAGAGCTGAGATCGCCCTTTACTGGGACAAATGCTTCTACAGCCGAGAGCAACAACAAGCTTTTGTTCCATATCATGCTGGTGAGTAATGTCCTAACACTGAATATACGTAATTAGTCATCACGAAGGGAGTGTGGGTCTCAGTGCATCATGTCTTCTTTCCACAGATGATTTCACTGAGGAGCTTCTCAACCTGCACGAGGCCGAGGTCAAGACCCTGGAGAAGTATTACATGGACCACCAAGAACTTTTTGAGGGAGTCACAAAGTGGCGGGAGAATTGGACCCTGTACTTGGAACTTGACGTAAGTACCATCGTCGTGAATTTAGTGGGGAGGCATTCAAAACAAACTTCCCTTGGTGTGCTAAGGTGTGGATGTGTGTACTTTCCTTCTCAGAAAAAGGCGAACGATCCTGGAAGGTTCAACAACAGAGGTGGGAACCTTCTGAAAGAAGAGAAGCAGAGGACCGACCTGCAGAAAAGTTTGCCCAAGGTGAGGAAACGTTTAAATGTGGTTTGATATGTTCTCTCTCTGTTGGGTAAATTTTAAAAAGATGGGATTGGTTTTCTGCTTGTATGAGAAACTGTTAGTGGGAATTCAAAAGAAAAAAAAACAAGAGTGACAGAGGAGAGTGAAAACAGCTGAGGTAGTTGGTGCATTGCCAGGTTTGGCCAACAGATGGCGACATTAAACATTAATCTCAGTCTGTAGATCCTGTGAAAACAATTTTGCACAAGAATGGCATTTTAGAGATTGGACTGTTATGTTGAGGTCAATGCTATGTATGATTACAGCAACATGGTAAAATAAGTGTTTCGTGTTTGTTTCAGCTGGAAAAGACTCTAAAGACCCAAATCGATGCTTGGGAGCAGGAGCATGACAAGGAATTCCTGGTCAATGGACAGAAATTTCTTGAGTATGTGCAGCAGCAGTGGGAGCACCACCACACTGAAAAGGAGAAGGAGAAACTGGAAAGGGTATATTATTTATCTGATTTAAAAAACTACAGTCTTTAATATCACTGTCACAAAAGTGTTGTCTGTATTCATGACTACGTTTTTGTTTGTTTGAAATAGCAAATGAAGAAAACTAAACAGACACAGGAGGACATGCTATATGGAACTGCAAAGAGAACACCATCCAAAAGGCGGATAGCAGGGACACCCACACCCGGGAAAGTAAGAAAGGTAAGACGGTGCAGCAGTTTTATTGGATTTATTGAATGTGATTATTTCATGTGCATTGCTACTATTTGACTGCACCTGGATGAGTTGACCCATCTTGCTTCCTCTGTCTACTTAGTTCAATGGCACGACCCTCTCCACTCCAACCAGCTTCCTTAATTCAGGCCTCGGTGGAACTATGTGTCAGTCCTCCATCCAGAAACCACCTCTGTCTGCCAGCAAGGTACGCTCACTGTCTTTCTCCTGACTCATCTCACTGACAAAATTCATATGTGGCCTGTCAGACCTTAAGGTTGGCTCTGTATCAGACTCTTGTTCTGAGACCATTCTTTATATTGGTGGGGTCAGACAGGGTACATTCTCTAATTTTTGTTTAATTTGTGAGCATAAGTGTATGTCCATGTCATGTAGTGATGTGGGAAACCCAGCTGCTGATTGTATATTAAACAGCCTAAATGAAGCATTGAACAATTCTACCAAAAGCTGCTCTTGTGATACTTTGATGAGGCAGCAGGAGTGTACTGAGGATGATTGATGCTGTAGTTTTTCATTTTCATGATGATGTGCAAGTGTGTTTTGTTTTTTTGTTTTTTAATACATTCATTATAGTCTTCTTATGTAGTGAAGTAAAATGAAAATGATGGCAAAAAACACATTATCATTCAAGTTGGTCTTGTTGTAGGGTCTTGGCCTGCGAACCCCTGGACATGGAAAGACTCCCCGTTTACTAGACCGAAACAAGGAAAACATCTCCCATCTTAGAAATACACCAAGTGGCGCACTAAGGTCTCAGGATACTCAAGATCACACCTTCGCCTTTAACTCTTTTGCTGGCTCCTATTCGGACTTTGCGGTAATGTGGTTTTACATCTATTTCGTCCCTCTATTTCAGAAAAAAATACTCAATTTCCCGTGATTTCAACAGTACCATGAAGTAACACTAAGAGGAATCTTATATTTTCAAGTCTGTGGGATGAAAAAACTTGAAAGTCCTCAGATTAACATTTCGTAAATCTGAAGGAAGATTTTCCCTTTGAGAGCAGCTAAAAATCAACCATACATACTTCTGCCAAGACTGCATAATGAAGTGAATTTTTAGAAACAGACAATTTGCCTCAAAGACACAGACACATGAGTACATATTACAGATTTTTTATTAATTCAAGTTAGGGCAGCATGTCATGAGACAACAGTGGAACAGTTTTTAATACCCTGTTGTAAATCATGACAGTCAAGTCGATCAAGACTTGTTCCCCGGGTCACAGTTGAACTTTCCACTACGTTACTTTTAAATCTGGACGTCATGACAAAATTGTTTCCAAAATGAATATATACATTAGAATTTCATATTATCATGTTACATGCTAAGACTGTGAATGAGACACATTGACTTGTATATTTACTCATTTGACATTTTAAATATAAAGATACTGACCATTAATTTGGACTTTTTTTTTACAGAAAGACCTCTCGGAGGCTTCTAAAACGAATGTGAAGTCCGGGCTGCTGAACTCCACCGTCGGTCATCAGTGATGAGTCAAAGCAGTGGCTCCTGTGCCAGAAGTCATCCAGCTCAGCAATAGTTTGGTGTAGTTTCATAGAGTGGGCAAGAGGGAGCTTAAACTCCTTTTAAACATTGTAAATATTTGAATGTGTCTCCATCGATCATCTTTCTAAATGTCAGGGTTTCTGCTGGAGCAGTTTCCTCTGCTGTATGCATTATGTGGCAAGTTAAGGATATTTGTATCAAGGCTGTTGTGGCTTTTTATTTGACATTTTTCTTTTGGGGTGACAGCCTTTGTAAGTGAAATGTTTTTTACCATATCTAGAGCACTACATTATTTTAGTACTGCAGCAGTTATCCAGTGCACCGTAATTTTCTTCCTCCAGCTGGAATGACAGCTAAATTTTCTCCTCAGAATCTAAATATTTTGAATGCTTTTTTAAAGTCAAGCTGTAAATAAACGTTTTAAAAAAACGTTCATCCTAAGAGTGTATCTGTTTATTATGTTGTTGCCGTTACAGTTTTACCTGAATGTTCTAATTCTAGCTCCTATTGTTGAGTTGCACGTTTTGTTTACCGTGATTTCAGAAGGCGGTAGCTGTTAAGTATTTAATATTGACCTCATACTGTGTCATTAGTACATTTAATTTGAAAATAATCCTTTCTCCATGTAGACTAGAGTTGAAAATATGTTCTGTTTAAGCCATGCGTGTCATGAGTTCTTCGAGCGCCCTCTCGCGGTGATTTTCATGAACAAGCAGCACTTCTTTGATTGCACTTTGCTGGAAGCCCATCTCATTAAACTGAGTCAGAAGACGCAGGAACTCAGCAGCCTGAAACAGAATTCAAAGTGATAAAACACATTAAGTTATGATGAGATATGGTTAAGATGGGGTTTTTTTTTTTAGCCTTTTAAAAAAAGCAACAATTACCTTGCTTTCACAGTTCTGAAACATCTCCAAGGCCTCCTCCACTTGAGCTTCATCATAACCCAGCTGACACAGACGGTCACTGGCCTTCAGGTATTTTAGGATCTGTCAATAACGGGAGAAGATATTTTAAAATAACTATGAGAATGACATGGCAGTAATTCATAAAGCACACATAATCCAACTTAATTTGTTATTACATTTAGTTAAATGTCTTCATACTGCTTATGTATATGTTTATAAGGTTTTTACTTCATTATGATTAAATATTGGTGCTTGACAGATCATCTCGGGGTACAGATTAAAGACGGGACATTCTATGGAATTATATTGCATAGAGAAGCACAATAAAATATGGTTTAATTGATGAAAACCATGTAAAAAGTTGTTGCATAAATACAATTCAAGGTAAGCTCGAGTATCCATATTGTTGTATTTACTTTAATCGGCCTGCTTTGTCCTTTGAGACAGAGAGGGAGAACCCCTCCCACTGACAAATTTGGAAGCATTTATTACTTATAATCATTTTTAAATGCAGCTTTGGTTATTTTTGTAAAAAGAATATTTTACAATTTACTATCAATCCTGTTTTCACAGAAGGCAACTCAGAAGTATTTTTTTAATACATTATCAAGGTTTTTGAACCACAAGAGAGCCACAGACTTATAAGCCCAGAGTGGTGCCTACCTTCTCTGGACTGTGGTAGCCCGTCTTCTGCAGAGCCAGAATAGCTGTGCGTAGAGGGTATCCCTTCTCTGTGATGGTTTCAAGTAGCTCCCTTTCTTCCTGGCTGAGTGCTGACAACAACTCTGCTGCTGAATCGAAGAAAACCCCACAAGGGCCGCCTGTCCTCAGGGCCTGATGACAAGACAAGAACAGACATAAATAAATGTTTATAAAAAGAAAGAGATTAAAGTTTTTCATAAATCCTCCTCTCAGTGGCACTGACAGAATAAAAAATATAACCTTCTGTCTGTGGTTCTTCACAACAGGCCCTGCAGAGGAGGGTCGTTGCTTCGGCAGCCTGCATGGCGAGGGAACAGCAGGTGGTGTGTTTTGGGAGAACTTTCTGCCGCCAGAACCCAGCGAACGCTGCCTCTTTTTGCTGTTCTTCTGCCCTGAGAGAAGGAGGCTGGCCTGCAGTGGGCGGTGCTGCTCCATTGCTCTCAGAGGTTGTCTGCAGTCTTGGAGTGAAGGTAAAGACCCCCTGTGGCCTCTGAGGCCCCGAGGTGAGTCAGGCTTACAGTGGTGAGTGGAAGGACAAAGGTGCATGTCTTTGACTCTGGAGACTGGGTCTTTGGGTGCAGCGCTCCGGGGCCGCTCTCTGCTCTTGAAGGGGTGACGAGCATCTTCAGTGGAGGAGCCTTCATTATCCTCATTGTAACCGTCTTCATCCTCAGAGTCAGATATGAGGAACTTTACGGTGCGATGGTGCGACCAGCGAGTGTCAGCTGAGTTCAGGCTGTGACTGCGAGGCCGAGGGCTCGGGGCCCCGCAGTCACTGCTCCTGCGGCCGGACCTGCAACTCTCCTGAGGGCTGCAGAACATCATCCAGTAGGGGGGGCAGGATGGGGTCTGATGGACTGGCTGCTTCCCAGTTGTAATCCATTTCTCCAGGTTGAATCCATACTGCAGTAAAAAAAACAACAAAGACATTCATCAAAAGACCTTCTACACAGAAATTGCACATAATGCCAATATCTACCTAATGTTGCTTTAAAGGCAAGGGTTTATCAAAACAGAGCAAAAGACAAAAGCAGTAACCTGCCACACACACACAGATTCATATAACCTGTTCAGATGCCAGTGGTCGAAAGTAACTGAGTACATTTACTCAAGTATTGGACCCTGTACTTCAAGTTTTTCTGAAATTAGCCATTCTGAATAATGAGTCCTTTTACTTTTGATTCTTTAAGTAAATTTGTCACAAATACTTTTCTACTTTTAGTTTAGTAAAATTTGAACAGGATTTTTACTGATTTCTACACTGTGGTATTACTGCCTTTACTTCTATAAAAGATCTGGGTACGTCTTCCACCTCTGTCAGATGCAGCACCAAAACATTTTGGTGTATTATCTATTATGGCTTATTTAGTATAAGTGTTTTTAAAAATACATTTAAATGAAATTGGGCCTTATTGGTCCCAAGTACTCAATTTCCCATCAATTTAACTGACCAGTTACTAGGAGAATAAACATAATGAAGATTGACTGTCTGACTGACTGTGACAAACAGATCACGGCTAACAAATTGATCCCAGAAAGATGCTCAACAGAAAAAAAATAAATTAAAATGTTCACTCGCATGTGTGACCTCAGTGTCTCGCAGTATCTGTCGGCAGTCTGGTACAGTGATGTCTGGAGCTGTCACGAGCTGCACTTCCTCCTCCAGTGGACCCAGTAGGGTCTGAAACGGGACGTCTTCCAGAGTGTTCATGTTCACCAAAATAACCTGCATCAGAAGAATCGCAGAGTTCCTGAGATTAAAATCAAACAAACAAACCTTCATTGTAACTGTGTAAGTACTTACGTCTGTCAGGTGTTCTCTCTGAGGTCCACCCCAGCTCTCTGAGGCATCGACAGGTGTCTGAAGGACTATCACACACACACTTCATTGTACACGATAAACCTCTTCATCACTAAGCCTCTGACATCATCTGAGGAGTTGTTTACCAATAACACCCTGATCACCTGTTGTAATGCTACCTGCAGCAGAACAGTACAAATAATGGAGTAATTAAATATATACTTATAAACATATCCTAGTAATAAAAAAACACTCATAATAAATGTTATTATTTTATCATTAGTATTTACTGTAATACATTAATGCTGCAAGATCCAATTTTTTTTCCTGAATTTTATATTATTTGATTGCAGCTTTTTCATCTATATTCAAAGCCACATTTCAGACCATGTGACTTTCAATGTGTGCTTGAAGGGGGGATCAGGGAAATGCTGAGGTATTTGGAAAGAGAACGGCGTGATACTTTCCAGAGATTAAGCAGATTACATAAAGGTGACAGCGTAGCAGCATGGAACAACATTGTGATGTCTGTTGCACTCATTTCCTGTTTCACTGATTTGACTTCAGCAACCAAATCCAAGTATAGGTTCTTGTCTGCAACTTTTAAAAGTAAAGAACACTTAAAAGTACTGTACAGAGATATACATTTTATTTATATATTTTTTTAACAATCACAATAAATTCAAGATTTCAAGGGGGTGGGGGTTACAGGTTCTGTAACAGACCTCTGAAAACAGAGAAAAGCAGTTTGGAAACTTTACTAAAAGAAAAGGAAACTTAAAGCAAAGGAGAACAGATCTAGTTTAATCTCATTTTATAGCACAAACAGCATTTTAAAGAATACAGCAGCGTGGTTCAGATCAGTCAGAGAGCGTTTTAGGTGGAGGCTTGATTACAGACGTGTGTATTGAGGTACCATTTAGTAACAGGGTAGCACATCACTAAAGGTGAGGCGAGTTGCTGACGCTGAGGGTACACACAAAGAAAAGAATAACACTTGTGCTGCTCTGAGGGGCGTCTGACAGAGCAGGTTTGGAGGATCATCCAGTTAACGGTGACAGAGATGATCTGTCTGATTATGAATCAGTCATCTATATTCAGCATTACTACTCCAAAATAAAACAGTTCCGTGCTAACCTGCTAATCCTGCTTTGTGAGACAGCCCTCTGATCCAGAGGTCTGCAAGTAAACACATATACATTCCCTAAAGAGTGGGCTCGAAAAGGAAGCAAACACTGACAAATAACCATTCTGGCTGTTTAAAAAGGTCACCATTAGTTTTTACCTGCTCTGTTTAGTGTGCTGGTGAATTACACGTCACAATGTGTTCTCCTAATTACAGGTCATGTCATACAAACTGCTAACAAATGCAGTGTAGCTCAACATTTACAGCCTGATTTTATATTGTGAACACCATTATTACAATGGTGGTAAAGAAGAAAACATCAAAATATTGATGTGTCATGGAATATCATGCCCTTATGATATAAGGCATTACTTGACATGGTAACATCGCATCTAGACCTTCTCATCGCTCCACGTTTTTCAAGTGTACAGTATGATCCCATAACTTCCATTTGCTTCCCTTGCCATGACAGCCCATCACCACAAAAAGAGAAAACAAATTAACTAGCTACAAATCCTTTCATGAATAAAATTGCATTATCTTTATATAGATAAAATGTTAACAATCCCCAGAGATTGAAATATTTCATACAAGGTCCACCCTGTGAGTGCACCGCTAGAAAATTAACATCTGATGCACAGGACCAAAAGTTGTTACACTCTCCTAACTTGTACATGATGAAAACACTCCTCAGTGAGAACCATTGCCTCTAACACAATGTCCGCAGCTTGTTTGTCAGGGGGCTATAATAAAACCCAGAGTTGGTATACAAAGCTTCATAGTAATCTAATGATTTCAGAAACTGTCCTAGGTGAAATGAGTGACATGTGGTTCAGTTGTTAGCGGCGTCCGCCTGCCGAGGCCAGTTCTCCTCCTCAATGCCCGAGTCGTATTCCTCCTCTGCAGTCTCCTTGGCTGGAGCTCTGAAATTCAAATGGACACTCCAGTTCAGGTTTCACACCAACGCAACACTTAAGACTGAGTGAGTTGAATTTTCTAGGAATCTGATCCCAAACATGACACACATGTAGCCCTGTGCGGTTAGCAGAGAGACTCTGACCTGATATATCTGGGTTGTGATTTTCCTTGAACAACATCTTTGTCCAGCTCGACAGCCATGATGTCAGAGTGCGGCACTTCAAACATGGGCTCTAGAAGGAGCTTTTCCTATTGAAAAAGAGATACGTTATTGTTTTACGTTATTAGAGCCCAATTGATACTTGATTTTTGTGGCCAATGCTGATATCAATATTAGGGTTAAAAAAATACTCGGAAATTGATATATCGGCTGATATAAACACCATTTTTGCAAAAAGATATGCAATGAAGGAAGGAAACTTTACAGTTTAATAATTAACTTTACTGTTTCAATTCAATGGTGAAATTATGGACAATAACATTTAATTGAATAGAATTTACCCCAAGTATCTTTATCTGCATTATAATGTCTTAAAAAAAGAAATACCGGCGCATATCAGACAACATTTAGTTTGATATGTTTGGCAAGATCACATACCATGATGGATCTGAGCCCACGAGCTCCAGTTTTTCTCTCCAGAGCCATCCTGGCTATGGCTCTCAAGGCATCTTGATTCACATTGAGTTCACACTGAAACAAAAAATATGATTTTTTTTAATAAACAGACACATGAAGATACACTGCCTGGCCAAAAAGTCACCACCTGGATTTAACTAAGCAAATAGGCAAGAGCCTTCCATTGGATAATGATTGCAGTGATTAATATGTTTCAGCTGGCATAGTTATGTAACCCTAACTGATGCAGTGAGTAGCTTCTCATTTCTTTAACAACCATGTCGGAAGACATATCCTGTGGTTGTGGAAAAGATGATTATTGGCCTGCATCGAGCAAAGAAACCAACTAAGGAGATTGCTGAAACTACTAGGGACTGTCCAACACATTATTAAAACCTGAAAGGATAGTGGTGAACCATTATCTTTGAGGAAGAGATGTGGTCGGAAAAATAATCTTGAATGATCGTGACCTGAGATCACTTAAACACTTGGTGATATCAAACCGTAAAAAATCAACAGTAGAACTCACAGCTATGTTTCATAGGTTAAAGTAAGAGCATTTCCACACCAGAATGCAAAGAGAACTCAAGGGATTGGGACTAAACAGCTGTGTAGCCTTAAGAAAACCACTTGTCAGTGAGGCTAATCCGAAAAAAACTACAATCCAGGAAGGACTGTTTGAAAAGTAGATTCATGAGTTTGAAGGCTTGTCAGATGCCAGAACACTGCCTTGGGTTTATAATACTGTCAGAAAGGATTTAACAACTCTGGGAATGTTGTTATAACAATTGAAATGTAAACACTAGAAATACAGAGTTCACATTAAATAAGTAATCTACCAGGAATGTGCCCTTCCAGGTGACAGTGTGTTGTGACAACAGCTGAGCTTTTTTGTCCCTAGTTGGAACCTTCACTGAGCAAATACAGTAGTCCCTTTCAAATGAATGAGGGGGCCTTGTGCTGTTTTCTCTCTGAACACCACTGTAGAACCAGTTATATCAGAGCCCTTACTTTGTCCATGCTGAACAGAGCCTGGTACTGGGGCACCACAGCGTTGCGTGGTTCGGTCAAGATTCGGACTAGCGTCTCTTCATCCAGGCTGTGCAGAGGAACGACCACCGGCAGACGGCCAACGAACTCTGGGATCATTCCAAACTCAATCAGGTCTCTTGCCTCAACGAGCTTGAGCAGTCTGTCCTTCTCCTCTATCTCTGCCACAGTGTCCGTCTCACCACTGGTGTTGGCCAAGTCTGCGGCGGCAGCAGCACGTCGTCCTTTCCCCAGGTTGGAGGGAGTTCCAAAACCCAGATACTGAAGAGTGATGAAACAGGAGGATCAAGTTAGAGGCAGGAATGACGACAAACAAGAATCTTGGCTGACTGTCTGCGGAAACGTACCTCAGTAAACATCGTATGAGCTGTGTTAAATTTACCTTTTCATTCTTTCTTCTGCTGATGATTCTGTCAAGTCCGTTGAAGGCACCGGATGCAACAAATAGGATGTTTGTTGTGTCGACCTGCACCGTTTCTCCTCTCAGTTTCCTGGAGTTTTTCTCAGGAACATTGACGATCGTGCCTTCCAAGAGTTTAAGCAACCCCTGATAGAGAAGACAAAAAACAACAACACAAGTCTAAGCAAACGGAACAGGAACAGGGAACCAGTTACAGTAAATAAGTAAATTCTGTTCTCTTTTGTTTTCAACCAAACCCCACAAAATATAATGGTGACAATTTAATTTTACAGACAAATAGCAATAAGGTTTTATTTAGTGTAACTTGGGTTGAATACCGACCTGCTGGACTCCTTCTCCTCCTACATCTCTCAGCTGGTGGATCCCAGGCACACTGCCAATCTTATCAACCTCGTCCAGAAACACAATACCTGCACATGAAATACAAGAACAGGGCCGTGGGCCAGTCTGAGTTTCACTTCTCATAATCACATAAGAGAGTCCCTAAGAGTGCATACATGTATACAATGTTCAATAGAAATTTAAGCTTAAACTATACTGTACACTATTATCTTGAGTAGAAGGGCAATGGTAAGTCACCCGTGTAAAAATAACAGTAATGTTTACTTTTGTCGATCTCAGTTTGATCTCATGTTTTTAGAACTTCTTCCTGCTTCCTTCCTCGACTCACATCCAACCAATAACACATTCTTTATCCATTTAAGGAATGGCAATGGAAATGTGATACAAATGTGCAAATTCAAAGAGGTTGTAGATGAATAACACAAGTAAACATCCAACCTTTACAAAAGGTAAAGTCTCACCGAGGGGTTTATAAATGTTTGAAAAGATTGTTCTGGTAGTGTTTCACAGAGTTTATATTACATCTTTAGAAATGTTCTTGGCATATATTAGAGAGCACACTATAGTAAAGGTGGTTCAATTTGCATAACAGGACCACAAATTCAGAAACAAGTAAAAGGGTGGTGACACACAAAGCCAGTGTTATTATTTTTGATTATGTCCTTTATCTTTTCTCTTTCTTTAAGTTGTTAACATCCAGTCAGCTGCTTGCTGCTGTCAAACTGGTTTTCTGACTGTCATATCCTGCATGTTGGTAAATGAGGGATACAGGCCTTGTTGTCACCGTCATGATGTTCATACAGACATGAATGACTCTATATCTGGTCTCAAACTCTGGATTTGCGCCTTGCAACTGCCTTGTTTGTGTTATCTGTGAGCTCCATGTTTTTAATACTTTATGTTACTATATATCCATTTTGATTTTAGTCATCAGTACTGTGGGTGGGCTGATTTTCAGAATGCCAAAATTAAATGTTAGAAACAACAGAAAACATGCAAGTACACTAGTCAGACACGATTTCCTCTCTCTGATTCTTTGATATGGAATAATGAGAGAGAAAAAAACGAATGTTATGTTTAATATACTGCTGTTGTAGTAATAAAAACAAACAAACATACGTTTGTATGACTAACTTAAGGAAACTACACTGCTGTTAAATTAAGTCCATCTGCCCACCTTGCTGTGCTTTGTCCACTGAGTAGTTGGCATCTTGAAGCAGTTTGGCAATAACTGATTCGATGTCTTCTCCCACGTATCCAGCTTGAGTTAGTGTGGTGCAATCGCAAATTGCAAAGGGAACATCCAGACAACGTGCCAGTGTCTGCGCCAACAATGTTTTTCCTGAGAAAAATCAGAGGAATCAAGATAAAATTTATTTTGGCAAAGCAGATTCATATTTACAAACGAGTTGCATATTTAGCGGTGTTAATGTTAGTAGCACTGTGCAATATTACAAATTAGGACAATGTTGACAACACAAACCTGAGCCAGTTGGACCTAGAAGTATGATGTTACTCTTCTCCAGTTTAATGTCAGTGTGTGTGGAGTCCAGCACCTCCCCGCCCCTCCTCTCCTGAGGTGCCTGCTGGCTCGCCTGCTGCTGCATGGACGCTCCTAGAGCATTACCATGAGGACTGATTCCTGCAATCTGCAACAGTTCTGCAACAAGGTGCAAAGCCACAAGGTTAGCTTTGTGACAAGTTTATTTCACAAATCACCATAACACAACTGTTCAGCTTTCTATTTGAGCTGCTGTACACTTTAACAGGCCATTCATTGATGGTTTATGTGTCAGACGGTGCATAGTAACCGTTTCCATGGACAGGCTAAAAATATTCCTGCTCTACTCTGTGCCAGTGTGGAGTTACCAAGTGATAAGAGCTGGACTGAAAATAGCCAAAGTACAGATGTGAATATAGGTCACTAGGCTACCTTTATCTTACTGTCTGGTCAGTCAAAGATTAACACGCATCATTTTATTGCTTCAGTTTCTGTAGCTTACTTGTACACGTGGTAATGCCCTGAATAAACATGCAATAAAATCAGTCCCTGTTCCAGAATGGCTGTACTTCCTCAAATAATATATACTGAAAATGCCTAAGAGGGCTTTAATTGAGCACGATTACAAATACGTTACTAAAAGTTTCTACCTGAAAAAGGCAGTACTATCTGAGGAGCCACAGAGGTCTGTACACTTTGGCATTTGCGCAACTCATGAAACTCATGAAAATAAAGACTGTTTAAAGGTTCTATATATGAGATTTTGAATATTAATATAGCAGCAAACAACTCTCTGCTATGTAAAGGTATGGTGGAGAAATGGCATCCTGAGCAGAGAATGACATCCCACTCCTTCTGTGTGCATTGTCATCTGAGCTTCTCTGCTTTGTTGTGGTAGCCGGTCTGGCCGGGCGTGCATGTTAGTGCATGCGGGTTCCTCCTTTGAATACTGTGATACCTCTCCGCATATGTAAGGAGACCAAGAGAGTGACCTCCCACACAGCATTGTAAAAGCAGAGTTCAAAGCTTTCAGCTGAAGGTGCTCAAATTCAATTGAAACCATCAAGCTTCAGCTACCAGCAGTTATGCTGATTTATTTTGTTCCTGTCGAGTTTGAATCCAGAATGTTTCACCATGATCTGCCAGGTAAAATCCCAGTTTTTGTCATTGGAGTCTGGTGGCTTTGAGGGGAGCAATATAGCGGCTGTTTCTGGTTAGGGGGGAGGTAGTGGCGGTAAATATCGTATATAGAACCTTTAATTGTTCTGACTTTGAAAAGGGGCCACTGATAAAGATAACACTAAAGAGGACCAATCACTTACTTGTGAATCTGTACTCATCCTCTCGTCTTCTCATCTCTAGCTCTACAGGGAGGATGAAAGTACTCAAATCAATATTATTTATGAATCATTACCATTATGACATTATCAGTACAGTTGTACAAAAACTTTTATACATTTGAGAGAGATAATTATTGAACAAATGCCAAATCATACAGCTTATGATTCAAATCAAGTTGTACATATGTGATTATCATCTCTTATTATTAGTGTTGCCTTTATGAGTAAATGGCTCTTGATTATGCAACGTCTGCAACAGAAAGATTTTGTGCCCTAAATTTTATTGCTTTAATGTGACAAACATGAACATCTGCAAGTGTATTTTCTCAGCACAACAAATGGTTGTATCTCCTATATGCTGACTCTATCAGGAACTTATTTAAAACAGCCTTGTTTTTAGATATAGACTTAATTTTCAAGTTTGGTTTTGAAATATTTGTGTTTTTTGTGTTTAATCGATTCCCGAATCTTATTAAAAACTCTGTGATACATTTTTTTTTTGTTGTATTTTAAATTACAAGCCCTGTTGAATGTCATTCCCCCTCATTGTTTTCCCATCTTTCCCTGCTGTCTAGGATTGAACAAAGACACAAACACCCCCAAATTAGGTCAAAGCTCGGCACTGCAGTATTTTCCACATCAGACTTCATCTGATAATCTGGTTTACACGTGGAAAAGCAACAGTGAATTGATTTATGCAAGGGACCAGTGGAAACCAAATTTATAGATGTACATTGTGTAAAAGTAATTTAAAAGAAAAAGCAGCAGAATAAATAAATATTTATAAACGACAGTAATACTGACCACGAGGTGTTAGAGAAGGCTGTTTTTCCACCTCCACCTGCTGTCGACTTCCAGCAGGGATGTTGTTGTAGATGCGCTTGTAGTGATTGTACACTGCAACTGCTAACACCTTTTTTGCATAGGACTGGCCAACAACGTACTTGTCGAGGTAAGCATATATCTGAAACAAAAAGTTAATTATATTTCATTACCGTATAAAAGCATAATAGACTATTATGACAGAATGTGTAACAATTCATAAAATGTTGACATCTTTTCCTGCATCGATTTCTCACCTTCTTGGGGGGAGGGGGCGGTTTCTGTGCAAACGCCAGTTTCACTGCCTCCGCAGCAGATTCTGGCTCTTTGTTTAGCCCCTTCTTGGAGTCAGTTTCAGACAGGACCACGAAAAAGTGATGGCATTTCTCACATTTGACAAATCGTGTTGATGCTACAAAAGAACAACAGCACATTTAATACAATAACATTTCACAACGTGTTTGAAACAAGAACATTTTCAGACTGACTGACACTCAAACCAAAGTTAACCTTTTAGTGAGAACATGTGCTGAAATGGAGATAAGGCCCAAAATTGTCCTGAACTACAGGAAAACTTGCTGATAAATCTGCATTATGTAATGCTAAGTTGTGTTTTTATTTTAAAGATATGAGCTTTAAGGTATGACGACTAAATACAAATTTCAGAGTTTAGTTTCACATTGTAAGGCTTCAACAATTTGACAATGGTGCCATCTACTGAATTGTATTTATTCAGCAGTCAACACTTTATCATTATACATTTAACTGTGGAAATAAAGGTTTAGCTCACACTGTTATGCAACAGGATAAATGTGAAGAATTGGCAGAACACATGCTGCCTAGCTCTGGAAAATTTCCCTCTTACTAAACAGCACCTCAATGTGTCACAGAGCAGTCTGTGACCAAACAGCACTGTCAATGCTATGACTTTAATGCATCATGGACGTAGGGGGAAAGACAAACTGGAGTATTCTGTGTATTTAGCAGACAGACAAAATGACCTGTGAGTTACTCTGCCTAGTCATGTTCAGCCTAGTCAATTTTCTGTGTTATTCAGTTGAGAGTATTCTGTGTAAATATTAGCTTTCTACATCGAAGTATTAAAGCACTCCAATGATGGTGGATGTTTGTGACTTTTCCTTCGAGTAACTCATGATGACTCAGGGCTTTAGGAAAGTTACAAAAACAAACCAGTGCAATAATCTGATTTACTGAGAAGAAGTTTCTTATGCCAATCAATCAAACAATCCAAACAACACTTCGTAGTTGAAGCAAGCAGCAACTTATAAACTTACAGTTGATTTCGTTACAAAAAGTAAAAACTACTCATTGGCAAACAACCTACCAGCATCTGAGTGTTTGCTTGCAGGTCTTTCTTCTGACAAATATGCCAGAAAATGATGTGTGGTGATTGTGCTATAGTATTTACAGTATGTGCTATGTGTTTACAGTACAGACATAACTATGTGTTCGTCGTTATTTCAGTCCACCACACAGTTCATGGATTTAAATGATCTGCTGGGGCACTATGCCTCCATTTCCCCTTCTTCTCATTCATGTTGCATGGCCTTCAGCAATGTCAACAACATCTCTCCTATAATGTTAGCTATTCATTTTCTGTATTGTTTTTGTGCTTGCCAAACAACTGACCATAACCACCACAATTCAGGCTCACATACTTAGGACTCCTAACTGTGTCAGCTCCAGAGGGTGCTGGAGCAACAAAACAAAACAATTGAGACAGATGTTTTTCCCCAATTATCTCTAAGCTGCATTCCTTTACATCTGCTCCTCATGACATTACATTTCTACATGCACTATGCACCCAAAACGCACAATGGATCATTTGTCTTGGGAAAGACTGTCAAAAGGTTTACTCACATACAAACGTCTCTACATGTGTGCAGGGATCTCCACATTTAGGGCAGCGTAGCTGGCTTCCCCCCTTGCCTGATCCTCCAGAGCCAGATAGTCTCTTCCCCTCACTGATGCTTTTCTGTGTAAATTGTGGAAAAGTTAAATTACATCACAACCACCTCTTCCATCTACAAAGTGGTGTGTAATACAGCCAAAGAAAAGAGGTACAAATGAGATTTATCCTCGAACAGATTACCTTTCCACCATCACTTCCACCGTCCTTTGTTGTTCCATCTTTAGAGGCAAAGCAGACAGCAGTCTCTGAAAACGACCTCACCCGTACCCGGGGAGGTAAATGAGTTTCCCGTGACCCCTGACGACTCAGGGAAAACAGCTGGATCCGGGAGCAGGACAATCCTGTGACAACAACAACATCCCTTTTGATTGCATATGTTATTTAAAATGATTTTGTTTACCCATACAACACATATTACCCTGAAATATAATTAGGAAACAAGCCAATGGCAGAATAATACAAATTTTACAACTCTTTGTATTCGCCATGTAACTAGAGCAGAAATGAGTAGTTTATTTATTCACTAGTCAAGCTACAGAAAATGTATCTAATCGTCCCGCTCATTTATGAAGCAAATATACCAAACATTCTCTGTTTCCAGCTTCTCTTATGTCATGATTTGCCTATCATCATTGTCATTTATGTTAGTACACAGAATATCTTTAGACTTTGGACTTGGTCAGACAAAAATCAAAGATATCTGACGATGACACCTTCTGAAACAGTTTCACAATTTTGTTTCACTTAAAAAGGGGCGCTGTGTAGTTTCAGAGAAGAAATTCAAACTCGCAATTTTAATATTCACAACCTTAATGAGTTTATAATACAAAACTCAGAAATGTGTATATTTGTTTTTATAACTGAATAAACAAGCTGTTCTCATCTTTGAAGCTAGAGAGGTGGCAGGGTCCGCCAAATATAAACAAAACAGTATGACATTGTGTTGTCCTTTAAGGTCAGTTTGTTTATTCAATTTATTCAGTCATGAAATTAAAAGAGTTTGTTTATTTCGGTTGATTAGGCATTAAAAAAAAATCAGTCAATGAATTTCTTCCCCAAAACTACATAGTTCGCCTACATAGGACAATCAATTAATTGATTAACTGAGAAATGACCCACAAAATAACATTTCATGATCAGGAGCATATTACACGTTTTGTATTCCTCATTATGTGTGAAGGTGTCTCTCGCAGGCTTGTAGATTGAATAAGTTAGCCTAGCCAAAGCTAAATAACACCATTTTTGTGGTTTAAGTGATGTGTTTTTCTTTTAGTACTGTTGCTCTAAAAGCACAGCTGTGCCACTCTATGAAAGACTTGGTTATATAACAACGCTACATTAGATTCAGCTACATCAGCTAAATAATAAAGTGACACCTGCTGCTGACATTAACGTTACTTCACTGTCATAACAAACTGCGATCTGGGCTAGCTGAAGCAAATAGCACAATGTCATGGAGCTCTGGCAAGCTGGCAGGGTGTGTGTTTTCCTTTTCTTACCTCTGTGGGCAGTGTTTAGGAACAACCTGGCAGCCGAAGTGCATGGACAGGACATAACTCGTCTTTTTGGCCCAAATCCTGTAAATAAACAGAAATGTCACACGGTGTACCGAGGGGAGGGGGCGGCTGAATTAGCTGGTGGCTAACAGCAGAGGCCAGTTAGCGTAACGTTAACACATTTCATAACTTCAACGTCACAGTTAGCATTAGCGAAGCAGGTCATAGGCTGGTGAAGGTGGTCAGCAGGGTTGCCTCATGCTTACAAATACTTCATTGTAAACCAACGTCAGTGTAACGTTATTAATTGACTGTGCTAACACGGCTAAGTAGCTCATGCTATCTAACGCAAGTAATCAATGGCAAAATAAACAATATTAGCTAACCGCGTTGAATAAACAGGTTACCGTTAGCCCATTAAGCTAGGCCCAAGCCAGAGCTACGGCGTTCCTGCCAGTGGGGATGACAAACAGCCCTCGCTGGACAGACAGCCAGTGCTGCTGCACAGTGGTTAATCTGAGTGGCTTTACCCGGCGGTGTGGACACAAATAAGCAGCTGACAGTCAGGCACGCAAGCTAACAAAAGCCTAGCTTAATTCTTAAAATGACACCAGCAAAAGGGGAGGAAACATGTACCAAGCTCGGTAGTTTTACTCACAAGGCACGATGAAACCAGTCGCGTCTTGACAGCCCTTTTCGAAAAAAACAAAATTGCCAAGTCACTGCAGCTTTCGCTCTCTTGTCGTAGCTTGACAGGTCAGTGTGTCATACTAATGGCACAGTGCCTTTTGTGGGAAGCGTTTGCCCCTTTAGGTCGCTATTTCCCAGGTGGGACAAGCCGAAGTGATGTAACGTTGCTGTTATGAACTGGGTCGGCTACCCGCTAACTAGTTAGCCTCCGCTCGGGGTACAGTATCTGGTAGAAGTCGTGTAATCAGTGTAAACAGTCAAAGCAAGATGGCGGCCGGTCGTGTGTCTACGGTTTAAACACATCCACATGTTTAGAGATCGACTGATCCACAGGAGGCGTTAACAGGGACGACTGCTGGTGCGTTCAAGTGATCCTCGTAATGTGCGGGAATAACAGGGGGTATGGTGTAACTGTGTTGCGTTTGGGTGATCCTCGTAAATGTGTAACACTGCCCTAACCCAAAAAGCAGGATTATTGAATTCTCAGCATGGATGTACTGTTTATTATTTATTGCATGATTCATGATTTTAAGGTCACAAATTTTCCAATACAGTGCTCCTCAAGCTGAGATCAGCCATAGGTGGAATAATATTTTTTTTAAACTCAGACAGCTCACAGAAGTGTGTATATGTTTGTCGGGTTCCTACTGACTGTCACAACCTCCCGCTGCCTGTACACTTATATATTATGCACCTCAAGTTTCCATGAAGACAGGTTGTCAGAATGAGCTAATAATGTTAGACCTTCTTGAGTTCATATATTGTTATTCAAATTATCAAACAAATTACCTAAAAATAATCAACAGACAGAGAATCATGGGGCTTTTAAGCCCACTGGGAGTCTGGGGCCCCAACACGGTTGCCTGCTTTGCCAGTTGATAATCCAGCCTTGACTTTTCCACAGTCAGTGGCTCCCTGATAAGGAAGACTGCTGCTTTTCCGGTGCATGTTGTCTGTTTGCCCTGTGCCCGAAATGTAGGGCAGCACAAATTCATCCATGATGACGTGTTGCCTTCAGCTGAAGCTCTTCCTCCCCCTTCTATGTGTTTCCTGATAACATGTACCATCAGTGTATCTCTATAATCACACAACACACCCAGGAAAATAATTATCTGTATACATATTTGTTTGACCGTGGACATGAAAAAGCCATGTGAACTATAACTATCGGTCAATTTTGTGTGAAACTTTTTGTCACATAAGTCTAAAATAATAGGCTCTTATTTATATTTTGGCAAAACCTAAAAAAACTGTTGCAGCTCTGTGAATAACAAAACTATTTCTCTCTGTGATACAACATCTACATTTCCTATTACCATTCATCATGCCATGTTTTATTGCAAACATATCCAGTGTGATCTATTAAACCACTACCAGCACCTTCCTCCTGTGTCAGAGTGAGGTAAGAAATTCACGTAAACCAACTGAGATAAAAAAAAAAAAAGTAAAAACTTTATTGTTAATTTTACAAGATTGGTGGTTATTTTGGGGTCGGTTTGAATTTAACCTTGCATGTTTTCACACTGCTGTTGTCCCACAGATACAACAGCTTTTTGTTAGGATAATATGAGACCATAGCCAAGATCCCATTACCTGGCCTGAAATCAAAACTTGCATCCTTGGGACTCTCTTCCTTTAAATCAAAGGCATATGTAACTCTTCTGTCATTGTCGTCTGTGAAATACAGCATCCCGCATACAATGAAAGCATTTCCCGCTTTAGTTGTAGGGTAGTGAGTGTTAATGACTGACTCCACAGAGAATGTGTCTGGGTTAAGCTTCGCAACCATCGTATGATCCTCTGTATCTGCAGCAAAAATGACCCACAGTCCATTTTCGTCCACAGCAAACTTGAAGTACGTCTTGGAGTTGTGGAAGAGATAAGCCAGGTGTTTGTATCTGCTGTTTGCCATGATCAGAGTGTTTGTCCTTCTGGTGTTCAGGTCAAATCTGTAAAATATTGATCATGGGTAAGTGAAGAGTACAAAATTCTGTATAAAAAATGTAAGTATGTCAAACACTTACTTTACAAGTCTGTTTGTTCCTGCACTTTGAAAGAACAAAGACTTCTTGTAAATGACATGTCCACAGCCTTGGAAGTAGCTCCAAACGTGTATGTCTCTGTTGCTTTTATTCTGAAATGTCGAAATGTTCCTGTGCTCTGCTAGAACTCGACCTGGTGAAAAAGGTTTCTGTGTTAAATCCACAATAACTTACAAACCTCTGTGATTTATGGTATCAATCAATCAAACTGGTAGACTTCTGGTTGCTTTAAAAATCACCTGAAAAATGTTCGGCCACCCAGTATCGACCATCATCCTGCTGAGATGCATCAGACATCCAGGCTCCATAAGTGCTCGACATTTTGATGGCTCTTTCTGAACATTTAATAGTTTTCATAGTGCACTCTAAATGAATGAAGACAGGTAGTTTAGTATTTGAATAAGTTGTCAGATAGATAGATAGATAGATAGATAGATAGATTTAACAAAATGTTCGAACCAGTTCTTTTCGGTCTCTCAGTGGTTGTTGTCACATTGATCGGATATGAAGAGTCTCGAGAGAAAAGGAGAGGAAGACAAAGAAAAAAATATATAGAAAATGCAGAATTAAAAATAAAGAAATAATAATAACATTTATAATTAATAAATAATAAAGATACAAAGAATATAAAAAAAATAAAGTTGATGTTTCTTTTTTATAGAAGCCCTAAAGGGCCATGCATTCATACATTTTATTTCTTCCATTTTCCTGTGATAACGAGTTAATTTCATTTGTTTTCTCAAGATCTCGAGTTATTATCTCGAAATAACAACTGCTGTTTTCCCGAGATAACGAGATAATTAATTAATTAGTTAATTAATATACACACACATCGTTTTGTTTTCTCAAGATCTCGAATTAATTATATCGTTATCTCGGGAAAACAAAGTTTTGTTATCTCGAGATCTCGAGAAAATTATCCTGTTATCTCGGGAAAACGGCAGTTGTTATTTCGAGATAATAACTCGAGATTTCGAGAAAACAAATGAAATTAACTCGTTATCACGGGAAAACGGAGGAAATAAAATGTATGAATGCATGGCCCTTTAGGGCTTCCATACTTTTTGTAGCCAAAGGTGATGTATTTGTTTTTTTAATTAATATAAAATAATAAATTAATTCATTAAACAGAGGGCTGACAGTGGTATTCGCACAGGTGCGACCACTAGAGGGGGCTGTGAGGCGCCACATGCTGTAAGTCAGTAAAGGTAAGTCAATATTGGAATGACCTACATTAGGGACAACGCCACAGAACTGAGATCACTGGACATGTTGAAAAATGTATTTTGTCTTGTGTATTGTATATTTGTTTTGTATACTGTTCTTTATAATGTAACAGTTTTTGTAACCTGCTTATGGGACAACAGATGTTAATTTGCATTCATGCTAATATACAGCATGTTTTCATCTTGTAGTTTTTTTACTGATGAATGAATGAATAAATAAATAAACAGTTTCAAAAATGATGGATGGGCTCTGAGAGAAAAGACTAATCTTATAAAAAAATGTAATACTAAACAATAATAGAATAGAATGGAAAATACTTAATTGTCTAAACTAATGCATGCAAAATGCAGAACTCTTTGCTTGCATGTGCACAAAGGTGCATTAAAAAAAGACAACATATCATGTCTAATATACCTAAATTAAATACCAAAACCTATACCAAATATGGTACACATGACAGTTTCTTACCACTTTTCATTGGTTTATCCATAATGTCCACACTGTTATTGAAGGTGTCCTTCTTTTGAGTCTGGTCTACAGAAAGTGAGGCTGTAAAATAAAGGAAATATATCTAGATGAATATATATAGACAAAAGTGAAGTGAATGTTTTTAGGTCAATGCTAGTTTTACATACAATTCAGAACAGAGCGTTTCCTACCTGTTAATAATTTAATTGGTGCCTCTGTAGCATTTTCTCTTTTGGGATTGTTCAAGGTGTCGTGGCGGTCGTCTTGATGAGATGATACTGATTCTAGATAATCGAAAAGTATTGGGATGAACATGTTTTCTTTTTCATATAGTCAAAGTCAGGATTGTATTCACAGTCTCCCTGATGCTCAAAATGATTGCAATTTTCTTTTGACTTAAATAAACATACATTTGAATTGTTAAATATTTCAACAAAATACAGTTAATATGATAGTTTTTTTAACCACTTTTTATTGGTGTATCATTGTTAGGATCTACTACCTGTAAATAAGTTAATTGGTGCCTCTGTAACACTCTCCCTGCCGGTTTCAATCCGTGTGTCATGTCTGTCGTCTGGACGAGGTGATACTAACTCTGTAGAAAATAAAACAGAACCATCACCATAAAATTTAAACTAAACCCTGTATGTTGTCAAGCAGTCTCATTAATATCAACATGGTATATAAATGTCCTGAAACATCAGTGAAGAGGTCCGACCACCCAAAATGGTTGTTAACTAAACTTCACTAAACAGACATGTGAATTGGTCAAAACTGACGACAAACACAGTTTATACAATGTGACAGTTCCTTACCATTTTTCAAAATAACAGTAAAGTTTTCCCTGTCATTGAAGTTGTCGCTGCTTTGACTCAGGTCGGGAGAAAGGAGGGCTGTAGAGTGCAACGAGACATTGTATAAGATGTTGTAGGGCAGCAAGTTTAATTAGGGTACAAGGAGAGTTTTACTTATAATTCAAAATACAGTTAATACCTGGTAATAATTTAATTGGTGCCTCTGTAAAGTTCTCTTTGTTTGTATCATTCAACATGTCGTGGCTGAAGTCTGGATGAACTGATACTGATTCTAGAGGAGAAAAGAAAAAAGTACCAGGTCGAACGAGTTATTTACATGATTAATATCGGGTCTTCCTACCACCCAAAACAAGTTGCTTACCAGATTCCACACTTGTGTGTCGAAGTTTCTCAGAGTCAGTAAAATTCAAAACACCTTTGTCATCATCAGCTGGATGTGATGTTGTTGATTCTGCAGAAAGAAAGCATATCGATAAAATAATTAACTCATATAATATATTGGTGTGTTCTGCTCTCATCAAAGTTCACTCACCAGTTTCTGTCCATCTCACGCTGTCTGTCACATTGTCCTGGCTGTCGCCTTGATGAGATGATACTGACTCTAGAAAAGAAAAGAAAGTTACTAGTCACGTTTTCCTTGTTGTTGTTCTGGTGTGAAAATGAAGAGGCTAAAAATATAATATATAATAAATAATAACATAGCCCACCACTATAAAACACTGTATACTCACTTGAACTATATCAAACTGTAATTGTAGTCTCACTTTTAAGATATCTTAATCAAAAGTGTCAAGACTCTCAAAGCCTTTATCATCACAACTAAATTATTATAAATGCAATTCTGAAAAATAAAGTTCACAGAATTCTGTTACACCCACAGCAAGCAATGTATTCATCTATTCATATCAACTAAATATTCAAACAAACATTGAGGGTGATGACTGGATTTTGAGGCAGGAATAAAAACCACTGAATCAAAATCCAAATAGTGAAACAGGGTTTCTTACCACTTGTCACGTGTGTATCAACGATGGTTCGAATGTTATTGGAGGCATCAGTGTTTTGACCTACAGAGAGTGGGCCTGAATGAAATGAAACATTACGTACAACGCTTTAAAGTTGTGGTCACTCGCTTTACTCATATTTTAAAACACTGTATTTCCTACCTGTTAATGATGTATTTGTTTGGTCTGTTACAACCTCTGTGCCAGAGTCATTCAGGGTGTTGTGGCTGAAGTCTTTATGAAATGATGCCGACTCTAGGAAACATTTATGGATACATTTCTTCTTGAGACTTCATTTCAATAACTTATTCAAACTTTTCACAAAAACAAAGATTAGAGAACAGTTGGAACAGTTTTTTCTCCGTCCTTGTCCGATTAATCATCTCACGACTCCTCAGATTTCTCTTGGAGGGGTCAGATCCGTATGTTGGGAACCATCTGACTAAAATACCAAACTATCAAAGAGTATATAAAGTAGTTAAAACTAGCTCTACTTTGAGCAGATACAACAGTAAAATGCTGTGTACACAGTGATGCAACAGTACGTTAGTGCAGACCAAGTACTTTTACTTTTGATACTCCAAGTGCATTTTGCTGATACTACTTCTGTACTTTAACTTAAGTATGATTGAGTGCAGGACTTAAACTTGTAATGGAGTATTTTTATATGGTTGTATTTGAATACTTCTTCCACCACTGATTATTTCAGAGTTGCAAACTTGAAGTGATACTGTATGAATAAACATGATTTAATTTCCTCGTCCATTGTCCTCTTGTTTATGCATTCTTGATGTCAGTGAAGTCTTTCAGCCACTCAAACAGTTGCTTACCAGATTCCTCATCTGTGTCTCGAAGTTTCTCAGAGTCAGTCACGTTAAACACTTCTCGTGCTTCATGAGCTGCATGTGGTGTTGGTAACACTGTGGAAAGAAAGGTGAGATCTACATTTAAAAGGGGCATATGTAACTTTTTACTCCATTTAATTTATTTGAAAGCTACAGTTACTGGTTACTTTTTAAATGAAGAGTATATAAAAACATATAACATATGTACAGTGTATCCCCTATTGACTTCTCACATGGTTTCATTTTGATTGTGAATGCAGGACTTTTACTTGTAATGGAGTATCTTTACTTTGAAACGGTCATATTTTAACATTTATTTCTGATATTAAGAGAAGCTATGGGATTAAAAAGAGTACTGAAACGGTTTCTTACCAGATTCTTCGCCTGTGTCCAGAAGTTTCCCAGAGTCAGTTACATTAAACACTTCTCTGGCTTCATGAGCTGTATGTGCTGTTGGTAAGGCTGCAAAGGGGAAAGAGGAGATTTATATTTAAAAGAGACATAAAAGTCTGCCAACAAAGTCTTTCAGTCACTCACCAGATACTTCATCTCTGTCTTGAAGTTTCTCAGAGTCAGTCACAGTTAAAACATCTCTGGCTTCAAGAGCTGTACGTGTTGTTGGTAACACTGTGAAAAGAAAGAGGAGATTTACTTTCGAAAGGGAAATGTCTATTTTTACTTTTCAAATTAAAAGGTTATGTAAAAACAGTTATATTAAATAATCGTACTATTTGTAAACACAATTCTTTGATTTAATTTGTATGTCATTATCTATGTTTTTAGGGTATTATCTCACTTCAGGAGTTAACACTGACCTGTGAACTCACTTTATGAGTTAAAACAGTCATATTTTAACATTGGGTGCTTACCAGAGTCGTCTTCTGTGTTTTGACGTTTCTCTTTGTCACTCACAATAAAAACCTCCCTGGCTTCGTCATCTGGATGTGTTGTTGGTAACACTGTGGAGAGGAAGGGGAGATTAAAAACACAATTCATTCAAATTTTTAGGTCATAACCCAATTTTTTTAGGATATTTACTCACTTTATGTGCTACCACCTACCTGTTAATCATTTAATTCATGTTACGAGTGACAAAAAGCATAAAAGAACAATAAAATCAGTAAAAGACTGTCAATAAAGTCTTTTAGTCACTCAAATGGTAGCTTACCAGATACTTCATCTCTGTCTTGAAGTTTCTCAGAGTCAGTCACAGTTAAAACATCTCTGGCTTCATGAGCTGAACGTGTTGTTGGTAACACTGTGGAAAGAAAGGGAAGATTTACATATCTAAAATATACATAATACATGCTTTACTTTACTTTATTTATTTAAGAGCTATAGTTACTGGTGACTAGTCAATGTAAGTCAAAGTCAATGTAAAAACAATTATCTTAAATAATCTTACCCTTTGTGAACACAATTCTTCAAATACATTTGTATGTTTTTAGTGTATTGTCTCACTTCAGGAGTTAATACTGACCTGTGAGTTAAAATGGTAATTTTTAACATTCCTTTCTAATATTAAAAGAGGCTATTGTATATAAAAGGGTAATGAAACGGTTGCTTACCAGATTCCTTGTCTGTGTTTTGACGTTTCTCTGAGTCACTCACAATAAAAATCTCTCTGGCTTCATCAGCTGGACCTGTTGTTGGTGACACTGTGGAATGAAGGTGAGACTTAATAAGAGATGAGATTGAATAAGTTTGGATAAAATCTGTGTAAATATTTCACAAATGATTTTCGGTCATTCTTAGTTTTACATACGATTCAAAAAATGTTTTTTCCCACCTGGTAAAAATGTAATTGGTGCCTCTGTAGGATTCTCTCGTTTGGTATTGTCCAAGGTGTCGTGGCTGTCGTCTTGATGAGATGACACTGACTCTAGAAAATAAAAAAGTATTGGGTTTAATATGTTTTTCTTATTATGATGATGCTCAAAATGGTTGCTATCTCGTCTTTTTATTTGTACCTTGACTTAAATAAACATGTGAATTGGAGTATGTTACAGTTTATACAACATTACATTTTTTCTTTACCACTTTTCATGGGTGAATCATTAATGGGATCTACTACCTGTAAATGATACTTGGTTAATAGCTGGTGCCTCTGTAACCCTCTCTCTGCTGGTTTCAATCAGTGTGTCGTCTGGACGAGGTGACACTAACTCTGTAGAAAATAAAACAGAATTTGGATAACCACAACATTTTAAATCAAACCAGGTATGTGGTCAGGTAATCTCGTTAATATTAACGTGAAGATTGTCCTGTGGAATAAATTAAAATAAGTAAAGAGGTCAGTCAAGTCTTCTTATTAAATAAAATCTAACTAGATTTTATATGTGTGCCTTGACATAACTGAACAGACATGTTAATGGGACAATACTGACACCAAACAGTTTATACAATGTGACAGTTGCTTACCATTTTTCATGGTATTGGTTAAGTTTTCCCTGTCATTGAAGTTGTCGCTGTTTTGAATCAGGTCTGGAAGATTCTGGGCTGAGGAATAAAAGCAGACATTATGTAAGATTTACAAATAATATTAGTGTTGTAGGGCAGCAAGTTTAATTTGGATACAAGAGACTTTTACTTATAATTCAAAATGCAGTTAATACCTGGTGATAATTTAATTGGTGCCTCTGTAAAGTTCTCTGTGTTGGTGTCATTCAAGGTGTCGTGGCTGTACTCTAGAAAAGAAGTACCAGGGTAAATTAGGTCTGACAATGACGTCTTTCTATTACTAAAGACAGGTGCTTACCAGATTCCACACTTGTCTGTAGAAGTTTTTTAGAGTCAGTAACATTCAATACATCGCTGCCATTATCAGCTGGGTGTGTTGATGATTCTGTGGAAAGAAAACATATAATTAAGTTATTAATTCATATAAGATATCCGGGTGTTCTGCTCTCATTTGAAGCCGAAATTCACAAAGTTTACTCACCAGTTTTTGTCCATCTCATGTTGTTAGTCACATTGTCCTGGCGCTCGTCTTGATGAGACGATACTGATTTTGGAAAATTTTTTTTTTTTTTCATTTTTACATGATCAAAATCAGGTCTGACAATCATTTTCCTCTGACACAAAACAGCAGCTTACCAGATTTCACACTTGTATCTCCAAGTTTTTTAGAGTCGGTAACATTCAAACCATCTCTGCTATCATTGGCTGGATGTGATGTTGCTGATTCTGTGGACATAAAGGTGAGTTTCACATAGAGGAGTTGATACGGACATTGTGTATTATTTAACGATGGCCAATTAATTTACCAGTTAATGTATAATTGGCTAATTATTTCAGCTGTACTTGTATTGATCAAATTTTATAAGCTCTTGTTTGTTCAGGCAAAATCCTAACTTGTAAAATAACTACAGCTATAAAATAGTAAATTCTGAGTAAATGTACTTACATTCCACCACTGATTGTTCATCATCATATAACATTCAAGATGAACTTGAAGCTCTAAGTCACAAACAGCCGATAATCTAAATCATTAACTCGTACAATTGTTGTAAATTCTGGATTTTCTCCTACCATCTCTGTTTATTGTGGAGCTGCTGATGTTTTCTGTGTCGGTTTCGTTGATCAGAACAGGAGATGAATCTAAACACGAGAGTAGAAATGAAAGATCGGTTTAACTTTAAAACTTCAGCTACTAGTCATTACAAAATATTCTCAAATGCATATGAAAAGTCCACACTGACTGCACCAATAGCCTAAAAACATAAATCAGGCTGATTGATTTTAGATGATGATTCTGTGGAGGCGTTCTCACTCGTCAACATGTTGGTTTGACAGATGTGCTCTCTGGTGGTCTTGTTTCTCACTTTATTACAGTACCAGGCAGGACAGGGTGGACCAGGTGGGCCTGGGGGACCCCTTGGACCAGGAGGACCTTTAAATATACACAAACAGTAGCGTCAAGTCAGACATGCAAAAGTGACATAATAAACAATTGGAAAAACATGAAAGCTGTTAATAACATTAATTTCTGAAATATTTTATTCCAATATTGTACTGTAACTTTTAAGGGAAACTTTAGATTTAAACAAATCTTAGTGGCCATCTTGATTTTCGTCAAATTTTGTGCAAAGCTCCTCAGGTGTAATGTTGAGTAAATACTGGATGCACTCTGCAGTTTCCTCTCTGTTAATCACATTATCATATCAGGTTTAAGGGTGTCGTCGTCTCTTACCCTCAATGAGAATGTCATTGTAGGTTTCTCCTTTCAGTTGAAGAGGCCCAGGGTCTCCTTTAGGTCCTGGATCTCCTCTTTCACCAGGGGGTCCTAGTCATTAACAGGTGTCATTATTAGTTTAAAACACTGTTGAAAACGGAAATCCAAATTAAGAACAGAATGAGCGTGTGTTGATTGTAGGGCTGTGAAGCTGTCAACAGATGATGTTAGATAAAACTAACCCTGGACAATTCAAGACGATGATCTCAAAACTCTTCAACTCAGTTTGCAGTTATTTTCACTGAGCATCGCTCTTTTGAAATGTTTTAACGCTGCATATTTTTGTGCATCTTGACATCATTGCAAAGGATTTGAAGGAAGCCTCAATGATTTTTTTTTTTAGGCTTAAATAAAGGTTTGAATTGAATTTATCAGTTTTAAGTACAACCGAGCAGCTCTGTAAAGCCCTCAAGAGTAACTGAAATGTCCCTGTGGATGAGTGAACGTTTGTCCACAGCGCTTCTCGATGGCTCAACAACAGACCAGTGTGATTCCAGTATGACCAGTCCAGCAAACAAAGTCTCTTGCAGACAGTGAGTGGGATTCTCATGTTATGTAACCGCGGCCGAACAAAGGAGGAGACTGTTTGAATCTTTTGACTAACTTCTGTTTCTGTGGCTGATCTGGTGCACACTTCATTCAGGGAGCGGTTTATAGCTTTCCAACCAATTTCTAACCGATTACTCACCTCTTTTTCCTCGTCTCCCCTGCGGCCCGGCCACACCCTGCGGTCCTGGTGAACCAGCTCTGCCAGGCAATCCTAACAGGCAAAAGAACTGTGACTGCAGTAACAAATTCAGCTTAGTCTAAGTAACTGATGCAGCTAATTAAAGTGTTTTTACCTGGAGGTCCAGCCGGGCCTGGGAGAAAAGTAAAAAAAAAAAAGTAAGTACTTTACACAAATCAAATACAGAGGAAGCACCAGAAACAAAAAAATATATATGAAGTGCACCTGTTAAACAAAATCCTCTGGAGCTGTTACACAGATCCATGAGAGCCTTGACCTGACATCAAGAAAAACAGACAGAAAGAGTTGGTGAGGTCAGCTGATTGTAACTACACCTGCAACATCTGGAAGCTTTCTACAGTTACAGTTTGGTGTTTAAATCACTTGGACACAAACACTTTTCATCTCCCGTGAGACATCTGGTCAAATGCAGCTGTGTTATAGTTCTCAGATTAGAGAGAGGATTACTTTCATTTTAGTTTTGCATTATTCTCATTAGCCCCATGACACTAAAAGCCAAAAATCTACTTGAAGGGTTCATTTGCAAAAACACCCATATCGATTTTCTTAAAGGGGCACTGTGTAACTTTTTTTCCCACCTATATTCTTGAACAGTCAGACCTCTAGACGGGCAAGTAGCTCTTTTTGATCTCATCCCGCCAAAACTCATAATACACGCCTGTTGCTCTTCTTCTCTGTACACATACAAATGTAAACATATGTAGACTACATCTAGAAATTCACGTTCAGGAGATTTAAGATCTGTAGACCCCTCACATTTCCAGATAGTTTGGGTTGAACAATGGTAAATGTGCTGTCAACACACACAGTAGCACCCTCTAAAGTTCCCAGAGGATGTGATTACTGCTGAAGGAAGAGCAGGGAACAGTCACGCTGCTCAAACTATTTATGTAGCAACAGTTCAGAGGAAAACCAGACTTCTTCTTAATGTCTGCAGCAGATTCTTGGATTCTTTGCATTACACAGACATGCTTCTAATCCCACAAGGGAAACAAGAGGAAATGTTTCTATGAAGTTGACTGCAAAGAGATGTTGATTGCTCCCCTGTTCTCGCTCATATTAACACAAGAAGAATACAGTAAATACTTTATATCAACAATTTCCTAAAAAGAGCCCATATTCAAGCTGTGAAGCATCTTACAGGAACCATGGAGTATGTCATCATCATCATCATATCCTTCTCCTCTTGGCTCTGTAATGGATCTTCCTCCTGGTCTCTTCTGCTGCGGTGGAGCTTCTTCAGCTCTCCAGCTTCTGCAGGCTCCATGATTCCCGCCTGCAGCCTGCAGCTCTGTGACAGCTCCTGCATCTGGGCATCCAACCTGTGCAGCTCCTCCGTCAGCTCTCTCTGTCGCACCAGCAGGAACACCAAACCTGCTGAGCTGAGGAGCAGCAGCGCACACATCCCCACCAACAGCACCTTCCACGCCAGGAAAACTCCACTCCTCTCCTTCATGTCTGTGCCCTGTTTCCTCCTCCTCCACTGAAGGACTGATCCGGACTCTGAAATTTACAAGCACATACAGCACATATCTGAACACCTGCCAACAGATGAGACGTCAGAGGGAAACTACGCTGGGAGCTGCCGGAGAGGAATAAACATGTCAAAATCTGTCTGTTTGCACCACGTGACGCATTGCGCAACAACAAGCAGCTGGGAAACGGTTAAACTCTAATAGGCCTTCACTTGATTAAGAAGCAGCTAATGGACATAATTCAAGAATGACACATTGTGCAGACAGTGTAGTGCTTCTCATCATTCTGGTGCCCTTCCTCTCAACATTGTCACCAGGCCGTCCTACACAAAATTACATGGAAGTGGAATAAATAAGTTGCGAACAAGGGGAACATTCTTCGGATCTACAAAAGAGCTTTCAGAGCACTTTCAGTAAAAGACTGTGGGTGTGTGGATGTGCGTGTGCTGAAATCTCCTTTTAATAAACGGGTTTTTATGTTTTCTATTTATTGCATAATTCACTTCCAAATATAGAGTACTAGTTACATATTTTTCTCTACTTGTGTTGGTGACACCAAGCATCAAAGTTTCCCCATTTTCGCAGAAAGTTCTCATTATCCACTTTAGTCCCTACAACAATGAGGAAAAGGAAGTTTTTCAGCCAACTCGGGATGAAAACCCCGACATGTGAGGCCAACATCTTGAACAACAGCACACCAGCTATTCATCCGTGCTGAGCTTGAAAGACAGCTCATTATAAGCACACAACCTCTGCATTTACACTGTTTGCCCTTTTTAATTTTGCACCCATGCTCTTTTTTCCAAGTATTGAAGCACTCTCACCCATTTGAAATTGACATTTTTAAGACTTTTAATTATAAAGATGAGATTATCTCTTTTCCCTCTCTTGCCTTTCTTGATCTGCTGGGTAAATCCCTGCTCCCTTTGACACAGGTCAGCCTGACCCAGCGGATTAATTTGGACTTGAAAACACCCCCTCGGTTCATGAATTGGAAAGGAGAGGTTTCTTTCTTCTGAACAAAGCTAAGCATGAAGTAAGCCCGAAAAAAAATGATGCAAAGTACAACCAATGAAAGACCTGCAGGTTTTGCATACTTATGAATAAAAACACTTTTCTGTCCTTTTTTAAGCTGCTTTGTGCTTTAGACAGGCCCTGTCATCTGGCCTGCCATATAATGGTACTTGTAACCCCAAAGTGGGAATGTTTCTAAGCAACCGGTAAAGTGAAGGCTCAGCGGAGGATTTATAAACTCTTGAATCAGTGACTGAGTTTTATTTGGTAGAAGAATGTTGATCATCTTTAAAACCAGTGGAGGAAGCGCAGCATCTCTTCAAACTGGACTCTAACTTGTCAGGAGCGGGGAGGACCAAGAGACGCAAGTATTATTTCTTTGATAATTTGCTAATGAAACATTTTAAAAAGCTTTAAATAGTAAAGTGAGACTCTTAAAGACTCCGCTTTAATGTTTTGAAGATGAAAAATTATTTTGAAATTCACTGTACTAATAATATCTTATGTTATGAGTATGATAATAATTTTGTATTAACATCACAAAATAAGGGAATAATCTGTCACCTACACTTGAGCTCACCATCGTGAGATATCAGATGTCCACCATGTTGCAAACAGTTCATCATAAAGCTTCACGTGGGTGTATTTTGTCTGTATTGTCCCGTAGCTGAGTTACCTCCCAGCCCTGAAGGACGAGAGCATTACGAGGGATGAAAATGAAGGCTGCCCCCTGAATAAAGTTCTTCCCTTTCGTTTTAACAAACAGATGAGTTTGATTTGTCTGTTGGTTGAAGGAGGCAGGAGCTTTATGATCACAGGTTAAAAGCCTGCTCAGGAGCGTCTGAGTTATGAACACGATGATGCTGCTGGAGATACTCACCATCGGCCCCACGGTGGCTGATGCAGCGTCTGATGTCAGCACCGTCCTGCTTCTTCTTCTTCTGCTGCTGCTGCTGCTGCTCATCACCACCTGGAGCCGAACACACCGGTCACATATACCAGGTCTTCAGCTTCTGTTCTGTCATGTACAGTATCTTGTATAGTTAGATCCACATGTACAAGTGACTTTAGGTGTAAAGCAGAGAGAAATATAAAAAAAACATGAGAAATTACTGTTTTAAAGAGTTTCTTTCTAAGTGTTTTGTACTGTAAATAGTGATAGATCATTTAGAGACAAAGTATTTTTTTCTGCATCACATTACAATTACTATGCAATTGTGAGTTACTTATACTTTACTTGACAATTGACATTTTCTGCTACTTTAACTTGTGTCACTTGTCACTTTTACTTCTTTACATTTAATTAAAAACTTGACTTTCTACCTGCTTGAGGATTGAGTTCAATGATACAAAATATATTCAAAACATAAATAATGATGTTATAAGTTAAAACTTTATTTATCCCTTGGTGGAAATTAAGAAACTAGCCGACCGATAAACTATATATCTAACCACCTTTACTTCAACATTAAAGTGATGAACATATTAATTAATCAATAATCATAATCCATGTATTATGAAACGGGCCATTCTGAACAATTTTTAGTAAAAAAAAATGTTTTGTGCAAAAGAAAAAAAGAATTACTTTAACTTTTACTTGTAAGAGAGTATTTCTTCCCTTTGGTATTGCTACTTTTACTTAAGTACAAGAGCTGAGTCCTTCTTCCATTATTATCCATCTATTATGTCTTTGATCATTACCTGTTTCTTTCCACCAGGTCCTTCCTTCATGTCAGGACTCGGCCCGATCCTCTCTTACAGCAGATTCATCTGGACTGGGATAGGAACTGCGAGCAACTACTACAACAACAAATACGGCAGCATCGTGAGGGTCTGGATTAATGGCGAGGAGACCATCATTCTGAGCGGGCAAGTCTTTTAAGATCTTTCAGATCACAGTTTATCCCATGAATCCGTAATAAGTAAAAGCCTGGCTCTGTCTGCAGGTCCTCAGCAGTGTATCATGTCCTGCGGAGCGCCCACTATACAGCCAGATTTGGGAGCAAAGCAGGGCTGGAGTGCGTTGGGATGGAAAGGAGGGGGATCATTTTCAACAGTGACATTGAACTGTGGAAAAAAGTGAGAACGTATTTTTCTAAAGGTGAGCAATTAACTTACACTGACTGGTGCCTTGTTTCCCCTCTCTTTCTGCACAATGTCTCTACTCTGACAAGCCAACAAAAACAAGTCCAACCCCTGCTTTAACACTGCGTCACCGTATGAGAGTTACTGTACAGTTTAATGGTTGTTTCACAGCTCTGTCAGGCCCCGGTCTCCAGAGGACAGTGGGAATCTGTGTGAGCTCCACAGCCAAACACCTGGACCGTCTGCAGGAGATGACCAACCCCTCTGGACATGTGGACTCTCTCAATCTGCTGAGAGCCATAGTGGTCGACATCTCCAACAGGCTTTTCCTCAGGGTGCCGCTCAACGGTCAGCTGCATTTTCACTGTTGATATTTCCAGTTCCAATATTCCAGACGCCTGCAGCTCCTGACTCTGTTTTTGTTCCTCGTAACTCAGAGAAGGACTTGCTCGTTAAAATCCACAGCTACTTTGAGACCTGGCAGACAGTTTTAATAAAACCTGACATATTCTTTAAGATTGGATGGCTGTACAACAAGCATAAGAGAGCAGCGTAAGATCCTCACACATCAGAGTAATTCAACATTTGTCTTGTGATTTCCTCAACTTAATGTTTATTGTTGCTTTTTGCGCCTACAGCCAGGAGCTGCAAGACGTGATGGAGGGCCTTCTTGACATTAAAAGAAAGATGATAAATGAGTCTGAGAAGTTGGAGGATGATCTTGACTTTGCAACAGAGCTTATCTTCGCTCAGGTTTGTCCTAATCTAAACTACTTATGTCACAGAGTTGATGTCATGTGTTTGCTGCAAACTCACATTCTGTTTCTTAACAGAGCCACGGCGAGCTTTCAGCAGACAACGTCAGGCAGTGTGTGCTGGAGATGGTGATCGCAGCCCCTGACACACTTTCCATCAGCCTCTTCTTCATGCTGATGCTGCTGAAACAAAACCCAGATGTAGAGCTGAGGCTAGTGGAGGAGATGAACACGGTCTTGAGTAAGTACATTTTTGCAATAATAATCTCACTTTTGCTCCGTAACACATAAAACTATTTCAACAATCCACAAATGCTGCATTTTCTTTACCAGGTGAAAAAGGGGCTGAAAACATCGATTATCAAAGCCTGGGGGTGCTGGAGAGTTTCATCAATGAGTCCATGAGGTTTCATCCTGTGGTTGATTTCACGATGCGGAAAGCTCTCAAGGATGACATCATCGAAGGCACTGAAATTAGAAAAGGAACCAACATCATTCTCAACATTGGCCTCATGCATAAGACAGAAGAATTCTTCCCAAAACCCAAAGAGTTCAGCCTGATGAACTTTGAGAAAACAGTAAGTTGTGGCTAATGGCTAATAATATGTGGCTCCAGAAACACAAACCAACAGCTGAGTCTTTACCTCCTCTGTCTGCCAGGTGCCCAGTCGTTTCTTCCAGCCCTTCGGCTGCGGGCCTCGTTCCTGCGTGGGCAAACACATCGCCGCGGTGATGATGAAGGCCATCCTGGTCACTCTGTTGTCTCGTTACACTGTGTGTCCTCGCCAAGGCTGCACCCTCAACAGCATCAGGCAGACCAACAACCTGTCGCAGCAGCCCGTGGAGGACGAGCACAGCCTGGCCATGCGCTTTATCCCTCGAACGACACAAAGTCCACACAGTCAGCACTGAGACACAGAGGTGACATCCTGGTGGAAACCACCAAGTATAAATATGTTGAAGCATATAGCAATAAAGGGAAGGGGCCAACCAAACTGCTAATATTCTCTGATAGAGATTATACAAATGTGAAAAAAAACAAACTCTTTTATTCTGGATTTTCATTGTTTTATATTTGTTAGGTTTTGTTTTTTTTCAAAGATCAAGTAAACACTAAATTTGAGATGTTACAGCGGATGTTTTGCCAACTTTGACAACATTTACCGACTATGGTTTAGGGTTTAAAGGGACAGTTCATCCCAAAATCTAAAATACATATTTTTTCTCTGACCTGTAGTGCTATTTATCCATCTAGATTTCTGGAAAGAGACATCACAGTTGAACTTTTTTACTTTTTTTTTGTGGCACTTTTAGCACCACAAGCTGAGCATCATCTAGTTCTATTATATTCTAGATAAGCAGACATCTCTACAGCCTTTATCTCAAGATCACAATCTAGATGGATAAATAGAACTACAGGTAAAAAGGATAAATATGTAGTCTTGATTTTGGGGTGAACTGTTCCTTTAAGTTGACACAGAGCAGATGGCAGCTTGATTTTCTGTCCATGGAAGAGGACCTGCTCTTAACAAAAACACGAGATTGTTAGTTTCAGGTGATTATAAACTAATGAAAACAATATATATTTTCAGTACATACTGGAAAAGTAATATATTAGTTTTGTATACATTAGTATGAGGTAAAACTCATTAGCCTTACCATCTCATATTGTTTTCTCATGTTAAATCTGTATTTCAAAAAGGTTTTTGATCAGAAGTTGAGAATACTTCATTTTAGGGTCTCAGTGAATAGAAATGCACAACTCAAACATCACTAATGTTGTTTTCTATGTAGTTAATATCACACAAGAGAAAAAAAACAGCAGAGAGTCTTTCTTTACTGAGCTAATGTGCTTTAAGTCGTTCAACACCACAACATCTGTTTCATGAATAATCATCGAGTCAAAACCCAGTGAATTTACACGTGTTGAATTTATTCATAAGTTAGCAGAATGTAGTGACAGGCACTCTAAGAAACAATGATTTTCTCTGTACCACAGGCACAAATCAAACACGCCACCTTGGCATTAGAACATAAGGCGTTGGGTTAAAGTTGAGATTTGGACACATTGTTAGCTTCATGCTGTGCTTCAAATCAGAACACAGGCAAAAAAAAAAAAAAGAGCAAAAGTAAACTTTTCCCTCAGGCTGAATTAAATAAAACAGGCTGAGCCAAATCAAACCTGAAACAGCACAATCAAACAGTACATGAAGCACGAGGATTTCTTTTTTCTTTCAGAGAAATGAATATAAAATATTTTCTGTAAGAATATAAATCCAATAAATATGTTTTTAATACTGCATTGATACAAAAATATAATAATCAAAGACCACTAAAATCCACCAATCACCCAAACTGATGGACCAGACACATGAGTGCATAGATAATCAATCACACAGAAAGAAGGAAGCATCTGCAAGACATGAAAACTGAAATGCTTCTCCATCATGATGACAAATGAGCAACATGGACAGCGCAGAGTGAGATCCTCATTAATACATTAACACAAAATACTTTCATCATACAGTAGATGTAAGAAATACATGTAACTGCTGCAGTCAGAGGTTAATGTCAGCATAATCCAAACAGGATGTAAACTTCTTTTTACTTCAGCAGTGAAGACGAGCAGGTTTCTTGAAAAGCAGCTTTCCCCCGAATATTACTTGAAGAGTTTAGTGAACTTTAAATTCTCCTATAATGGTTTGTCCGAGTTCATACCAGCAATAATGAACAATTAATTTGGTACATTCTTTTCATTTCAATCAGTATTGCTTCAGTCAGAATTGATGAGCTTGAAAATAATTGAAAAAAGTAGTTTATAACAGAAATGAGATGCTTCAAGATGCAAAGTGAAGATTAACATTTATGTTTTTTTCTGACTAAAATCCAAATGAGTTTCACTGTTATGATTGTTCTAAGTAGGGCTGCACAATGTATAGTTTCAGCATCGACATCACAATGTGCACATGCTCAATAGTCACAGCGCAGGATGTCGAGTGAAAGGCAAACTAACTTCTTTGCTGCTTGATACAAAAGGAAAACTTGCACAGTTCTCAATTTCCATGATTAATCTACAGTAGAAGTCTGTCTGATAGTACTCATTACTAAAGGTAAAGTTTAATGTCTGCATCTTGCACGGTTGTGACGTGACGGCACTGACAAAAACTTGTCCACAGACAGACAAATAAACACCTTGCAAAGTACTTAAAAAAACTGCTTCTGTTGCGGTTGCCAGTACAAAAGGTGTCTCCAGGACCCCCTTTTTGCCATGATGAAACACGCAGACTCCCAAGGTGAAAACATTACCAGCCGATACTGTCGCAGCGAGTAAATACCACAAAGTCAGTTTTCCCAGTATCATGCAGCCCTAGTTCTAACCTAGAAAATGAAGTTGATTTCATAAAATGATGCAGAACTGGTCGCACAAAAAATAACTGGAGAGATTCATGAGTCTCCCCTTATACTGAGAATATCATACGTAGTATTAATTTCACTCTCAATCAAGTTTTCAAGTCCTCACGGAGCCCTGTCATCATTTTAAGACACAAGTGTTTTTCTGAAACATCACACAGAATGCTACAACATAATCTCTCGGCCCCGAGCTTCTTTCCAGCCATGACTTTCAAACAATTGTGACCCTAAGAATGAGTCCACCAATTCAATAGTTCAAAACAAATGATTCATGGAGAAAAGAAATCCTACTGTTTATCGTATAGCGGAAGAGAGAGAAAAATGGTAAACCACTCTAATATAAAGATGAGAAAGCACAACATCAGATGCTCGGCACTGTCTCCTGTCCTGTTCTGCACTACTGCTCTGTGTACCTTCCGTGGGTAAGGTGGTGGGGTTGCTCAGTGGTGTCTGTGGAGGCATTGCAGTCGGGGCTCAGTGCTCCTGTAAAGCTCTCTGACAGTGGTAGATCAGGCAGTCGGGCAGGTCAGGGACTGGAGAGCGCAGCCACACCGCCAGTGTTCCCGCATGCACACGACAGTGCATCAGACATGGCTGATCCTGGAGGAGCCGGCAAGCTACAATCCCTTCCATACCTGTAGGGAAAAATAAAGAAGGTTACTCACTAATAAAGTAAAACACATGACAAGTGTAGGGTGTCAACATATTGTTCAAATACTGAAACACCACTGCACTTTCACATATGTATGCATGTCTGTTTTTAAAATGCATACAGTCTATTATGCTGGGAGAGGCCTTCCAAACAAAACTAATGACTTAACAGTCAGTGAGTGTGTGGGCCTTGAGTTGAGACTGTGACTGTGTACACTTACACATTTGTAAAGATGTTAAAAGACTAACCAGGGGCTGCATATCTGCTTTAGTTTGATGCTCTATATTCCATACATAAGTTGCATTGCTTCTCCATTATACATAAACAATAAACAAGGTAATAAAAAATGTGTGTAATATTCTCTATTAAATAAACAGATAAAATGCGTAATTTATATGCATTTTAGATGAAGCAGAAGTGCACTTGGAAATAACACCATGAAAAAAGACAATTAAATTATGTGTAAGCTAGCGTGTGATGCTACCTGGAAGTTATTGTAAACAAACATTGTTCTATTGTGTGTGTGTGTATGTGTGTATGTGTATGTGTATGTGTAAGTATATGACATGACACATTGGATGAATGTATTCATGTATAAATAACTATTCGTCAACCATGTATTTCTTGTATTTGTATATTTTTCTCGTGGAACAGAAGCATTTCCCTTCCTTGACATTTTAGTCTAGCAATCAAATGTCCCTTCACCTATGATTTCCACGACATGAAGCTGAAGTTTCTTCTTCAGCACGTTCAGAGTGGCTGTGAGAGATTCCTGCCCATCACTTATCAGCGTCAGGTTCTGCTTTGTATCGTTAGAGAAGTCCAGCCACATTTTCCCGTACTCCTCTGTGGACACAGTCAGTGGTCTAAAAGAAACATGTGAAATTACAGTCAGCAACTATCGTCCCTGCACAGATATACCTGGGGTAAAAGGAAGAAGATATTTCACCTGATGAAGCTGGTTAGAGGCAGTTTGTACGAGAACTGCACTGACTGATGCGTCCCAACAGGCAACTGGTACGAAACCATCCCAACCACTTCAACGTGGACTGAAGGCCTCTTCACTGTCAGAGAATACTGACACACTGCAACACTGAGGCTTCTCACCTCCTGCACGGCACTGTCACACACACAGGACACCTGAAACGAACATTACAAGAAAACACCTTTTAATATGAGTGATTTGAGAGTAAAAGATGCCATGAATAAGTTTCTGCTCAATAATTACTGTACCTCAAGTTCATCAGAATCAACTTCAAGTAGTATCTGTTGAATGTCAGAGGAAGAGGAGTTGTACATGAAAATAACTAGCGCTAAATACTCCTCTTTCTGCACCTGACAGACTGAGAGATCCAGGCTTTGGTCGGAGCACAGAGGAGTGATTTCAGAGTGGGACAGTCCAGAAAGCTCTGGAGGAAGATGAGAACTGAAACACAAGTCTTTAGGCCTGTCCAGGTCTTTGTGTGGAGTTGAATCAGCAGCTACAGCAACACCATTATCCCTAACAAGAGAGGGGCTACTTCCCTTCACGTCACTATCAGTTAACTGTACATCACAGGTGCCGTTTGCAGTAGTGAGGCCCTGAGAGAGCTGGGATGTCAGTGAGGGTGAAGAAACGGCCAACTCTGAGGTGTCAAGGAGGTTGTCACACAGCAAGTTATCAACTGTGCTCGTAGAAGAGACGAGGGAGTTGGAGATTCGCTCGCTGGCATCCGAGGACGAGCTCGGGCTTTTGGCTTTTCTCCTGAATCTCTGGGGTGTCGGCTCTGATTTTCCCATCTGTTTGAAGGAAAAGACGCACAGATGCATTTGTAGTAAGGCATAATGAATCACTGTTAGAAGGTGGAACAATAAACATTGCAAAGGGCTGCAATATCACCATCATTCATCAATTATTTTGATTACTGATTTAATGTTTTAGTCATTTTCAAACCAAGATGAGAAACATTTAGTGTCCAGCATCTAAATTGTGAGAATTTGCTGCTTTTCTTCATCTAACATGTAAATAAATATCTTTGGCATTTGGGCTTCTGACCAGGTATAACAAGCAGTAAAGCTGCAAGTAAAAAAAAAATCATTTTCAATCAATCTGGGATTATTCTCTTGTGTAGTCGATGATGAAAAAGGTCAATCAGCCCAAGATGTCATCGTCAAATGTCTTGTTTTGTCCACAAACCAAAGATATTCAGTTTACGTTCATAGACGAGGAAAGAAACCAGAAAATATTCACATTTAAGAAGCTGGAAGAGAATATTGACTTTTTTTTTGTAAAAAAAATTACTGCAAATGATTAATCTATTGTCAAAATAAATTGAGAATAACTTATAATAATAACTAATAGTTGACAACCTATCGATTAATCGAGCAGCTCTTATTTGGAGATGTCACCTCTGGCTCTGTCTTCAAAGACTTTTCATAATTCTCTGACATTTTATAGACCAGGCAGATTGACAGATTAATCAATAATGAAAATAGTTGTTACTGGCAGCCTTAGTGCTCCTTTATTCAAAAAAAAAAACACTCAGGACTATCAAATTCATATAACATGTCTGCAGCTGCTTCACAGTGGATGACTTCAGCTGCCAGAAGAAGGTGCTGAAAGCTTTATTTAATCTCATATTGGAATTATAACATCGGAAACAATTGTCACACCCTGCTCCTCTACTTCATGTCGCGCAGCTGTACCTCAAACAGAAATGCTCACCAGTGACACAGAGCTGTGGGAACTCAGGCCGACGAACAGTGAAGAGGCCAGCTGCTGTTTCTCTTGTTCAGGCTCAGGGGTCGGTATTGGAACGGGTGTCTGGCTGTGTGAGCGCTCAGCCTCTCCCTGCTGGCTGGGTGACCGCAGTGGACTGGGAACCTCTACCTGAGCTGCTGCCTCCTCGAGAGATTCCCTCTGCACCAGATAGCCCTCCTTCCCCCACACCCTCTTCACACCATCCAGCTTCAGAGTTGTAGAGCTGAAACAAAAATTTAAAAAATGAGTTCTAAAAACATGCATTTGTGTTTAAAGTGTTTTAATTCAGGCAGCATTCACCATGTGTCTACATACCCTCCTTTAAGTGAGAGATCAGTGCTATCGCCTGACAGCCCAGAGCTGATGGACAACAGTGTAGGAGACTGTCTGTCTGCAATGCTGCAGGAGGACATGCTGATAGGCAGGGACAGGCCGTATGGCTCCAGGCTCAACGCTGCAGCACACATCACAGTCAAGAACAAACCAATACAAGGCAGTGCTGCCAAACCGTTTGAGAACTTTAATGGATTAATGGATCCTACCTTTTCCCTGAGCTAGTTCCTCCTGCCTTTGATGAGGAGGCTTGTATGGAGCAGCGCCAGCAGCCAACGCCTCTGACACAAATCCATCAAGAAATGACAGAGAGGAATCCACCTAAAACCAACAACAACTGCAAGTTTGAACTTCTCCCTTAACGGTGGTGAGAAGATGGATTGAAGATTGGCAAAAGTTCTACAGGACTTGCAAACTTAAGATGTTTAAGGTGAGTGCTTGCAAATATATCTCAGGCATGCTCACAATTATTTTTTTATGCTGCAATCTCGAGATCACGTGAATTATTTCTCTATCTCTCATTTCTCTAACAAAGCTTGTTTTTTGTGATAAAGGGTTAATATATCCTTAAAAAAGTAAACTTGTGATCTTGAGATAATGGCATTAAAACAGTAAGTGCAAGCACAGCCATTCTTGGCTTTAGCACTTGTATTCGTTTAGGATATTACTCTTGTTCTCTCTGACTGAAACTGTGTCTGTTACTGAATGGACTTCTGTGGTAAACCCAACCCAACAGACTAATCGAGACATGTTAAAACAGTTGCTTTCACTACAAACAAATTTATGATCCCCATTATTTTGATGATTACTGTCTTTGATCTAACCAACTGTGTGTCACCGAGGACAAGTGTCTGCAGGTTTTGTTTCCAAACATCAGATAATGTGAGAGAGGAGAAACCACAAAGTGACATCATCTGCTGTGGTTCCAAGAGCTAAATCTGTTTCCGTTTTATTGTTTTTGGCATCTTAAACCAAATTCTGACCGCAAAGTCAAACTAAAAGTTCCCATGTTTTCAATACACCACTGCAGCATTACAATGACTTAATACCGTTCACTTAAACATCGTTACTGTAACTGTGCAGCCCTGAATGGTTGTATGTTACCTCCAGGGGTTCCAGGCCGGCGTCTCGAGGTAGCACCCTGGTTCGTAGCTCAGGATTTTGGCTGAGGTACTGCAGCTCATGAGCCCTCTGCCTCAGCACTGTGTCCAAGGAGCTGCTGTATGTTTCAGAAACCTCCTGAGCCACAGAAACACCTGCCTCACCATCACAGAGCTTGGTCATCGCCATGAGGATCCAGCTCTTTGTTTCACTGCTGGTGTTCTTCATGTCCAACAGTTTGGCCAGCAGCCTCAGGACTGCGGTTGGTTGAAGTTCCTCCTTCAAATAGGAGTATTCACCAAGGACCTGTACATGGCAGCAACGGGGCAAAACATCAGTTCAATAATACAGAGAATGTCGCTGCATAGTATGTTGCCTATTATGAAGGAAGATACATTTCAAAGGTGAGGTAGAGGAGTACGGAGATGAAATATCTTTATCTGTCAAAGATTTAGAAAATATAATTTCATGTTAGCACCTCATTTCGTTTCAACAACTGTGAACTTTGTGTGTTAAATTAACTCATGTGTCTCCATCTTGGATATTTAGGCCGCCACATTTATATCAAATTGACATCAGGAGATGCACCAGCATGACTGCTTTTGTTGTCTGAATTACAAACTATGATTTGAATGACGTACCTGAAGAAATCAGGCCAACTTAGTCTTCATGATCTTGTAAACTGATATTGTCAGTTTGACAGGAGATGGGGAAGGGAGAGAGGGAATTAAATGCAGCTAAGGGCCACTGCTGAGGACGCTCTACCAGATGTGCTCCGAGGGCGCCCCCTTCCTAATGTCCATTGTAATGCATTTGTATTTTCATCTCCTCTTATACTTACTGTTGTTTTTAATGCTTGCTTATTGTAAAGTAAATGGTAATGCATGCTTTAAACCAAACTTTGTGTTCCCTTTTCTTCTTCTGCTTCGTGTCCATGCAATTACAGAAGAATTATACAAATAATGTTCATTGTTTTAACAGCACTCACCCAGCTGATGACTTGGAGGAAGCGCTGTGGCAGTTTATCAGGCTCTCCTTGCAGCAGAGAAACATATGAATCCACAGCAAACAGCCTCAACTTCCTGTCTTCCTCCACGCTGTCAAACCCTGAGCCATTAATGAGAAATTAGCCAATCAATCAAAATAAATTAGAGAATAAATAGAGAATAAATTGAGTGTGTGGTTATCTCACCCTCAGACAGCAGTTTAAGGAAACTGTTTGGGATGTCAGGCTGCATCATGTCTCCACCCACTGAAAACACCGTGTTCATGGTCTCAATGAACCACTCATTGTCTGGGGCATATGTATGAAGGTTTATAGGAAAAAAAACAAAACAGTGTTTGGATTTCTGGTTTTAAAATTCAGAAATAATTTAAAGGTCCAGTCTGTGGATTTAAGGGGGTTTACCCGCAGAAACTGAATATTATATGCTACACACTGGTCTCTTAAATGACATGTTTAGTTCAGCTTCACCAGTAGCTTCAGTGTGGAGAATGTGAGAGGCTCAGCTTCAGCTCACCAGGCTTAAACACAGTTACAGATGATAAGTTATCATTTAGGCCTTGACCCACTAGTATAAGTCATGAGACTTACACTGGTGACTAATGACGTGAGTCATAGATGTCTTAATGTTCCACTGATAAAAATAGTGTCCCAGAACACGCTTTCTCACGGGTTTCGCTGACTTTGTCCTTAATCAAATATGTGTTCATTGGAGAAAAGTTAAGTTAATTCAACTTCAAAGACAGCAGAGTTTGTCAATCTTTTATTTGTTAGAATAACCAATGGTCTTGTTCTCTAAGACTGCCAGCTTCCAATCTTATAAAACAAAATGTATCTTGGTTTTTGAGGGCTTGATAATTGCCAGTCTGGTCTGTGTGTTTAAGTCCAGTGAAAAGCTTAAGCAAAGAGGGACAGTAGGTTTCAAGAAATGTACTAAGATGCCAACATTTTAAAGTTATACTGTACACTATAATTAATCATCAGTCATTGTCATAAGAACTGCGTTGAAAGACATTCAGAATGATATACGAGATGAGGCGAAGTGTGATTTGCTTCTCAGAACAGTGAAGCAACTCCAGTAAGCACTCAGTTTGTGACTATGTTCCTGGTATACATTTAACATAGAGGGCTGTCTCCTGTTTGGAGTATGATCAACAAACTCGGAAGGATATTTTTCTGCCAGTTCTGCCACCTTCCCCACCAGGTCAATGGTAGTGTAGTCGTCTTCACTGATGCGCAGAAAATCCAGCATCTTCTCAACAATGACTGTGACATTCTGGGCATTAGTGATGCGAAAGAGCAACTCCAGTGTCTACAAGAAAACAGAATAAAAAGCTCCATAATGCTGAAAAAACACATTTCAGAATCCAGCCTACACCAGAGTCGGCCTCACCTCACGCTTGATGATGAGGTCTGGATGATCGAGACATTCTATGATGGTCATCTGATGCTGCAGGGCCAGTTTAGGATCCTGCTGGACCACGTAGGTGAGGGCTTTCAAGCCTACAGTGACACCATATTGATCAGTTTATCACAGTGAATATCTAAAATCTTGATGCTCAGTGGAAAAAATGATTTAAATCAAAGGTTTCTTTTATCTTACCAAGATATTTGAGATTAATCTTTGGCGAGAGAACAAAGTTGCCGATGCACTTTGCAGCTTTTTCCAAAAGATCAGACTTGGGATGAATTGTGTAAATACATTTTACACATTCGTATAATATTGCTGGATTAAAAAAAGAGAGAGTTCAATTACTGAAGTGCTTAAATGATTTCAAACGGGCACATTTACAAAAAAATTTAAATTTGACATACCATAGGTGATGTTATGATTCATCTCTGCTCTTCGTAAAGACTCGTCAAGGACTTCATACATGATCTCACTTGTACTGTCAAACAAAGTACAGTCTCACAACTTGCAAGGACTTGAGTACAGAACAATACCACACGACACTGGCGGACAAAATAAGCATTAATTACCTCTGGTCATTTTTCCCAAGTAAAGACAGAATTCTGAGGAGCTGAATCTGCAGCCATGGAGCAGGGACACTATGATAGTTAAAATCCATGGGCAGTTTTCCTCCCACCACTTGTTTCAGTATGGTGACAAAACTTGCCGTCAGGTCCTTATAAGCCTCTGGCTTCTCCTGTAACAAATAATAAAAAAATGTGATATGACTTGATTACACCACAGTAAGTCAAACAAAGATGATGGGCTGTATGATGTTTTGTCAATGAATGCAGTTACTGTCACAACCTGATAAGTAATTACCTGGATCATCTGTACGTAGATGTGTAGTGAAGCGGTCATGACACCAGGATCTTTGTCACACAGAGCTTTGCGAAACTTGTTGTGGATGTGTTGAACTTGATTTGGTGCGATTAAGTAGAATTTATACAGTGCCAGGACTGCTTTTCGGCGAATGATTTCTCTATAAATGAGCGAGAAAACACCGTTATAAATCCTAACATTCAAGCAGATTTTCCATTCTCTTCTATAAACATCCTTGAGTGGACATAATCAGACTAGGAAGGCAAAGAGCATTTCCTACTTTGGGTGATTAAGTTTCTCTTCAACTAGAGGAAGGATTGCAGGAATCATGTCTTTGGGGAACATTTGGCTTACGACAGTTAAAGCCATGCACACTTCAATGAGGTTTGTGCTCTGAAGATCCTGTAAAAAACATAAAATACATCAACACCCCTTCTTCAGGCACCAGATGACAAATGCTGTAAAAAAAAAACAAATGCTGTAAAAAAAAAAATGAACACCCACCTTTAATACAGTGTTTACAAGGAGAAGAAGCAGCTCATGACTTTCGTTCAGAAACAAAGACACAGCGAGATAACCTGCAAATCACGCACAAAGTTTTGTTTGTTCGAAGCAGTGCAGGAAAATGGAGTGAAGCTGTTTCATAGTTCAATAAAGTTGTTGTGATGACAAATGAAGAAAGTTTCTCAAAATAATCACATATCTAATCGTGCACCATCTGTTGGAAATGAGTATTGCAGAACCATTTGGTGAGGATGCCGAGGAATGAGTAAGCTTTTCTAAATAATTACAAAAGAACACACCAACTCTTTTCTCCAGAGCAGCGCCTTGTTGAGCCAGTTTGATGGCATGAATGTAGCTGAATGAAGCCTCATAACCGAGCATCTCACAGTAGATCGCTCTCACCATCAACTCCTTCATCTGCCTCTGAAGAAAGTAAACAAAACAATAATTTATGGCATCACTGGGTCTATTTAAATAATCTGGTTTCTTATGCAATCAGGAGAATCATACCATGGAGGTGTTGGGGGAGGACACCTGTTCTTTGATAGATGCTAGTTCCTGTTGAATAAGTTTTTCCTCCTCCTGAAAAAGGGAAACACATTCAGGGAAGATCAAACACTGAGACAGCTAAGACTGCCACTACCATGCTCTGTTTGCTGTTAATGATCATGTTGTGTTGAAAGAGCATACACACAAACTACATTTCAGGATCTAAGAGAAAAGTCCTTCCAGGTACGGCTTTCACCAATTATTTCAAGGAGAGAGTGTGTATTAGTCGTAATACCAGTATACTGTGTGTGTAACACCATATTCTGTGATATTTTCTGAGATGGTTCTCATCCCAGTGAACATCAGCTGTAGCTGATGCCATAACACATTTCTGATGCATTCACGTGTCTGTGGTATATTACAACATCAAGGACATGAGAATTGTCTTAAGAGCAGGTTTAACCTCCATGCAACGCAGTTTGTGAATGTAGATTGTAAATCTCAAATGTCTGAGGTTATCACAAGCACATAAACGCACCAACATGGATAAGTTTTCAAAATGGTCACATCTCTGATTTCACCTGTATTACCACATGATAATAACATAGTAAAAACGAGAGAGTGTCAGTAAATCAGTCAAAAACTAATCACAGTATTGTGCGGAGTACTGAGTATATAGCAAGTGGGTTAAAACATACTATAAACACACCTTCTTTTGAGTTAGCATGGGCAGCTTAGCAAGCTAACGTCAGAGCATATCATCAACAACTGACTCTTACGTCACCTGAGTTTTTAAAGACAGACTTACATGTTTGGACGTCAGCTCAGTGATCCCTCTGATGAGGTTTCCTAGTTTTGAGGTGGAGGACAGTTTTGCAGATCCAGGCTGAGAGTCTAAAGACAGGAGGCTCGGCAGAGCTGTCAGGGTCTTCTCCACAACATCGCTCATTTTGGCAGCGAGAAGCGCGGCTTGGCAGCTGAACGTTTCCTTTCAAAAGCCACTTATTAACTCATCTATCCATCCCAGTGAGAGTTCATCACACACAGTCAGTGAAAGTCGTCTGTTAAACACTTAAATAGATCACAAGAGGTGAAATGCTAGCCTGCCAGTCGGCCATTGTTTTGATTCAGCAGACTGACCGAGGCTCGTTGATGATGTCACTTCCGCCTGTGTTTGAATAACTTTATTAGAAGCCTTAATCAAAAACAGAAGCAGACAGGTCTCAACAGCTCTGTATGCTGACAGGGAAATAACTGTAAAACAACCAGAAAAGGTAAAGAACAACAATTAAAAGGCTATGATATTCAAAACTCAGTTTATTTTTTATGTTTGTAATGCTTTGATAAACAGTCCATTTTATAACTGTACACTAAACTACAATAAAATAATTACAGTAAATATGAAATTACAGCCATTGGACAACTGCATGAAAAGGAGTACATTCTGACCACTTTAAACATGTTTTTATATATTTGCATTTATATATCTAGTGGGGGACCACAGGTTCAGGGTGTCTGCAGTGACTGAATGTGTACATGGTGGCTTCCACAGCTGGAAACAAACAAAAATGAGAGGTAAACCATGTTTCAAAATCATAAAGATGGAAGGTCAACATCGTGTTTTTTAGGTTAACCCTAAATGTGCTTCTTTACGTTAGAATACTATTGGCAGGTGGGTTGCTGTTAGGGATAGAGGAGGCTTGTTGGGTGCACAGGGTGTGAAATTAAAAGTACACACATTTGCTGTCTCCATCTTCTTTTGTTGATTATATTTTATGCCAATGCTCCATCATACCTAATATTATTTTCATTCAGAAGTTGAGACTAAAATATAAACCTTACTGCTTCTCCTGCAGATGTACTTTTTTTCCTTATATCCAGTTTGCTTCCACAGACGGCATTCTTCCATATTTTTTTGTGCAAAAAAACAAATAAATAAACAAGTAATGTCCTTTATGTGGGCACATACAATACATCACTTTGTGTCACTTCTATCCTAGACTGACGCTAGTCACTACCAATGTTATTTTCTGCAATATACATTTTACATTTTTAAGTTGTAACCATAAGTACTTCTGTGCAATACTCTCTCAATCATACTGTAATACAAGCGTGCCGTTTGGTTTAATTATTCTTTGAAATATGTAAATCTACCCTGGCCATGAGACTTGAGTATATACAATGCTATTGATATGCTCTATGTACAACCAAAACTGAGTCTCTATCTCTGTGATTGTACTTTAGCAAACAGAAACATCGGTGTGTCTTCAGTAAGTCTGTCTACCATTTCATCCTCTGTGTCCTCATCCTTAAGCCCAGATCTGTAAATAAAATAAAAAAAGAAACAGCATATATTACAAGATGTCACCAGAAAGGTCACTCCAGGCTGCAAAGTTGTCAGATCTGACAAAAAATAACAGTCATCTCATACCCGAAGAGTGTGGTCCCAGGAACCTGTGCTGAAGGCCGTCCCATCAGGGGAAACGCGCAGTGTACTGACACGGTTCTCATGTCCGAACAGAATAGAGACCCGTGTTCCTTTGAGAACATCCCAAACATTTATGGTGTAGTCGTTGTAGCCTCCAAACAGTAGCCGCCCTGAAAGTTTACAAAAATCATAAATGCTTTAACAATATGCTCTAAAATAGTGTAATAAAGGTAATTAACTGCTACGTGTTTAAAGTGTTTATTTCTTACCACTGAGAGAGAAATCCACACTGGAGACCCCAAATATGATGCTGTCTTTGGAATAAATGGCCACTTCTCTGTCTGCCCTCAAGTCATACAGGCGGCACTGTAACAAAGGTCAGCGTTTGAAACTTGGTTTTCAAATTCACTTTGAATGTCAAAAATATCTAATAACTTACTGTAGCATCATCTGAGCCAGATGCAAACGCATCTCCACTGGGGTAGTATCTATTAAAAAAACGAAACAGACAGCAACTGTTAGGACTGAATTATTCGCTTACCAGTCCTGAAATTGTCTGTAAAATTATCCTGAAACACCTCTCCCAGTCTAGCCCAAAGTAAATTCAAAGCTGTTGTTGAACCATTTGGTACAGGCATGGGTGTTTTTTTTTTTTGGCTCTTTTGAAAGGTTACAGTCTGATTTTTTTCTCTGTAACTGCTTATGACATCAATGTAAAGGAGTTTGAAAAAAAAAAACACTTGTTATATATATCACATATATATCACATAACATTTATATATTATATATGTATATATAATAAGTGTTAAGTGTTCATTTTTCAGTGATTGTTAGAAAACTGGATCATCCTTCGGCTGGTGTGCAAGTGGCTCATGAGAGAGAGAAGGAAACATAGAGTGGGTATCCTGTCGATGGGCAAGAAAGATTTCAACATATCTAACTTTTAGCAACTCCCGATGTTAATATAAAAACAGACATGTGGCTGAGAATTAATCAACTTAAAGCAAGATAACACAGATATTCTCCTTGATGGTCTAATTTTTCTTTTAAAAAAAACATAGGCTGTTAGAATAATGTGAAAACCGTTAGAACACATACACATTTTTCCACATGGAAGATTTCAAATGTTATATTTTTCCCACTTAATCATGAATACAAACATATTATCTCTACATAACTGATCAGTCACTTACCGCACACTATTAATGTCTGATTCATGAGTTTCAAAGGACTGAATACACTGTCCGGAACGCATGTCCCACACATTGGCCTTCTTATCACAGCCCTGCAATAACAAAGAACAATGCAAAATAAATAATAATTCTGTGAAGTTTAATAATCATAGGTTGTAGTCATAACAAAGGAGGAGGAGGAGGAGGAGGAGGATGAGGTGTCCTCACCCCTGAAACAAACGTGTTTCCAGTCTCAGAGGGGGCCAGGTCCAGACAGAGCACGTCTGCCGCGTGTCCATGGAAACTCTGCAACAGCTGCCCACTCTCCACATCCCATAATGCACACGTCCCATCCCCGCTTGACGTCAGGATCTTTAACGCAAGCAGACGACGAGGAGGAAGATTAACGGTTGTTCTGAAGTTTAGTAAAAAAATGGGCTAGCAGCTATAAATGGATTGTCTTTGAAACATCATGTGACCAGGATGTCAAACCAGGAGCTGCTGTGAATTATTAACAAGGCTCTTTTCCTTGGAATGTGCAGAGCAGTGATTTCTGATTAATAATGAGAGAGAAACTGTGGATGAATAGAAAAGCAGTAGGAAAGCATGAAACACAAAACTACTATCTCTGTAAACATTTTACTTAGTTGCTTTTGGTGTTTTTGTGGATGTTTTATGGGTGCGTTGGATATTCTCACCTGCATGTCCGAGTTGGTGAAGCTGCAAGCAGACAGGTAGTTTGTGTGCATGGCCACTGACTTCTTCTTGGCAGCCAAGTTCTCATTCTTGTCCAGAGACAGAGGATACACAGAGCATTTGTTGTCCAGGCCCCTGTGACAGAAAACAACCCCAGTTTACCGAAAAGAGTGAAAACCATACAGATAAAACACCCCGGTTGGCTCATCATCACTGGTAGGAAGAGACTCACCCACAAGCTACAGCGCAGCCGGAGGGAGCGTAGGCGCAGGCCATCACCCAGGTGCACGGCATTGTCACAGCATGCTCCTAATAAACATCAAAAGACAAAGCTGCATGAGCTGCACCGGAACAGTGAGATGAATCAAATTCATTAGGCATAATTAGAGCAGGACGGAAGGCTTCAAGCTGTTAAGACATCAGTGGTGTTACAGTTTGTCCCAAATCAGACACTTTAAAAAGCCAAAAATAAAAAGTCTGCAGTGCTCGGAAGTTCAAACAAAATGTGATGAACACAGAAATGAAAAAAAAGAAAAATCAAGCGGCACAAACAGCCTTCTTCAAAGGCTATGAGTTGCTACTCAGCTAATTTTTAACATGCATTGTCACTGTTTTTAAAAACTTTAGCATGAAATATCCATCTGAATAAAGGCTTTATAGCCTTTTTGCCAGAAGAGTGCCTGGATTTTTTGTTTTTTGAACTTTAAAAGCCAACCAAGCTTTATATTTTTAGACATCATGTAGTCAATCTTCAAATATTTAATCAAATCTCCATAAAGGGATCAGCATCCTTTGTGTCATAGTGTACTGTACTGTAGATATCCTGTTAATGTGGAAATCCTCTATGCTTCCTCCGACCTATTATCCTCACAGATTCAATTTTCAACATGATATTGGGGAAAGTGAAAATATCGGTAATGGTTTTTCTGTCAAATGGCAACTCCTGGAAACATTTATAATATTTTACGAGCACTCTGTGCCAGTTTATGTGAGCTAATGATATTAAAAAACATTTTGGAATCTATATATACACATACATCATTTTTTCCTCATTAAAGGCTATTTTGGGGGAGTTATTCCTGATCTGAATGGAGGGTCTAAAGATTAGAGGGTGCCTTTTGCTTAGGCAAATTTATTTTGGGATATTTGTCTATATGATTAAAATTGACTTGAATTTACTTTACATTGACAATATGTGTAAAATCTTACTTCTTCTTCTTCTTCTTCTTCTTCTTGTAAATTACTTATTGCACTAACATTAACATTTTTCTGTCTCACACACATATATTCGTTGTTATTTGCATCTTTGTTAAAGTCATGACTTGGATTTAGAGTCATGTCTACATGCTGACCTCAGAGCTGCATAGGATTTCATGAGACTAATCATTTTTTAACCCAAATCAGGATATTTTGTGAACCCTAACCAAGTGTTTTTGTGTCTATACCAAAACCAGATCTGCAAACCTTCCAAGAGTTTCAAAAATATAACTGTAAAAATACATCTGACAAAATACATAAAATAAATATACATAAATAAATAAATGCCAAACACTACATACTAATTATAATTTTATCAGGCCTAATAAAATCCCTTTATTTTTAAGGGTCAAAAGCCAAAACGGTACAAAGGTTGGGAACCATTGATTTGGAATTTAGTTAAAGATGTTGAGACAAATATGTTAAAATATATATAAATATCTGTACGGCTCAGTCGGCAGGAAAACATTTTGGCAGTCATAGTTTCTGCAAATAACTGATATGTTTATATTTGTACATGTCATAGCATGCCGTACACTACATGTTTATTACCAGACTTTTGTATCGCGAGGTAAGACAGGCGAGAAGCCAATGACCACAGTTCGAGACTGCGTGTGAAACCGCCCCTGAATATTTTTGATGAGCGACCAGGCTTTTAAACATTTGGAAACGTGGCTCCACTGGATGATTTCCAGCCGTGTTTGTGATGACAAAAAACACGATATTTGTATGGCAAGTAGGGACATCTCAAGCCGTGTTTGTGGTGACAAAAACAGGTATTTTAAGCCAAAACATGATCTTTTCCAAACGCAAGCCAAGTGGATTTTGTGCCTAAACCTAACTGGAAGATAAGCAGAGCAACGTCAACAGATAAAATTTTATATTTAGCCAAAAGAAATGTAAAGTTGCAACATAAGGAAATATACATTTTTGCAGAAACTAGATTCTGGTTGATTGGGTTGGGTGCAGTCACATTTATTTGCTTTTATGGCACTCCTATGACTCCATACATAAAAGTATGCAATAGGAATGGGTTAAATGGGAAAGAGAATGGGAAATGCTAATATAGCATCACTCTTATAAACAATCTGTATACTGAAAAACAGAAGTTACCTTGTTGGTGGTGAAAGCATCCCATACAATCACTTTTCCATCCTGCAGCAAGAGATTAAAAATAAGTGCTTCATAAAAAATGCATCGAATAATAAACTGGCTCTGTAGTGAAGCATAAATTTAAAGTTAAAGCGGATTAAAAAAGTAGTGTGTGACCTGTGAGGAGCTGACGATCCTCCTCTTGTCTTTACACCAGTCCATACACAGAACTTTGTTGCCGTGTCCCTTCAGAGTTCTCCGGGTCTTCATGACAAACTGACCCAGCCCCTCGACCTTCTCTGCCACCTGATGTACTGCACACACACACACAATATTTATATATATAAATATATATATATATATATACACACAATACATTAAACGCTACACACAGGCCTCCACCCTTTGTAAATATTGCCGGCAGCACAGCAGGCCTACGCTGAATGTAGAAATATACTGAATTAATCTTACCTGTCTTGTCCTCTATTAGGTCATGTCCCATAAAATATTACAAATTGAATAAAAATAATATAATATCATTTTTACTCAAAAATCTCCACAGTCACAACACTGCTGGGACATGATTGGACAAAACCACTACATGGAAGGAATTGGTGATGGAAGCACTGGGCTGTAAAATGGGGAGGCAAACAAACAGCCTGCTTAAAGTCGCCTGTCAAATCAGAGGCTACGTCGGGACAATTATCAGCGTCCGCACATTCACATCCCTGTAGAAAAAAAAAAAAAAAAAAATCAAATCTGAACTCTGGCTCAAATATAATCGACCGAACGGAGATATTTAGCGGTGATCTTGTCCAGTCACACTGTGTGAATGCAGAGGTGAATCGAGGCCTCTCCATTTTCAGCAGCACTCACGCTCGACATCGTGCAGCTTCGCTCTTTCCTCCTCCAGCTTCGACTTCAGCGTCTCCGACTCCGTTTTGAGGTGGGCCAGAGTCTCGTTCAGCTGTACCTCCTGTGTCGCCATTTCAGGGATTAGAGGGGATCTCATATATTTTTCCTTTGTGCAGGCAGCGATCGGCAGCGAAAAGGCTTAAAGCAGAGCTAACAGCTGATGCCGCTGTCATGACGTCACGGGGAGAAGATGCTCCTCCAGTTTCCAGAGGAGGAGGAGGAGGAGGAGGAGGAGGGTCCTGCATCCTGGTGATGCTGCTGCTGCTGCTGCTGCTCCACACGGGCTGCATCCTCAGCGGCGCTCCTACTCTACAGCTAAATAATGCATTCAAATACATATTCAAATGCGACATTGCTGTCCGTAATGCACTAGTACAGCAAATCAATATGGCACTCTCGCATTAAAACAGATAAAATCATTTATTTCAGTGGAGTATCACATTAAATAGCTGTTACAAGAAACATATTCTTAAAGAAATATATGAAAACATTCGTATAATCCTGTGTTTTGAGTGATTGATTCTAAATACTGTCGAGTTTTTTAAATGTCATGTTCATTCCCACATTTTAACACTGAGGTTGTGTCCTTGTTTTTTGTTTTAGCAAGCAAGGGGAACACGGGTGGGTATTTAACTGGCTCGTGTGTCAGTATTTTTAGACTCACTATATTTAAAAGTGACCACTCGTATGCAAAACAGCAACAAAGAAATGATTAATTTCATCGCCACTAGACTTTCATTCCTAGCAGGGCAAAGAAGGCTTTGAAACGGTCTGTACACTCTGATGTTTGAAATGAAATGTAGGTCAGCTGTCTTCAGATGGACAGAAAAGCAGCAGATCGTCACACCGGAGAAGCTCCATTTCTCTGTGGATCAACAAATCCACTATTCGTTGCAATATTGGCAACAAAATGAAACAATAAAAATAAGAAAATCCAAGTAAAACATTTAAGACACTTTCCATTTGGAGGTGGTTTGTCAGGCAAGCATGACCTCTGGACAGCCTGGCACCAGCCTTGAATTTTATTTAAAGTGTTTACATATTTACATGTACAATAAGATACAGCCAAAGGCCGCTGCACTATGAATCAGTCATGATGTAGCGCGAGGTCAAAGGCTGGCTGTGTCAGATCCTCATTAGGAAACCCAGATGAAGGCTGCTCGGGACCTGCAGCAGCTCCAGAGCCTGTGGGGACGAGCAGAAAGGAAACGTGACCTGGAAACGATAGTCGGAGTCCAGCATCAGCTGCGAGGACCCGTCACGGTCTTGAAGTAATGACTGCAACGAGGAACAGATTGACATATAAGTGGCAGAAGTGTTTCATGACATTAACATTACAACCTCGATTTCAAAAAAGTCGGGATGCTGTGTGAAACATAAATAAATCAGGATGTGACATTTTGACATAATTATACTAAATTAAAAAACAGTACAAAGACAATATATTTAATGTTTTACCTGATGCCAGCAGCACGTTTCAAACAAGTTGGGAGAGGGGCAAAAAAAGACATGCTTGTATAAAGGATATTACATCATGGGTTGAGTACACTTGGTTAAGGCGTTGTCGGTAAACACAGTTCATTTGCAAATTACAATAATAATAATAATAAATAACATTCTGATTTTATTTACATTCACACAGCGTCCCAACTCTTTTGGAATCAAGGTTGTAGAAAATAAACTCAAAGTCTCACCTGAACCTTGCGGACAAATGACGACGACACCCTTTTCTCAAAATCGTCAATGGGTGTGTAGGAGTTCAAAATCTTGACAATCTACAAATTTGAATATGAATGTGAGTTTTCTTTCATGTTAGCGTGAATGAGTGATGTTTTTAAATATAGAAAATACTGCTAATGTGTGGCATGAATTAAATACCTGGACAGAGTTTAGCTCGGTGCATTTTTCACTGATCTCTTTGGCGTCGTCGTCAGTGGTTTTGTTGACCTGCAGCAGCCAGGCGGCCTGAGACAACGGCCTCAGAGTGTCTATAGCATTCGAGCTTTGCAGCTCCTTCTCCTTCAGCCATTCCTCCAGATAACTGATGTTGCACCTAAACAAACAGAGAAACTATAAGGCTGGGTAATATGTCGATAATATATCATAATCGTGAATGAGACTATGCTGTATATCATCTTAGATTTTGGATATCTTTACATCATGATATGACATAACTGTTGTCCTATCCTGGTTTTAAAAGGCTGCAATACAGAAAAGTGATGTCATTTTCTGAACTTACCAGACTGTTCTTCTTGTTCTGATAGTTGCCTTTAATTACTTGGTTATTATAATCACATTACAGATGATTATTTGTAAAAGTACCGATAGGGCTGTCCCGATTTACCATATGTTGGGCTCCACCTTAACTGAGTCTATATTTAAAAAAAACAACAACAAAAAAACAAAAAAACAAAAAACAAGAATGTCTGTATCCTAAAATTGAATATCCAAAAGTCAAATATTCGGGTTCAGCCCTAAGTACCAACAGTCATTCCTATAATATTCTTGAAATATCAATATTGAGGTATTTGGTCAAAAATCACGATTTTTGATTTTGTCACGCATGTCCAAGCATTTATGAAGATTTCCATATATCAAGAAAATATATTGTGCGTTGCAATATAGCCTAAAGATAGCGCAATATTATTTTAAGTCACTACGACTACCGACCTGATTTGCATCCCTTTCCTGCAGGAACACATATCTTTGCGGAGCATAATGTTGTTGAAGGTGGTCGCACCAACCAGGAAGAAGAGCTGCTTCACAGCCTGTTTGATGAGGCCCTGCTCCATGCCATGCTGGCTCATGGTGGAGTGGAAGACGCCGAGCTGCTGAATGATGGAGGAGATGGTGTACGTCTCTGAGTCTTCGTAGACGCTGTTGGAGCGCTTCCTGAAGCCCGTCGGCTTCATGCTTGAGATCCCCTGTAAACTCTCGTGCTCCAACATACCGGGTACTGTAGGAGAAGGAAGTGAAGCAGCACATTTTAGGTTGAACACTATCAAAACCTGCATGTGATTAGGATGAACTTAAAATACCAATGGCGGGAGTGAGGCTCTTTTCCATGACGGAGATGAACTGATGGTAGATGTGGATGGCCAGGTCGCTGAGAATCTGTCTGTGTTCAGACAAATCGAAATTCTGCAGGCAGTTCTTCTTCTGGCGGGGAGTGCTTTGTTTCATGAACTCCTTTTGTAAACAGAAGATAAAAGAAAGTCAAATAAATATGCCTGCTCCTGTATATGACATGACAAACACAGTAAATACAGACCTCCTCCCCGCTGTACTGCTTCAGACAGTTGAGCAGCTGATAGACGTTTGAGAGCCAGAACGACAGCAACTCAAAGTCTTTGTGGTAACTCTGAAATGAAAGATTGTCTTCATTTATTTCTTATTCTTTAGAGATCTGATATTTTAGTTTATTTACGCAGCTTGATGTTCTTCTTATTCTTTTCAGATCATTAACATCACAACGTGAAATAAATAAACTATAATTCTGCCAACACACTAGTGACCTAATCTTCTGAATAACTGCCTTTAGATTACATCTGTTATTGATTTAGCAAATCTACAGCCGAGATAAAGACTAGTAGAGTGAGAATTAACCTCACCATGATGACTTTTTTGACAGCGCTGATAACTGCATTCATTAGAGACTTGAGTTTGCCTTCATCGTTCAGGTAGTCGGCATGACGGACGCACATGAAGATGATGTAAGCTGGCAGAACTGGAATCATACCAACCACCACGCCTCTGGGCTTCAAGTCTGTGGGAAGAATGCAGAAAGTTTCATCTAGTTAATATTTATTCCTGCTCAAAGGAAGATGCTTCACAAGACAAACTCACAAAATTGACAGGCTTAATGAAAAAGGAAGAATACCCAGAATGATGTTTTGAATGAGCCTCGGTTCATCCGCTCTCTTGCACTCCAGCATACCGAGGTAATCTTTGGGAATTGTGGGTGCAGACGTTTGCTTCGCTGTGTGAGAAACATTAAAGTGATGAACACTTCTCGGTGTTTGTCTTAGATTTATTTCACTTTGAATGCACACATATAAGCTTTACCCTTCTGTGACACTTCAAGGCTCTTTATCTGATTCAGGAGCTTCTTTATTAATCTGTCTTTCTGGTCCAGCAGCTCTTCAATGTCCTGCAAGAAAAGTAGAATTAGTTACCGTCTTTCATACAGAGAACGCCTGCATCCACACACTGTTGATCCACACACACCATATTCTCAGCAGTTAATCGTGAAATCTCCTGTCTCAGTTTAATCTTGGCCTCCCTGTCCATCAGCTGCTGTCTCTTCAAGTGATCGTTCTCCTCTTCCAGCTCCTCTATTTGGCCCTGAAGCTCCCCCTTCAGCTCCTCCAGCTCCTCAGCTTTCTCCTCAAAGTGTCTAAGAAGTGACAAAAATCAGGGCGTCTCAGAAATGACCAACACTTCTTTAATCAAGAAACAGACTCCGATATCAGTATAATTTCACCTGCGCTGTGAGCTCTCTTCTTCAATCTTCCTTTGAAGAACATCAGTGATCTCTTCAGTTTTTTCTTTCGGGTGACATGAACAAAAAATGAATAAAATATAACATAAAAAATGCTAATCTGCAAAACAGCTTCATGGCGAAATAGTTTAATAAAAGAAATATGAAGATCAACCTGCTAGTTCTCTGCTCTTCTCTTCGACATTTGCCTCCAATTCTTGTTTTTGTCTCTGCAGCTCTGAAACCTGCAGTTTGAGCTCCGGTATGACCTGTGGATCACATTAAACCAGAGAAATCACAAACCATGGAAACTTCTGCACCTCATCTATCTTAAGAAGTGAAGTAAGAAATCAAGAATGCACAAGCCAATTTCTGCAATAAACATTGGCATTGTACGTCTCTGCAAACCACTGATATGTTGAAACTTTATGTTTCTTCATGTTTCTTTATCTTCAGTTTCAATTTGTATGTTGTAACAACTCTTGCGCTTAAGGTCTGGTTAGGGTTAAGCACAAAAAACAATTGATTAGTATTAGGAAAAGGTCATGTTTTGGCTTAAAATATCTGGTTTTGTCACCACAAACATGGCAGGAAATATGAAGGAAAACAGCAGGTAAATGACCCGATGTCTTGTTAAAAATATCTTAGTTGCTGCAAAGATGACTGGAAAATGTCCCAACGACTTGTTCAAAATAAAAAGTTTTGCTGACACAAAGACAAGAAAGAAAAACATCTCATTAAAAATACCCAGTTTTGTAGCCAGAAAGATGGCTGGAAAATGTCCTAGAAAACAGCTGGTAAATGTCCTGTTGTCTCGTTAAAACATCCGGTTTTGTTGCCACAAAGACGGCTGGAAAATGTTCAAATGACATCACATTAAAACTATTTGGTTTTGACTCCATAAGGACCGCTACAACATGTCCATGGAAACAGCTGGAAAATGTTCTGACCTCTTGTTAAAATGATCTGGTTAGTTGCCACAAAGACAACTTAAAAATGTCCCGAAGTCTTGCTAAATATACTTGGTTTTGTTGCCACAGAGACGGCTGAAAAATGTCCTTGAAAATGTACCGACGTCACGCTAAAAAAACAGATTTTGTTATCTCAGTTATCTCATAGACATCTAATCTGCATGTAAAAAAAAAAATCTGTGGGTTGCAGAAACATATAATGCCAACATTTAGTCAAATGACTGGGCTGAGAATGCTGAAACATACTGAGTTCTCACTGCTGAGCCTGGACACCTCTTGGCGAATATCCTCATTGATGTTACTTTTCTCCTGGAACAGCTTTTGCAGCTCGCTGTTCTCATTTTGAAGGTGGTCCACTTTCAATTTCAAGCCCTCCACCTGGGTCTCATAGCCTTCCTTCTGCTCCCTCTGGTGGTTTTCCAGAATTCTGCCAACAAAGGTGAAAACATTTCAAACTAAGATGTGTCACTCAGCTGAAAAACACTGACATTAAGCTAAAGGATTGCTATCGTTGGCAGTAAAAACAGACCTGGTAGCTTTCTGCAGGCCATCAAAGGCTTCCAGCAAATCTTCCATTTCATAAATCTTCTCAGAGTTGTCTGGGGTTAAGCTTCAGAGAAACAACAAGTGAGATTTAATGCCGAAATGAGAAAGAGAACAACTACAGGAGAGAAGGAAAAAGTTAAAAAATGTGGATTACCCCAAGAGAACGTCCTCTTCAACAACATCACCAAGAAGCTGTCTTGCAATATCGTTCATTTTAACTGAGGAAAACATCGAAGGATGATTATCAAAAGTCTTTATTTACAGGACAAATCATTTTCCTGAATGAAGGTATTTAAGAAGAAGTCGTACCTCTGGCTTGTTCCGACTGTTGTTTCACCTTTCGGTCCATGCTGTTCCTCTGATTTTGAAGGTTGTTGAGGTCTCTGCGCAGCTCGGGGATGACCTTGACATGTTTGGTAAGCTGGATGACCTGTTCCTGCAGGTCAGAGTTCGTCTGCGCCTCCTCGTCTACCTTCCTCTGCAGAACAACTCTCTCTTCTTTCAGTCTCTTTATCTCCTCTTTCAGAGCTTCCACCTCCTTCTCGTGGTCCTGTCTCTGGATCTCAATGTTGTTCTCTGCGATTCTGCCAAGAATCAACTCATCAGCTAACTGAATAAACTGAACAAGCTGAGGGTGAAAGAAGTATTTGCTCGGTGCTGTAGACGAGGCAGAATGCACATTTTCAATACTTACTTCCTAAGTCTTGCCTCATAGTCTTTCTCTTCCACAAGATTCCTCTTTATATGGTCAAAGCTCTCTGTAAGAGAAAACTGGTTATACATTTTACAAAAAGAGGAGCACACATAAGATTACTGATTCCTGTTACCTTTTGCCTCTTTGGTGGACGCTTCAAACTGTTTCTCTAAATTCTGTTTTTCAAGGTTTAGTGCATCTGTTTCCTTTTTAAACTGCGCAATTGTCTGGAAAGAAAATAAAAATGTTTTTTTAAAGGGCAAAACACAAACAACTCTGCTAAATTCAAGCATCAACTTCAGCATCATCCTCAAGACTTACCACACTAGCATCCTGCTTTGCTTTCTTCTCTCTCGCCTCCAAAGACTCTTTCTGGTTGTTCACTTTCTCCAGCTGTGCCTCCAAAACTTGAAGCCTGTCCACAGATTGAGAGTGGGAGGTGGCCACGCTTGTCAGTCTTTCCATCAATCCACGGTTCTCTTTGTTCTGTGAGGACACAGGGACTCAGTTAAGTCGTCTATGTCAAAGCCGCAGTCGAAGTACCTTTGGAAGCATATTTACCTGCTCTTCAATCTTCTTCCTGAGCTGCTGCACCCTGTAGGAGAGCTGGACGTTAAGCACCAGCCGACGCATGGTTTGAAATCGTCGCCGTGCCAGCCACGCCCTGGCATACTTCTGTAGAACCAGGGCCTTTTGCTCTTTCATCATCTGAGGATTACCAAAAAGACAGTAAGCCATAAATCTTATGGTTACATTTAGAATATTCTTGTTTTTAAGAGATTCATTAATTAAACTTCGGTTACAGACCTTCTTGTACCGTTTACGGGCCATCCAACCTCGTGTGAAGGCCTGGATGGTGATGGAGGCCAGACGGACGACCTGATAGATCTGTCTCATGCGGTAACCTCTCCAGTGTCTCTGGATCACCACTGACGCCCAGCCCTGCTTCAGTTTTGCAGCACTCACTGTTTTACTGCAAGTTAGCAGACAAAAACAAATACCTGTCAGAACCATAAAGGACACAACGGAGGATGCAGGACAACAACACCGTAAGTGAACGCCTCTAACCGGATTGTCCTCTTTCCACGGATGTATTCTTGGAGGATGATGGCTGCCTGTCTCATGCGCAGGTACTTCCTCCTCTGGTTCCACCCGCGGACGTGTTTCTGGATGGTCACGCAGGCTCCTCTCAGCCGGTCCAGGCGCAGCTTCTCGAGATACGCTACCTGCCCGGCTCGAAAGAAGATCTTGGTCCGACCAAACTTGTACTGGTTTGGGTCCTAGAGATCAAGTGATACAAACCGTTTATTTTACCATTGCTCCTTTACTGTAATCAGTGATGGAATGTAACCAAATACATTTACTTAACTACTGCACTTAAGTAAAATGTTTACTTAACTTGAGTACTTCCATTTTCTGCTACTTTATACTCCCACTCATCTACATTTTGGAGCCAAATGTTGCACTTTTACTCTACTACATTTATTAGATTACTTTAGTAACTAGTCACCTTGCAGATTTTATGCTGCCTCAAAGCCAAAGTAGCATATTTTTATTTAAATTTGTAAATAGATATTTATATTTTTAGTTTCACCTCTACTTTTGATACTTAAGCTCATTTAACACCAGATCCTTTAAGACTTTATCTCAAGTACTATTTATAGGGGTGACTTTAACAATTTATTTATATTTATATTTATTTATTTCACTAAAGTATGACTTTTGGGTACCTTTTATAACAATGATCATTAAGTAATGAACAAATGTGCACTTTTTGTAATAAACGCAATTGAGTGGCATTTTTTATAGAATTTCATGTCACATGTTGTCAATTTGATCATTATTTTGTTCTACTTTTTCTAAGTAGCATCAGTTAATCAAACTGGATTTCTCCTTTGCTTCTTTCAGTGTTTGGCAGCTTGCAAAGTTATGGTTTCAAAGTTCCCCATCAATGGATACAACACATGCAGTGCACAGTAATAATGCATCACACTGTTGGCGGCTAACCTGAATCAACCTCTGCAGCACGTCCTTGCAGGTCTGTTTTTTGTCGCTCTGATCGGCCTCCTGATGTGACATCAGGATACTGTATCTGCTGTAAAACTCGATGTACGTCCACCTGGAAATATCATTATTTGTCATTAAAACATGAGCATATGAAGATGAGAAGACTGAAGTTTGGTTCTTAATGAATAAAGAGAACCACCTGGACGGATAGCTCTGGGCACTGATACGAATCGTTTCAAGGACTCCACAGGCTCGTAGCTGCTGCACCACCCTCCCGGAGTCATATCTGAAAAACAAGCAAACATACAGGTGAACACAGAGGGGATCATGTTAAAAAGATATACCTTCAAAAAGTCAATAAAACAGAACAAAGATGTAGATGTTTCCTTGTTTATTGCTGTTTTGTAGCCTTTTTGATGGTTTTATTTATTCTTTGGTGCCGTGCGTCTGTCACAGTTTTGTTTGTGCTCCCATTATAGGTTACTGTTATTTATGGTTTCACATGTAGAGTCATTTTACATATTTTCTGATGTTTACATTTAGCCTTTAAAGTATTTTTACGTTTTTTCTATACTGTGTGATGTTAAATTCTTGTTGTTTTTCTACAGACCCCAGGAGGACGAGCAACCATGTCTGGGAAGCTAACAGGGTTGCAAATACAGAAAAGAGAATAATAAATAACAGTAGCTTCATGAGTACTTACTCAAATGGGAGCTTTTCCTCATTGGGCTTAATGCAGCGCACATAGTGAGGGGTGGTGGCATTCAGTGTTTCCATCAGTAAAGACAGGGAGCTGCAGAACTACATTCAATCACAAAGCACATGAGAAAGGATACGAATACAAGATGCAAACTCAGTTTTGTTCCTAACACATTGGTACATACAGAATATTATGGAAACTTCAGCTAGTGAGCTCAAATCTCCAGTGAGTAAACATTTCCACCTTATCTCCCACAGAGGTTCTCAGCTGTTTATTGGCTGGTTTCACAGCCGGCCTGGCGGGCCTCACTTTGACACCTTTGCTGTTGGCAGTGTTTCGCTCCTCCTCTTGGAAAAAGTGGGCCAGAAAAGGAAACTGATAACAAGCAGCGAGCAGGAGAAATGTGTTAAACGAGATAAAAAACAAGGCTGAATGGGCTGGATTTAATGATACAGACACTGATTTGTCAGGCCAAGAGGTCTAACATTTTATACAGGTGTAGTTCACAAAATATAGAAGGTTTATGAGGTGATTTTATAGCTTTGGCATAAATGATGTCTTATTTCTTGTTATTCAAATATGACTTAATATAGACAAGGACAAAAACAAAACAAAACATTTTTGAGCCATGTTTGAGCTGACGTAGTTTTTTTTTTTAACCACATGCCAAACAAACATATTTACAGAAACTACTTTTCATGAATGCAATTAGGCCTTACCATTCTTCTGTTATAATATGTTTCATTTGCCAAATTGGCAAAAATAAAAATAAAAAATAGGTATATTACCTTGCTGTCTCTCATTATGTCAACCAGTTCTTCATACAGAGCGTCTCTGTTCTTTTCAAGGAAACCTCTGCATTGATATTCCACCTGTTAATGGAAAACAGACTCACATATTTTAAAAAAGCATTATTAGTTAATGATAGTTGGAGTGTTTTTGTGCTACATTATGCAGGAAATGTGTTTCTAAGGGTCACCAGACTGCACCTTGTCTGCAAAGTGTTGAATCACAAATGCCTCATTTGATAACCTGGGCTTCTCAAACAGAGGGTTGGGCTCGAGGTAGTTGAAAAGCTTTTGCAGCCAGCTTTGGTCAGTGCCCTGAGGAAACTGAAGAGTAAAAACATGTGTGAATAGCAGGCACAGCAACTGTAAACAAAAAATATCATCAAGGGAAAATAAGATGTTAATACATGTCCATTCAGTTACCAAACATTCTTCATCAAGCAAGTCGAGGATCCCCATCTTTGCTTCAATCAGGTCAATGACCGGCTGATTGTCATAGAAATCTATCAGCGTCCACGGGATGTCCTCCTTCATGTACTCCTCCTGCTCCAGCTTGAACACATGCTGATTGAAGAAAGACGAGAGAACAACCCTCTGAGGTGATGAAGGACAGTACACAGTGATTTTAAATGATTTGTGATGGCGGTGATGCATACCAAGTTAAACTGCTGTTGAAGCTTTTCATTTGCATAGTTGATACAAAACTGTTCAAAGCTGTTGATGTCGAACGTTTCAAAGCTGAGGACGAAGGACATCAAGATCACAGTAAAAATGGCAGCTAAAGAGACCTGAATTATCAAAAGAGTCGTGTCTGCATTACCCATAAATGTCCAGAACACCTATGAAAGCGTGCTGCTTTGCTGGAACCTTCAGTGCTGTGTTTATCCTGTTAATAATGCAGTCAAACAGGTGGGCGTAGATCTGCTTGGCGAGGGCATCTCTGGCATTTACTGCCCGCTTCTTGGGCACCGGCTTCACCACCGTCTCTGCCACCAGGACGATCCTCCGATGACACAGCCAACGCACCAACTCCTCCGCCCTGACATCCAGCAACTCACAGAACACTGCCAGGTGTGGATCACTGGACTGGAAGATAGGCAAATCAAGTCTTGTATGAAGTCTGGTTAATGTTTTCAGATCTAACCTCGCAAACAGAGGCAATTTAAAGGGAAAGTCTGCCCCAAAATCACAAAAAAATTTTTTTCCTCTTATATGTAGTGCTTTTTATCCATCTAGTTTTTTTGGTGTGAGTTGCTCAGTTTTGGAGATATCGGCCTTCTCTCAAATATAATATGAGTAGATGGCACTCATCAGCTTGTGGTGCTCAAAGTGCAACTTAGCAGCGACGTCTCTTTTCCAGAAACCTTGACCCGGTTACTCAAGATAATCCACAGACCTCACTGTGAGCTGTTTCATGTAAGAACTACTTTCCCTGTACTCATGGACAAGAGGCTAGCTAACATTACAGCTCAGCCAAGGAAGACGTCAGTAGATGCAGAGAGAAGGCCAATATCTTAAAAACTCAACAACTCACACCAAAACAATCTAGATGGATAAATGGCACTACATGTCAGCGTAAAAATATGTATTTTTGATTTAGAGGTGAACTGTGAACTTGAAACTCACAGGAACTGATGATTTATCACCTCCAGAATCTTTGATTTCCACATTTCCCAAATGCAAAATGGCCGCCAAGACTTTGAACACATCTGACTGGAAGTCCTCCTTCAACCCTGAGAAAAGCAGAGAGAAGAAGGTAAAGTTAACAGAAATGTTTCAGACCTTAAAGCAAGCTACAGTCTGACAGCTGAAGTGGTTTTTACCCAGCAGTGAGAAGGTCCGTCGAGTCTCTTCCATGTCTTTCTTGTCATCTACACCTTCAATAGTGATCTCACCGCCCATGCAGGTGTACAGGAACTTATCTGCACTCACTACAGATGAGAGGAATATATATTTAATATAATCTAATTATCATTTTTTAAATAATAGTCTAATTTATCGGCAACAATCTATGACAATTTTAAAATGTTTTGCAGGACAGCAGACAGCAAACTTCACCAATAGCACACTATAGGACAAATCATTCACAGCAACTACAGTCAACAACAGCAGGGAGATAAAGATAGAGAGAAATTCCCCAGACTCCCTTTTAAAATCCCTCTATTTTATGAGTTGTTGAGTTAGGCCAAACCTAATCAACTTTGAGAAACACTATCTATGACAAAATCTTAATTATTTGGGCCTTCTTGTAAATTCGGCAAATGTTACACATTAAGTTTATTAGCTGATGGGTTTTATAATGCCCCGTTATAGTGGGTGCTGCAGCCCCGCAGCACCCCTACTCCCCGTGACCAAGGACAAACACTCACACAGTCTTAGATGCTTGAACTCAGGCAGGTGAGCACAGGAACACAGCTGGTAGAATATGTGATAGTTTCGCTCGTTGTCTGCCTGAATAAGACAAGAGTGTCATTACTATGGATCAGATACAAACATCTTAGACATCTTCATCACTCATACTACCTGAAAAACGACTCTGGATTTCTCTAAGAGATACGTCCTCATGTTCGCTCCGATGATCCGGTACTTCTTGTCAAAGCTGATCTCTGTGTATTTCCCAAAGCGGCTGCTGTTGTCATTCCTGGTGGTCTTTGCATTTCCTATTGCCTGAGAGAAAATCACCTTAGGTCATCAGGTCTCTTTTGAAATCATCAGAATGATATAAGATGTCTTAATGAATGAAATGGGCGCATCAAATGACAACCAATTAGTTTAAATTTTGTCACCGTTCTGACAAATCAACCACAGATCATACTGGAGCTCAAACAACCATCACAGATTTATATCAGAGATTGTAATGCAGAAAAATATGCTTGAGGTAATCGATAATTATTACATATTCGGTGAAGTTTTCCTGTTTCGGTGCACTGATATAATTTTAGACAATGTTTATTGTTAAACTGTCAAATATCCTTCCTCTCTTACGTACTGTATCTTTGTCAAAGGCTTGAGGGATCAGTGCAAACATAAACAGAAATAAAACTAAATAAAAATAGATATATTATATATTGTTTATTTTGTATTATGAAGCTGATCTGAGATTATATGTGAAATTGTTGTGATTTTACAGAAGACCTATCATGCATTAATTTTTTTCCTTTCCTTCAGTGTTTTATACAGGTTACTGTGCATGTAAAAGATCTTGAAAGTTAAAAAGGTCCACACCAACAGAAGCTCCTCTCTCCCACAGACAACACTGCTCCTGAAACGCCTCGTCAGTAGTCCTGCTTTTAATTCTGTGACTTTTTGACGTCACATTATGTCACCATGTCATACATTTGCATAATTTATGCCTAGGGGCTAGTTTAACACGTAAGAATTGATTTAGCTAAAGTGCTCTGTTGTTGTTAGCGGGGCTGGGTGAGGTGTGTGTGAGCTGACCAATCAGAGGAGACTGGGTATTCAGGAGGGGGGCCTTAAAGAGACAGGAGCTAAAACAGAGAGTATGTAAAAAACAGATGTGTTTTTTTGAGCACTAGAGCAGAAATCTGTCAATACATTTCAATAAATTTTGCCAGAGAATAGCGACAAGTTGCTTCATGTGTCGGACTCCTGGTCCAGGGAAATCGTACCTCTGTTATTGGATTGGATGCCAGGACTTTGTCTTCAACTCGAGTGTTACTTCCAGATTTGCTCACAACAGCAAAGTACCTCATAGCGTATCGAGCAGACACTGTTTTACCGGCTCCAGATTCACCACTGACGATGATGGACTGGTTCTTGTGGTTTCTAAGAGGAAAAAAAAACACTGTTAGCAAGACTGTATATTCTAATATATGTGGTTATTTGAGCTTTTATTTACCTGGCCATCTGTTTGTAGGCCTCCTCTGCCACTGCAAATATATGAGGGTCCATGTCTCCCATGTTCTGGCCTGAGTAGGCATGAATGATTGCATCTCCATAGACATGAAGCTGTTTGTATGGATTTACAGCCACCAGTATAATACCTGAAAATGAGGAAACAGAGCAGGTTGAGCCAAGAGCACAAACTGTCGACAACCTCGCTGCTTACATATGGTCTGACGGTTTGTTTCAACTGTACCACAGTAAGTGTAGATGATTCTGGACTCCACAAATCGCACTTTGAGATTATGCAGGACTGCAGGTTCATGCAGGTAGCTGAGAGCGGTGAGGTCATTCTCCCCCACCAAGATGTCCGGGTTGCGAAGAGGAGGGAGTTGTGGCTTTAATGGGTCAACAGGGTAGTAGTGCTCCTGTGACAGTGACACAGTTATGTAAAAGAAAGTCAGCCGCTACTGCTCACCATCATAAAAAGGTTTTATTAGTCATATTTTACTTACAGTGCCATCTTCAAGGAGCAGTTCAAGAACATTGTCCCCAGAGTGAAAGTCTTTCATGATCTCGGCTGATTTCCAGACATGTTCTGCATCTGGTATCCACACTCTGTTGTACTGAAGGAGAAGATTATAGTGGTGACATGTAGACAATCTAGAGTTATTTAAGTATGTAACACTGTAAATGTAACACTATAGTCCCTGTGTGAACATTTACACAATAAACTGGAAGGATCTATATTTATTTACCATTAAACCCAAAAGTAATTATAGTTCATATCTGTTATTAACAGCTCATAAAGGTTTACATTTTAAAAGTTGAGCCAGTATTTCCACTTTAAATTCCTTTGGCTACAGCTTTCTCTACATCACTTTAACTTCCATGGGCCCTGACAAAGTTTCCATATGTCTCTGTAAAACAACATGAAAGTACCATTTTCTGTATTGTAATAAAACATTTGGTCTTACCTCGGTGTACAGCTCCAACAAAGCCATGTTTCTGCATTATTGTTTTAACTTCTCCTCACTCTGAATGTTTGTTTATCACCTGTTGTATCACTGTACTTTACAGGTTACCAACGAATTTCCTCCCTGCGCCTCACAACTATGCCTCAGTCACCAGAGTCAAGCTGGACAAACATTACGACGCTTTTCCGGTCGGAATTTTCAAAATAATACTCACTGAATTCTGAAAACTTTAACAAAGGCACTTAAACCAATATTTCATTGCATACATAGTCTTTCAAATAGTGACCCAAGTGTCTTTCACGGGCTTCAATTTATATCACAAGTATTACTCAATTATACCCTGTAGTATTAGACTGACTTGTGCCTTTCTAAGTTGACTCTGAAGATCTCCTTCTTGCCTATTTAGATACAATTTATTGTCATTAGTCAACACTGATCCATACAGATGGATTTATAAATAATTAAGTAAACATTAACTTTCAATTTTTAAGTCTATACCCTGTGATGTGGACACATACGTAAACGTGGCTGGTAAGAGAACGCAAACTCGGTGCTTTTATTCTGAAACCCCCACCTCTCATGTTCCAGGTGTGTCTCGTGTCTTCCTGGCTGACTTGTCGCTCACCTGCTGCGGACTTCAGCTGTGTGGCTCCGCCCTCCTCCCGTCTTGTGACAGCGGCTCGGTGGAGTGGGTGTGCTGGTTTGATCAAGGATTGTGACAACAAAAGAAACCGGATACAGACCGCAGTCGTCTCACCATATGTGATTTCAGCTTTACCGCAAGAAGTTAAGCGAGAATGACATAAAGAGTAAATATTTCACCACCTTGAACCAACTACAACTACGATATACTTGCAAAATTGAGAAAACAAAGGGAATGCCAGAGAGAAACAGGGGAACAACATTCCTGCTGTGCACAGCTGAGAAGCTTTAACCCAAGAGATTAATTATTTACGAATTTTTAGGCAATTGCAAATACAGAGCAATCGTGAACATGGAAGATGAAAGATAAGACATAACATGTCAGCATGTAAGGTACACATATCACTTCACAGTTACATCTGTCTGAAAAATCCAAATTCAATGAGATTTCCAACTGTTTCCATGTCATGGTCTGTAAACACATCTGTTTTTGTGGTCTTCAGGATCAAGTCCATGTCAAGTCACAGGTGTACAGTTCTTCTCCCATAAAGGTGAGGATTAGAGTGCACATCACTGTTGTAGTAAGTACCCAAAAGTCATACCTGAGTAAAAGTAAAGATATCATGTTAAAATTATGAGAAGCAATTCATTCGGCCTGGGCTTTTATTATTTGCTCCATGAACTGTTAGTTACATTTGATCCCTAATACATAACTAAGTATTAGAGCAGTAAGCGTGCCTGTGTCAAGAAGAGAGAATAATTAAACATAATTAAAATATACAACATTTTCTTGATTGTTTAAAGTCCCCACTTTGCAGATACAAAATCCAAATCACCTCATGAGGTAGTAAAACTCTGACTTCAAACCGTAAAACTGTAAAAGCCAGCCTTTAATATGATGAAAATATTTAGACTGGTTAAATATATACTTGATTTATTTTCTGCTCCTTCACCTTGTCCTGACATAAATACCATCACCTGATATTAGAAGTTAGAGAAAAATAAAGTTACAGAAATAAGACAGTGATCCTGAATTTCATTCAACATTGAAAATGTTAACAAGGCTGCTCATGGTTATCCATTTTTAAAAAAGATTTGTCTATGGGAACACTCACATACGTTCATCTATCCCATTAATCAGAAACTTGTCATTTGCAATTGTTGCATTGTGAAAAGTCAAGTTTCTTTACTTGAGCTGATATATTTTGAAAAATCATTCCCATTAATGCATTAATGAACACATGATTTCACAAAATACTATCAACACCTGTATCAGCAATACATTAGATGTGGCAAGAGATAACTTTAAAAAAAAACTCTTGTTGGCTTTGCAGTGCTGAGAAGCTGCTGCAATAATCAGTGATGGTGAAAACATTACAGCGGGTACAAACTTTGCACAAAAAAAAAAACAGTCTTTGATGTTTTTACTTTAGTAAACAGCATTAAGAGTGTCAGAGTTCACAGGTCTAGATGCGCGTGAGGAAGCCCAGATTGAGGCTAGCAGGGATCTGGATGGTCTCCAGAGCCACAGAGGAGGGTGTGAAGACGAAGGTGACAGAAAAGATCTTCTTGGCATCCATCATCAAGGTGGATGACTCAACTCTGTCTTTCAAAAGCTCCTAAAATGTAAAAAGAAAAAAGGAGATATAGTGAGAGAAGAGACAAGACTGCGTTCTTGCTCACTCTTAAATTTTCAGCTACTCACTTTAATCGTTGTGATGAAAGTGGTTGGTACTCGCTCTTCAAATTCAATTACCGGGGTGTACAAGGTCAACACCTTTACAATCTGTTAAGACAAACAAACAACGATCAAAGCACTAACAACACATCATGTTGACATATGAAGAGGTCTGAACATTGACTGATGACGGACCTGTGCTGTGGTGAGGGCAGTACACATGTTGCAAATAGCTTGGGCGTCTGCCTCAGTCTTCTTCTTGATCTGCAGAAGCTGTGCAGCCTGTATGAGAGGCTCCAGAGTCTCCTTGGCACCGCAGTCTATCATGTCCCTCTCCATCAGCCACTCCTCCAGCTGCCAAACATTGTACCTGGAGCCAGAGGCAACAAACAAACAATTCAGACTGAGCCAGGGAACTGTCTAGAAAGGTCCAACCTGACATCTGTTCTGTGAAACCACAATAAGTGTTGAATGAAAACATTGCTGCTTGAATGATAAAGAAAACTATTTACTGTAAGTTTACGGCTCATTAAATATAAACATACCATACATTGTTCACTTAGGTCGTCTTATCAGTGTGTGTTAACCAAGACAATTTTTCAAAAGTGGTTCTAAAATGACCTTAAACTTCTACAAAAATTAAATAATCTCTCTCAATCATCACTTTTGACGTAGTTTTTAGGTAGTGTGTGGCTGCATCTGTATCTGCAGAGACCCTGACCTCTGCCTGTATTTTCTAATTTCTTATTAATTTACTCCTACTTATTTAGGATCACAGCATTTCATACATATTTACGTCAAGATACAAGCTTTTAACACATAACATTTTTATGATGTAAGATGAGTTTTGTTTGTAGGTCGCACCTACATTACGTCTGACAAATTGTTACAGAGCTGGAATTTCAATTTATAACAGTGGTGTTGCACTCAGAAACTGTGGGGGCGCTAAATCGCACAAAATGCTGATTATATATCAACAAATAAAAATATTTTGCTAAGAACACTAAACATATCCCCTGCGCAAGATGTTCTCATGTTGTCTGATCATTTAAAACATTATCTGAGGTTTCTTTAGTTTAAAGTATTATCTTTATCTAATTGAAGGTGAATAATTACCTGGAGGTTTTATAGCAATCACACTAGTGGGTGTCTGAGATATAGTATGAGGGATCTTGTTTGATATCAATACCTTTATACACACTCTTTTGTGCCTATAATTACAGGTATAATAGAAACAGTCCAATGACCATCCTGTACCTGATCTGCAGGCCTTTGCTCCAAGAGCACATGTCCTTCCGCAGCAGCAGGTGGTTGAGTGTGACCGCACAGATGTTGTAAAACTGCTGCTTGACCACCTGTTTAATGAGGTCTTGGTCTATCCCGTGCTGACTCATGGTGGTGTGGAATTGGCTAATGCGCTGCAGGAGGACTTCAACTGTCACACCCTCCTCTGGGAAACTGGTGCTTCTCTTCCTCAGGCCTGTCGGTTTGGACCCCAGAACGCCCTGGATGGACTCATGCTCCAGCATGCTCGCCACTACACAAATTGAGGAAAAATAACATTTCATGTGGTTCTGTTATGCTTATGATATTTATTATATTTAGTCAGATTATGTGTCCTCACCAATCAGAGGCTGCAGGATATCTTCCATGCATTTGATGAGCTGTCGATAAATTTGGATGGAAAGATCACCCAAAACCTGCTGGTACTCTGACAGTTCAAAGTTGGTCAGACAGTGCTCGTTCTGCTTAGGAGTGTTTTGCTTCATGACGATCTGAAGTATAAATAGGTTGAAAAGACATCCCAAGTTAATAAAGGGACACGTACGACTGTAAACATAACTCTGACAGCAGAGCTTTCTCAAGCTTACCTCATCTCCACTGTACTGCTTCAGACAGTGCATTAATCTGCATGTGTTGGCCAGCCAGAAAGACACCACTTCAAAATCATTTCCTTTCCTCTGTAGAAACAGTGTAAACATAAATTAAAAATAAAAACATCAACCATTTTATTTGCATAGATCAAAGTTAAATATCACACCTTAATGACCCCTTTGACGGTGGTGATGGTGGAATTGAGCAGAGCGCTGACTCTCTGATCATCATTCACGTTGTCTGCGTATCGTAGGCACATGAAGATGATGTAAGCCGGAAGTCCAGGAATGAAGCTGACTGCTACACCACGAGGCTTCAGTTCTGAGAAGAATACAACATTTCAAAACAAAATCCTCAAACACAGTGCTCTTTATCTATGAGAAATGTTCACATGCAAATCCAACAGATCAGACAATGATTTACTTGAGAAAAAACAGGTACAACATACCTGTGACCGCACTCTTAAGCAAGCGGCTTACGTCACCCTGCCTGTACTCCAACATGCCCTTGTACTCTTTCTCCTTGCGGGTAATGTTCACTGCTCTGAGTGGAGCGTTCGTCACAGAGGTGTTACTCTTTTGCTGAGCACTCGCTAAACACAACATAGACACAATATAAGAAATCACAGGATTAAAGTCTGTGCTGATGTCATCTAGGAAGTACAATGTATGGACAGTCAATGCCACGTAATTACCTTCAAAATCTTCAACCATTTTGACGTAAAATTTAAGTTGTTTTTTCAACTTGCGTATGGATTTGTCTTGTCTCTCCTGCTGCTCCATGCGTTCCTAAAATTGTGTAAACATGCTAGGTTAGTGTGAGGACAAAACTTTCATAAATGGAATAGAAGTGTTCATTTTTAACGAAAATATTTTTTTGCATAGTAGAAACTCTTAAAATTCATTAAATTATAGATATACAGTCATGATAACTAATACAAATCAGAGTAACAGATCTGGCAGACCCACCAGGTTCTCATTGGTTAGCCGTGTGATCTCATGCTTCAGGCTCGCCTCAATGCGGGCATCTTCTGACAAGAGGAGGCTCTGGGCCAGCATCTTTTGCTGTTGCTCCTTTTCACCCTTCAGCTTGTTCACCTCTTCAAGCAGCTTCCTATACTTCTCACTTTGAACACGTTCCTGCTCCTGCATCTGGCACTCCAAAACTCTGGTGAATGAAGGGATAGTATTTCATTTAAAATGGCATGAACATGCTTGAATGTACCAACAAATTGCAGAATTTTATTTCATTACCTATTGGTCTCTTTCAAGCCTTCATAAGCCAGCCACAGCTCTCCATCTTCATTCAAAGTATGGATGTCAGTGGACCTGAGAACAGAATGAGAGAATTTAACACATAGCTGTACCACCTGATGGATTTAAACAGGAATCAGAGGCTCATGACCTCACCTGTCAACTTCTTGAAACGAGGGAATATCAAGATCTAGTTTCACACCTTCCCCAAGTGCAGAGTCCTAGTGGACAGAAAAAGTGGATAAATTAAATCAAGGTATTGTCAAGTGCCTGTTGCACTAAATGTAAAAAAATGAAATTTGAAAAAATTTGAACCCAATCACCTTATGTTTAAGAGCCTCTTGACGGACCATATGTGACCGGAGGAGCAGCACTTCCTCTTTTCGCATCTCCAGCTCCTCATTGGAAGAACTGAGTTGATCCAGCAGGGTGTTGTAGGGCATAGAGCCGGGGGCAGGGGGCATCATTTCACTGTCCTCATTGGTCAGAGACTTCCGCAGCTCATCTAGATCCTGCTTTAACTTCTTGTTCTCAGACTGCAGTTCTTGCCGCTGCATTGACACATTTAGAGAAACAAACAGAACAAATATATAAGAATTTTTGTTAATCACCATAGTTAGGTTTTGTTATTTAGTATTTCAATACAAATATGAGTTACAACAGAAAACTGTTTTAAAGTATCTTATTGGGATGAATCTTTGTGGACATCTCTTTTTTGGGATGTCAAATCTTAGTTTGATCCAAATATTGGATCCTGACCCATCATACCTTCAGCTTTTCCAAGTCCAGTTCTGCTCTGCCAGCACTTTTCTGCTCCTCCGCCTCCTTTTTTGAAAGACATTCAAATAATAAAATTATCAAGCAAAAGATAGCTAATAGCTTGTTAATACAAAACTCTTCAGTCTGATTATTATGGAGACTAGTGTTTCAGTTCATACTTTGGCTTTTTCTTGTTGGGCTTCTTCTTTGTTATCCAGCTGCTGCCACAGTGACTGTTTGTCCTGCTCCAGTTCCTTCACTCTTCTCTGGAGCTTCAGAAGGACAGGCAGATCCACCGTCGCCTGGGTCTCATCCTAACAAAACACAGCAAGTACTGGCTGATGAGTCTCTACATAAACTAGCTAGAATGCTGCACTAATAGGATTATAACATGGACAAGATCAGAAAAAAATCTTCCCACAGCCGTTAACAAAGGAATGAGTGTCCAGTTCTCTGCAAATATCAACTCACATTAAGAAATACCTCAATTTTCAACTCCTTTTTTGTGGCACTAATAAAATAATTCACATGGACTGCAATACTTAACAGAAACCCAACTATCAAAGTAAATTATGTGAATCAGAATATTTGGAAAATCTGGTAACTTTGTTGTAAATATTATTCACACTAATCATTGTACAGTGAGCAATGAGGCAATTCTGATAATGCACTATGATATTGTGTAGTTTTCTACATTACCTCTGTTTGAATAGGGCTGTCGTCTCCCTCAAGAGAGCCTAAGCTCTGACTAAACTCAGATGAGTTACTGCTGTAGCTGGAATCTGTCCTCTTGTGACCAGATTTGCTTGAACTCTGGTTGGGTGTGAGAAAAACACAAGTTACAGAAGGAAAAAGTAGCCAGACCTAAACCATCATATGAGACACAGGTACAGGTAACTGAACGTCCTTATATAAGTGATTCTGGCTTGTGAAACTCTTGAAATTGCGCTGATGTATGAAATGACAAAACTGAAGCATTACTCACGGTATTTTGATTAATCTCTTCCTTCAGGTCTCTGTGCCGCTCCTCCAGATGCAGGTGTTCACTCAGCAGACTTTGGTAGCGAGAGCGTTCTTCCGCTAAGCTCCTCTCCATCTGTTTTGTATTCGAGTCGTTCGTTTTAATCTCTGAAACAAAACAGTTTTGTTTTACTCATTTAGTCTAGATCAAACCATTACTTAAGGACTGTGGAGGTGTGAGGTTAACTGCCAACCTGTCAGCTGTTGGGCTTGTTCCAGGATTACTTTGTTAAGTTCATCTTTCTCGCTGTTCAACAAGCTGTTCTTCATATTAAGATCTTCTACCACCTGATTGTGAGAAGAGGGTAAATCATGTGTTATCATTCTTTAATCATGTTGAGGTTCTAGAAACTGAAACAGTGGAGCATAATAACCAACCAAGTTCACTGAATACTGGATGAGTTGAAATTACAGGCTCCTATTTTACATTTCATTCTGTAATTTTGCAATTCAAATGTTTCCCTGTAAATTCAATTGTTAGTGTACTCCACAGGCGACCATGTTGATTTATGAAATCTAAAACCTACATGCAGGGTTGCACCATTCTTTCTGGAATGTTTTGGAAAAGCAAAATTAAAAATAATATAAACGAATCAGCATGTAGCTTAAAGTAGCAGAAAATAAGGGTGATAAATGGTGACAAAGAGTGGGAGATAAACAAACCTCTGCTGTACAGCTAAGTGTGGAAAATAACAGTTTGTCATGTGAGGTACAACATGATTTTCGATAAATGCCATAGAAGGTACTTGTATATCTCCATCAAGTCATAATTCCATCCACTACCATTCTAGAAAATTACAGACATGTTTTATGTAGAAACATGGGATGTTAAGTTGGATACATTTACATGAAGTGTAGTAGACCTACTTGTTGTGTTTGCTCCTTGAAGACCTTTGTCTGCTCTTCCAGATCGTCTTTCTCCCTGCGTGTGTTTTCCAGCTCGTGCTGAAGGAAGGTGAGTTGCTGCAGCAGCGAGGGAACTGTCTCTGCCTTGGCTCTGCCTTCCTGCTCTGATCTACGGAGGTTTTGGATCTCTCTGCTCTGCTTCTCTCTCTCCACAGAAAAGGTCTTCTCCACAGCATTCAGCCTCTCACTGAGCTCTCTGTTTTCTTTGTGCTGCAGGGGGGGAAACACACACATGCTGTGCATGTGATACGACAACTCCCGATGACCCTATGTTTCTCCAGTAGACTCCGGAGTAAACAACTAAGACAGACGATACCAGATATCCATACTCACACAATACTCACCTGCTCATTTATCTTGTGCTGCAACTGCAGAATCTTGTTCTCCATTCCAAAGTTGAGCTTCTTGAAATGCTCCACAGAGCGTGCCTCAACTTTCAGCTTCTTAAAGTCCTTCTTTGCCCTCATGCGACGTACACAGCTCTGCAGCAGGATGATGGCTGCCACAGTGCGTCTGTAATGCCGTCTAGCCAGGCAGCCCCTCATCCATTTCTGGATGACCACAGCCTTTTGCTCAAACATCAACTGTGAAAAGAAAGACACATATAAAATATCATGTTTAAACATTTAAATGTGTCTAAGTTTATTTCATGTTGTAGCTGAAAGAAAGTAAACATGGACTCAAGCTGTTGCCCCATTTCATCTGAATATTTTCAGTCTCTAATATGACTTAATGATTAAGAATCCAACACAACAATCAAGGCTTAGGAAGTGCAAAAACAATTACATCCAAGAAGCACTACTTCCTGTTTTCTTGGTGGCACCTATGAAATCAAGTTTTGGTCATTGTTATATTCAACTATCAAGTTCTTCTATGGGTTGATAAAATCCCCTTTAAATACCTTACACACTCCTGGAAACAAACTCAAAACAAAATATAAACAGACAAAGAAAAACTTCAAACTAAAATCAACTTGGACATTGCTTTCTGTAATTATGTATGTAAAATCTCATATTTTGACTACAAAACCTTCCACTAAATGAGACCTTACAAGTGTGGAATTATAACTTATTTAATTTCTAAAAGCCTTCAAATTTGTATCAATCATGGCATTACCTTATGGTACTGCTGTTTAGCCACATAGGCCCTTAAGAAGCACTGAATAGTTATAGCTGCAGAGCGCTGCTGCTGGTAGTGTCTCCTGGTCGCCCACATACGCACATTCCTCTGAATGACAACAGCTGCTCTGGTCCATCGCAGAAACTTAACATAACTGACAAAAAAAATACACATGTAAAAGATATGCAAGAGCAACATGTTAGTATTCTGCTGTTATTGAATGTCTCCACTCACCTGCGTGCCTGGTGACCCCGTACATGTCTCTGTATTGTGATCGCAGACTTCCTCATCCTCAGGTATTTTTTGCGGGCCAGCCAGCAGCGGATAGTCTTCTGGATGCGGACACAAGCCATACGCAGCTTGTCAGAACGCAGCTTCTCCATGTAAGCCACCTGACCAGCCCTGAAGAAGATCTTGTTTTTGCCAAACTGATACTTATCCTGGTCCTAGGAGCAAAAAAGAATATGCAGTAGCATATATTTATACACATATACTATAAATAATTACATCTGTTTTTTTATTGAAATCTTGACGGACCTCTATAAGTTTTCCCAGGAGATTCTTGCAGGTTTGTTTTCTGTCAGGAAGCACATCCTTCTGCTTCATGAGGACCCGATAACGGCTAAAGAATTCTTGATAGGTCCATCTATAATATTAAAAACATACATAATATGTAATACATAAAACAATACATATATATAATATATATATTGGATACATCATTTCTATATATGTAAAGATATAATGTGTACAACTATGCATGGCCCTGTGCTCTGTACCAGGTGTGGTTGCTGATATTCTACCTAGATGGGAAGCCTGCCGCTGAGATCCTGATTGTTTCGAGGATGCCACATGCTCGGAGCTGCTGCACTGCCCTCAAAGGGTCCAAGCTTCATGAAAGACAAAAAAAATCATGATAAGTCTATTTGTACTTGTTGCGATAATTGTGTGTAACAGAAGAGCAAAATCATCCAACTCACGTGAATGACGCTTTATCGTCATTTGGCTTGATGCAGCGCACGTAGTGAGGAGTTGTTGCATTCAGTGTGTCCATCAGCAGATGTAAAGACTGTCGAAACTGATTGACAGGACAAAAATAAATCCATGACTAATGAGTATGGAAATACATAAAATGTATTGAAAATTTGGTTTACATGTCCAATACATTTTTCTAAATTTCTCCACATAATTGTTTTGAAACAGGGAGTTTTTCCAAGTTTTTCATGACAATGAGAACTGTAACTGTGAGACCAACACCAAAAGTCATGTTGTTCTCACCTGCAGTCCAACAGTCTTCTTAGTATCTCTCTGAGCCTGACTAGCCCTTCCAATGACACTGGTACGCTTGTTAGTTGAACGTGCCTTCTCATCATCTTCAAACAGCTTCAGCAGCAAATCAAACTGAAAAGATCATTTTTTAAGGGGTCAAAGCGACAAAACACAAAGTTATCATTGAACAGCAGGTGGCAGTGTTTTCAATTGGAAATTGGAAAAAGTGGGTGTATTTCCTCCAATAGTTGTGGTTAAACAATTCCAGGGTGTGTGCCCAGGCACTTGCAACACAAAATATAGTTTGCAGTCATTTACGTTTAGTTACGGAGGTGTTGACATTGGATTCTTTCAACCACAACAAAGAGAGGAGGAAGGACTAGGAAGTGAAAATATAATAAACTATTTATAAACTATTTCACCTTGCTGTTTTTCAGCACATTTATCTGCTCCTCATTGACTGTGTCCTTGTTTTTCTCCAGGAAACCCTCACACTGGTACTCCACCTAGGCACAAAGGACCAGGTCACACAGTGCCCTTTGACTGAAATAGTAAAGATCATATACTTCATCTAGAGTGTGAAGTAGACTGGTTAATCTTGCTCTAATAATATGAATCATCAAACATTTTTGGTAAAGGCACAGAAGTCTGACTATGCAGCGAAAGTAATTACAGTTTCACACTAGACTCTCATCATGAGAAAACATGAGTCACTCGTCCATTTCCTGACCACTAAGACACAACCCCGCCACAGCACATACAAATATGTTTCACCTTGTCTGCAAAGTGGTGGATGATGAAAGCTCTATTTGACATCCTGGGTTTATCAAAGTGAGCATTCTGCTTCAGGAGGGTGTTGTACATTTTCTGAGCCCATGTGTCGTCAGAGCCTTTGGGCATCTATGGAGAGAGGAAGTGCTGACACATCAGTTAGTCATGGCCTTACTCATTACCTCCGAATATAGTGCAGTGGTGGAGATTTCTCCAGTGGAAAGTAGCTGAAATGAATTTGGGGTAAAAAAACAAAAGATGGAATTTTACCTTGCACTCTTCATCCAAAAGGTCCAGAACACCCAGCTTGGCCTCAATGAGATTAATGCATGGCTGGTTGTCGTAGAAGTCAATAAGTGTCCAGGGGATCTCCTCTTTCATGTACTCCTCTTGTTCCAGTTTGAAGACATGCTGGAGGGAGCAATAGCTGATAATGATAAATGTGTACATTGTGACTACAGAATGAATGGGTTGAACAGGAAAAGACACATACCTGGTTGAACTGTTGTTGAAGCTTTTCATTGGCATAATTGATGCAAAACTGTTCAAAGCTGTTCACATCAAATGTTTCAAACCTGAGGAAGAATACATGTGTAAATTTAAACAACATGTCTGGTCATCTGGAGAACATTTAAGGAAAAACTAAAAACCTAAAGATAATAACATACCCGTAAATGTCCAGCACACCAATGAAGGAGTGTTGTTTCGCTGCAGACTTTAAGGCAACATTAATACTGTCCGCAATCCTGCTGAAGAGTCTGGCATAGATGTGCTTAGCGAGAGCATCTCTGCCATTGACCGCACTTATTTTGGAGACAGACTTGACATAGGTTTCTGTTGTCGTCTTGAGTTTTCTGTGACATAACCAGTGGGTCATTTCTTCACAGGGCACCCCCATCAACTCACAGAACACGCTCAAGTGGACGTTATCTGGCTGGAAATACATTATCAATAATTATCTTGTACAGGTAACACATCCCAAATATAGTATTGTTACATAAAATTAAACAAATTTGCAAGATGGAATATTCTCTTGTCAATGTTTACCAAGATGCTGCATCTGTCTGCTGACTGATCTTTCACCTCCACATTGCTAAGATGGAGAATAGCTGCCAGAATTTGGTAAATTGCCATTTGTTCAGTTTCACCAATTCCTACAATGCAAAGAGAACAATAAAACGATAAGTGATAGTCAACTACATCAAAAGCCAATCCAAAAGCAGAAAATGTGCATGTCCATTCAACATGTAAATGCAAACCTTATTGAAATGCATCCAACACTCACCTAACAGTGAGAAAGCTTTCCTGGTATTGCACAGCTCTTTGGCATCATCCACCCCGTCTATGACTGGGCTCTGACCCTGGTTAGTGCAGTGGAAGTCATCTGCGCAACCTTCAAACATTAATCAAATAAAAATGTTGTACAAAATAAATCTGTTACATCTGCTTTTGCAACTCAATCTCTTTCAATTGCTTCCTAATTCTTCCCATGAAAACTGACATTTCAGTGACTCTCATACCTAACTTGAAGGCTTTGAACTCTGGTAAATGTGAGGAGGCACACAGCTGGTAGAATATATGGTAGTTCCTTTCTCCGTGGGCCTGAAAGTAGTGCAAACCAAAGTCAAATGCACAAATACTGTGAACACGATTAGTAAAATTGATAGCTCCTATGACTGCAGATGAACTCTTAGCACATTGCTAAACCCCGGCTTACAATGAATCATCAAAATTATCAAATCTGAGACGATTGCTTAACAAAAACAAACATGTTGCCATCTTTCTGATCCATGGGCCCGGCAGGCAGGCAAAACTGCAAGTTGTTTTGTGCTGTTTGTTATTACGTTGCTAAGATACACATGTTACATGTTACACGGACATGAAAGTGTTTTAAATCAATTAACTACCATGAGAAACACAGAAGATAAAAAGCTTGAAAGGCCCACATTCAAACACTGAGTGTTGTCACTTTAAAGGCATGCGAGTTAAATCCATATCAGGAAATTTACCTGAAAGACAACTCTAGACTTTTCCAGCAAGTAGGTTCTCACGTTGGCCCCGATTATACAATGCTTCTTGTCAAACCCAATCTCAATGTACTTCCCAAAGCGACTGCTGTTGTCATTCCTTGTTGTCTTGGCATTCCCAAGGGCCTAGAAGAAACACACAATGAGGCTGTCAGTAACCTTTGACTCTTTATAATTTTGTCTTATTTCGCTGCACTGTTAAATGTTACCTCCATGATGGGGCTGGAGGCGAGGACTCTCTCCTCAACATTGGCCTCCCCAGAGGAGCAGCTGACAGTGGCAAAGTAACGCATGGCGTACTTTGCAGAGACAGTTTTGCCAGCTCCCGACTCACCACTCACGATGATGGACTGGTTTCTTGTATCTCTGTGTGAAAAGATGTGATGACATACAGCCCAAATATCAGCCAAAAACATTAAGAGTATCAGCTTATAAGCAAATTAACATTTCATTAGATTTAAAGTGTAGGGAGGAGGTTACGAAAACCTGGCCATCTGTTTGTATGCTTCCTCTGCTACTGCAAAAATATGGGGGTCCATGTCTCCCATGTTCTGCCCACTGTAGGCATTGATGATGTCAGCTTCATAGATAGGCAGGCTCTCATAAGGATTAATGGCAACCAGGACAATTCCTAAATACCACAAGGAGAAGAATATATGAAAATAAATGTGTGTTATCTGACATGGATTCAAATTAGCGAACACTGTTGTGTGCATTATTTATCCCAAATTCATGTAACACACTTTAGTGTATGCTCCTTTAAGAGCAGCCTATGCCACAATAATCAGCATGATGTAGCGTAGATTATGTCAGCGTGTACAGTGAGCAGGGCTCCAAAGTCTACAGTGTCAGTGATAGTGTGAGTCAAAGGAGATGAATCTCCTTACCACAGTATGTGTAAATCAACTTGGAGTCCATGAAGCGCACTTTCAGGTTGTGTAGCACTGCCGGCTCATGGAGATAGCTGAGAGCTGTGAGGTCATTCTCCCCCACAAGGATGTTTGGGTTTCTCAGTGGGGGCAAGTTGTTGGTTTTAGGGTCTATTTTGTACTCCACCTCCTGGAAAGACACAAGAAGTTAGCTACAACTACCTACAGTATGAGCCTGAAGATAGTAAGTTGTTCTCATTTGAGGAAAACTGCAAAACAAAGGAGAACAAAAACCTTAGTTATACTTCATGTTTCAGCTAACTAGCAAACACTGAGCTCGGCTTGTTCACTCTTGATAATGCGTTGACCTTATTTCCATACCTGAAGTGCAAGCCCAAACTCGACATCACAGCTGCCAGCAGCCATTCAGCCTCGCTGTTCATACATTTTCATATATCAGTCTGCCTATTGTGAACCAGGGACATTACATTGGCTTCTTGCTTCTAAAGCTTTGCAGAGGTGCACAATGTATTGGTCTTGCCTGGCAATCTATGTGCATTTACCAAACACCCCAGCTGCCTCCAATCACCCCACACAGATTTATGAGGCTCCACTGCCAGTACTCTTCCAGAGAAATGTGTGCATGGCTCTCTGACAGGACATCACACACCCATTTCTACCTCAGTGCTTCTTTGTGTGCGTGTGTGTGTGTGTGTGTGTGTGTGTGTGTGTGTGTGTGTGTGGCATTTGCCTGTCTCACCGTGCCATCATCCAGCTGCAGAGTCAGCGTCAAGTCGCCGGGAGTGTAATCTTTGATAAGCTCTGCTGACTTCCACACTTCGGCTGCATCTGGGAGCCATACACGGGCATGCTGATGGACAGAGAGGGGGACACCGGGTCAGAGCCATTCAACCACTTCACTGACAGTACCACAGTCTTTAACAAAACTACAGCAGCGCAGCAGTGACATGTACCCCAGGAAAATGGCAGGATAGCTTAACTTAAAGTCAGCAGACAACAGTCATGCGTATAATGTGGATGGATACGGGGTTTTATAAGTGGCACACAGATCAAAAAAGCAGCACATTAACATTTTTAATACACCAAAGTTGTTAAGTCAACATTTCTAGGTGCCTGGCAGAAGTAAACTATCATTTCTTTAACAGATTAATTAGCAACAAGTTAACTACCGCTAGCTTGAGAAAACCGTTGAATGAGCTGGACGACCGACGCAGACTCATTTAATAAAAGTTACCTTGGAGTAAAGTTCAGAGGCTGCCATGTCTTATAATTCGCTCCGTGACCCTTCAGAAACTTCCTCTGCCCGCAGCAAGAAGAGTGACCATGTTTCTGGAGTTTTACAGGAGAAGACAGGAACTTTTCTGGGCTGCTCTCCTCGGCTCTGTGCGCTCAGATGAAGGAGCTTCAACTGCCGCTGCCACAGTTGTCAGTCAGCTGCGCGTGCCCCGACACGTTCTGCTCTCGTGCATCTTGTGTGCCTCCCAGCGGCCACCGCGCGCATGTCAACTAAACCACCTGAGGACAAGGCTGTGATGGTGGAGGGGAGTATTTGAGTAAATGTACTTAGTTACATTCAACCACTTGTCCACATTACTGGCATGATACAACATGTGCATTTAAAAAAAATAAAATCAGTGTTTGTTTGTTTTATTCAATTCCTGCTAAAATAGTAACTAAAGTTATCAAATAAATATAGAGGAGTAAAAGTACAATATTTGCATCCAAGATATTGTGGAGAGGAAGCATAAAGTGGCAGAAAATGGAAATACTCATACTAAATTGTATTTAAGTAGAGTACTTCAGTAAATGTACTTGGTTAGGTTCCATCACTGACTAAGTACTTTTGCTTATCCTCCTTATAGTTGATCATAATTTCCTTATCATGGCTGTCAGTCCACATCAGAAAAAAGTTACTGGAGGTCCAGGACTTACTGCTAACCAGAGCTATAAATGATCAAGTATGCAGTGAATTTAAATTGCCATTTCATATCAGTATCAAGAGCTGTTGACAGTCTTGCTCATGCCCAGGAAAGTCTTATCTTCAAAGGCCCCCCCAGCAGATAATTTCATGCCCTCCCCGTGACACAGGAAAACTGACCTGCTGTTTCCCCCCTGTTGGTAGCCCTGGTCATTCCACTGCCCAGTTTAACTTATTTTAACATTTATCCTTGGTCGGGTTATCTCGAGTATTAACATGTGATAACGTGTTAAACCCCTTTTCAGTGCAGGCACTTTTGTCATTTAGTAACACTTGAGTGTAAAAATAAATGCGACACATTCAATTGAATACGTGTACATAAGATATTATGCAAAACTATTTTATTTACAAAACAAATGGCACAGTGTGACTGCACAATTAATGCACATGCACACTTCAGACATGTCAAGGGAGTTTCTTTCCATAAAATCCTTAAGTGATTCCAGTCAGACAGTGACAGACATTTCAGGCAAAATTCACAACTAAGATTCTCACTGAGGGAGCAAATATTGCTCAAGAGGGTTCATTACTTTTAAGGCCATTTTAAAGGTCAGGATGAAATGGAGACCAGCAGCAAGTCTTTGCAAACCAATGTCACTAAAATGAATTAAAATACAACTGGCTACAAAGTGTTTGTGATCTACTCTTCAGTGCGTTGAAAGCACAGAATCAAACAGCTTCACAGAGAGAGGAAGGGACACACAATCAAGGATTAGAAAACAAAAAAAACAAAGTAGGATTACTTCACTTTTCACTATTTAAACAGACATGCCTCCATATGAGCTGTTAATTACACATACATCAATGCAAACCGTGATAGTATTTTCTCTGTGGTTATTTCTGCCTCTTTAATTAACATTAACACGGTGGAACAAGATTCCTTTGAGATGGTGTAAACAGATCATCTGTGCAGGCTCTTCAGCTGCTGTTTGACAGGCAATTTGCATGGAGGCATATATCCTTAAAAGTGACACTCTGTAAAAATTAGATAGCGCTAACATCCATTCATATTTACGAGTGTGATATCATGTTCAATAAACCACTATTTAGTCTCTTTTAGGATCTTGAGAAACACTTTCAGCTACTTCTCTGTTGGATTTTACTCACTGACAATTCAGTGTCTGACAGTTGCCAATTTTTTCTCAAGAATTTGACTTGGTACATAACTTGTTCTTACAGAATACATACAAAGGTGAAAAATTAACAAGAACGTAAACGGCAGGTAGATATGAAGTGGGAGTTGGAATGGTAACAAAACAGTAAACATAAAAGCATCAACCAGCCAGTTTGCTGGCCACGATCGAAGTCTTTCTTTGAGGCAGGTCCTGAGGTGTTGGGATGTGGCCGCCTGTGATCTCCGTCTTCTCTGTTGGTGCAGATGGCAGCTGTTTGTTCTTCATTTTTGCCTTGGCCATGTTGTAGTCACCAGAGTCGAAATATTTTTGCTGGACAATCACAAAGACAAAATGAGAATACTTGCAAGACTGGGATTGTTTGAATCAGTGACAAGAGAGTTGAGATATAAAACGCACCCCCTTCTGAAGTCTTTTCCTGAGAAGGTCTGAGCCTCCAGGCTTGGCTCCGAGGTTAGGGTACCTGGCCTTAAGTTTGGCCTCCTCGGATTTCTCTGGACTGATTACTTTGTCCTCCATTTCCTGTTGAAAGAGCACAGAGTGTATAAATGGCAAACGCATGTTCAGCTGACATCATGGGAGGAAAAACTGTCAAGTAAAGTTAAAAGTGCATATGGCATTAGTGACTAATGAAACTACAATATGTATTGTGACAGCAGCAGCAGTTGAAGCTCGTAGGACTACATATTTATGTTGCATAATGAGCAGGCGCCGCCATGAGGGAAACTCCAACTGGTGTTTGCACTAGCATTAATCTTGCCATTTAACTTAGCATGTTTAGCTACAACATTAACCACTGTTAGCTAAGCCATCGGTCAAATTACAAGTGCTTGCGGCATTTTACTCGTCTCCCCGAAGACAACAGTGTTTCTGTTTTGCTTTACCAACAAGCGCTGGCAGCTAATTAGCTAATTACTTGGCGGTAGCAACGTTAATTACATTAGCCAACAGTAGCGTGCTAGCTAGTGGCTAACTAGCTTGCTGCTAGCCGCCTTGTAATTTGCCAGGTTCGATGTGCTAACAGCATCGGCTGAGTAGCTAAATTTTGCAGTTTGCCGCTACAATTTACCTGCTGTTCTTCAGAAGCCCTCGTTCCTTCAACCTCCTCGGACATAGCTGTATTGTATCCCTGCTCTGCGCCAAAAACAGGATGTAATTGTTGAAGCAGCTCTTCTGGCAGCTGAAAGGTGGAACTGGCAAGCGACTAGGCGGGCGAGGGCAGCAGCCTGTCATGCAGCCTGTCCAGCAACAGGCCAATGAATCGATGCCAGAGATGATGGATGAGATCAGGGAGCATCAGATCATCACATGAATGTGTCTACGACAAATACACTTATATACTGTATCTCAAAATAAGTTATATATGAAGCTTTTGAGTTATTAGTTCGTACCTTTATGTTTTGATAAACAATGAACACATAATTGTCCTGTGTGTAACACTTTTAATATGTTGAAATTATTCTTTGGCCCTCAAATGTATGGAGGCCCACTTCATCATCATGAGATTTTGAAATGAGCGAAAGTCAAGATTTATCTAAATTATGACTTTTCTGTCCTATAACAACTTTTTATCTCAAAATTAGGATAAACTATGGGAAAATGGTTATTTTAATCAAAGCTAAGTTTGTCAATGTCTTTTCTTTACCTGGCAGATATGGGTTTCCATACCAATATGAACAATTCAAGGATATAGTAGTAGTAGGATACAGTAATTTCACTATCTGAGGCTTTTCATTTACTCTTCATTGTCTCCCGATTGATTTGTTGGACTATTTCTTTAAAATTTTCATTCTTTGGGTATGGAAGACAAAAGATTATTCATGCTGTTGTTTTTCATTGTATTTCTCGTCAATATCCAATTGTACACACCTCTGATCGTCTGTGTGGTAAGGGTCAATCAAACAAACTTGTCACATTAGTCGGAGCATCTAAATCAATACTTCTTGGTAAAAATAATGGTAGTGGTTAAAGACCAGAGAAGTCATGCTTTCCCTTAAGAGCATAGTTTTTAACTGCAATTATGGGTTTTCTTTGCCGATAGCATTGCATACACTAGCTAAACTCTCCCTACATAATTTTCATACTAACACAACAACTACTACAAATATTCAATCAACTATACCCTTTGGCACCAACTTAGGTCCTTATTTAGGTATGGGTATAGTTAATAGAAGTAGTTAATATCACAGAAAATTAGAAACAGAAGAACACTTTTTCACTTTTTATTGGTTATCTTTTCTGCATTATTGTAATACATTATACTCTGCAACAGGATTGAGTGAATTCTTTAAAGCCCCAACTTACACTCAGAAAACAATAACTGGGAAATATGTGGTTAATTGCTGTTGGTTTGGAGATCTCTGTTTGGCCGATGGTTTCAGCTCCTGTACAGCAAATTTTACTGCGTCCATCATCAGCCTCTTGGAAATGTACTTCCAAAACAGAAGTAAAATATAAATCAAGGTCAATGTGCCATCACACAAACAAACCCTCTGGGTACAAGATTAATTATCTTCAGCCCCCATATCCACATCTTCTTGTAACTTCTGCACCATCTTGTCTTCCAACTTTTTGGCTTTTCCTGCAAAAAAATAGAGATAAAATGTCATTGGGTTGGGTTTATATTTTTTAATAATTTATAACTGAATCTTTCCAATTGCCGTCTACCTCCAGTGAAGGGGGCTGTACAGTGTGCGTGTGTGTCTGTTATGTCTGCTATTGTCAAGTACACAAGTACCTCGTGTGTGTTGAAATCAATGTCATGAATTCAAATTCCTTGAACATATCATTAGAGATCATAAGATTGTTGAGTATAACTCGACTATTTGGTGACTTTTACCTGCATGTGGTGCTTTGATAAGGTGGATATTTTTCTTCACTTCGGTGATGGCCTCTTCCGTCTCCAATTGTTTGCCCTTCTTTAATCTATATAGTGAAGATGAAAACAGTCAAGGCCAGGCAAACACTGTCAATACAAAATCTGTTACATAAAAGCTATTTAACATAAGAAAAAGACAAGATGAACTCTGCCAGAGAATGAACGCAAACGCTCACCTGTTCATGATGAATCGTGCCTGTCGTTTCTGTTTGATTTCTTCCACCCTCTTCATGGCTTCCACTGTAGAAATCAAAAGGGACACATGACTCTTAAGTTCAAAAATCAAATAAAAACACTTTCACAGCAAGTACAAGCAAGAAATAATTGTATACTTTACCTGTCTTCTCCCACAAATCTCTGTTATATTTCACAGGTATGTTTCTGCGTTTCTCGAACTCCAAAGAATTGTCCTGAAAGAGAGGATGTTTGTTGGATGAGTAACAGTAAAAACAATAAAAGACTGATAAAAGTGCTCTACAGAAAACCAACTCACCACTGTCAACTCCTTTCCTGACGCCTTTCTGAATGCTTTGGTCCATCTTGTCTTTCTTGGGTTACGCTTCTTCTTGAAGTTCTTGATGCATTTTGACCTGCAGAATCTGAATGACTACATGTATTCAAAAAGACAGACAGAAAAACAAATAATTTAAAGTTTAACTAAAGAAGGAACCACACGACCTCTAATGAATATGAACGAGTAAACAGAGACAAAGAGACCAAGTGTATTTTACCAAGTGAAATAATAGCTCACTCAGTACATAACTTATTCATAAACATTCATGTGTAACCGATCAGATATTGTTGTGGCCAGGACACTGAGTGAGACCAGTGACAGTGAGTAGTGACTACAGACAGAGAGAGGATGCTGCATCAGAGCCAAAGTATTGCATTTTTAAATTAATATATTTAATCAGCATTTAGACAAAAAACAAAACACAGATACCGATAATCGAAAAAGTCTGAATATCGGCGAGGCCAATAATCAGTCTATCCCTATTAAATACGATGTTGCCAAAGTTGCACATGGTATAAAGTGTATATAATTATGAACGCAATAAAAGAATAAAAGCAAGTAGGCGGAGAAGCATTGCTAAATTGAAATAAAATCAACTTTTGTTATATAGAACTGTTCAAAAGCTAGGAAGTCATTTACAGTAAAAACAAATCCAAAATAAAAGACATAAATACAAACACTGTCAGTTAAGACTATGCAAAAATATAATATGCACCATACTCTATAACAATCACAAAAATAAACAAATTCAGTCATTATTCCTAGAACATTACATTTATATTGTGAAATATGTTTTGCCTCTGTTGGGACTGTCGTGGGTGTTTTTAAATACTATTGAAGCATAATATTAACGCAGTACAGGCTTCAAAACCTCAAGCAAAGTTTAAAAATAGTGCAGTTTCAACAAACATTACAAACTTTACAAAGATAGTGTACTTTTCAGAGCTTGACTGTGGGAGTGTTTGTGATTTGTCAACAGTCTGCTGTTTGCACTGCGAACCTTTAGAGGGCGCAATAACTCCACAAGCCAACCTGAGGCCCTGCCAGTTAAATGCCTCTTCGTCAACTTCACTCTTGAAAGGCAGCTTGGATCTAACATCTCACCGTGTTGACGCCATGTGCGACTACTTCACTCTGTAAATCACTGAACACTGAGGTAGATAATCATCACGTTGAGTTATTAACCGTCTTCCAGCTCATAAAACCCTGCCTTCACCCCCACGTGAGTGAACACAGCACGTTACGTTAGCAAGTGAACGTTAGCCAGCAACTAGCTAACAGTCAAATATGAGCTTCTGTTGACGTTCAGGGATTATTCAGGCATGAAGACGGTATCATACCTTACAGTCGTTCCTCACGAACATCGCCCCATGTCCGGGGTACACTGGTCCCGAGCAGAAATAACACTTTTCGATGCGCATTTTCACAGCGGAGGTGCTGCGTGCGACGGGCGATAAAAACAAGAACGAGCCGTCACGACTTCTTCTGTGACCTCAACTCTGACAGCTGAAGCGCCCGTTGGAGATCTGCTGCCCCCTGCTGGACTCCCTGTATATCACTGTTCCTGCTTTGAAATCATTCAACTTCAGTGTTTGTAAACATGAAAAAGACTGAAGACTGGTGGAAGATCATTTAATCTTTAATGGGTTTGGACTTCCTCCTTAACTGCTGTACCACAGAATATTATTACCATGGGTATAGATAGATATATATGTTCCATGTCTATGTTTATAACGACAAGTTGTCTAATATGACACATCCATAATATTCTACAGAGGCCCAATGACATAATAACCATATCAATAATAACAGTTATTATTAATCTATTTATTCTTATTGTTATTCATACTTTATTGACTTATATCTATCAATTTAATAGTTCACACTTAATGACATCATCTTTTCAAGCATAATAATATATATTTTTTAAAACTCCAGTATATCTCACAGTTGTACTTCTTACTCTCTCTGCTTCCTTTTTCATACACTTGGTGACCATGGTGTTATATCTCTTCACATGTGACTATTGATTATGGAGTCAAATGTTGCTCTACATATTTACTTAAAGTGAATGAGATGTCACAACAGAAATACTTCAGATTTCTCTTCATTGTGAAAAGCCTTAGAAAGTGAAAGTTAAAATCAGTGTCAGTTATTTTTCTGGATGTTTTTTATCACTTTTCACAGGAGTATGGTTTAAAATATATAAAATATTGTCTCTACTTTTCAGAACAAAAGGGCTGTTTTTCTTTTAACTGTTGTTGGTAAGAAGATTTAGTTGTTTTTTTGATGGAGTTTAACAGAACAAAACAATTTTGGGCATCTGGTAAACACTTTCATTGATTGTCAGCTATTCTCAAAGCCCATCCTCTTGTTTCTAGCAAAATGTACATGCAGCATGTTATTCAAAATATTACTTATCATACTAACTTTTCAAGAAATATTTAAAATGGATTTTCATTTGCTCTCTCTCTCACTCACACACACACACACACACACACACGCACACACACACACACACACACACACACACACACACACACACACACACACACACACACACACAGATATCCCCAAGAAGACAAAGTGCAACACAAAATGTATTTTTCCAAGAACAATTTTATTATCTAGTACTTGTGATCATCTTGAGAGTATCAAAAAAGTCTGTTGCAACATTTCAACACGTAAAATAATTTGTTCTGTTGCTCACTTTGGTTCAAAAGATGTATTTTGGTATTCAAAAGCAGAAATATCAGAAAACCATAACTTAAATAATAACAGTTAAGTCTACACTCTAATCTACATTTGGCACCTGAGTTAAGTCAGCAAAATTATCTGTGGCTTCCACATTAACCTCTTGTATTAAAATGCATCACACAGACAAGTTTTGTACTTGAAAACAGCCTTATCAATTTAGTCAAATGTCACATTAAAATTGGGAATTTTCTTTGTTTACAACATGCTAAAGGGACGATCTAAATCAAAAATGTTCCAATGTAACCTACGTATCATTCAGGTGAAATTTCATGGTGATAAAAAGACAGCAGAACAATTTATGACATCTCAAGCTTTAAAAAAACACAATGTGAAAATGCCTTTCTAGTAATCAAAACTGTTGGAAATCATATCACATTTAAATGCAAATAATGTAAATGAAAACCAAAGAAAATCACTAAATAACAGAGACTTCAAGTTTCTTTGGTTAGGATTATTTGTATTACAAAGATATAAAAATTGATTATGTTGCTCTTCACACATAGGGTTTCCATTTTGATAGTCAGAATCCTTCATTGTCACACCTGGACAGGAAATATTAGGGAGCAAGAAAGAGATTTCTTCCCCATACAGCAATATTGGTGAACAGAAACAGATGATTCTCGAAACGAAGAATAAATATTATCATCTATCACTGGGAGGACACATTGGATCTTTGGTCTTGTGTCAATAATTTCCACCTCACAGTACCAAGGATCAACTGAATGAAAAGCCATACCCATCTGAGGAAGGAGACAACTCTTTGGATAATAGCATCGGCATCACCGCTGCGTTTAGCAATGGTCTTGAAGGCAAATGGAGCGCAAGCCGGGGAGACTTGTGCTAAAGCTTTGACCAGAATAAAGCATCAAGAAAATTTACACTGAGTAAAGCATTCAAACCACCATTCTAAGGGAAATTTACATCATTGGCACGAACAATATTTTGGCAAATTCACCCTCAATATATTTTTGGTTGCCTTAGAATATCTATTGTATTATCAAAAAACTCTTTGGGTACAATTTTCCACATCTTTGGGTCTCTTCTTCTATAGTATGCAAAGCCCTTTTCGATATTAAGGCCATGTTAAAGCTTTGAGTTCAGTGCACTAAAACTGCCAAACAGTATTTTTATGATAAAGCTCAAATAGTTTGACAATATCTAATGCACTTGTTATTTTCACAACATACATCATTCAAAAAATGTGAAACAAAAGCTCTTTCAAACCTTGAAAACAAAAGAGAATTCAGAGAATTTAAAAAACGAGGACCACTTGATAACAACGCCCGGACAGAAGTAACAAGACATGGCAATGAAATGTTTTCACCTTGTCCCCTGAGTCTGAGATAATACTGCACAATATGTGGTGAAAAGGAGGTAGTCATGTATGTACAATAACAGAACACGGAGGTAGATAATAAGTCGACAGGGCTCCACTTTGCCCTCGGCTCCAGTGGACAGTAATTAAATATAATGAAAATGTATCACAGTACATTTCTGACATTCTTTTTAACATTCATCATGGGTGAGCTTTGGTTTAGGACAAACAATGCCAAACACAGACAAACAGGTAGAAAGTTAAAAAAATGGAAATAAAATGTTATAACAAACATTCATACAAAATCCTGAGGTAGATCCGAAGCAAAAGCACATTTCCTCCATCGCAGCAGCTGACTTCCTGATCCCATGTGCCTTAGGAAATAACTGAAGGGCTCAACTCAGGAAGCAAACGAGGTAGAGGTGGCTTTGCTTCGGCTGCTGGAGATAGATCTAGGCCAGGTGATGTCAGGAGCCGACTGCTTGGGACGTGTGCAGGGCAGGAAGAGAGCCCTCAGAGGTGCAGCAGCGCCGGGTAGCATCAGGGGCGGAGTGATGGAGGGGACGCCTCGGCATTTCCTCATTTTCCACTTCAAAAGACTGCTTCAGCTCAGCGACGGCAGCAATATCGTCCGACCCGAAAGATTCAGGCCTTGAGCTTTGGCTGGTGGAAGGGTTGCTCATCTCTTCGTTGCTTTCTTCGTTGGAGTAGTGTCCAGAGTCTCCCGTCTCTTGGCTGCCCTCACTGCTTTGAGAGCTCTCCGAGTGCAAAGGTCCGTAGATGATCTCCCGGGACGAAGGTGGCAGGGGCGCTGAACCTAAATGCTCCTCATATCTCAGGACAGTTTTTCCAGCCTCATACAAGCTGGCTCTCCTCTCAACCTAATGATGGAGAGATGATAGAATTTAAATTATAATAAAAAATAAATCTGAGTAGAAAGACAGCTGATGGACAGAATCATGTTGCATCACTTACATCACTCTCATCTGGATTAATGATGTCCCTGTTGAAGAGCAGCCACCTGCTGTGATTCTTGCTGCTGACCAGACCGGCACTATTTATGACAATGCTAGAGCCGCCCTGGAACAAATGAGAAAAAATATGAGAAACACAGATAATTTCATGGCCCTATGCTCTTTAGAACATAAGACATGTAACCGTGAATTTTAGAGTTCTGTATCAATGTTTTTCTCACCTTGACATCTATAAACTGAGCATTTATCATAGGTATAAGAGCCTCAGCATTCTCTGTAAGGCGTTCATTGGGCAGGGACAAACCAGCACGAGGATCTTCAGCAGCTCCCAACCCAATGACTTTGTGAGTGGAGGATTTGCTGTAAGTCACACAAAGATAATAATGTAAACAAATGTCAGAAGAAAAGTTATTGTTTATATTTTTTACCATAACTGTCAACTGTTTTTCATTATTCCAAATGATTATAATCAGTACCTTGGTCTGCCCTTACTGATGAGGATCAAGGCACACATAACAATACAGGCCAAGGCGATGCTCACACCAACAATGATCCCCGTCATAGATCTCTGGTCTATGTGGTAGAGACCATCAGAGAACACTAGAAGATAAACACAGTGTGTCAGATGGGAAATAATTATACAATTTTTTAGACAAGCAAATTAAAATAGAGACAAATGTTAATGAAATCCGAAGTTAATACTCTTAAAATGATTTTTAACAGACTTTCACATTCAACTGTTTGCAGTTCACGATCAAAACTGTGTGCAGGACTTGACATGCATAAAAAAATGAAAAATATGGATGTCTTGTCTTAGTTGTAGTTGAAAATAAACCTAAAGCCTTATCTTTATTATACCTTTACTGATCCACTCTTTTTTTGCTGATCTACGCCTCCTAGTGGTTCGGTTCTCACCAGAGAGGAACCTTCATTCTCTCTTCATAGAACATTTTTACAAACAATCTCTTTAAATAAATACATTTCTACTTGTGTCAGAACCGAATGTTTAAAAAAAAAACAAAAAAACATGTACGATAATAAACAAGAAAGCTTATCACCTGTAAAAACTGCATTTTTGTTCACACAAGAAGTCTGAAAAATACTTTTTTGAAAGTTCCGATTCAAACCATTTCATTTAAAGCTACAAACACAAACACCAGTGCATAGCTTCTAAATAACTCTAAACTTAATGTCACATAACTACCAACTTGATATAACAAATTAATTAAACTCATCCAGGTGAGACACCTCCATCATGCACGCTCCAGTGTTTCATGATGCTTACTTGTTGTATCTGGGAAGCTGTCAGAGTGCCTGGGATTCTTGCTGCGGTGGGTATTTCCACGCGTAGGCACCAGCTCCACAATGTTAGAGAAAGGCCCGTCACCGACTTGGTTGGAGGCAGAGATTTTCACCAGGTAGACATTCCCCGGCTCCAGCTTTTCCAGCAGGGCCATGGTATGGCTTCCTGTGAACAGAGGTAGAAACACGGCACAAGGATTAGAAATACAGAAAATTGATGTTGCATAAATAACTTATTAACTTATACAGTATGTATTATTTGTTCATAAGCTGAAAGTAGAGAGTTTGGGTTACACTAGTGATGAAAGAAGGTTCCCGTGTGGTTGGTGACACAATTAACATTATGATAGTTTCATCATCACTGTTTCCAGGAAACATGTCTCTATGTGTTTAAAAGTGGGGATAAAAGTGCTTTAGGTATATACAGTGGTTAGTTTAGTATTTTAAAAATTGCAGTATGATTACTTTTGTTGTTTGTAGTGCTGGCACACATATTTCACCCAAAATACATTCTGCATCACTGACTTTACAGATAACACGATCCAGTGCAGTACTCACCCTCCCTCTGCAATATTTGCCAGCGTCCACCCAACCAGGCTTTCTGTGAAGCATACAAGATGGTATAGTGTGATACCACCACATTGGGCTCTACTGGCTCCCTCCAGGACACGAGGGCAGTGTCATCCTCGATCAGAGTTATTCGTACTGCTGCAGGTGGTTGGCTCGGTGCTGTACACAAAGAAATAACATTCATAATAAAGAACGCTTGTTGAGAAAGATGGAAATGATCTGATTGGAGTCTGCATGGTAGAAGAAATAGTGGGACACTCAAAAAGCTACATAGTCTTTACAAGATAATGTTATTACCTGCTGGCAGAGTCTGGTGGTAAACAACAGAACTCCAGGGACTTGACATTTGGTCCACATGAAGACGTACGACAAACTCATAGCGAGTGTTTGGATCTAAACTCTGAACCATCACACTCTGTTTGGTACTGTGGACAAAAGAAATCTCATATTATAGTCTTTATTTGTTATGCCTGAGGTAAAACACCGAATATTTGGGGGATTCTCAGCTTACGTTTGCAGGTAGCGAATAGCAGAGGCGTTGTGGGTGCCCACAGGTGTACAACGGACTGTATAGCTAACGGCCTTTCCAGAGGGGAAAGCAGGACGGCTCCAGCGCAGGGCTACTGCAGATGAATTGTTGGCCGAGACAGTCACGTGATCCGGAGGTGGAGGGGATGCTGTTGGCTGGTCTCTGGCCGCTGCAAGCAAATTGCATATTTTCATCACATATTTCAATTTAAGAGGTTGTATTCCATTTTAAATTGAAAGATAATAGAGAAAAGTACTTACACACACAACCAGGAGTACTGACTGTTTGGTCTGTCTGATAGCCATCACCAGCTTGACTGACAGCCAGAATCTTGACATGATACTTTCTCCTCGGATCTGAAATACAAATAATCAATTTTCAGCCATTTTCAGCCCTGGTTCTTTCAACTACAACTGAAAGTCAGTCAAATTCACATAACAGTAGCTGTACATAACCAGGGTCTCTGCAGATATCAGACTCTTAAATAAAATGCTTTTAAAGACACATTCAACAGTTTTTAACCAAATTTAAAACAGATGTTTGGACAAATCAGATCTGTAACATCAGAAATGTGGACTTTTACGCAGAAGTGCTTGAAAAATTAAGATAGATAAATGAAATTAGATAAAATTAGGACGTGCAGACACCCTTATAACATAATTTTTCAAATGAATGGTCCAGTAGGGCCAAATATTTGGTAAGTAATACCAAAGCATGAAAGACCATCATTAAAATACCAAAAGTGATGATTAACAAATAGTAAAGCAGCATCTATTATTAAAAAAAGGCAGACACATTGACAATCCGCTCCGGGGGGCAGGGGGGAGTCTGTAGGTCATAACTAGCCGTTCTCGTTGCATGGACAATGCATGGCCTCCTGAGTCACCCCAATATCTCATTCATCATTTCTTGTCATGTGAAAGGAGCATGAGAAAGATCAACAAGACCCAAGGCCCACTTATTATGGTGACATGATCGATAACCTCTATGAAAATTATCACAAAATTATACTGTCTTTCTCTTTTGAGAGCCTGTAAACATTTTACAACCATGAATCCCTTTGATTTATTGTGCACAAGAAACAGATCACTGAATTTCAGGGGCAACAGCAGAGGTAAAATAAGGTAAAATGTGATCTTGTTTGTACTGTAGACTTAAAAATAGAGTAGTTATGGGATGATACAATGTTGTTTCAAGTGCTTGCTAAAAGACATCAGAAACATCATTCCGGTCTGTCGGTAGGAAGCGTTCATTTGAAAATATGCAACCAAGGTTTCTGTCTTAACTTGAAAAGCTTCCATTGCTTTAGCTCCTTAATTGGGATGTTTTTAGGGAGCGTTAAGATTTGTTTTATGCCTCCAGTGTGAAAGGTCGGCCTATTGGTATTGACCAGTGAAGGTGGTGTGTCCAGGCCTGCTGTGGGGGCTGGGCCAGAGGCAGCGTTCAGCTGCTGGGATCCTAGGCCCATGGGACTGGGGGGTTTGACTGGGGTCACCAGGTCAGGCCAAGATAGAACACAAGGAATCTGGGCCCAGGACTGTGGGAGCTGGGCCCCTTTTGTTCCCTCTTTCACGCTCTTCCTACTGCCCTTGCGTTATAGCCTTAAACTTGGAGTAACACAGACAGAAACATGGCTCCAGAACAGAACTTATATCAAGACCGATGATAGTATGGAACCAGATGACTGCACCCTGTGTGATCATCAGTATAGACACATCCTAAAGGGGTTTGCATTTCTAGCAAGTTATTACTACAAAAGCATTTTAAATAAGAACAGTCACTATTAATTTATTAATCTGTTTTTTTAGTGTTTTGGATATGAACTGAGCAGGAACCACCCTGTGCCTGAAGGCTCACAACAGACTAAATTATATTGTCAGCAGTTTTGATCAGTAGGGCCTTGGTTCATATTGCATATAGATTGCTTTGGGTTATTTACATGGACAGCACAGATGACCAGTGGGGGCAGGGTCCTAATCCAGGACTGCTGTCTCACGGCTAGAGGTCAGCGGCTTGGTCCAGCTCTGGACAATCCCAAGGGTGTTTGTTTGTGCGCTCCAGTGTCCAGCTAAAGGAGGAGTAGTGGCCAGGGTCTTACAGGGCAGGTCTGCCCCTGAACACAACACAATGGCCCGGGGTAATTATGCAAGCTGCATGATGGGAAACGGTGGTGGGAGGGACATCTGGACCCTGACCTCTAACCCTGGGAGCCTGATCTAGCACAATACCGGTGGCCAGACTGGAGAGGGCTGCTGGTTAGGCAAGAGGGGTCAGCCCATATTGATCAGGACAGAGGGTGAAAATGCAAATGCACCATCCAACTGGCCACTGAATTAAATTGGGAAGACCTATTTGACTAAGAACCCATCGGTCACTCTGGATTGTCTCCACACCAAAATCACAGGTTTTAATGGTAGAAATGCAGCAGCATGGTCAAATATACTTGATGTTCTATGTTTTTTATCTGCTCCACTATCCCATCTTCTCATTACTAGACAGCTAGGACATCACTCACCAAGGCCACTGATGGTGTAGGTATAGTTTTGGGACTGCAGCTGGATTGTAGGCTGCTCTGGTTGTCCTTCCTCATGGTAACACAGCCGGTAACCCTGAACAGCCACAGATTCTGGGGAGATTTGCCAGCGTGCCACAATGGAGGTGCAGTTAAGAGGCTCAAGTTGAAGAATAGGGGCTGAAGGCACTATGGGGGAAAAAACAGCAGGCATTTGGATCAATACACACTCATATTTGAAATCCTGCTGAGCAGAAAGGAAGACTAAACATATAAACAACAGAAAACAGCAGGACACTGGTATAGAAAAGGATGGGTAGATGGATGGGAGATCATTTTACTAACACAATGGTTTCTCAGGATTGTCAATTCAAATTAATTAGTTTGGGGTGTGACACAGTTCAAATTTAGGCTGTAGTTTGGAAGAAAACGCACTAGTATTCACGTTCAAAAATTTCTCTCAGATAAAAATGTGTAATTCTGTCAGCTGTGCTGCTTTACATCACCTAAATATATATAACCAAACTTTTGAAAACAAGAAATCCAGCTTTGGTGGACAAAGAGCCTCCCCCAACACACCGGACCATGAAAAGGGGCTATTCTTTCCCCGACAGAGATGCCTGAGGCCCTCTCTTTATGACCCGTGACTGAGGCCACTATAACATCACTGACAGCGAAGGGCAAAGGTTCTTGGGTAACCAACACAAAGACTGTGGGACAATGCTACAAGAGCAAACTCTAGTCATAAGCCGACCACTCTGCATGAGCTCTAGTGATCGTCCTGGTATTCTGAGAGCAACAAAAACAGTGATCTGACCAAAGCCAAAGCATATAGCAAGTTCATCAACAAGTCCACATGATTCTAATACTCTCATTACTTTATTACACTACAGAAGATGCCTGCATTTGATCCTAAGAATAAATTCAATCACGCATGAGAACTTTTGCAACAAATGCAAAAGTTAAGTGAACCATACTGCTCTCCACAGCCATGTGATGAGATTGTATTGATAAGAAGAACACACAACTTAATATCACCAGCTCTCAAACATTTGTTCCTTGTAAGTCTTCTGCAGGTTTACCTTTGCTGCTGGAGGTCTTAGGTGTACGGTGTGAGGTCCATGCAGAAGGCTCACACCAGCCCACACGGGTGGCTGCAGCCATGCGGAGCAGGTAGATGGTGTCAGGCTGCAGGCCCTCTAGAAGATACTCTGTGCTGTTCTGAGGTATCTCCACTGAGGTGACAGTGTTGTCCACAGCTGTACGGTAGGAAAGTCTGTAAGCAGACAACCTACCGCGGCTCACCTTGGCAGGCAGCGGCTGCCAGCTCACCTGGATATCTGTGGAGCTGTGGCTGGTCAGACTCAGCTCTGGGGTTCGCAAAGGCACTGCAGAAAAACAGGGATATAACAAATTCACTTGACCATGATGTGGTGAAACATGCTGGCAAAAACTGTCAAATTTCTATGTTTTATTCGAAATTTGAGTTAGTGAGTGGAACACACCAAGAAAATACTTCTAACAACTGCATGCCCATCCCCCTTATGTCCACTCAAAATGTGCTCTCTGTACACACTTCACTTGCATGCATTTTAGCTTAACTACCAGAGTGATTTATTGCAAGGAATGCGGGGTGTCTCAATGCTCAGTGCTTACCATCCTCCAGGGTATGTTGACTGACTTGGTCTGACATACGACTGGCTCCCATTGGCATATAAGCCACGATGTAAAAGCTGTAGTTTCGGGCTGGCTCCAGGTCATCGATGATATAGCTGGTCGTGTCATTTCCAATAACAACTTGGTATTCTTCGTTGTTTAGACCTGACATGCAACAGAGTGTAAAGTAGTTTAGAAAATAGGTTAAAATGATCCAAAGAAGAGACTAATATGAAAGTTTTTTGAAAGGCTTGTCGCTCATCTTTTCTATAAACTTATATAATGCAAAGCACAGCGACATAACTGCTTCCAGGCCTCTTAAAACAAACTTACTTAAACATTTGTTTACAAAGTCTGCCTTTGTACTTCATATAGTTATTTGGCTGTCAATTTAATGATTAAAGTTAAATATCTCCTTAAGTTACTGGCTTGCAAGACTGTGAGGCTTTTAAAAAGCTACACTGCCCCTTTAACTACAAGCAGAATAAGCTGGGGAGAGGACAATGGGCTGGCTAAGCCTGTTGTTATTTCAGTGAAGTTGCCATTCTGAGTCTTCCTTGACCTCTGCTCTGTGCAGCAACAACAGATGGCCTTCACCAAGGAAAGCTGATCATATGTGAGAGAGTGAGATAGCTTATTGTGGTCATCTTTCCTCCTCTCACACCTTCATCCCTTTGAGTTCATTTGTGTTCTTTGAAAGCTCAAATTAAAAACCTGAGACATATTTAAATGGTTCTTCCTGTTGCTCTCACCTTCAGCCTTCATATAATGGATTGAGTAGGCAATGACTTTGTCTGCATTGTACAGAGGTCTCTCCCAGGCCAGTAAGATGGCAGAGCTTGAGATGGTCTCAGCATGGATATTTCTCGGTGCACTGGGCCTGTCCTCGGACATGACAACAATAAGGCGAGCCAAGGACAGCATAGAGCCCTGTTCGCTCTCTGCCACGCATTGGTAGATGGCATCATCCTCTGGGATGATCTGGGTAATCACCAATTTACTGTGGAACAATACAAAATATTAATTAGCAGTAATACACCAGAAACCTAAAGGGATGAAATATTTTATGTGCAATTGTGACTACCACTCCTGTTGTGTAATACCTGTTGTACATCTTAATCCTCCCATTTAAGTGAACCTCTTCCCCATTCTTTAGCCAGCTGATGCGTGGCGGGGGCACACCCTCTGCTTGGCACATAAACCGGGCAGTGCCTGCTCGTGGACGGGTCTGGCTCTCAGGCCTCTCAACAATGGATGGTGGCACTGAAACAGAGATGTAAGACAATGTGATGAAGACAGAATCTATTGCTTACCATTTGTTAACCCACAAAACAAAACACTGACTTATTCTCTAAAAATACTTCACATCCACAAAGGCTTGTGTTGTGTTAAAGCATATGGAATACAAGAAGCTGGCAGGACATGAAGAGTTTACTGTACCTTGGACTGTGATGTTGGCTGCAGCAATAGTGTAGTTGCGGGTTCCAGGGGTGGTAGCCCTGCAGAGGTAGACTCCACTGTGCTTGGAACTGACATCAGTAATAACCAGGTTCCCATTGCCCAGCACTTTGGCATTGTATACATCAATAGGTTTACTATCTGCACGGCTCCAGGAGATGATGGGCCAGGGATTGCCTGTGGCCACACACTCCAGCACCACAGTTTGGTGAAGAGAAACTGTGACATTCTGAGGTCCAGCGATGATTCTGGGCCTCTGACGTGGTTTAGGGCCTGCACCTTCACAAGAAAAGACATTTTTTTAATTCAGAGTTCCCTAAGTAAAATGAGAGTTTAAAGCTCACTCCTAAATTCCAGTTAATGCAGTTTATGCACCTTGGTTGACTGTCAGTGTGGCCTCTCTACTCTTCAAACGGCTACCGATGTTAGTTGCCACACATCGATACTGTCCAGCATCTTCCAGTTGTACATTGTGGATCTGAAGGACTCCGTTGGGTAAAACGGTTATTCTGGGAAAATACAAAGGTAACATTAGAAGGTGTACTTAGACAGCAACAGAATTCAGGAGGTGCTACTAGGTTATAAATTAATGTTATAAACAAAAGGATGGGGACTGTCAAAAATTTATCAAGGTGGGTTGGCAGGCACATTACCTGTCTGTCTGTAGCGGTAATGTGCTTTGGTTGAGCTCCCAGGTGGTGGTGGCAGGAGGGCTGGAGGTGACTGCGCAGGAGAATCGAGCCACACAGCCCTCAGTCACCACCATAGGCACAGGATGCAATAAAAACTCTGAGATACCTGTGGAAAGATAAATTATCAATCAAGCAACAGAACATTTTAACTAAAACTTATGGGTTTATTTGCAGTTATCTTCGTTTGTCACTTAAAATATTACACATTATGCATGCAAAGTCTTGACTTTGATGGATGTTAACTGATTTTATTAAATGAATTGATCCTTGTGAGCCACAATGATCTTGCTTTTGTGCAGATGAGCAATCAGGTCCCACACTGACCAGCTGGTCCAATCAATGGATCAATAGAAGAATGACACTGAATGATGCATTGTTATAGATAAAAAACAATCAATTCACTTTGCATAATCAGGACTGCAAGCAGCCACGAGGAATAAAATATCTGAAACATTGTTGAATAATAAAAGTAAACCTATTTCTTGCAGAAATCAGGGATGACACACTACATATCTGCAAAATATGCCATTTTGTCAGTTTAATGTTGCACATATCTTAAAGCTATGCATATGTAAATGTTCTACTTAGACCCTGCTATGTAGTCACAGATTAAGTATAAATATACTTGCTTTTAAACTACTAAAACAACTGTCCAGTTTGCTGAGTCCCTTTCTGTTTGTGATGTCTATTCAAAATGTCTTTCAATAATCACCACAAATAAGCAGCCCCCAATCTGCATTTATCTCCAGAATGCTCTGTTAAATATGACAAATGACCTTCATTCATTAAGGTGATAACTCTCTCCCTCCCCCCTCACTCACAGGAAGGAAGTCAATATCATGTTAAAGAAAATCAATACTCTGTTCTCCCACTGAAACTCCACATTAAAGAGCAATCCCTAAATTCAAGACCTAATCTCATCAATATTACAAAAATAAACTCGTAAGACCCTGCTTGTGTGAAGTGCATCGGGGCTTTAGTCTCAACCACGGACAGAAGAAATGATTCTTAATGGTTTGTTTCCTCTGAAATGGAAGTACGTTTTGGCTTAGGGTCAGTAAATGCCAAACAAATACCATGTTATAATTCATTTAATTATATTCCAATGGTCAGTATTATCGTGAAGTCTTGAACGATCCACCTATTCTGCCTCCAGTCAACATGGCTGACCTGTGAGCAACAGAAAAAGCCCTCAGCACCTGATAACAAGTTAAAAACAATATGTTGTTTACTCTCCACTGAGAGATAACAGATCGTCTTCACTCTTGCTGGGATCAGTGATGTAGACAGTGGGTGTGGCCTGCACAGACTGATCCGCTAATATGGTCACCTCTGTTGTAAAGAACAAATCAATGTCTAGGTCAAACAGCACAAAGGTTTCCCTGCAGAGGTCAAAGTTCGCTTCTACCCCCTGTCCATTCAATTCTAGCCCCAAACTGGGAGCCAGATCGAAGTCAGGTTACCATTAGTCAATAGACAAAAGAGAACCTTGTGATTCTTATGTTGTTTATATCCCATATCAAATGTTACAGTATTATAATTTACAAGAGCAAAGTATAAATGTACTTGTTGTGCAGATATTACAGGAAATATATGAGATATCTGACACCCCCTGTAAATCCGAGATGTTCTGAAACTGGTGATGTAATCCCAGAAGTAAAACAAGAACATATTTTCTGAATATAAACATGTTTCCAAAGGATCGACACTATTTACTGGAATATCAGGCCAGTTCACTCACATGACACACTGGCCATTTCTTTAACAAAAGGGCTCTGCTTGACAGGGCAACAGAGGGACTGATCCAGTGAAAGGGATTGTGGGCTGGGAGAGAGAACAGCAGGGTAGCCCAGCCAGAGCAGGCCTGTGACATCACAAAGCCTTTCCCTGGTGACCCCTGACCCGCAGGACCTCTGGACAGAAGGGGAGCACAGAGGAGGCCCCCCATCCTCCACTACATGCCTACAGCTGACCAAAAACCTTTAACCCTTTCACTGACAAAAGGCTGGACGCCAGACTAAACTTGACTTTTGAGGTTTTCTGTTGGTCATCTTATAGGAAACTGATTTTTTTCAATCTTTTGATTGACAATCACACCAAGATTGCCAGAGCAGTTAGTGTGTCTATTAGCTAAAAGATTTGTTTTCCACTTTGTATTTCTATATTTATAAATCCCTTCCTGTGTGATAGTAGTATGTACTTCTTTATAGTTTTGAACTGTTGAGCATTAGGACATATTGCCCAAAACCTTCTATCCTCAGTGTCAGTGTCAAAATCAGTATGTTTCAGAAGGTGTTGCTAGTTTCCATGACCCCGCTCATGGGATATCCCTTCTAAGACCTGTGAAAAGTGTCCATGGTAGGCCAGGCCCACTGAATAGACACAGCTGTCCTGTCCACTGATATGTGGACAAACAAATGCCCTGAAAACTAAGCCTTTTCTTCTGGGGCGGTCAGGGTTACTCCAAACAAAGGCTAAAAGGCAAATGGCCTTTCAGAGATTCCTCTGTGTAGCAGACCATTCAGCAATTACACAGTGCCACAGCCTGCAGTGACAATGCAATCCCACTAACATAAGAAGTGAGAGAAGGCTAATTTCTAACTTTTTGCCAGTGTTTCCTGATTACTTTCACAAGTGCAAGTGTTACTTTTGCTCCAAACAGGGAAAAGTACTCAGACCCAGGGCTGCCTATTTATGGAGCATTTATGAGCTTTTAGATTGACTCTCCATCTACCTTTAACTGTCTCTTAAAATGATCCTATAACTGGACTGACAGCTTTAAACTCAAGCACAGCCAAGTCTGAACAACTTCCAATAACATGGAAACCCAGACTTTAGAGGGTTTTCCTCAGTCAAGAAAGGGGTGGGGGACATCTGCTTCCCATCTCCAGGTTAATAACCCATGAACTTGCCATTCTGATGGCCTGCATGTTGACACCACAGAGCGTAAACCAACCACTTTAACCCATCCTCCTCTTGGTCTCAACAGCAGAAAACAGGAAAAAAGTCCATGTCAGCCTCAAAGAAATCTTTCCACTCTGAGCTCCATACTTACTTGCGATAGTCAGACGTGATCTTTGGCTTAGGATAGCTCCGTATTTGTTCTGGGAGAGGCACTGGTAAAACCCTTCATCTGATTCCTCCTTGGTGTGTTTTATCTTTGGTATGTACAAGGAGCCGTTGGGCAGAAACTGTACGTGTTCACTTTCTGCCAAACGAACTCCATTCTTCAGCCACTTGATGGTGACCGGAGGCTGCCCATGAGCCTGACAGTCCAAGACAGCAGGGTCCTTTGGTAGTGCTGTAACATCACTGGGCTCTGTGATGAAGGACAACTCACTAAAACATAAAACACCTAGAGGACAAGAATGAGAGTATTAGTGAAGAGTTGATTATGGATAAGCTTCAAAACAATTACTATGTAGCCTAACAGACCACACATATCAAGTAGCATACTGGAGGAATATTATAATAAAACTACATTGGTATGACCAGAAATTATGAAAAATAATACTGTCATGATTGCTTAGTATGACACACTGCACTTATAGCAGCTGCATTAAGATGGGTACCACAGGTTCAAATGTAATGTGGTGTCCTGATTTAACCAAATGTATCTTTCAGAAACAACAACATTGTGTGTATAAAGTATGGTGTTTTAATATATTTGCTGTCACAAGTACCAGACTTCGTGACATGTAACTGACATTAACGTTAATGAGAGAAATAAAACGTGGTTGTACAGTTAAAGTTTAACAACCTATGTCGTTATCTCCTCCTCTTAGTCAACGTGGCTCAGGAAAAAACAAAATAGTTTAACATTTGCGTTATTTCAGAGAGAAACTAGCTAACAGGCAGCTGGTCAACGGTCCGTGGACGGACCTCAAATCAGGTCAGCAGCAGGATAACATCAGCAGAAAGAAAACAAAAACAAGACACTTACTTGATAAAGGAATGAACAAAACAAAAAGCAGCCAGTGCTGGTAGTTTTTCATCTTAAACTTGGCCATTTATCCGATTTGTGGTGTCATTTTCCCCCTCAGCGCAGCCCGCCGCTCTCCTGCGTGCTGTCCGGATATCCCCGCAATCTCTACTGCCAGCAGCGGAGCACCAACGGCTCTACAGGGGTGCCGGGGGCTCCTCTCACGCATGCGCAGACAGCACCGGCCAGAAGCAAGTGTGCCTGTGTGTGTGCTGAGTGAGGTGTGGGGACCCCAGGGGCCCCCAGGAGAAACTGCCACTATACGTGTGACTGGAAATTTTCATTCATTGCACCTACAGGATGATGTCATGATGAGAGACTGTGATTGTTTCCTGTTAGACCCTCACCTGGAGCCGAAACTAGCAGTAAAGATCATCTTAGAAAAGGCTTGTGTGTATAAGATTATAACCATCTTCATCTAAATCCTAAATAAAGGGGCGAAGAAATTCAAACTCAGAATGTTAATATTTACAATATAAATGGGGCAATAATGCAAACTCAGAAATTATTTTTCCATAACTGAGTAAACAAACTGTTCTCAGAGCAAAATAAGGTCACCAGAACCCTGTTTGAAGCTAGAAAGGTGGCAGGGTCCGCAAAATATAAACAAAGTAAAACAGTATGAAACTGTGTTGTCCTTTCAATGCCTACTTTATATATAAGACATTTATTGCATGCCCGGCTGTGATGAAGGAGGGATCCCTTTTTTGGTACTCTAATGTTTTTCTTTATCCATGAGGATGGTCAAAGGCAGAAGGATGAGGAAATAAACTGTAGTTTGTACAGCCCTCTGAGACAAATTTGTGACTTCCGGCCTTAGAAATCAAGTTGACTAGACTTGAACTGAGCTGTTCAAAGAGTTGAGAGGTTTTAATGTCTTTCAGTGGAAGTGTTTCCAAGATATATACAGCTGAAATGTACATAAATGTCAAGCTCAGATCAGATACATCCTGATAATTATCAAACTACAAAATGATCAGTAATCTACTTATTTGCAATGTAGCAACTCAGCCGAATGAGATCTTTTTTTCTCTGTGCATTAGATATTTAAGACAACAAAATAAGATGAACATAGTGAATTATCAGTTACCAAAGGCCACTGGTAATAGGGTCACACTGAACAGCATCTGCTTCTACCACAGAACCTGGTAATTATGAAGAGATATTGATGGCTGCAAGTCAGCTGCCTAATGAATTCAGATATTGATCTGGGCGACCGTGCCTTTTGACAATGACCCTCCCGTCTCCCAGCCCCTCATTCAATAGCCTCACAATGGGCTCCAGCTGTGAGATCAGCCATGCTGTATCAGCAAAACACCCATCCATTGGTTACAGGTAAATGCAGTCATCACATTCAGACTGTGAAACATGTTGTGCCTTCCAAAAGATATGATACAACTCTGATTCTCCACAGTTACTATAGATGGTTGCGTGATGATTTTAAGGGATTACTGCCACAAACCTGCACCTCCACACTCCACTATCCAATCAAATGAGGAGAGCGGAGTGTAATTATGTATTGATTAGAGCTAACTATTGATTTAATCATCTGAAGCCTTAAAGTTATAATTCAAGGCTCAAAGGGTCTGTTTAACAGCAGCTCATAATGTGTTTACTCAATAATTTAGATTTTTAGAAGTTATTTTATTAGTTAAATTTACATCCAGGAAATACACATGCATGTTATGTTATATATTTAAAGGACATTGTCTTTATCAGGAAACACACTTGTGTTGCAGTTTATCAGTTATGGATGTTTATTAACTAGGTCACTGGCATTTAGTGTGTCCAGACAACAGTTATTAAAATGAAAAACAGAGGGAAAAATGCTAAGTTTTTATTTCTCTGGACCCAAAACATAAAAATAAAAAAATGTCTTTACTCTCACAAAACCTCAACTGATGATTTTAGCTGTGAAAAGGATGACAAGACATCAGTGTCTAAAGTAAACACAAAAATAGTTATCTGTATTATATCCATAACCTCACACTCTTTGGATATTGATATATTGTATACAAATAGGAAACATGATCATGCTAGTGAAATCTGTCGACTCATGTTGCCAAATGTTGTGGTGTGGAGGTTACCGCTGGGCTCCACATGGCTAAAGGTTAGGCTGTTTGGCCATGATCAATAGGGTTAAGGTCATTAACATGTTGTGAATAACACGAGGCCCTGGGAAAGCAGAGCAGGGGACCAACGAACTGGGCGCTGATTGGCTGGAGCTCGTCTCTAGGAGAGGCCACCCCCCACTGACCTTAGGGGTCATTTGAAGAGCTGATGACCTCCAACCTCGTGCCAGAAGGGTGATGGGAAGGTTTGGAGTTTGCATGCTGCTAAAATATTAAAAGTGTGTGGGTGTTTGACCAAAAACAAACATCAGTATTAGCATAATGTTTGGAAAAATCAATACCATCATGTCATAAGATGGGGACAGTGCAATCCAAGATGTTTGTTTTAGAGATAGATGCTAGATATCTTTTCTAAAATGTTGTCATTACCTGATGACATTTAAACAGTACTAGCAATGACACCTATCATAGAAAATAAATCAAGCAAATGCCTAATATGACATTGTAGTATTTGTTAAACTACAATGACGATGAATAAGCCGTGTGAGGGTACTTCTCATAATCCAAAGCATCTTTTTACTTACTGCAATAAAATTCAAAATCATCAGCACATAAACACACAAGAACATTCTTTAAAAAAGTTTATTGGCTTTTAAAACCACTTTAAAAATCTCACCAGTGAGTACTTTCCATTGAAAAAAGAAACAACGCGTTTGCAATATTAACAAGCTACTGTACATTAAGCAGTACACCAGACAACACCACAGAGGAGGGTTTTTTTTTTCTACTGGTAGAAATGGACAAGATAGTCAAACAGAGTTGGATCTGGGTCAGTCAAAGGTAAAGAATCAGAGTCACTGCTTGATGGAGCTCCTGTACTCATAAAGAGGTGCATTTCCTTCATTCAAATTCAAATATCAGTGCCTTATTGTTAAAGAAAGAAATCAAGAGGAAATGTTAAATTTCTTCACAAATTCATTTTGCAAAATAAGAATATGTAAAATTGACAGAAAACAGTCATCAACATAACATATAGAACAACATTAACTTAGTAAACAGCACACAACAAAAGTAATGTAACTCATGAAACTAGCACCGCCAGTCTGGTTAACAGAACCTGCCCAATCACAGAAGACAGTGGTTACCAAGAATACAAAGTACAACAGAAGTCATCACACATGCGTGCGTACAATCATTTATCAACATAATGAGCATGTAGGTTTTAAAAGGTTATTTAACTTTTTTTTCCCTCAATGCTTTATATTCTCATGTATGAGAATGAGTAAGAAATGTGTATCTCACTGAGATTAATGCACATTTTGCTACAAGACAATTAGTCATTTTCTGACAGTTAAATTTCCCTACTCATCTTGTCATAAAAAATATTTTTTTTCTTTTTTTTCTGTGGGCATCCATCATTACATTTGTCCATAAAGATGTGGCAAAGCCATGTGTCATAAAAATTTAGTGCAATAATGTGAACCTCCAAAGTTTGTTGAAACATGAGTAATCGTTTTTTCCAGTGTCTGCTGAAAGGCTTTGAGCACAACGTCTGTCACAGAGATGTTTGCAACCAGCTAACAGTATCACAACTTTTTTTTTCTCAATATACCATGCTATTGATCCTGCTCAAAGCACACATCACTTCTGCAACCGCAGAGACCTATTATCTTTGAATAGAACAAAAGTAAAATAAAATCAGCAAGCGAGACCAGACAGCATTACTTTTACGACACATTGAGCCAGAAATGTAACACACAACATACAGTATCTTGCCGACTATAGATCTGTTAAGCTTTTTTTTTCTTTTAAAATGGCACATACTTAGCTAGAATAATGGCCATAATATAGTGTCTTGATACATCAAATCTCTATGTATCTATCCTATTTACAGATGGAGCTTAAACATGACTTATACAACATTGACAATAGCCAAAAACTCAAGCAAGCATCCTACTGTATCACATAGCCTACCTGGCTAGCAGTGATGGTTTCAACATGCTTTCAGGTCCATGGTTACCTATAAAACATAGGACAGTGACCATTTCACAAATTTACATACTGTACATAAGATTTATGCAACTTAATCCTTTTCCTCAAATGCAATAAAACTCTTTAATATCTCTGAGGCTGCCCGTTTCCCGTTGTTGTTAATGTTTACTAGGAGTGTCTCTATGTGTAATAATCTCTTATGTTATTCAAACAGATCATCTTTGGTATGGAAATAAGGCTGGATTCTCCACAAATATAATTTCAATTCCTCTTGATCTCAAGATGACATCAAAGCATACATGTCAGCCTCTAGCCTTCTACGCAACTAAGCCTTCTCCATACCATTGATATTCTTATCCGAGCTGGGAGTATAGCATGCCCAAAAAAAAAAAAAAATCTCATGACTGAAAGTGTGCCTGCCATGGTTTTCATGAAATGACAGCATATCAAGTTCCTCTAAATTCATTACTGATAAGGGCACACACAGTGTAGTTGTTAGCCTATACAATACGCATCTATATTGTAACACTGCAGAACGAAAACAATAAGAAATAGTACTGAAAATATCAGAGTAACAGCTGCCTTGATATGATGAAGCTCTGGATGGTTCCGAAGATTCTCAACATTATACTATATACAGTCACTCTACAGATGGCATAAGGCCTTGGACTTTGGGAATAAGGCAGCCAGTTGTTGATTCCTTTCAATGTATAGTCCACAAAGTGGCCTGAATTCCCATCTTCTCCCCACTGATTCGTCTTCTCCCTTTATAAGATATTAAACAGTACAAGAAGTATAGGCTTTAAGAAAATTTCACTCTTGGACAATGCTCAGATGTTAATCAGTTTTCCACTGATTTGGTATATGATAAAGTATAAAGATTATGTCATAAATTCAGCACCTGGCAGCAGAAGATGCTACCCTTTTTAATATTCAGATATGGCAGGCAAATGTACTACAACTATTATGTGCATATACTACAATCCCAATATTGTCTCCATTTGGTTGAACTTGAACTGCACACACTGAAAATAGTATACAACAGCATACGTTTTTGGTCTTTTGTGCCAAATTTCCTACCCATCTCGCTTTCATTAAGTGTCTGTTAAATACAAATATTGCATTATTGATTGGTTATAACATGGAAGATTATGTTTCTCTTAATGTTCATACCATACAAACCTGCTCTTTGCAAGTGCATGCTGCCACCGAGTACTCACACTTTTTTACTCGAAATGCTAACATGTCTAATTTTAGATGAGGGAGAAAAGTGGTTAAGTACTGAAACTCTTGGTGACAAATGAAAAAGGAGAGAAGTAACCAAACATCAGTAGGAGAGATTTTCTGGTAAGCCTGGCACTTTTAACAGAACGAATGGCAAAGTCCAGACAAATCCCAACAAATTATTGTTTAAAAACAGATGTACTACATACGCACCAAACAAACAACAGAGAACAGAACAGAATAAAAGATAACATTAGCCCAGCATCTCTACTGTAGTAGGTTGGTCTTTGCTTTCTAGCCAGTCAAAACCAGAGTTCACAGTATCACTGCATATCTGCTGAAAAAGCGGGTCGTTCTTCAGTTCTTCCAGTGTCGAGTCTTCATATTGTTCCTGCTGTTGATTAGGGTCAAACAGCAGGTTGGTGTCCAATGTGTTAAGGTCAGTGATGCTACTGGACAGATCTGAGGTCAGTCTGATGTCGTTTGAGAAGTCGGACGCCACGGCGTTGAGCTCTGAAGCTACCTGACCCACCAACTGGGAGCTGGGGTTGAGGCCATCATCCCCCAACAAGTCCTTGACAGTGTTATTGAAATCCAGCTGTTGTTGCTCGTCCTCCACCTCCTGCTGCTGTGTGCTCTGGAGGAGGAGCTGTGGTTGTGTCTGCACAGGATTCTCCTGGAGTTGCTGCTGCTGCTGCTGCTGCTGGTGGTCTTGCTCACCAGGACCCGCTTGTGCTTGGCTGTCCCCAGTGGAGAAACTCACCTGTTCTCCACTGCCAGTGGTGAGGTAACCATGCTGCTGGAGCTCGAAGGCAGCAGGGCTAGAGCTAACCGGCAGCTGAGTCTGGTGAGCAGTTCCTCCAGCAAAGCCAGGAGTGGTCTCCAGGATCTGGGTGAGGTTCATACGGGCCGTGTAGTTTGAGGGGAGGTTGTTTATGCCTAGGCCACGAACAGAATCATCCCCGTCAGCTTCCATCTTGCTGAGAAGAACATTGGTGATTTTGGCGGTGTTACTTTGACCCTGCACAGGCAGCATCTCACTCTGCATCATGATATTCAGAGGAACAGATTGGCTACGCTGGACCATGCTGTGGACCGAGCTGACCGTCTGGGAGTTGGATAGGATGCTGAGCACCTCAGACGTGATGGGGGAGTTAAAGGGGGAAACCACAGCTCTGGTGGTGGTGGTGGTATTTGTCGTGGTGGTTGGCGGGCCTGTGTTGCCACTGAAGTTTCTCTGGCGCACCGCAGGGCTAACGCTGCGGCAACGAAAAGTACTGGACGCAGATGAGGTTGATGCCTTGTTGTCTAACGGTGCGGGCACAGCAAAACTCTCCTGTTTAGTGGGAGTGGTTACCTGCTGCTGCTGTTGTTGCTGCTGTGGCTGCTGCTGCACTGGGGAAATGGGAGTCAAACGGCCAAAGTGAGCAGCATCCTGTCTCGACTGGGCCTGAAATGACTGGCCGGGAATTGCAAAGGCGTGTGGCTTACGAAATTGGTCATCTACCAGGTCTTGGTAGCTGGGCAGAATGCCGATGCTATGGTTGGACAAAGGACTTGCAGAGTTGCTGTTGTAGCGGTTGTTGATCCATTCCAGTTTGGCCTTGTCAGGGTGTGTTGCCATTGGCCTCTGCATGGGCTTAACAGGGCTGCTAGAGACAATGCTGGCGTCATGATAACCTGTGATGCTTGAGTTTATGGGAGTGAACGCAAAAGGGTTCCTGCACTCCACCGGGCTGGGGGGGACGCTGCTGCTGCAGTTGGACAGCGGTGTGCTGATGGGTGTGTGGCGACCCATGGCTCCATCCACAGGAGTGATGGGAGCCATGCGGGAGCAGGGGCTCTCTCTTGTCAAGCTGTGCCCAAGTGTCATTTCAGAGGTGGGAGTGGGTGTTGGGGTTGGAGTTGGCGTTGGTGTGGGAGTTTGGACAGGAGTGGTACTGCTGTGAGCAGAGTGGTAGAAGGTAGTGCCGGCCTGGTGAGCACTGAGGATAGAGCCTTGATTGCTTGCTGACTGGCCTTGCAAAGACACGTCAACACAGCTACTGAACAGACCCTTCAGCTTCATCTGCTCCTCCATTTGGACCAGCTCCTCCACGATGCTGTCCTGGGTCATGTCGTCGTCATTGAACGGAAAGTAGTCCATGGTGGGCTGAGAACCTGCAAAGTCAACCATCTCCTGCGGGAGGGTGATCTGGCCTGAGGCCTCAGAAGGTTGGGCTATAATGGAAAGTTGGTCAGTAGGGGCCTGTTTGTGTTCTGCTGGTATCTGCTGAGCAAACGCCTGCTTCCGGAGCTCATCAACCTCCCATATTGTGCTCTTTAAGTCGCTCATCACAGAGGCTTCGTGTGCTCCTGAGTTGGCTGGTATGGCACGAGGGTCCCCGGTGATCTGCTGCAGCAATGCCTGATCAGACGTGCTGCTTCCAGCTGCTCCTATGCTGGTATCAGTGCTAAGTGAATGGTCTTCGCGTTTCACAACCAAGGCCTGGGGTTTGACAACAGTCTGGGTGCCCTCAGTGTGCGTGATGGGCGAGTCTGAGAGTGCAAGGATCTGTGTGGGCCCAATAGAGGTGTGTTTCACAGTCACTTTGCAGGGGGCACTCTCTGGTCTGGCAGGGGTTCCCGGTCTGGGGATCCTCTTCACTGCAGCACTGACTCCAAGTTTGGGATTGTCGATTACAGCCAGTGGCTGCTGGGAGATAAACACCCTCTTCACAGGAATCACATGGGAGTCCCCGCTTGAGCCTGTGCGCTTCCTGGGGCTCTTGGCATCTGAGCAGGGATCCTTTGATGTCGGGGTAACAGCGGAGGAGCCATTGGATGAAGTGTTGCCATTGGAGTTCTGATTATCAACAGTCAAGTACAAAGTACTGTCATGGCAGTTACTGTTATTGCTGTCCTGAGTCCCAGCTACAGCTACAGAGGTGGGAGGGGATGTGGGGTCATTTTTTATCCTTAAACCTTTGTCTGGGCCTGGAGAACACTTAACCAGGAAGCTTGGCTCACTGGCAGCCCTGAACTTAGCCACTCTCTCCTCTTTGGACCCAACAGCTGTTTTCTCTGTGCCAGGGGTGGGGTTATTGTCACTTCCAGCTTCAGACACAGCTTTGGTGTCAGTGGAGTGGGTTAGGGTGGAGAATGGGGCACAGGGTCTGATTGCAGGTGACGGAGGGGCTACCGAGTTCACAACTTGTAAGTGCTGGGATTCGTCCAAAGCTGCTGTGGTGTTCACACCAGCCGAGGCAGGACGCACGGTTGTACTGCTGCTGCTGGGAGCCAGAGCGATGGCCGTCATCTTCACCACGTTGACTGAGCTGACGTGGGGAGTGGGCATCACAGTTTTTATAGGGCTGTTGGTGATGAGCAGGGTCGGGGGTGAGCGCAGCGTGATGGCACTGGTGGCAGAGGGCTTGGGCAGAATTTGGGCGTACCGTGTACCGTGTCGTGCCAGCCGGTCACCCACAGGACTAGCAGAGATATTCTGGGGGGTTTTGGGGGACTGCTTGAGAGACTGAGTGACCACCTGGAAGTTCACAGGCAACACTTTCCCCTCTGTTGTCCCTACAGGGCTGGGTGAGGTCATCAACTGCCTGCCTCTCTGTACCTGGGAGAAAAACAGTGAGAATATAAAATTACACTTACAAGCACATTTATATTCAACATATTCTGAGTATAATTAGCAGGACTTACTGAGCCGCATACCGTGACTGGGCTGGGGACAGCTGCTACTACGATGCCTATGGTTGGCTGTGGGGAGAGCAGAGCAGGGCTGCCACAGGGGATGGTCGGGCCAGGGGTACTGGCCTCTGTTCTCTTAATCTGGGTCTCACTGGGCAGGGGTGAGTGGAGCTTCTGCTCCTGCTGCTTCTTCTGGATCTTGCGCTGCAGTTGCTGCTTTGCATCAACAGAAGGAGAGGGCAGGGTCTTCACCTGGGGCTGGAAAGAGTTTGCCTCAGCTGTGGGCACAAATGCAGAGGCTGGAGTTGGCGTCTTCATTCCTGTCGAGAGGAGAAGAATTCCAAGAATTATGAAAAACCAAAAGCACTTCAAACCAGAGGAGGTCAATAGTGGCAGTTTCAGGACTTCTGGACTTGCAATACCACACATAAGTGAGACAAGTATTATGAAGAGTATTATCAGTTAAGTATTTCAAACTTGCAAAAAGGTTTGAAATTGAATTGAAAACCCGAATCCATCTTGCTGACAAGTACATATATTGGAAAAGCGTCCCCATTTGTTCCAATTTATTTCTAATTTGTAAGCAAACCATTGATCTTGGTAAACAATGGCTTTAATCTTTTATTTCCAAAACTTCTTTGTTCTTTAGTGGTAGTATTTAGTGGAAGTATTTATCATTCTTTACTAATGGACAATATCTAATTTTCACTTCATGCAAGCATGAAAACAAAATGACTACATAAATTGTTAATGAGAAAGCAAAGCAGAGAATTCTTTTTGATTTTAGGCTGGTTTTAATTTGTGCTTCATGGCCATTTTCATCACGTACTGAGTACAAAAAAAAATCTTCCTAGAATATCCCCTGAAATGAATGAAAATCCGGTTGAAGAAATATATTCTACCACATCCTATGTTAATTACCAGAAAACTTTCAGCTAAAATGTCATCATGAGGGGCGTTACTATGAGACGAGGTTTACAGACAGCTGAATTAACAAGTTACATTTTCAGCACCATGGACAGCTGACAACTTTGTGCATGCACTCGCTGCTTTGGGAGACGCATGTAGAAACGGGGATGGGAATTGCTAGGCATGACTCTATTCCTATTTTTTTTTTCTACTTTTAAAAAAACTTGACTACCTTCACAACACAGCAAATTTGTAATAATCCATACTAAAAATAAACAGATGAATTTACTTTGATTATCTCTGCACACAATCAGCCATCCTTACCAAAACTCAAGAAAAAGCCTAGCATTGAACATGATGCACGTTTACTTTTACCATCCAGTTGGTTCAGCCATGAGAACGCACAGCCCAGTGTTACAAAGTTGTTATAGGTGATCATAATGTTGAGAATTGGGGTTTAATTTCTGATTATTGATTTCTCTACCTGTATAAACCACGACATGTAGTAGTGATTATCATAAGGATAATAATCACAAATGTTGCCAACAAATTACATTTTTGAAAGTTATTCGCTTGTGCCTTTCCAACTTAACCTCCTAAAAGAACACTTCAATATGATGCTGTCAACTACGATGTACAGCACCCGGCGAACTTAACAAACTCACACAAACACAGACTGTGTAAAAGTCCCGCACTCGTAGATCTTTACCTGTGGGTGTTCCGGTCATAACAGTGAGTGCAGCCATGGATTTAGTACCAATGTAGTGGCTATTGAGCAGGAAGCGGGCCAGGTCCTCCACATTGTCAAACTGACGACTCAGGACCTTTTGGGCCCACTCACACACCAGTCCACAGGCTGCAGATCTCATTTCATCTTCAGCACTCGGAGACTGACCTGACGGCTCCATCAGCTCACACTGCAGCCAGGCAGAAGACAGCAGCAGGTGGATGAGCATCAGACTATTTTAAAAGCCAGACTAGAAATGTAATGTATGTTGTTGCAGTGTAACTCACCCCGTCACCAGATTTCTGCAGATCCAGGTTGGGTAAGGATGGCATGTGAACAAAAGCTTTCTTCCTTAACCCGCTATAACAGTATGTGAGAAGGAGTTAAGGTTTCTGAACACATAATGACTCTGGATGTGTCTACTCATTCCTCTTATTCTCTTCTAGGCCCAAGGAAGAAGTCACCTTATTTAAATTATCTGCCAGAAACTGTAAATCTAAAAAACCTCAGAGCCAAACAACAGCTTTCAGCTCTGTGCCAAGGATTCCCACTACCGCCTTTTTAATATGCCTGCAACAGTCCTCAGGCGATTAGTGGTTTATAGTTTTGTTTTTAAGATGAACTTAGTAGAATGAAAACAAAGTAGAATGTGCAGTTGACTAGTGCCCCAGTCAACTGTCACTTCACAAGTAAACACACTGCAAAGACTACAGCCCACATCTAGCTAGCTCGTCTATCCTGCACCTGTGCGAGAGGAAATAAGTCTTCATACCACCAGGTAGCGGTAGGAAAATCTCACTAATGTCGCCACTTATAATCGAGAATATGTCTGATAAAAAGTTGCAAATCGCACAGGTGAAGAGGTGGAGGTGAAATATAAAGAGAAACTGCACTAACCAGGTGAAATCATGGATGCTACACTTTCTCTTCTTTCTGTCGGCGATGGGTTCCACCACAAACTCAACATGCTCATGGGTCATAAAGCTGCTGACAAGGGCTGAGTAGTGCCAACGGTGCAGGACATACCGCAACAATAGGGCCACAGAGGCTCACTGACAGCTACCGACATTGGCCAACGGCAAGGCACTGAAAGGGGAAGTGTGTAGGATTTAGTGGGATCTGGCAGTTGACTTTGTTAGCAGGTTCACCAGAATTAAAGGATATTTGGATTTGCCCCTCATGCCCAGTCGACGTGCTTTCATGTTAGGAAAGACATTCTTCATGATCTTTCCAAAGTCTGCTGCACTCAGTGGATTGTAGCCGAGATTGTCACAATAGCTCCTGCAAGAGAAGAGAATCCGACATTAGATTATAAACTTGTGCATACTGTATATTAGTCCCCTCTCCTCCACTGACCCCATACACTTACTTGTATTCATCATACACCTCTTGCTTTGGGAGGGAAGTCTCTGGGTGCTCTTCTAGGTGATTCCGTATCCAGTTGAATGCATACATCTGTTGAGTACGGCTTGACGACATGGAACTCTGATCACTGAAATTGGCACATGAGAAACATAAATCTGGTGAGGCAGTGTCCTCGACTTGTATGCATCATTTCTTGTTAATACAGAAACTTTTAATACCATAATCCAGGAGTGGAGGACCCCCTCTCATTCTCAGTCCAAATGGGCAGAATTGGGGGGTTGGGGTGATGAATAGATATGGGGAAACAAATGAAACACAGACAGCTAGGTATAGCAAAAGTCTACATATATCAGTGGTTTGCTTCATAATGATAATCAATCATACAGCTGAAAAATGAATGAAAACTTTGCATGAGGAAAGAACCCAGCCGTGACCCCCCCCAAAAAATGTCAAAAAGCAAAAATAAATCTTGAAATTCATCTTAATTTAGGAGCTACCAGCCTAAACTGCATCTGCGCAGTAGCCTGTGGATAGTGAATTTTTTGACAAGCAATGAGACAACAGTGCCAATAATGTAATGAGAGCCATAACAAAGCAGCCGTGTGTGTGTGAGACAAAGAGCAAAGTGGAAAAACTTGAGTACAGTGTGTGCTTGTGACACACCTTTTGTCATTGCCACTGCTGGGACCAGAAGGCAACTTCAGGTAGAGGTAGAGCTTTTCGATGTCTGTAAACTTCTCAACATCTTGCTGTAAACATAAAAATATCACACAAACACACAGAAAAGATCAGTGGTATAAACAAGGGGTGTGCAAATTTATCAGCGGAACATCTGTATTTGCTGATATTTGTTTTGTTGACTGATATCAGTCTATTCGCGAATAAGATGGATTCTGACGATAGCAGTGTCTGATGTTTATCTGTTGTCTCACATCAGTTTTGTGCTGGCACATTCATGAGCTACTGGCTCGTCACATCCCTGCCTACAGTTTGTAAGGCTCTTTAAGAACTGAAGAATTCGTATCATTGAGTAGGTAGTTAGTCGAGGGCAGAAAAGGCTTTAGAAGCAGTTACTTTTACAGCCTAGTATCACCACTGATTCCCCAAATTGATTCCCTTCCGATTCACCAGGTCCTGACTTGATTTGATTCAAGACTCAATATAGTCAGAGGATTTTCAGTTACAATACCAATTTTGCTTGGTTATGAAAGTAATTCTGAGAGAACTCGTGCTGTACAAGGAACTAGGGCCCAACTGATAAATCTTAATCTGATTATAGCCTATCTGAGAATAATCGTTATCGGCCAAAAGTTGTCCGATAGACGCCAATCTTAACACTTTTATTTTCTTAATAAAGTGCAGGGAATATGACTTGGTTTTACTTCTCCTACGGTGGGGGACCGGAGCGCTGAGCAGAGCTGAGTTTGCCTCCACGATAGGTTTATAACTAGTTTGTGAAATAAACAATGACCCCATAAGTTTCCTGTTTCAATTCAACCCACTTGTCCATGAGTCTTGACCTGCTTCTTTGTGTCGGTCATGCTTATCTTGTTTGTCATGTTAGCAAGGTAAAGTTAGGCTAACCTAGCTTGACTTTAGTGCAGGCCAGCGGGGGAGAGGGGAGGGAGGCAATCGTGCTTAGTGAAATGCACTGCTGGCCTGGAAGTAAATTAATAATATACGTCCCCATCCTTTACTCTTCTGCAACAGCCGTCATGTCACTCTTATTGATCATGATTTCACTTTGCCATATTAACGTTAACCTTATAACTGAGCACATTAAGACTATGTTCACTCCAGCACCCAATGTTGGTAAAGGTCCCAAAAAATCCATAGCAGTCGGGCCCTACAAGGAACCCCCTAAACTGGTTCATTGGTAAAAATATTAATATTTACAACCAAAATTGACTTAAATGGTTTTGGAGATTTGTGGTTTAAATCCGCCTATGGAGAAATGAATGGGATATAGTTATGACAGATGTAGGCCTATTTCAAAAGACGAAATAATCATTTAATCCAAAAAATTGATTGTTTTTAAACCGAGCCCTAGTTACTCTAAAAAACAAAACAAAAAAAAAAGGATATTTTTCATGTGAAAGACTTTTTTTTAATGTTGTTTCATACATTTGTTTGTGCTCTTTCAAAAAGATACTGTAATGAAAGGCTTAGTGACCTTTAAACAGTTCATTTGTTCATAATGAAGACTTCTTTTTCTCTGTCGCACAAAAGGAAATGACAACAATAACAAAATAAACAACAAAAACATTGGCCAAAACTGTTATTTTACACTTTATGTTATCGGTCCAGAATGTCACAACTGGTATATCCATAATATAAACAGAAACAGAATATATACATACAATATGCTTCCTGAGAGTAATATAAGTAAAATAGAAGTTGTCATTGATCAAAACACTAAAAATCCTATTTCACGCCTAATTGGCATAGGATAGGATAAATAGATTGTATGTGTGCAGAAAATTTAGGCTATCCAGGTCAGAATTTAGCGCCGTTTTCAAAAATCCTACACAGGTATGACACACAACCTCCTCACTATTTATTCCCCCCCATCTGCTTTTCATTTGGTGTCTAAGAATGGATTCATCTTCCCTCTTCCTTTTCTATTTGCCTCTTTGTTGCTAAGGAAACCAATACTTGAATGAATGAGGTGAGAGCTGTCAGCCAATGAGCAGCGACTGAAACTGCTGTTTACTACACACCCCACTGCGACAAGCATGGATTACCTGATTCCTTCTCTGCTCAATTTGATTGACATTGTTTGACTTTTAACTACAAAATGTCAGATACGAGAAATGTTTTCTCAAGCCATCCATTGGCTACACAATGCTAGCACCACCTGTATACTAAGGGTTAAGATCAGCAGCTAAAAAAAACATAATACTGTACCACTTTATGTGCTTTGAATTGTTCCAAAACTCAAAAAAAAAAAGGATTTCAGTCATGTCACATCCAAGAAAAACCCTGCATTTGTTTTCATACGCGTTACTAATAATATTTCAGTAAGACATTACTACAGTTATGTCATGGAACACGTTACAATTTCACCAGTAACAATCATAATGTTTTATAAATCATTATTAAGCAATTGATTCTTGTTAAATTGCCAATAATATTTATGTAAGTTATCTATAAACATTATTTGGATGGACATTATAAAGTTGCAACTGATGCGTATCAACCTTTACAACTGCTTAATAAGTGGTTTGTAAAGCATTTTCTTGTTTGTTAACAGTGAAATAACTATTAATTAGAGCCCGACCAATTTTATCAATATTAACAATATTGCCCTATCACAGATATATCGTATCAGCGTATATGTTGTCCGTTTTGTGGCGATATGAAAACATAATGCAAATTATGCTGATACTTTTTATTATTATCAAATTCCCTGTGTATCAAATTACTGTTTCAGACGTCATTTTGGACAATTAAGCAATAAAGTATCCTGCATTGATTACGTACCTATCTCTGTCACAAGTTTATGATAACCACATTTGGGGGATCACTGCAAAAAATGTGTGTTTGTGTTTATATTCTATATATAGAAGAATATCAGCAGATATATCTTAAGTAATGAGTTTGACTCCTTAATATCGTTATGGACAGTATTGGTCGGGCTCTAGTATTACCTAAAGTTTAATTAACAATAAATGTACTATCAATTAATGATGGTTTTTATAAAGTGTTACCATTAATTTTATTACGTACAACTGTTCCTTTCCTGCAGTGACATGACTGAGGTGACTTGTTATAAAAAGGACTAAACCTGCCTGCAGAAATCTGTCAAACACCAGACAGACTTGCTGAAATTAAAACACTGTCTGTTAACCGTCTGTATTTTTTATTAGTAACAAGAGACAGAAAAAGCTGTATGATGTGGCTTTGATGTCACTAACATAGCTTTGTTGCTGAGTAGAAGGTTTGGGACACTTCAGATGAATCCACAACAAAATGTGCATAAATAGAAAGCTTTTAGGTCGACACACGTGACGGAGATAAATGCAGCTCATCTTCTGTACACGACAAGAAAGCTGCTCCTTTGAATATTGTGAAATTGGATCTAAGTGTACTTACAGGACAACATAATATATACTACTCTTACTCTATTATGGAAGAACAAATGTTATTATCGTCGTTTTGTGTCTGTTACTACGATGCAAATATTAAGTAAGCGCTATGCTTTCAGTTCAGTTCAGTTCAGTAAGGCTCATCAGGCTGTAAGCACCAAACACACATTTATATATTGTTTTCGTAGTAAAAGCTAAGCTGCAAACCTGTTCTTATTATCCACCAACCAACACTTTGTGTGACCTTTTGATAATAAGGGGGTTGGTAGAGTGTTAGATAACAAATAACCAAGACTACCAGTAGATCAGTGCGTTGAGGATACTCACCAAAATGCTGTCCACTTTTGATTGTACAGATTTGCTGCAATGAGAAAGAGAGAGCAAAAGTCAGAAATGTGAATCGATATCACACATTACTCTGGTTACGTTTTGACTCAGTCGTTTGTGCTGTACGACTGTAACCATGCAGTAAAATGTTACTGAAATCAAGACGTGACATTTCTGTAATATGCATCGACTCAGATCATCCTAAACAGCAGCTTTGGAAAATATTCAGACTTCTTCACTTTGTGCACTTTATTGTGTTGATGAGTGGACCTTTTTTTCAAACTTCAGCTGGGCCACTAAAATATTCAGATTTTCTTGGATTGTAAAACGTCACCATTTCTTCACAGTCCTGTGAGTATTTGGCTGCATTCATGTTCTCAGTCCCTGCCAGGGAGAAGCACCTACACTCTGTGATGCCCTGCTCTATTGTAGAAATGGTGTCAGCCAGGTGATAAGCACCATCCTGTACCGGTTCTTCAAGGCCACCCAGTTCCTCAGACTTCATGGTTTGGTTTTGGTCTGAATATCCAATCGACATAAAATCATTCCACTGATCAAGTTCTAGATACTCACACACTTACTACTCCCTTTGCAATGGACTGTCAGAAGGTTACCGTAAAGGAAGTAGTAAATCTCGATTTTTGACACGTGGGAATTATTTTGCACCATCACTGACAGATGTGATGTCGCCCGATTGTAAATTTCACATCTGTAAAATGCAGCGACTTGCACTGAGGGATCCGTTGTTCCACAGGCCTTTGTTAACTTGTCATGGTGTGAAAAGCAAAGCACAGGTGTGACCGATAAAATCAATGATGACCCTGAAACTGAAGCAGCCAAATGGAATCCAGCTAATTATTAATTATTAGTTACACATGTGGCTTCCTGCTGTGACATGTCAACATGTTTTCTGTAAAAACCTCAACTCGTGGGACTCAAATTCAGAATTTGGCCACACAAATTATAGGGTGGACAATACATTTTTTTGTTATATCATGTTATGATTTAAGTTTTATCTTTTTCTGGTTTTTAAAGAGTGAATTACAGTGAAGTGACGTCATTTTCTGAATTTCTGACATCTAAGTCATTATATCCACATTACTGATGATCATTTATCAAAAATCTCATTCTGCTAATATTTTGTGAAAGAACCAAAAGCTAACCCAACAATATTGTCATGATATCAATCAAGTTATTGAGTCTCTAATATTGTGATATTTGATTTTGTCGCCCCAGTCACATTATTTATGAAGCGTTTTTGAGGAGGTTTCAAAATATCTAGATATGGATCTTGATTGCGATATAGCCGCAAAGTGTTGGGATTTTTTTTCTCATTTTAATTAATTTACAGCCGATATTTAGACCCGCATTTTTCAACTCATAGAGCAGAAACTAAACCCTAGTTGCATCTCACCGCACCCTTTACATCTCGAGCAGCAATTCTGTCTCATAATTCTACTCTTTTTTTTACTTACACCAAAGATTACAGATCCAAACAGGAGATTTGTTCTAATATCTGGTTGTATTAATTCAATTAGGATCACTTTGTTGAATATGTGTGGCCCAAATTCTGATGACCTTGCATTTTTTGTAAAACTTTTTGAATTTCAGGATGGATCCTCCATTATCTTCAGCGGTGGCGACAGACAGATAGATCCTCCTCTAAATCTCCTCCAGCAAACACTGAATAATCTGATCAAATGAAAATACTATTTTAAGGCCTCTTATTATTACTGAAGAAGCTATTAAAACAATGATGATGAGTCTGTACAAAACCGACATGTGTTGGGTTTTTTTTTGGTTTTTTTACGAGAGCCCGACTGATATTTAGTTTTTAGGACCGATGCCAATACTGATATCAGGGAGTAAAAACATTCCTTTATCGATGCATCAGCCGATATACACACATTTTTTTTACAGTGATTCTTCAAAAATGGGGTTACCAAACACAAAAATATGTAATGGAGGTGGGATATTTTACAGTTAAACAATCATTTTAAAGGTCTCAAATGACTGAAACAGTAAACATCACTTGAAATTTGAAATGTATTGATTATAAATCATCCCACGCCTCGTTTTCTGCACTGTATTCCTTAAAACCAAGCGTTTTCATACCTGCTGATATCGACAACATCTACGCCGATACCGATATATGTGTGATCTGCTGACATATCGATCAGGCTCTTTTTAAAAAAATTTAACATCTGGAGAGCAACATTTATAGGTCAGGACATCTCTCATCATCATAATCCTGTTTTGTCACACATTTTACTTTGCTAAAAACAAAATGGTAGCACCTCTCATTTGGATATTGCCATTTTGTGAATACTTCCATTAATTGTGCAGCCCCTGATTGAAGATACTTGAAGGTGATGGGGGACCCAAGCTGACATAATTGAGTATGAATAATTCCCAGAGCCACTGCAGGAAATAAACATGCACACACCATAAAAACCACCGTGAGCACAGGAGCGTGCTGTATTATCATTAAGAGCATTAGATCAGCGTGTCTCTGTGGAGCTGTCTGCTCTGACACCTGTCATCCTGAGCATCAGAAGCACCACCGGTGGATCTGGTGTCATCTATCACATGGCCTCCTATGGCTCGATGCTAATCATTATAGCTGCTATGGCTGAAACTAACCCGACGCTAACGTGTTATTAATGCATAAACAGGCAGCGGGCAGCGTAGCCGCCGCGTTTCGGGTGAGATATCTCGGGTTAGCACGGGAGCACTCGTGTTATTTCCAGCCGCTTTGTGCAGCACACATCCTCCCCTGCCACTCCAGAAGCTAGATACGCTAATTACGAGGCTACGGCTAGCGAAAAGGACAGTGTGGCAGCTCGCGCATCGTTCACATCCTTACCAAATTGAATTCTTTATTTTGAACTGTAACGCGTTAGCCTCGGGCCCCTGGAGTCCTGGCACCAACGCTGGAAGAGAGCCTAATCCCGAGGCAGGCTTCTGACCAGGTTGTTGTTGATCATCAGCCATCGCGATGGAGGGGTGGTGGGGGAGCTTTAACAAGTAGGCCTCATCCCCGGCTGTGCACTGCACCGGACCCACCGCTGCTGGAGCGGCTCAGTCAGCTAGGACAGCCCGCTGAATCCACCACAGGGCATGGCTACAAACACTGTGATCTGACCCTCGCGAAACACAAAACAAAACCCCAAAAACACCCGGGAGTACAAAAGGCATTTCGCAGAGATCTCTCCGCTGCCGCAAATAGCACGCCTGCAGCAGCCAGCAGCAGCTACAGACGAGCTGCCTGCGTCAAGTTCCGCACAGGAAGCAGAGGCCAGCGCCGGAAGTGCGCGGGGAGCCGGCCTTCCAAATAAAAGCACGCCACTCGTAAGATGCAAATGTAAAAACAAAAAAACAAAAAAAGATATACAGTACAACAATGTGAAATACATTTGTACGAACTTAAATAATGACTTAAAATGAACTGTGTGGAAATGATTAAACCAGGATTATGGACTTGACAGTCTGTTAAAGAAATAACAAAAATATGTTGTATATAACATATCACACACACACAAAATATATATTTATCAACCTGTCATGGCTGGTCCCAAGTAACCGCTTAGTTCGCTTATTGGTTATCGGTTGACGTTTTGTCGTCCGCAAAACATTTCTGGAGCTTCACAGAAAAGACAGCAGTGCAGCATTCTCTGAAACAACTGAAGTAGATGGGGGCTTGTTGTAAAACGTAAAGAAAGTTACAGTCCCTTTTAGTGCAGGATGTATACAAAAAAAGATGGAATTTTGTAAAAACACTGTAATGTAATCAGCCTGCAGAAGCCTCATTCTAGCCTCAGATAAACTTATTTTTACAGAGAAAATTGTTTGTAATTTGTGGCCCTCATTACTTCCATTGGAAGCACATTATTTGGCGATCTTTTAACGGCAAAGAGGAACAATTACAGCAAGCAAAAACTGTTTTAGTTTACATATAGGCCCCGGTTTACTGTTTAAAGGAAAAGTTACAAAGAAATTAATAAAAAATTAACATATCCTTTAAGAAACCAACAGGGTAAGGGTGTGCATGAGGTCCAAATAAAACTCCTCAGTTGACCTCCTTCTCTCTTCCAATTTGGGCACATTTTTGTATGCTGGAATATCACATTTCAATTTATACTAGCTGTATGTGTGTGTGAGCGTGAGAATGTCAATGCTAAAACAAACAATCAAACAAACAAACAAACAAAAAAGAAACAAAATGAGTTAAGGAAACTGGGATATGGGTGCGTATATGTGTGTGCATGGATATGCAAGAAAAGTCAAATGAACTATGTCACATCATTTTTGGGAACCCAAAATAAAAATTCAAATACATCACAGAATAAACAATCAAATATTGAAATATCCCTCACTAATTTTGAGTAATATTGGGGTCATTTTAAATAAAATTTTGAGGACATTATTGTATATGTACTTTAGGGATATTTAATCTAACATATGTTGCTGGGTACTTACCACCTACCTACCATGAAACCTCCAGACATGTAAACTGTGTGACCTCTTCTCCCACATTATTCCCCACTCCTATAAACTGGAAAAAGGCTTTTTAAGTAAACACACCCTCGCTCTGTCGTTTCCTATAACTGAATGTAATTTCAAACAGACTTTTACTCTACAGATCCTGACAGGGGTTTCAGTTGTTGTGTCCTACAGCTTGACGCTGGTCTGTGCGCTGCAGTTCCGCTGTCAGCCTGCAGGGGCGCTGCTGCAGGAAGCTGTCTGATCAGATAGTGACAATGACGGGTAAACAGCCAGCGTGATACCACCTCACCATGTAAACCTGTCATTTACCAGCGCCTGTGTTGGCATCGATATGTACCAATGTGTTTCTATCGATTGATTATGTGATCAGACCGAGCTGAGACACTACACAGACAGCACACACACAAACACACACACACACACACACACACACACGCACAGATTGCTCCAAGATGTTTCTTTGCTCATCACACAGCTTACTATTTTTTCCTTCGGCTGAAATCTGAGACACAGCTGGCGGAAAAAATAACCTCCTGAGAGGATGAGTTGGATGGAGACTGTCTGCAGCAGATATAAATATAACGTCCAGTTATGTCACATCAGTTAACCTGCAATAAATGACAGGTATCACACACCAAAAATCCAGTTAATTTGATTTAATTGCATTTCTGTTTTTAACCCACACATAATTAGTAATTGCCTGCTCACCCCCCTCGTGGAAATATAAATGTTAAAACGTAAAAGAATGAAGCCACCAGGTCAAGAAAAACAAGACCCATATAAATTCTTCCATCATGACTTATTTTGTGCTGCCATCTGTTGATAGAAACAGGTAATGTTACTCCACTGGTCCAGTGACACCACGCTCATGAAACATAATGCAAGACAGCAATAGACTCACACACACACGGGGAAGGCATGTCTGCAGACTCTTGGATGACCTCTTCAGATGAGAATAAACAGGAACAAGAGGGATAATATAAATGTTGCTGCTTGGTTCGTGTTTGTTTGCAGTGCTGGAAGGCAGATTCATTTATTTGATGTCTCTTGACCTGCACCCAGAAGAAGCCACACTCACACATTGTTCACACATGTTTTTCATTAGTGTGACCTGGTTTGTATTGTGGATGGCTGTCTGAGATTTGTGAAAGCGTCAGCGAAACTTGGTTGGATGAGACCTTACATTTTTGTCAGTCATTTTAACTTACACACACACAAAACTACAAAGGAAACATTGTTATCCAACATTTGAGATATAGGGCATAACTAAAAACAGAGCATTGGGCAGATTAGCATTCCCTAATTAATTTAGATTAAGATAAATTAATTAGATCCCCCCAAAATGTGTTATAGTATATAGTATATATATAAGTAGGCTACTTTTTTCTGGGAATAATTAACCAATTGGGTGTAATTACAAGGAAAGACACTGGATTCAGAAAATAATAATCACAGGCGATATATTTCTGTAAGCAGTATCTTGAATGTCTTTATTACATCAAAGGAAGTTTCCCCCCAAAATGAAAATTCAGTCATTATCAACTCAAAATCAGGGGAAGTTTCATTGTCAACAAAACATTTCTGGAGCTTCACAACAAAACAGTGTTGCAGCATTCTCCTAAACAGCTGAAGTAGATGGGGACTTGATTTAAAATAATAATAAAAAAACAACTGAAAAACAAAACCCCGGCATAATCCTGGACAAATTCGGCACAGAGGAAGCTCGTCTGCCATTGCACAACAAAAACAGGAAGAGGCATAGTTTTCCCTGGTCGCTATCCTTAGGTAACAATGGAGCAACTGTGGAAACTCCACACTGCAAAAAAAAAGACAACCGGACTGATGGAGGAGACAAAGAAGCTGAATAGGGAGAGTGATGGAAACCGAGGTGAAACAAGGGCTTTGACTCAATGGAGAGCGCTGATGTTGTGCCAAAGTCTGTTCCCGTGTTGTTATGTGTTTCTTCTTCCCTGCAGGACTCCTTTTTTTTCAACTACATCAGTAAGCAACAAAACCTGCCTACAACCAGGTGTTATGTTTGGCCTTTCCAAAGCACTGAGATCAGGGTTTCCAGGTCAAATTGGGATTATTACCGTTGTTTTTATGCTTTGGTGGTAGTTATATTGCCATATAAGACTGTGTTTTCAGCTGCAGTGACAACAGTAATACCACATGGAAACACTAGGAGGAGATGATTTCAAAAGTTGTCTCTTGCTGCTTTAAATAAAGGCTGAATAAAATATAAACAATTTCACAAATTTGCAGTGTGACTGTAAATGAAGACATCATTCTCACACTGAAATCAATAATTTGCTGTTCAGGTTAATGATCATACACAGGTTTGTTTCCAACACCCTGTAGAGTGATACAGGGGCTGTGCTTCATATGAACTTTGATTTTAAATAAATGCATGAAAGTTTAATTATTTATAAAGAATAAAGTGGTGCCAACAGAACTTAAACCCCTAATCTCACCGATGGTATTTATTGCTCTCTATGCTGATGATATTCTTCTTGTAGCTGAGACATAAAGAGACCTGACCAGTATTATTGCTTTATATTGGTACTGTGGTCATACACATTCAAGAGACAAACATTTTAGGAGAAAGTATATGGCAAGAAACATATTTGATTTACATTTTGGTTTATTACCTTTTAACAAACACTGATAAGCTATCCTCGAATGTCAAATGTCATTGGATGATGTTTGATCGTCAGTAAGACTAACTGATAAACTGTGGTGTTTTGTGTTTTTTCTGGGGATTTTAAACAAATAAGATGATTCTGTGCAGAGCTGGGCTGTGAGCTGTTTCCCAGAGAGCAGAGAATAGACACAGATCTCACAGTTAGTGGACGTTAGAGGAGAGAGCCATGTGAGGTGATGCATTACGCTGACATAGTGCAGGTTATAAATATTACATATATCTTATGTATGATATGATTGATAGTCTGCTCTTCATTTTTCTGCTTCTATGCAGAATGTAGACTCCTGAAGGTGAGCTCTGCATCCTGTGGTGTACAACAAAACATTCAAATGTATCATTTTACTCATTTATCTTCCTCTTCTTCTTCTTCTTCTTCTTTTTCTTCTTCGTCTTCTTTGTCTTCTTCTTCTTTGTCTTCTTCTTCTTCTTCTTCTTCTTTGTCTTCTTCTTCTTCTTCTTCCTTCTTCCTTCTTCTAAAACATTTCCATAGGCCTGTTTCAGCATGAAATTGTAGTAAAGCATTAGATCAGTAATGTAATGTTGTTAGATTATATTGTTAATTTAGTCATTACAGTGTCTGAAATTGTAAATCATCTTCTCATTTACTTAACAGTCAAATGCTTTAATCATATGCAGATATCTAATTTTCATTGTTGGTGCACTTTGATGAATTTGTTTGGTTTCAGCATTTAGACCCTGTTGAAGATTTCTTCCTCTCTCCGTAACGTATCTCACACATCCATCAAACCTTGTCATTTGCTGGCTTGTTAACAACACCGGAGGTGTGGAGCAGTGACACTTCATCTAAATCTCAAGAAAATGTTGTTTCCTTGTTAGTCATTGTTTTCTCACTCTATTTTTGACCTTCGGTTGCTGGCTATTCTGGACTGATTTATTTTACTGTCAATCTCCTGTCACTTCTCATTTGTGCTGGGAGCTCTCATCTCAGCAGTCTTTGCCCTTGCTCATTCCTCCGAATGTTAAGATTTACACAACACTCCTCCCAAACTTGCTGCCATTTTTTGTGGGTTTATCATGCCAAGCAAACAATTTATATTATCTCCCAAATGTAGCCGACTAAGTCCTGAGTCAGGTGTCGGGTGAAAGTTACCTTTTAGAGGAGATATCTTGCATTATTCTGTGTCACCTTTAACAAACACATGCAGGTTATTTTAAGGGTTAATGGAAATATTTTATTTTTTAAGGTAATTTTATTTTCAACGCTAATATTCTGTACCTTTCTGTATATTGTAGCTTAACAGATACAGATGACACACTTACATACAGTAATTACCCTCAAACATTACTTATTTAGTTCATTGTTTTGATTTCGTGACGCTCCTCCTGTAAACCGAGCAGGTCACACATAAGGCATTGACCTGAAGCCACCCGCCTCCTCCCTGTTGGTCACGGTGAATGTGGGACAGCGAGGTCAACATGGTGCAGAGGTCGGTGAGTCTGGCTCTCACGTGCACCGTGCGGCCATGGCTGCTCCAATCCTCTTACAACCCCCCACTTCTTACAGCACTCAGGCCAGACTATAAGATCAGCTCACTGTGGTCAGGTCTTATCCTGAAGACACGGTAGATCCTCGGTACAGAGTCACGCCAACAGGTATCAAACACCACTGCCAACCCACTTACCTTTGTACATGTATAATAGGCCCGTTTGTGTTGAGATGCGTTCACTGACATGTCCTCTATAGGGATTTTTACGGCTAATTTGCTCCATTAAATGCTTCAACAATAACAAAATCCTGTAAATCCTATATCCTATAAATGTAAAATATATATATTTTTTACAGTATTTGTCAGCCAGGATTGGTCGATCAACCAACACAGTGACATCATATGGATGAAGGTGCAATATGTAACATTTGGCACCAGGGGAGTGTTGGTGCTCATACCACGAGCATGGGAGCTTGGGACTGGGACAGGCCAGGCTAGCTGGTCAGTACATGTCTCTTCAAAACAATACATAGATGACAGAACGTCACCTCGACAGGTGTAATATGTAAGAATTTTTTCAAACATTGAAAAATGTACTCTAAATTAAATTTATAAAATCATAAAGAGTGAAGAAATAACAGTTTTAATGTTATGTCAAAGACATCTATGTGTTAGGTTGCAGGGATAACAACAAAAGTTAGCATGCTAACCAGCTAGCCTCGACCCGTCCTGTCTCATAACCACTTTGTATCTCTAAAGAGGATGCTCTCATAATATAGCCTGGCCTCCCCCCGCATAGTTTCAGCCCCTGGGCCTGAAATAGCCCTTACATGGCTGTCCAAAGCTCCTGTGCCAGTGACGTGTAAATCAACACACCCACAGTATTCCAGCTAGCTGCACTGCACACTGAGCTAACTAGCTAACGGCAGCTACAGTCATGGATGTATTAAGAGAATGCAGCTAGCGGTTACTCTGGTGAAATGCTGACTCCTGTATGTTTGAAGTATGAATTCACAACAATTAGTCGATACATTGATTAAGTGCATTTAAAAAAAACAACTATTTTGATGAAAGATTCTTTGTTTCAATCAGGTTTTAGGCAAAAAGGCCAAACATTTGATGGTTGCAGCTATTAAATTGTGAGGATTTGCAAAAAAAAAGCAATCTGACGCCATGGGTTATGGAAAATGATATGATAAATGCATTTTTTTTGTATTCTCTGATATTCTGTAGAAAGAAAATAATCTACAATTAAGTAAATAATGAGTGATCAAAGGTATTGTCATGTTTCAGTAAACCTGGAAAGACAAACCTCTCCATGTTGTGTCTCCAGTAAAGAAGAGTCATTTCACTACTGATGCCAGATCCCCAAAATAACACTGTTACAGCTAAAATGTTTAGATACCATTATTCATGTTTTCTTTTCCTTTATCAGTTCAGTACCAGGGTGAAATTGGGAGTCCCTGGCTTTGACGTCACTTACACAACCTATCCCAGGCCCGGCTGTTATTGCAGATTTTGTACAGTGTGTTTTTTCTCCTCCTTTTTCTTGGCGTCCTGTGGAAGAGCGGATGGGAAATTCTGATGTCATCAACCTTGGCACAGCGGGACAGAGGAGCATGCAGACCCTCAGGGTGCCACGATTTGGTGCCCATGTGTTTGTGCCCCGTAGATGGTGAAATAGATGGTGTGGTGCTGCCCGCCTGTGCTGCACCTGCGTCCCAGCATGCTGATTGATCAGTTTGGTCATGTGGAATGTCACCATCTGCTCCCCAGTCCCACTCACCCCTTCTTGTGTGAATGCCAATCACTGGCAGGAAGATAGTTATTTAAGCCATGTCAAATCAGGCGCATGACGATGAGCAATATGCCAACAACTTGAAATGTGTGTTGCAGGCGTAGTATGCACAACAGCATCTTACAGTAAAAGGACAACCATGACTTCAGACTGCAGAGGGGTGTATGCTTTTTCTATGCCCTTATTGGTTTACCACATCAATACATATTTTTTCCTTTGCGGCATATAATTAGATTTTCTGCCCCTCACTTAGATATTCTGCAAAAATTGAATTTGATAACTGACTGTTTGAATGTGTTTTTATATGTTTGCATTTAAAAATGTTCATCTCCTCTCTTTTATTTTTGCGAGCAGCTACTCATTTATTTCTCCTCCATCCCCTTTAGTTGCTCTTTTTTGGCCTCTTAATGGCCAACAACGTATCAGGGGGCCATCAGGAGTGACATTCTTCATTGTAGAGCGTCATAACCAATGACATTTCAACCATGGGAAAATAAAGATATGCAAATTTGAACTCATTAACATTTGCATTACCTGTTTGAATAATCGCAGCCCTGACAAGACTGCAATTAACTAAGATTGATGCAAAGTTCAGGGTTAGGGGACTGTATATATTTGCTCTTGGATCATTTAGCCAAGATGTGTGTGTGTGCGTGTGTTTTATTGTGTCAGATAGGAGAACTGATCTCTGTCAGAGGAAAAGGTCATTCAGTAGCCTTGATTATTTGTGAAAATCCTGAATTTTGTTGCCTTCAGACACCTGCATTGCAGACAATTCCTCTTTTATGACCTGTACCTTAACTTGAAGAGGAAACTCATCCCAGGATAGACGCTATTCCTTAACAACGAGAAGCAGAAAAGGTCAAAGAACGATTGTTGTGAAGGGACTGACCTCCTAACCCAGTTAACAGTAGCGTGAACAGTCAGGATTAGACTTTGACTTTAAGGAAGCTGCACAGACCGCGCAGCTCACCTTCAGACAGATTGATACTAAGAGACGATGGTTTGTTTTTTCTGCTCTCAGATCAGTTTGTTACAGTTTCTTTCAACATGTCTCCTTAGTAGTCCTGTTACTTAAATAACAGTCTTTACTCTGAGTACACATAAAAATACAAAAGACTATCAGAACGTTTCTTGTCTTTAACAAATATATGCCAACTGTTTTTAAAATACCATGTAATAAACTGTGCATTAAAGGGGCTCTATGTAAATATTTGTTGTGTATTGGCCACATGTGTGCAGACTATAATGTAGCGTGAAAATGAGACGTTCTCTCCGGGTGTTCGATACGAGGCTGTGGACGATTTGTTTAAGTTGCTTAATGCTTCTGCACTGTGGATTTCTCGGGTCGGATTTTCCACGTCAGTCCAAAGGATGTGACTTTATGCACGCTCGAGTGCCTCGTCGAGCGCTTTGCTAACAGAGAGCACCAGTAGCTAATGTTTCGAAACAGAGTCCGCTAAAATAAACTGAAGATGATAATTTACATTATCCTTATGTATACTGACTCTTGGGTTTATACTTTCTATGGCGATTTTAGCTTTAAATACACCTACTGTACTCTCTTTCACTGTTGTACAGTGCAGTCTTGACCAGTCGCCATTCTTTATTCTTTACCCTTAGCTACCACAAGGGACTTTGATATTTTGTTGATTTGGGAGGCCCCTGTGGACAAGAGTGGTAGCGTTTTCCACTGTCAAAACTGGCAGGAATTGAGAAAAACTAAATAGAAATAGTTATCATCTTGCTGACGGTCTTGTTTGCTTATGTAGGTCAAATAGAGGCATCAGTATTAAACTGAGACTGTTTCATGACCAGTTACAAACCTCTTGTAGTAGCTTTAATTTACTGTGTTTGTTCAGCTTGTTGTCCTTGTTCCTGACTGTACGTCTCGTTTGTGTAAGTACACTGGGAGCAATGAAAAAGCGACATCAAAGTCCTTGTATGTTTGGCCAATAAAGCCCATTCTGATTCTGATTCTGATTAAATGTCATACATTTGAAAACGACAGCTTGTCAAAGACTGAAACAGAAATAGACGTCGTGGACAGATTCCAAAGTGTTGTTAGCTTGGCCACATTACGCTCAGTCCCATTTGGCTTGAGTGTAAACACTGAAGGCTTACTGAGACAATGTGTTTAGGATAAAGACTTTACTGCCATCTAAGTGGGAATTATTTGATTGGATTCTTGTGAGGTCTCTCTGGGGCAACATGCCTTGCCAGGACAGTGTGGCACACTGCAGGTCGCAGCATCACGCCAACTGCAGTGTTGTTCTCCTCGCTGCTGAATTTATGTCACATACAGAGAACGTTGCAGAAAAATACAGCAGGTCAGCTCCTTGTGCTGTTTGAAACAGCCTCTATTCTGGCCGTTGGAGTGTATTTTAACTGCAGTTTTAGCTAGTTATAAAAGAGAGTTGTAAAGAAGTCATTCTTTAATCATAAATCTGAGTGATTTGTTTGCACACGTTGGAGGTCACTGCCAGTGTGAGCACCAGGGCAGCAGACAGTGGATTTTACCTCACAGGATGTCTGACTGTGAAGGTGTTTTACGTTCACCTAGACAGTCTACCGTATAAATAACCTGTAACCCAGCGGCTGGAGGAGCTCGCCACGCCACACGTGCCTACAACTTAAGACTTTGTTCTATTTGTAAATGTAGGCCAGACAGGGGTGTGGTGTCCTCTGTTTACTGAAAACCTCTACCTGTCTAACACAAGATAATCTTCATGGCGTCACCGGTGCACTCGGGTGCTTCTGAGGAGGGGTTTCTGAGCGTGCCTGTGTATGATTTTGCACAAACAGAGGATGTCATAGGAAAAGGATGACAGCTGAACCACAAAATGAACAACCCACACTGAGGATTGCTTTTTTTTTTTTTTACTCTTTGCTTTGGTGTGGTCAAGGTGGTTGGTCATGTGTGGGTGGGGAATTCCCTGATTATTACAAGTGTTTATTACTTTTCTTGATGCCATCGTGCACAAACAGACTCCTTACAAGTCGACACACGCTAAACACAAAATAATACACTGGCTTGGTTTTTTTATTCTGTAAGTGAATTTTCTCTAATACAATAAATAAAAGGATGCTCATAATAGTCTGGACCAGGCTTGTAGTACAGTAATAGCATCAACCCTTGGCCACCCCTCTCTGCTCTCTGGAATGGTCCAGCCCTTATTTGCATAAGTTGTCTGCGGGTAGCTGCATGACCAGCAGGGGTAGGTTAGGGGAAGGAGTGCATGTGGACTACATACACATGAGTAGAGACACGAAGAGGCGAGCTGTGTGTGGACTGTATCTTGAGCTTGGAGTCTTGCACTGAACCAGACAGAGTTATGTACTGTGCTCATCCTGTGTCCGGCACAGGCAACAACTCATTGATGTATTGCTACAACATGAAACCAGTGAGTACATTTTCTTTCTGTTTATTTTTTCTCTTTGATTTTCCCAGAGGATGCATGGCACTGTGAGTGTGTTTGGTGAGGATGCTGTTGCACTCTTGGATTGTCTTCAGAGATGTTCTGATTGTTTGTTGACTCACATAATGAAGTTTCCAGCTTTGTCTGTGATTTCAAAATGAAAGTATGCAAGATTTCATGCAGCCTGTATAAAAGTTAAGAGTGTTATAATTAAATATTTGGTGAGATATTTTAGAGTTGATGCTCTGCACACATTTGTTGGGATGTAAGGTTGTTTCATCTGGCTGGTTTGCATGTGTGAGTGTGAAACAGAAGGTGAGAGGAGGTTTGTTTTTTTTGTTTTCGAGAGTTCATGTCTGTAGTTTGTGATGAATGTGTGACTGATATGAAGCTTATCCTTCCTCACAAGGTTGCAACTTGAGTTGTCTCATGCAAAAAACTAAGAGTTTGTGTCACCTTACAAGTTAAAAATCTCTGAGTGTTTCCTGTTCATCCCTTGGTATATTTGTTAATTTGGTTCCCCATTAAAATCCAAAATTAAAACCAAGTTCGCATGAGAATATCACACAATAAAAATCACAATTAGCCACAAATCACACACCATGTAAAGCACCTAAATTAATGCAAACATTCAGTTAGTTACCACTCCAACAGCTCACTCACTTGTGGTTTCATGTTGACAAACCCATGCTTAAAATGCACCGGTGAGACTTCCTGTCAAGCACCATGTAGTCAAGCCTCGCAGCAGCAAACATCTTGACATGAAGCAGATTGCTGTTATTTCTATTTGATTTAACCCCGCTATGTTGGAGCAGTCCCTCCACCACTGCAGCCATTATCAAAGGCAGCTTTGATCTCTGTGAGACTAACCATATCCAGACATCGTGGATCACAGAGGCAGAAAATTGGTTGCATGTGGCTGGAGTTGGCCATGGTGGAGCACAGCATAGGTCCTGAATAGCAAGTTGATATTTCACTCATCTGGCATGATAATGCTGTGTGTGTTTACAATAGGGAAACAGTACGGATGTTTGTTCTTTTTGTGCATAGTTTTAGAGTAAAATAACTTAAGCACGGGGGGTAGTAGATTGTGAAAAAGAGCTCGATTATTTCAGGCAAAGATGAAGATTTTATAGTGTTTGAATTCTCTTTCAGTTTTTATTTGCCCTTATCGTGTGTGATGCCATGATTGATGGTTCTTAAATCAATGCTATGCTAAAAGAGGATGCCATGGTGACGGCCCCTCTCCAGTGGGGGCCAGAGAGGGCGTGCTGGGGCGGGGGTGTGACCATTATTAACGGGTCGCCTGCTATGCTGATGGTAAGGAGGACAATTGGCTTTATCCTCCGCCATATGCTGCCCATGGCGGCTCAGACGGGCCCAGTGTCGGCAGGGGCTCCTCTGTTTGGCCTAGCCCACAATCACCATGGGACTCATGCCAGCCAGGGTCATGGCTGCGTGTGTGTGTATGTACTTAAGTGCGTGCGTGTGTGTGTGTGTGTGTGTGTGAGCGTACTCAAGAGAGTCTTTAATAGCCTGCTTTACAGAACTTGTCGTCCGGGTAACTGACACCCCATTGATGCTGCGCAGGGAGGTTTATTTTCATTTCCTGGGGCACATCAAAGCAATCGAGGGATGTGCAGGTGCAGCCCAGACCTCTTGGTGTGTTTGAGTGAGCGAGCATGTGTTGGTGTGTTTTGTGTGCATATGTGCAGTTTCCAGCCTTGAGCTTTACACTTAAAAAAAAAAAAAAGAACCAAAGGTATCTTAAGTTTAATGTTAAATCTGTTTTCTATTTACTATATTTTGTTCACTACAGGAGGGGATCATTAGCCCGAGACTCAGCTCTCTGTTGGGTTTCTCTCTGAGGACAAAGTATGAGAAGGCCTGTAATTCAATTTTATTTGGAAATTGTATTCCAGTCTTCTGAAGCCAGCCGAACCTGATCACGATTAGAGCAGGGATTTCTCATGGTGAATGGTTCCTAAATCCGGATGAGGAGGTGCATGGATCTGCAGCTTATGGATTATCGCAATAGCTCTAAGTGTGCATCAGCTCTCTGCTTTGTTTTCGTAATACTGTTGCTTCAGCTCGCGCTCGCAGTATTCACGCTTGTGTCAGTAAGATTGGTCCGAGTGATACAGGCGCATGGAAAAATCATTGCATGTGTTCATTATGTTTTGGTTCAAAGTTGTTTCTTCTCTTTAGGTTTATGGGCAGTCTCCCACTAATGACGACATCAACCAGAACTCATCTCCACATCCGTCCATCAAGGCCCCCAGCAATGTCTTTGCAAGCACCTTCTTTGGTGAGCTCAAATAATCTAAAATGAACATCTATCGCCATAGGGTGGAAATCACTTTAATGAGAACATTTTGCATTGGTTTCACACCCGTCGTCCCTTTGATGGTATAAAAAAAAAAAAACAGCCATCAAGTTCAAGTCCAACCAAAAAATTTACCCGGATCAGAACACAAATGAGCTGCTTCGCCTGATTAGATGTCTAAATGGGAAATTAACTCAGATCAGCTGCGTTGCCCTTTTCGCAGTGTATTATTTTATGTTATTTGTATTTTATTTCTCCTTCACTTTACCAGTCACATTCCCATTGAGATACAGAATATCTTTTACAAGGTGAACACGCTTGATGTTTAGCAGGTTTAACCATCTTAGTTTAGTGTGTTAGCATGCTGACACTGGCTAATTAGTTCAACTGAGGCTGATGGGAATGCCGTCAGTTTTGGAGAAATTTGGTAGGAAACCAAAGAAGGATCACCAAAGTTATTAAAAGATTACATTAAAATAAAAGACTTTAATTTGCTGATTAATAATGGTTTAAAGGCTCAGTGTGTAGGATTTAGGGAATCTATTGGCAAAAAATGTAATTATATATTCATAATTATGTTTTCATTAGTACATAATCACCTGACACTTGTGTTTTAATTACCTGATAATGAACCTTTATATCTATAGAGGGAACTCCCTCTTACACAGAGTCTGCCATGTTGCACTGCCATGTTTCTACTGTAGCCAAGAATGGACAAACCAAATACTGACTCTAAAGAGCGTGCCTCAAGATTTTTAGCAGTCACTGTAGCGTCTCCTGCATGCTGGGAAGGGGAGGGTGAGGAGAGGGGTATTCAGTTGGTTGCAATCTGCAACCTCACCACTAGATGCCACTAAATCCTACACACTAGTCCTTTAATAAGCCTTCAAAAACTGTGCATTCCTCCTCACATAAGGGTTGTCACATCAGTTATGTATGAATTAACATCGCCCAGCCAGTGACGGAGTGATAGGGCTTTATTGTTTCCACATAGACCGCCGTAGAGCTTAATGACATGACAGGCTGCTTGAGATGCTGTTCCAGTGCAGGCTATAACATATCGTTAAATCCATTTTAGAGGGGACCAGCAATTCTCCCGACATCTGGAATGCTGTAAACGGGCTGAACCAGCAGGGCTATGAAGGTGCGTTGGGAGCAGCCACAACCCACCAAACACAGCCGGGGAGCTACAGCAACCTGCCGCCGCCACACAGTCACCTGGTGAGATTTACCTCCAAGACCTTGGATTTTGACAGCACAGCAGTTTTGAACCCCTGTGGATTAAATGTGTGTTTATTTACTGTGCAGGACTACTCCCCACACTCAGCGATGGCTGCTGATATGAACAGGGGCCTGCCACCCATGTCCACTTTTCACCGAAACAACTCAGCACCGCGCACTCCGTCGATCAACACCTCAGAGAATTCAACAGGTGAGGACATGGAAAGACTAATCATCACTGTTTATTTTAGATCATATTTGTCTGTTTTTTGTTGTCATATTTTACAACTGGTGTTTTTCCTTCAGTCTCAGGGAGCCACAGAAATGTGTCAGGAGGATCACAGACAGGCGATACCTTGGGCAAAGCTCTGGCCTCTGTAAGTATGCACCACCTTAATCCCATTAGACCGGCTCATCTATGCCGTGCTATGTTCAAACAGTCAGACCAGAGCATAAAACCACGCCCTGAGAGCCCCAGAGCTATAATGCAAAAGGAAAATAGTTGTTCGCCCCTGGCAGTAACAGACTAGTGCATAATAACAAAGTGCTGCTGGACTTTTTTTTATTGGCTGCTGCTGACTAGTAAAATGACCAGAATTGATGAGTTTAGTTCAGGTTACGAGCCCTGCTCCAAAGGCTGTGGCAGCGGCTGTAAAACCTTACGCAGAAATGACAAGTTGTGCTTTTAAAATGATCCATGTCCTGCTCCCACTCATGCCCCTCCTCCCCTCTTTCCATGTCTGCCACCAGATTTACTCCCCCGATCACACCAGCAGCAGCTTCCCCTCCAGTTCGTCCACACCGGTGAGGTCTCCGTCCCCGCTGCCAAACGCAACTGAGCCTGCAGGTGAAATGAAGTTACATGTCAGAGTGATTTTTATTTGCATTCTGTATTTTCCAAGTCCTTCATGGACTAATATTATTTTTCTTCACTCAGGTACCAACATGTGGCCCCGGAGTTCAGCTCAGGCACCAGTCTCACCACACTATGAGTCTTCACTTATATCACTGGTAAAGACCTCGTTTGATCACATGCCTGAAGTTAGTCGGATAGAGATAATGGATTTATGGACGGTTATCTAAATAAATGATAAATTAGACTCACTACAGCCGGCAGTAGCAAATATAATAAGGAAGAAAAAGTAGAATATATTCAATATTAAATATCCCAATGTATATTATATAAATCCATAGAAAGTATATTCAAAAAAACAAACAACCTGTAAACGGCTCCAAATGAGGGGAAACATCAATAGGAATAGTCTGATATGTTTGGAAACAAGCTTATTAGACAGTTAGTTAAGAAGTTGGTCTCATTCATGTTTGTCCTGTAAACATACAGCTACAGCCAGCAGCTGTTAGCGTAGCTTAGCATAATGTAATTGTGATTGGTTTGTCAAAACTGAGCTAAAAAAAAATGCAGTTTTTTTGAAAGAAGAATTTTTAAAGCTGCAATTCGTAAAACAAAATGTCCCTTTTTAAATGCATTATTTAAAGATATAATGGATATAATATGTAACATTTCTGTATTAAAACATCTTAAAATCACTATACCTGTTTTTTGAAGGGTTGTGCACAAACATTATCCCAAATGTTTCCAACAATGTTCAAACCCAGAGAAATCTGTATCTTTACTGAAGATAATGCTGCGATTCATTTGGTCACCTGTCGCTATAACTTCCGGAAGAGACTCAGAGAGTTAGGACAGCAAACGTAATGTGCATAATACTTTAAAAAGACAACAACTCCCGTGACGTGCACCAATTTTAACTTTTTGTCTGTTGGTGTTTGCAGTCTCAGGTGGAGGACCGACTGGACAGACTGGACGATGTGATCCACGTCCTGAGGAACCACGCCGTGGGCCCCACAGCCGGTCTGCCAACTGACATCCACGGCCTGCTGAACCAGAACCACCACGGCCACCCGGGATCTGCCAGCACTCTGCCGCTCACCTGTCACACTCCAGCCATGGTTAACAACCATTTCTTTGAAGTATTTAATGAAGGACAGGGTAGCATGTGTGAAAATACCATGTGACGTGTGTGTGTGTGTGTGTGAGCTGGTATTCAGTTTCAGGAATTTTCCGTCATTATGACTGCATGTTTTCCTCATGTAAAGGTTGTTGTCCTTTAAATAGGAAACTGAGCACAATGGGAAAGCACGTCGCCCTTGTATGGAGAGCGTACAGTATGTGCCGACTCTAATTCCACAGTGGGGTGATGGGGGACGGCTGCATCGTGCACTCCCATCCCCAGCATGTTTCCCTTCCAGCAGACCGGGGGATTTTGGCCCAGCTGGAGTGGAAGTATATGCAGGGAAAAGGGGTTTTTAGTCTAATCCTTTGGGGGAGGGGGGTATTAAATTCTCTCACTTTTATTTTTCCAAACGATGTGTCTGTTAGACGTGAATCATTCCTAAAGAGAATTAGTGGTATGTTTAGGGAGTGTATAGTAGTTTTAAGGGAAGGATTAAGATTGTCTGAGATTAAATTAATTCTGTAGAGCGAGAGATCTACCCGAGAGGGCAGATGTTTGGTTTGTGACTTATTTCCCACTGGTTGGATCTAAGAGTTGTATAATGTATACAACTAAGCCAGGCTCGCTGTCTTGTGAACACATGATCTCATTTTTTTTTTTGTATGTGTGTGTCATAAAGGTTGAGGCTGTCAATATGAACAACAACCACTCAGCCTTCCAGAGCCGCACACAAAATGGCCACCCGTACCCAGCCAGACAGAGGGCCACGCTGCAGCCCATGCAAGCTGGAGGCAGAGGCGAGTTCTTCCTCTCATCTGTCCGCCGCTGCATATATTTCACCTCCTTAATCTGCACTTTTGACCCTTTGAACTATCAGGACTGACGAGATGTCACAGTTTTAACGTTTGCTGTGTGTGTGTGATCTCCCTACAGGAGGCCTGGGAGTTCAGGGTAATCTGGATCTGAAGATGGAGAGCGGCGATAGGGAGGAGATGATTCACACCAATCACAGTCACAGCTCTGACAGCCAGAGATCAGATGAGGAGGGTGAATTCAAAACGCACGGAGAGAACAGCGGAGAGAACAGGTAAACAGGCCCACGTCCCTGTTTCCACTAAGTATGAAAAATAAAAACTGTCCCGGCCTCATTGGGCTGACATGTTTCTGGTGTGATTAATAACCTGCAATAAAAAGAATAAATGAACAGAACAGACTTCAAAATAAAAGTCACTCACTGAAAAGCAATTATTAGAGCTTTCTTTCTGTTCGGTTTCCCTAATTTAAAACGCTGTCAGACCCCCTGCTGTGACGGACAGCTGTGTCCAGGCCAGCCTATTTAGCTCTGCCTCGTATTTCTTCTTCATGTTGCATTAAGTTGCAGTGAATTAAAGAAGGAATAAAAGGGGCGCTGTCAGGACAGTAAAGACATCAGTGGGCAGTGCTGTAAAAAGTACCCATAAGTCATTCTTGAGTAAAAGTAGAGATATCGTGTTAAATTACTTTGGTGAAAGTAAATGTTACTTAGTACTTGAGTCTTAAAGTAGCAATATTAAATGTAGTTTAATATCAAAAGTACAATTAAAAGTAATTACACATATATTTACATGTATGTATACACTGATTATACTTTATATACTTTCTGATATTGGAATTTTTTTTTTTTTTATCCAAATACTGATAAAATAAATAGATTTTAAAATATGGTACTTTGGCTATGATGCAGCATGTAATCTGCACAGTAACTAGAAACTGAAGTGGGTACAGTGGGGGAGTACTTGCCTCCAGAATGTAGTGGAGTAGAAGTATAAAGTAGCAAAAAAATGTAAATACTCAAGCAAAGTAAAGTTTCCTCAGAACTGTACATAAATCAACATTATGTATGAACTGGCTCTTGTTTGTTCAACCAATGGTCCAAAAACCAAAGATGTTCAAATTACAAATAATAAAACAGAGAAAAGTAGCTGATCATCACATTTGTGAAGCTGGAAACAAATAGTGTTTGCAACAATTAAGAGTAAAAAATTAAGTTTCTGTTGATCAACTAGGCTATCGATTAATCAACAAATTGTTGCAGCTCTATTTGTGACATCAGACTCATTAAAATGTAGATCTACAAAGGCCATCATCTTGAAAATGAATCTGAATTAAGGTTAGAGATATAATAATTATTTAAATATGATTCTATTAATTGATTAATTGGTTTGAGTCATTTTCAAAGAAAAAAAATTGGGGTCGTATTTCTCTGATTCCAGCTTCTTAAATGTGAATATTTTCTGGTTTCTTTTGTCCTCTGTGACAGTAAACTGAATATATTTGGGTTGTGGACAAAGCAAGACATTTGAGGACTTCATCTTTGGCTTTGGGAAACACTGATCTGCATTTTTCACCGTTTTATAGACCAAAGAACTAATCGACTAATCAAGAAATTAATCAACAATGAAAAAGAGCATTAATTGCAGCTTTAATAAGGGTGCATGTCCTGATGTCTGTGGCCTCAGCGGTCACTTTAGGACAGACCTCTTCATGACATCAGCTCTGATGCTCCGCTGTATGTTTTCTCTTTATCTAGATCTATAATCTAGTTGAGAGATATTGATGTTGGAGTTTGTGGAAGACCCTCCAGCAGCAATTTGACCACTGGACATTTTTATGTTTCTGTAAAAGTGCATCTCTTTTCGTAATCGCTGGTTATTGACTGAGATTTATTTGTATTTACTTTTATGGATTCATAATTAATAAATGTGCACCTGATCACAGTAACTTGTAGTCAGTGCACTGTGTAATGTTTCAGAGAACAAATGAGGACATATCAAATGACCTAATAACATGATGTCGGCTGAGTGGCCAGCAGAGGGCAGAGGAACACAGTGTAACTCAACACAGTTATCGTCTGAGAGATCCGCTGAAGCTTTCAGCCAGATCCATGTGTCAGTTTAAGCAACATAAATCTGTCATTTTTAGAGATGCAGCCAATAATTATGTTTTGTCATACCTTGTTGATGTTTTAGCATCCACGAGGATGAAGATCTGAGCCCGGAGCAGAAGGCCGAACGTGAGCGTGAGAGGAGGATGGCCAACAACGCCCGTGAACGTCTGCGTGTGCGGGACATCAACGAGGCTTTCAAGGAGCTGGGTCACATGTGTCAGCTGCACCTGAAGAGTGAGAAGCCTCAGACCAAGCTGCTGGTGCTGCACCAGGCGGTGGCAGTGATCCTCAGCCTGGAACAACAAGTCAGAGGTCAGTCATCACTACTCTAGTGTACTCTACTCTACCTATTATTATTATTATTATTATTATTATTATCAGATACAATCACTCCTAAAGGAATGAAAACAGATGTTTTTTGTACGAACAAATGCATCATTTCACAAAATATTATGTCCTGACGAACATGAAACTTCATATAAACTTGAAGTGTAGGTTTCTACAAACCACAGATATGTTGCAACTTGTCTTTAGGTTAAATTTTCAATTTTATGTTATGTGACAACGTTGTGCCTACAGTCTAGTTAGGTTCAGGCACAAAAAACACTTGGTTAGGGTTAGGAGTAGGTCATGTTTATGCTTAAAATACCTGGTTTTAAGCATAAACTCCACCACCAACCACTTCACCCCAAGATATGAAAATCAGGTCATAAAATTGTAATGTGAGTGTGATGTTTATCTTTAGCTGAAACATTAAAGTTGTGAACCATAAAATCAAAAGAAAAGGCTGAAAGATGCTAAATTAATGTGATGTGCTCATTACATGAGATATTTTCCTGCAGTTTCCTCAGAACTGAAATGTCTGAATCTGATATTCACATGAGATGGAAATGAATATCATCCGTGTACTACCAGACGTCTTCAGTTTCTTTATTTAGTCAAATACTAACCTATTGTTTGTTGAATCCCGCAGAGAGGAACCTGAACCCGAAGGCAGCATGTCTGCGGAGGAGAGAGGAGGAGAAGGCGTCTGCAGTCATGACGGATCCGCAGTCCATGCACCTCGCTTTCCATCCCAGTATGACAGACCCAGCAAACCCCATGGGCCACCTCTGAGCATCTGATAGTGACTTCATCAGACGTAGAATCAGGTACGTAACATTAACCTGCACATTTGTTTTTAATGCATTAATAATATTTACATTAAAGGTCTTATTTTTCCATTATCTCTGACGCCACTGTGTCTTTGTCCTCCAGATGTTGAGTGAAGAACATCCCAGGAGCATCCAGCTGTTTTTGGACATCCAGCGTTTCTTCTGAATTCGGACCAGACCTGCGGAGAGGTCGACCTCTCTGTCTGTAAAGTGTGATGCAGTTGAACAATCATCTCCTCGCTTCCCGAACAGACTTCTAACTTTGTGCCTAAACTTACTTGTAACAGACAAATGCATTGTAAGCTGCAGATGTTTTGTACATATTTTGTATATTTATTGATTATCTGTCTGTTTGAGTATATCTGAACAGTAGCGACAAGGTTTCATCTGCAGAACCTGACTGACTTTTACAGTGTATCACTATTTAAACAAGTACACTCGTGACTTCCACCGAGCTCAGAGGACTGACATTCCCACATTAGTGTGTTCAGATTTCATTTGTCCTGTAGTGTGTGTGTGTGTGTGTGTGTGTGTGTGTGTGTGTGTGTGTGTGTGAGCTGCTGTGTGAGAGTGTGTGTTGCAGGAGTTTGACCATTCTGTGAATGAACAGATCTCCGAGAATGTTCTTTAACATCATCTGTTATTTGTATATTTGTTACAGATTTGTGTTATAGCACTGTTACTGCACTGGTGGACAGGATCCCTCTTCTTCTTCTCAGTGTTGCTCTTCAGATGTAGTCGAAGCTCTTTGCATGTTTAAGTTTTTAATGGAAGATTTCAGCTTTTTATGTAACTTATCTTTTATACAAATATTGTGAATTTCATAATGTCTCTATTTACTTTTATCACTCTGATTTTACACAAGAAAAAGCCCTTTTTGTGCAGTTTTACTAGACGTAGCCACATTTCATGCTCTGAGCATTCCAGTATTACAGAATAATTGATGTCTTGTTTGCATATCACACTGCTGAACAAATAATGAATAATAATCAGAAATACTCCTATCATAACATGTACAGTATGTGTACAGTTTGAAGTAGCCTACAGGCATGTGTCAAAATGATAATGTAGCAATAAATGTCTTTTTTTCAAATAGTTTGAGTCTGTTTCTTCTGTAATATATTTTAGTGGGATAGAGTGCACACACCTGCTGTATATACTCAATACAAGAAGACAAAGTCCTGCATTCTTAAGTTTAGGAAACACTGTAAGTGAATTGGCACGATGAAACTTTCCAGGTTAATTATTAACGTTAACACAATATTTTTTTTGTATTACAAGTTTTCTAAAATTTGGTGTTTAAATGTGGTAAATGAGGCTTTCTCGAATGAAATTTGGAGGTTTTTGTTGTTTTTTTATCAGCCCAAGCGTATCAAAAAAAGAAAACTAATTGTGACTAACAACCTTTAAAGAGATGTAGATTTTTTATTTTTAGACAAATAATGGTGAACGTGGGAAAGAACTTTAACTAATAGATGTCTCCGTCATGAAAAGTGTCTTGTTGATTATTTACATTAAGACAATACGCCACCTAATTAAATTTGTGTTCATTTGCATACATTTCAAGAATTGACATCCGCACTAAAATAAACACCTACATGTGTATTTTGGATGTTTGCTTTCTGAAAGGAGGTCAAACTTAAACTAGTGCATAAATATTATCATACGTATAGTAGGATGGAAGGAAGTAACAGAAAATGGAAACACTCAAGTCAAGTACAAGTACCTCAAAACTGTACTAAGTAAAATACTTGAGTAAATGTACTACATTTCATCACTGGTTAAAAGTAGCCCTGTGTCATGTAAAGGTAACTATTTCTCATGTAGATTAAAAGAACAAGTACAAATCACAGGAAAACCATGTGTTCATAGAGGAGATTAAGAAAAGATTACTAACAATTAATGAGTACAATGTTGTGTCATAGAGAATTAAAGTAAAGGTTACTTGAGTACTTTTGATAAGAACAATTCTTAGCTGCGAGTAGAGTTTATATAGGAATAGTCAGAATTTCTCTTTTTGAAAATAAATGTAATTCTGTGCAGTTTTAGCTCATTTCAAAACAGAGTAGGCTAAAAGTACTTAGTTACTTTCCACCTCTGCCTTGAAAAATCGTTACCAGGAACAATAAGCATGAACGTGACTGTAGACAGGACAGAGGGGAAATCCACTAGAAACCAGAAATATGTGACAGCATTACTCAATTAAAACAAGAGACTCCTTTCTCCCTCTGACTGTCTTTACATCCTGCTGACACTTCACATCACAATATCACACTGTGATTAAAGGACTTATTGTTGTAATCCTTATTAGTTTCCCATAAATTCACATTAGTCCATCATATGAAGCACTGAGGAGCAGCAGCAGTCATATGGTTTGAATGTCTGACACGGAGGAGTCAGTGAACGCCTCTCCGGCTGAGAGATCGTGTCCGGGCGGAGGCAGGACGCTGTGAGCGGACACAGGAGGTGGAGGACTCTGTTCAACACTCAGACTGGACACACAGCGGGTAAGTTTCAGCTCTGATCGATGTCTTTATATCTAATGTTTCCTTAAAGTAAGAAACACGGTATTTGCTTCTGTAGCGACTTGTAGTGTATCTGTGGCGCTCAGTGTTGACTTCAGGGACCTTAACGTACTTTTAAACTTTGTCCCACCTTCACTTCATCTCTCGGTATGTTGCGTTCCTCCTGTAACAGCCTACTACACCGGGGCTGAGGGTATCCTGTCAGCGTTCATGTTGCTTAATCTAGACTGTAAACTATTTGTTGAAAGTTGAACAATGTAGGTGAGGTGAAGTAAAAAAAAAACAACCGGATGAGCTCAGATACGCAGCAAACAGGCAACTTGTTCCTCTCTGGAGTTCATTGATAACTTGAATTGTAGGCTACACATTAGTGAAGTGTTGGTGAAGTTAAGAAAAGAAAGAAGAGTGATGAAAAAACAAAAAGAAACCTGTAGGACTAGAAACCTTTTCTCACTCTCCAATAAATCACACTGTAGAGGATTTAAGAGCTGTAATCAATTGTGTTATTAAAGGTTAATTATCATTCCCTGTTTCATAGTAATGCAATAATTTGGGTTGCCAGGTTTCAAGGCGTCCGATTTTATGCAAAGTAATGGGGGGACAGGGATATTTACATGGCATATCATTGGCCAGATCAGTAGCTGGCTTCAGCAAGGATATAACCACTGCCGGCTCCTCAGCGGTATTACTTTTGTCCTTTATCCTGCACCATATTTTTCTTGGCACTCTGAGCACTATAAGCCGAGTGCCTTCAGGTCCATTGTATCAGAAAGAAGGCAGACATCTAAAAAACAAATCTGTGACTCACACCAAAACAATCTAGATGGATAAATATCACTACAGGTAAGAGGAAAAATATGTTTTGATTTTGGGGTGAACTGTCCCTTTAAACTGACTTTTCGACCAAATACCTTTTGTGAAGTATTAATGAAAATGTTTATGACTTATAAAGTTGGTAATAAATGGATTTTGGTGGTTAAATTGATCAATTTAAGAGTTTGCTTCGCTGAAAAATGTAATGTTGGAGGATTTTCCGCAACCTGGCAACCCAAAAGTTATATTTGTTAATGACTATGTAGTTTCAGGAAGAAGTTTTATCAGTAGAGAAAGATCTTTATCGACTGACTTTTTTGAATGCCTAAGCAAACTACATAAACAAACTCTTCGTTTTCATGACTGAATAAACTGAATAAACAAACAGACCTTAAAGGACGACACAATTTCATGCTGTTTTACTTTGTTTATATTTGGCGGACCCTGCCACCTTTGTAGCTTCAAACAGTGTTCTGGGGACCTTATTTTTCCTCTGAGAACAGCTGGTTTATTCAGTTATGGGAAACATACATACTTCTGAGTTTGTATTATTACATCATTAATATTGTAAATGTTAAAATTATGAGTTTTAATTTCTTCTCCAAAACTACATAGTGCCCCTTTAATACAGCCACGATGTTAAAGCCTTATAAAAAAAATAAGGCTTCAATCTGCTGTGTTATCAGTTAAAGTGACCGCTCTCAGGATGGTGCTCTGAGGAAGACACCGTTTTGTCTGCTGCACAACACCTCTTGTGTTCTTGTGTTTCAGCCTCACAGTAACACATTTGTTGACAATCATTTTCCTCGAGTGTTGCACCATGAAGTGGGTGACGACACCGCGGAGACCTCGGTCGGTCAGTCGTAGTCGTCATGCAGTTGGCTCAGCTTTGGCTGTACAATAGTACACTGTCATGAGCACACAGAAGGAGCTGTTTTCATTGCACAGCAATATCAGGCTCTTGTCAGTGTCTATTTATTCCGTCTTTTACGTCGGCTGAGTGGCTGAGTGCAGCTGTGTGAGGAGCTGTCTGTCGCTCTGTCCCAGTGTGGCTCTGACCCAACTCCCATGTTGTGTAAACACCAACTTCAGCTTGACCAACCTGATGCCTCAGTCCTCAGTTCCCATGCGGAGTCAGTCTTCTTTAGTCTCTTTTTTAACACACCGGTTTATGTTTCCACAGTCCCGATGGAGTCTCACAGACTGAGCACCGTGCAGCAGCACAGTCCCAGAAGCAACCAGGAGAACTTCTTTGGAGTCAGAGTCGCGGTCCAAGGGATTAAAGGTCAACCCTACGTGGTTCTGAACAGTTCTGGCCAGGAGAGCCACAGGGACATCTCTGTCATCACTCACCAGTCGGGATACAATCCAGGCATGGTGAGGACGTCTGTGGATGAAAGGCAGTCCCCCTCTGAGTCACAGAGGACTGCAGCCTCCTCCGTGTTTCATTATCAGAAACACCCTGAGATTCTGAGACCGTATGACCCTGAGAGTAATAACCTGAACCGAGTCGTTGCTCCACCAGCGTCTTCAGTTGCTCAACCCGGACACACTGACCTTCCTCCTAATGTGAACAAACCCAGGATCCCCCTGCCTGCGGAGAGCCTGGAGGTAGATCAGAGTGAGGTGGCTCAGACTAAGACACCTCCTTCAGGTCGACACCTCCCTGCAAGGTCCCCAAACTCAGTGGATTCAGACTCCATCGTATCTGTAGGGAAGCTAATAAGCCAGTTCAACAACAGTCAACGGAGGGGAAGGGGAGGCCCGAGGAACAGGTTGGATCCGGAGCAGTGTCGGAGGTCACGCAGCGCGGACAGCAGTCGAACTTCAGACTCCTCGTCTTCGTCCACTTCCTCCAGCAGAGCCTCGTCTCTGAAGGCCGTCAGGGGTGAGACCCCAGGCGGGATATATCCTCCAGGGTCAGCCAGGGCGAGACTCCTCAGCGGAGAGGTCTCTTTGGCGAGCAGGAGGGAGGAGAACAAGCCCAGCACACTGCTTAGAGGACAAAATGGAAAAGAGACGATGTCTCCACATGCTGTTAAACTGCTTCACAGAGCAGAAAAACCCTCCATCTCTAGTAGTGACCAGACTGATGACTCTGATGAAAGAGACATGCAGGTAATGAGATTTGCACTGGGGCACAGTTTTAACTTAAAAGAGTGTATTTATCGGCTGTATGTTCTCTAACCAGGTCACTCCTGATCTTCTGAAAGGACAGCAAGAAGTCTCAGTAGATCCACCTGAAGACACAGCAAAACAGATACTGTTTACTTACCTCAAGGACGGGTAAGTGCCCCTCAACACTGAGCACTTTCAGTTAAAGGACATTTTGGGAAATACGGCCTTCTTGCTGAGGGTAAATTAGAAGATTGATACCACCCAGCAGCTGGTTAGCTTAGCTTAGCAGAGAAAGCAAGGCACCTGCAGTTGTGTTGGACCTTTTAAACACAGAGACATTTCAAAGTATTTAAACAATGCGTTATTACAACTTTAAACAACACAATAAACAGTGAAATAAAATCTGTAATTTTACTCAAGGTAACGGTGGGTTTCATTTGGTCGCTATAACTTCCAGGAGAAAGTCAAGAGAGTGAGGAAGGAAGTCGGCGAACGAGAACCTTAAAACATCACCTCGTTCGTGAACATTTTTGCCCACCTACCGGCACCTCTTAAGCTAAATCAACATTTTAAATTTCATTTGCTGAATATGCATAACACTAAAGCAAACTAAAGCAAACAATTTCCAAAATGCTGAGCTATCTCCTAAAGGAGCTTGATGAATGAACTGTCTGTCTTTCTCTTGTTTTTTTAACCTCCAGCCACCTTTTGGTGATGAGCTTGTGGTTGTGTTCATGTAGTTCATAGTCAGATAAGGAGGTGCTGCTCCAGCTGTGTGAGCTCAGGCAACAGTCAGGAATGCCGAGAATGAACTCTTTTCCACTGATAAAATAATTCCTTCACACGGAAAGTTTGAAGATCCAGAGTGTGCCGGAGCACAAATTGTTCTGTTGTGTCTTTATTTAGGAGCTGACTCAATTTGACTTTGCCTTTGCACTCTCTGTACTGTCAGCGTGTTAGTGAAATATCTTCTTTCTCCTCAGGACGACGGATGACGACTCCACCACTCAGAGGAAAGTCACCCAGCTGCTTGAAAAGGTCAACAAGGTCTGCTGAAATGTGGAGGAGGAGAGTGTGTGTGTTGGGATGAGATGTCTGCCAGTGTTCCTGTTCAACAATATTTTAATGACTTTTTCTAAAACCCATGATGATACTGTGTTGTTTGGCATCTCCTTCTCCGCTTCTCCAGGATTGTGCAGTTGAGGTGAAGCTTTTGCAGGAGAAACAGGCGGCGCTGGAGAAAGAAGTGTCTGAATTAAAGCAACAACTGGAAACTGAGATGAAGGTGTAGTGCAGTCACATCCTGCTGATTCACCTCCAAAACATTCACTTCCTATTCCTGTGACTGATGACGGTCCTTTGTGTTGTTGCGTTGTGCAGAATGAAAAGACTCTGGCCAAAGCTTGTGAAAAGGCCAGAACGGAGAAGAAGAAACTCCAGGAAGAGTTGGCCAGAAGTCAGGAAGAGCTCTTCAAACTCAGGGACAGACTGAAAGACATCGAGGCAGACCTTCAGTCTACCAAACAGGAGTAAGGGTCCGACTTCCTCGTCATTCAGCAAAGTTTACAATCAGAACCGTGCTGTGTAAAAACAGGCAAATCATACCTAAAAGAGGGCTGCAAAAGAGAAAAGAGATAGTCTGACACTACCTGTCTCTCGAAGGGGGTGATGTGTAAGATATAGCCAGAATTTTAGCTAAAAACATTTTAAAAAATGAACTAACGTTATTGAGTTAGCATGCTAACCAGCTAGCCCCGACTTTGTACCTCAAAAGGCGATAGCCCCCGTAGTTTCAGCGAGCAGCTAGTTCGCTATTTAGTCTAATAAGTAAACAAAGTAATGTCACAAAATATCAAGAAAGGAAACATTTTACACCTATGTTCCTTACCAAACAGAAACATACAACCATGCACTTTCAGGATTCAAGTTTCTTTCTTTTCCGAAGATCAATTGCCGCCTGAACACCATAAATATGAAGTTGGAGCAAACAGTCGAGTAGCTTAGCTTAGCGTACAGACTGGAAACAGGAGGAACTGCTAGCCTAGTATTGGCAAGCTATTTCTCAGCTACTTGAAGTCGTTGCTTCAAGGTCAGCACGTGTTTCTATCAGGATTCAACAAATGAGGTATGAATTAGTGAGCTTTAGATGTGCTGCTAGGTGGGTTTTGTTACCTTTGGACAGAGCCAGGCTAGCTGTTTCCCCCTCTGTCCAGCCTTTGTCAATGCTAAGCTAACCGGCTGCTGGCTGTAGCTTCATATTTATTGTACAGTTGTGAGAGTGGTATTGATTTTGCCCACCTTTCAGTAAATAAGCATACACCGCCAAATGTTGAACTATTCATTTAAATTATTACAATAGAAAATTTAGTTGAATGTTTTCAATGGACAGCAAATGAAATAGTTTTGAAATGCAGAACTAAGCTCAACTTCAGCTCAATGCCATGTTGCACTTTTCTTTAACTGAGCTTCTGCTCATGCTGTGAGGTCGTTCAAGTGAACTGTGATGTATGATCTGATGAAAGTCATTTGACCGAGCACAGAGTCACATACCGTTTGGATTAAGTGTGCGGAGATTCTTTTTTGTTATCTAGTCCCATCCAGCGTCTTTCTAAAACTTGAAAGCAGGCTTCTTTCTTTGATATAAAATATGGACAAAATCTATCTGTCTTTCCTGCATATTTTCCGATGTTGTCAGGCTGAATCAGATGAAGGCAGAGAGAGCCAGATCTAAGACGGAGATGAAAGACCTTCAGCTGCAGCTCTCGGAGATGCACGATGAGCTGGACCGAGCCAAGAAGGCCGAGGTGATAAATACACAGAAAGAGGTCCTTCTGAAGGTAAATGAAACCACATGAACAAGACACACTTCACAAATCAACAGCAGCTGTAACGCTCCTTTCACTGGGTTTTGATGGATGTTTGTCAGGATATGGTGCAGCTGCGTGGGGAGTTTCAGGAGGTGCTACAGGTGAAGGAGGAGCAGGAGGAGGTGCTGCACCGCAGGGAGAGGGAGCTCAGTGCCCTGAAGGGGGCGCTCAAAGAGGAGGTGGAGACTCATGATAGCTACATGGCGGCCCTGAAGGAGGAATATGAAAATGAGCTTGAAAAGCTGCTCAGGGACTTAGATCTGGCTAAAGAGGTAACAGAGAATACACACATTTCTATGTTTTATCGGACATCGCTGTGTTGGTGTCGTTTCTACAACATCATAATCCATGTTACTCCGGGACAATCTTTACATCTGACCAAAATGCAAAAGAAGTTCTCATAGGGAGCGAGTTGAATGGGTCAAGCACATGACTTCAACCCAGGAGACTGTGTTTATGACTCATGTGGAGCTTATTGTTTTATTGTTGACTTCCTTCACCAAGGTGGTTATGTTTTCAGATTTCCACACCATTAACATTTGGTGCAGATCCGGATAAAGTCCAGGGGATTTTTTTCTCACTTTCACTAACATTGCGCGACAGAGTAATTTTTTAGGGAATCATGCATGGATTTTGATGAAAGAAAAAACAAAAAAAAACAGAAGCCATTTTCATTTGGCTAGTATCTGTGAGTGAGATGAATCATAAACAATGTGCAGCTGAGATCATGAGGATTCAGAAAGTTACCAATGGTGTTAACATATCTTTCACAGTTTAAGAAGTATATCTTAACAGATGTTTAAATCTTACACCCAATTAGATTTGCTCAAACTCTGGTTAAGCAGGTATGAGTGGTTTATAATTTAGAGTAATACAGGGCTGTCGAGTTTGATTTTGGATTAGGTTTGATTGAATTAAAGGGAACTGTTGGACCTTGACAGAGGTATGCGCTCTACTGGTTTTTAGACCAAGCTGACTTATTATTTTTACTTATTTTTTTCCCCTCAGTTTTCTGCTGCAGTTTGGTCAGGCTCAGGAAAATATCATGTTTGGGGTTGTAATAGACCCTTTCACCTTTTTCCCAGGTCACACAGCTAGGAAATTACAGAAACCTGATTGGTCATTTGCAATGACGATCCTGGAGCAACATTAACCACCAACACAGCGATATGAGATGAAATGTGCCATTTCTACTGTTTCTTATTCCCAAAAGCTAAAACTTGTTGTTTTCTTCCGCCTCTCATTTTTATCGTGCATTATTTCATCCTGTCTTCCAGAACAATGCTCTGCTGGGTAAAGAGAGGGGCGACGCAGAGGAGGAGACAGGCGCCGCCAAGGTGCAGCTGAGGGAGCTGAGCCAGGAGAGAGATAAGCTGAGAGAGAAGGTGCAGGAGCAGAGCAACAAGGTGGATCAGCTGAGTCAGGCCATCCAGGAGTGTAAAACCACAGAGAGACTGCTGGAGCAGAGAGCAAAGCAGCTGGAGGTGGGAAACAGGAGCAAATATCTGATTTACTTCATCTGTTTCTTGATGTGTCTTTGATTTTCTCTGTATATCCCTGTTTTCTCCTTGCTCTACAGAGGGAAAAGCAGCAGGTTGAGGAGGCGCTGAAAGACGTGAGGAGGAACGAGGAGGAGATGTGTCAGTCCAACCAGTCGCTGCTCACCCGCCTGGAGGACGTGCAGGTAAAGCGAAGCCGCTGTTAGCTTTAAACTCGTAAAGTCTAGTGTCCGATTGACAGCTGCTTCTCTGAATATTTAGAGAAGTGGATGCTCACCATTTAGCAGCACCGTCCTATGTTTCATGCCTCTGTGAAACGTCGAAATATAGTCATGAGACGCTTTTTTCGCCCTGATCGAAGCTCACAGACTCCCCTTTTCTTTGTTTTGTTTCCAGAGTAAGCTGTCCAAGCTAAATCATGAGCACAGGGACCTGAAGGAGAAGCTTAAGGAGGAGAGAAAACAGATAGAGGAGCTGTGGAACGCAAAAACTGAACTGGAGGATGAGAGGAGGCTGCAGGACAGGACTGTGGAGCAACTACAGAGGAAGGTGAGGGGTGGAACGAGACTTTGGGTGAATTCTGCATTTATTCTTTTTAAGCCAAATGAGACCTGAAAATCTGTTTTCTCAACCCTGAAGCCACATGAGATCAGCAGAAACAGCTGATGTTTCTTAGACTGGGATTAGATGAATTATGACATATTTCCTTACACCTGAAGAGGTCCACTTATCTCACCGTAGAAGCTCTTTGTGTATCTCAGATGAATAGCGTCATGGAGGATTGCGAGGCGTCCACAGATGTACTTCAGAACCAGGTCGACGAGGCCAGAGAGAGGAGTCAGAGGGAGTTGGACGAGCTGCGGAGACAGCTGCAGGAAAAGGGAGTAGAGCTGGAGAAATCCCGACTGGCAGCCAAAAAGCTGCAGGAAGAGGTGTGGTCCTCATTGTCTTTCTGATTCATTAGTATGTGGGATCAACTGTCTTAGTCACCGAAAAAATAAAAGTCGACACGAGGATGGAAAGGAGTTATGTCCCTTTGTTTCAGTGTTTTTCTTCTTGTGCTGAAACGAGTTTTAAAAATGTTTCTGTGAGATAAAACAGAAACATAAAAGTGTCATCTCAGAGTCGATAAATTCTGCATTTGTTTAATAACGTCTGACTGATCGTTGCCTGTTACCTTATCTCGCGGCGTGTGTTTGTTCTGTGTCCAGCTGCTTCCTCTGGAGGAGGATCTGCACCGGTGTCACAGGGAGCAGCAGGAGGCCCTTCAGAGGGGCCGGCAGCTGGAGCAGAAGGTGGAGGAGCTGGAGGAGAGGAACGCAAGCACAGTGGGAGACAGAGAGCGGCAGGTCAAACTCATGGAGGTAAACCTTAACTTGGGAAGCTTGTGGAGCTGAAGGTCGTACTCCAGCAGTTTAGTATTGTTCTTCCACATTCAATCAATGTCCTTTCAAGAGATGGATTTAAAAGATACAGAATTAAAACTGATGCTGAAGCAGAGATATTCAAACTCATTGACTGTGTGTAAAATATGGATGGTTCTTTCTAATGGCCTGCAGAGGGCGACTCTGCTGGTTTCAGAAAGAAGTCTGATCGTATGTAAGCTTATGAGAGAATGGCCTTCCTTCCCACCCAGTGAACAGTTTTCTAATGAGTTTATGTCTACTGAGTTTATTTCAAGTCTTCTTCAATGCAACGTGATGTTCATTTTGTAAATCATGGTCCCATTTATAGTAAAATGCACAATAAAGGAGGGTATGCTTTATGTTATGGCCCACTCGTGACTGACAAGTTGCGACTGTGGCGTCTTCTGGGGTTCTCAGTCAGATCAAAACTGTAATCCACAAACCAAAGGGTGATATCACTGGATCCTAAATTTCCTATATTACAGCTATTACAGTTATTGTCTCTCATTGGACCGTCTGTGACAGACCATTCCCAGTTTGCAATGCAAGGTTTCATAGATTTGTACTCGCCAAGCTCCAGCTGACCTCTCAGACTTTGGAAACCACCATTGAGAGTCACAGAAGACATTATACGTCCATATAATGAGGTTGGAGGTCAGGTCAGCGGACCTGAATATCTCTGAACTCGCAGTGGATCTCATCCTTTAATTACAGTTCAAAAATAAAAATCTTTCAGAAGTCCATAATAATGTGTTCAGATGCTCTCTGACATAATGACACACTGTACACATGTTTACTAAAAAGCTGCCATCCTAAACTGATGATCATCGGGAGCTTTGAATTAGAACGTGAACTCACTCTCAGTCGAACACACCTCAGGTTATCACATGTTTTGAGGTGTTTATTTGTTCAGGGGCCAGTGTTTGCACTCACTTGTTCCTGTGAACTATAAGGGCGCTGCAAAGAGCCGTGGCCAAAACATCTCACAGCTCAGCACTGTTTGCCTTGCTGATGACAAAACATTACACAGTGACACCAGTATTCACACTGTTGACACTGCGTATCGACCGAGGAAGCCGGTGTTTACTGTACAAAGTTATCAGACCTGTCTGGGTGTTCTCGGGAATCTTCTTTCACTCTTTTCAGTGTCGAACACTCACACCCACTCAGCAGTGAACGAATGCATAAAATCTTTACCTATTTGTGGTTATTATCTTTGTGTTACTGCATTATTCTTCATTGTTTTTTAGAATCTGAGTCTGTTTTCTAACCACATCCTCAAGGTTTAGATTATCATGTCCTCTGTACTGGTAAACACGACAGAGTAATGAAATATATATTGACTTGACGATGTTCTGACACATTTCTCGTGTGTTCCTCTCCTCTCAGGGACGTATCAGTCAGCTAGAAGAAGATCTTAATGATGAGCGCGGCAGTGCCGACCGCCTGATGGAACGATTAGACAAAACCAAAGCGCAGGCAGGTTTACTCTCTCACTGTCTTTGCTTTTCTTCTACACAAACTCTCATTTTGTGTTTGGTAACGTTCATACATTTCCCAGACGGTGAGGAGATAAATTATTCCCTGTCATAAGTTTGAACACCCAACCCTACATCTGTTTCCATCATAAACAGATTTAGGGCTGAGTGCTCAAATTTCTCCTCAGAAAGCTGCTGATTGGCTGTTTCCAGCCCGGCTGTGAAACAAGTTTTGTTTTTCTTTCTCAACGTTCACATTCCCCTGAAATATGACTGAACAGCTCCGCCATCATATATGTTTCTTCATCTCTGATGTCACCATAAGAGCCTCACATCCTCAGCGGGGCTGTAAAGTAGGCCACCATTCGTGGGAGCAAAGCGGTGCAGACTAATTGACACAAAACACTGTTTTGGGTGCAGTGCAAAGACAAAAAACAGCTAACTATTGTGAGCAGCTATTCACACTCCCTTCTCTGGGCCTCTGGATGTTATTAGAGAGGAGAGAGCCTTCAGATCCAATGTGGCTGCTCAGACCAGACAGCATTTCCTCTGAGTTTAGGAGTTAAGCTGAAAACTTTTCATTTAACCTGATCGTGCCTTTGAACGGGCGGTGCCCTTTTAATAAGGATGGCCCTGTTTTCAGTCAATATGGAAGGCAGACATAGAAAGTACAACCCCATATTTATATAGTTAGAAATTGGCATAAAGAATTGATTAGTGGTTCAGTGCCCACATAAACATTTACGTTATGCTATATTTTATATAGCAATCTTATAACATTATAAGAGCTCTGAACTCCAGAGGTTCACACTGCTGGATATGTTGTAGTTTTAACAGCACAGTGATACACACTGAAACACTAACCCTTAAAAAGTTGTTTAAATGAAACCGTCTGTAAAGCTTAGAGGGAAAATATCTGCAACATGACAAGAGGCTCCAACCACACACTCTTTTTTTGTAAAAGGTCATAACACGAAAAGTTTGGAAAACACTGGTTAAATCTTTTCTCTACAGCTGTCAGGGAAATGAGAGTGAAAAAGTACAATATTTCTCTCTGAAATGTATAAGGAGCATAAAATGAAAAGATGCTTGAGTAAATGTACTTAGTTACTTTCCACCACTGCTGAATGTTCAAACTGTGTTCTTCTCTCTGTTGGTTGTCTGACAGATGGATCAGATGAGGAACGAGCTGATGCAGGAGAGAGCAGCCAGGCAGGACCTGGAGTGTGACAAGACGAGCCTGGAGAGACAGGTACTGACCCCTGAGACAGGTACTGACCCCTGAGATAGATACTGAGACAGGTACTGACCCCTGAGACAGGTACTGACCAACAGGCCTGCCCACAGAAATGGCTGGGCCACTGTAAATGTTCAGTAAATGGGCACTCCCCAAATCTGCTTTACTCATGTCAGCATGCTCTCTCTCTCCTACATAAACATAGATTGTCTTCTCTATTATCAACATCATCTTGGTGGTGGTGGCTCTTTCACTGACACTAACTACCTCATAGTAACGTCAGCTGTGATATTAGCCCCCTTTAGCCTGTCTGGGAGCAGCTTTCTGAGCTGCCAGCTCCCTCTTTTACTTCTCCTTTCTGAACTTGATAACTGCAGGCCTGAGAAAGGCCCTGCTGACCCATGAGGCAGGTGCTGACCCCTGACCTCATATTACTACACATAGACACCTACACATTTCTCTGTGATGCCATTTAAATGTTTGCGTAAACCTACTTAAAGCTGCCCAGAGGAATTTATTGTATCCTTGAATGACCTGCGTTGTTTACATCCGTGTTTACTAGTTTTGTTCTTCCCTGCCTTTTCTGGTACAACGCTCTATTTCTTGAAGCATGTGTGTCCTCATGTTCTTGCATGTAAACAAACAAAACAGGAATGCCCCTCATTAAAACATTCATTTATAGCACTACTACTCCTCGGAAAACGCCTCGAGGGCACCTTTAAAGTTTGCCTAATTAATAACAGTAATGACTGTTTAATTTCCTCCATCAGAATAAAGACCTGAAGAGCCGAGTGACTCATCTGGAAGGATCTCAGAGAACCAACCAGGATTCACTCGTCTCCAAACTTAGCAGCCGCATCCAGGAACTGGAGGAAAGGCTGCAAGGAGAAGAGAGGTGAGCAATAATTACCTTGTAGCTGATAGATGTATACAGAGCTTATATTTAGCAGGATAACACTATGAAGACAACACTTTGGATAATGGTCGCATCAGATACTTGAGCGGTGAACCCACTCATATCAAGTTCCCTGTGGTTGTAAAAGTGAGAGTATCTCTGGTCCCAAACACGCTAGGAAGGTGTTGAGTTACAGGAAGCTGCAGCGGCGATGTGATCTCTTGGTGCTTCTGCCCTCAGAGACAACAACAGCCTGCAACAAGTGAACCGCAAGCTGGAGCGCAAAGTGAAGGAGATGAAGCTGCAGGCGGACGAGGAGCACGTCAACCTGCAGAGCGACAGAGACCAGGTTAGACACAAAGAAAAAAGTTATCATCCTGTAGTTGGGAGCAGCAGCTTTGACTCGTGATTCAATATCCCACTTCTGTGAACTCTGCAGCTGACTCAGAGGCTGAAGACGGCGAAGAGGCAGATGGATGAAGCGGAGGAGGAGATCGAGCGTCTGGAACACGCTAAAAAGAAGCTGCAGAGAGAACTGGACGAGCAGATCGAAGCCAACGAGCAGCTTCACGGCCAACTGAGCACGCTGAGGAACGATATGAGGTGACCAGTCACCTTCTGCCACTTCTAGAGTTTCTTCTAAATCAAACCATGTTGTTCTCTATCTCTTATAATTACAATTTTTTGAATCAACAGGCGAAGGAAGAAATCCCCTCCTCTCATTAGGGACGATGTGAACGAGGTGGATGACTTTGGATCTGATTGACTGACTGGCGTGTGATGAAAACATCATCAGTCATCTCTGGACTTTATGAAGGAATGTTGGACTGTGAAGAACCCTTCATATCATAATTCAACATAATGCCATTAACAACTCAGGTGTGATTTCATTATGTTTCCAGTTGTGAGTAGCATGGCACCTTTCCAAGGCTGACCTCTTGTGGCACCATGTAAAACTACAATATCTGACAAACTGTTTTACAATGCACCAAACCAGCTTATTTACCTCTACTTTGTTTTCTAAGTTATTTCTTTGCCGTGTGAGTTAATATGATGCAAGCTGCAAATCTTTAAACTGATTAATAAACATATTAAAATGCATTCCCAGCACTCAGTCATGTTTATACGCCTCCAGAAACTCTGAAAAACCTTTGAAATAAATCTAGCTGTATGGTGTTTCTGCAAAGCTAAGAATCAGAAAGTCTGATTTGAATTTAATCGAGATGCAATAGAAACTACACGTGTCAATCACTCTGCCCGCCCTCTGCTGTGAAACTTTGTGTTGCGCACAGTGTGATGATGGTTGTGCAGATGGATCAATTGTCCATGCTGAATGGCCACCTTCAGTTAGAGGTGGAGATTTGACATGAGAGCTCACAACTCCAGAGGTTCAGACTACTGGATATCTGGTAGTTTTAACAGCACAGTGATACACACTGAAACACAACACGAGAGAAGCATGAGGCAACACTGTGCACTCAAACATGGAATATTCAAGGAATTCCTGGCAGAATTCCTGGGGACGTTTGTGTTGGTCGTAAGTAACGCTTTCTATTATAATTATATTCTGTTGTTTCAAGTCTGAAATCTTGTTCATACGCTTGTTTCATGTACAGAAATGTTCTTGTTCTGCATCTGCCTTTGTTATTCTATCTTTGAAAAGAGACTTCTGTGAAAAGTTGCTGTTGTCTTCCTCTTTGTTTGCCAGCTGTTTGGCTGTGGCTCAGTCGCTCAGACCGTCCTCAGTCGAAACACCCTGGGGGAGCCTCTCACCGTCCACATCGGCTTCTCCGTAGGACTGATGATGGCAGCGTATGTGGCCGGTGGAGTGTCGGGTAAATGTGGTTTCATGAACTCCTGAAGCCTGATTGTTTTTTTGCAGTCCAGTACATCACATGAGCCACCGCATCCCAGTTACGGTGTTTGATATTGTAGTTGAAAGTTAAAGGAACAGTTCACCCCAAAATGAAAATTCAGTCATTATCCGCTCACCCTCATGCTGATGGAAAGTTGGGGGAATGAATAACTGAAATAGATGGGGACTTGTTTTAAATGTGAAAAAAACACAAAATGGCTCCATGCAGCTCGTCCAGCATAATCCTAATGAAGTGCTAAGATCCGAATGGGATTTGAAAATATGTAATTTACACCCATTTTATTTTTCTCAAAGATATTTTTATTGAGTTTTTACACAAATATGAGGTACAGGTATAAAATGTGTACAGGGAGTTTATAAAGTGCACAGTCAACATAGGTCGAGAGAGATGATCTTGTACATCCACAGTAGGGCAATTTACACCCTTTTTTAAGCTTCACTGCAGCTGCTAAGCTTAAAGCGTTAGCAGACACCACGTCTGCAGTGGGTGCAGGAGTCCCCCTGCTTATCAAGGGTGTAAATAGCATCTTCTCAAAGCAATTTATGATCTTTGTGCTTCTTAAGACTTGTATTAAGCCAGGCAACCCAGATGGAGACTTGTTATGTTTTTTTTTTTTTAGTCCACATCTACATCAGTTGTTTAGGAGAATGCTGCAACACTGTTTTGCTGTGAAGCTCCAGAAATGTTTTGTGGACTACAAAACTTCAGTCAACCTTCCATCAGCGTGGTGATGAGTAGATAATGAGTGAATGGTCATTTTTGGATGAACTGTTCCTTTAATGCCCCTGCAATACAGTTTTTTTTAAAATAATTGTTAATGGATGTTGTTGCTACTGGGCTTAGCTTGGACTTACTCACTTTTAATAATGTAGTTGTTGCATATTCAGCTTCTTTAATCTACTGTTGAACTCTACAGACTCTATGCTGCATTAAAATAATTCATAGTTAATACAAACAACCTGTGCCAGAACACATAAACAGTCTGACACAGCTTGCTTTTATCTGTTGTAATGAAAACACTGTTACTCATGAGGCCTGCAGCTTGTAATAATATAACTTTATGGCTTCCTGTCCAGCCATGTGCCACCTCCGTGGCTCCAGTGTCAGCAGGAACGTGCCAGCTCTCTGTCCAGATTCAATGAATGTGCACTGAGCATTGATTTGTTAGTGCTAGTGCACAGTCTCTGTGGGGTCATACATAACCCTGGGCACTGAATGTCCTGCAAACGCCATTGATCATAGGCCACGTTCATCAGTCTTTGACAGAGAGCAGGCTCAGTCCAAACCAGACTACCTGCCTCATCTGAGCAGCAGCTACTTCCAATTTTACATCAGAGGGACAAAATAGATTTCATTAAGACTGAACAGATTTCTAATTTGTTTTTAGAAGTAAAGGCTAGCAGGAGGAGAGCACAGCTGGATTCAAAAGGGAACAGAATAATGCTCCCTTTGTTTTTTTTTTTAACTTAAAGGTTGAATGTCTAATATGTGACCATTATTCTGCCTCTTCACTTGTGAGCATACATAACAAAACCCTGCACCGCCCCGGGGGCCGCTCTCCTTCTGCTGCCCCTCGTAAATGTGACAGCCTCCCTAATGATGGAGAGGATATCATGCCAGCCACCTCCACCCACATCAACCCTCTCTCACTCTCTGCTTTGTCCTCCGTCCCAGGGGGCCATGTGAACCCTGCTGTGTCTCTGGCCATGGTGATTCTGGGCAAACTGAAGATCTGGAAGTTTCCCTTCTATGTCATTGCTCAGTTTCTTGGTGCTTTTGCTGGAGCCGCTGCAGTCTTTGGGCTGTACTACGGTGAATACACTGAGCTTTACTCTCTTATATGTTGAACCATAACAGCTGGTACAGACCTCCAAATGCTTCTCCAAAACTTGAAAAAGAGCCAACACTCTTAAAGCTAGTGGTGTATTCAGCTGTCATCTAACTGTTCGTCCTCCTCACAGATGCTTTCATGGACTTCACCAGTGGGATTCTGTCGGTGACGGGAATCAATGCAACAGGTCACATTTTTGCTTCCTACCCTGCGAGACACCTGTCAATCCTCGGTGGCTTCATCGATCAGGTGAGGTCCGGTCTCCTTGACCCAATGACCCCGCCCTCCTTTGTCGCCGCTCCCATTCAGGCTCTAAATACTGCGAAGTCTGGCAAATGCAACTAATGCAACATTGATTGCCCCATTTTGTCTGAGAACACCCCCTCTTTTTGCTCAGTTTTTGGGTCTAATGACCCATTTCCTGGCATTCTCTGGAGGGTCAAATCTATACCTAACAGCATTTTCCGTCTTTTTAGTTGGTGCAGTGATCCAAAAATAACACGTCTACTGTTGAAAAGCACATCAGGTGAACCACTGAGATAAGCCTAATCAGAGGGGTTGTGCTCATGTTAATGTTTCCTTCCCTTTTAACTTCTGTTTAAATAATGAATCGCAGTTAAAAGGTAGATTTGAACCATTGAGAATAGTTTTTATGATTTACATATCCAGATTACCCAATACAATTTGACCACTATGCAGGTTAATCCTACAGATTTTATTTTGTTAAATAAACATTATTAAAAGAGATATACTTTGTCCACAAAGACATCACAGTATACAGACACACTTTTACCTACATATACTCAGATATATTATTTAACTGTTGTTTTAGCAATTACTCAACAATTCATTTACATTATACATCATACAATACATTTTTTATTTATATTTTAGTTTATATGTTTTTATTTTTACACACTCTTTATCTTACATATCTTATGGTTTATCTTTAACTGGAACATAATTATTTCTGATTCTGACTGACATGAATTTAAAGAGGAAGCAGAGAGCTAAAATAAACTTAATAAAAATATTGAGAGGAAAGAAAATCAGTCAACGCTGTAATTGGGAAGTTACTGATGTTTGTTATGATCTTCTTCACCTGCCTGAACTCTGTTGTTTATTAAACATATGCTCTCCCTCTGCAGGTGGTGGGGACAGGTATGCTGGTCCTGTGTATCCTGGCTATCATTGACGGTGGAAACATCGGAGCTCCCAAAGGTGTGGAGCCGCTGGCTATCGGTCTGATCATCATGGCCATCGGTGTGTCTATGGGACTAAACTGTGGCTACCCTCTGAACCCTGCCAGAGACCTGGGTCCCCGGCTGTTCACAGCTGTAGCAGGATGGGGGATGGAGGTTTTCAGGTAACTGTAGTCACCGTAGCTGTAGTAAGACCCTTACATTGAGGTTATTGTGTGATTTCTCTCATGTACCTGGGTTGAAACGAACACAGGAAGTTATACCATGTACAGGTTTTGTGGCAATGATCAGGCTGGTCCTGCTGCACTAGCTTGACCGTGTGTTGAGGGTTTAAATATCCATCATTTCAAATCAATTTGGGATCTCAGGGATTCTGGAGAATTGGATTACAGTGAGAAGATAATGATTAAATCTTCAATTTAAGGTGAGCTTATCCAATAACAAATATTACAGTTCAATGTAGACAGTTAATGATTTGGTTAAATTCAATTTAACAACTCTCATATGATAAAGGGGCACTGTGTAGTTTTAGAGAAGACATTCAAATTTTAATATTTACAATATTGATGAGGTGATAATACAAACTCAGAAATATGTTTTTTTTCCCATAACTGAATAAACAAGCTGTTCTCAGAGGAAAATAGGGTCCCCTGAAGCTAGAAAGGTGGCAGGGTCCTCCACATATAAACAAAGTAAAACTGTAAGAAATTGTGTTGTCCTGTAAGGTCAGTTTGTCTATTCAGTTTATTCAGTCATGAAAATGAAGAGAGTTTGTTTAATTAGTTTGTTTAGACATAAATAATCTGTCACTGATGATCTTTCTCTTCTCATTTAAATGTATTCTCCAAAAACTACAGAGTGCACCTTTAAAAGTGTATCATTTTTCTTTACATATATAGTTTTACTGCTTGTTGAGTCTTTTAAATCAGATCCTTTTATTTAATTTATTTATTGAAACCTTTATTGAAGTAAACTGATGAATACCTGAGCTGTTGACATGGACAATGATAGTGTTATATAATGTCACATGCACTCAACAGATGCAGTCGATGCTTGTGAATGATCCAGTGATCGCCAGTGGCCTGCAGTGGCCCCAGTGCCAGCTGCCCGTGTCGCTGCCAGAGAGGTATTTAACTCTTTCCTCTTGCTCACAGTACTGCAGACTACTGGTGGTGGATCCCCGTGGCAGGGCCCATGGTGGGCGGAGTGGTCGCAGCCGTCATCTACTACCTGCTGATCGAGCTGCACCACCACCGTGATGAGCCTGAGAAGCCCCATGAGGAGGAGGAGGAGGAGGAGGAAGATGAAGAGGACGACGACAGCAGTCTGAAGGACAAATATGAGATGATCACCATGAGCTAAAGAGAGAAAAAAGACATTAACCTCCAGGACTGACTGGTCCGATTCTGTCAGGTGAAGAGCAGCCAGCACAGCTTCCCTCTCTGGCAAACCTGTTAATCTCAGGATAGGCTGTAGTTTCTCTTCTGATTGAAATGATCCTCCGCAGAGACAAGCTTTTCAGCTCAGTGATGACAACATTAGAACATTCACAGGTCAAAACACAAAGTAAAATCAATTAGGAAACTTTATGGATGAACAAACTGCAGCTCTGTTAAGCGCAACAGAGATTGTTTTGGTCTGTGCTGTCAGACAATGTTGCACCGTCTTTGTAAAATATTGAACCTATTATCCAAAACAATACCGGACTGTCTCCTTTGCAATTTAACTTTTTATGTAATATGTTTCATAAACACACAAAAATGTCACTCCTGTGTGCTTTACAATGTTATGACTTTTCATATTTATGTTGTAAATACTGCACTATAGATATTAGATGAAAAATGCCCATTATTTGGATATATTCACTTGGTACTGAAATAATAGTTTTAGATTTCTTCTTTTAAATTTGCTCTGATTTTCCTCAGTGGTTGTGATGTTATCTGTATATCCACTTAAAACATTTTGGGTTTCTTATATTTATGTTCTTCTTTTGCAAACTGTGAGGAATCCTTCCTTCTGTTCTTTATTATTATTTGTATTTTACTCTATGTTGTTTTGTCTACATTAAAGTTTCTACAAATATGGACTTGTAGCAGAGACTCCATCATCCATTGCATTCATCGCTCAGTTAGTTGATGTAATTTTCCTCTCTGCATTCAAACTATACATCCTCAAACGCCCCTTAAATTGTAGGCTTTAATACTGTGTGATGAAGCGAAAGAGGACAGAAACTGCAGACATGAATCTTTTCAGTAAGCCTCACCAGCAGACAACCTTCAACGATACAAGAGATGGATCATTTGTGTTTAGCTGACAGGGTTGCAGAGGATGATTACACCTCAGCGTCAGCTCAGAGCACTCTGCTGTTAAATATTTCCTCGTTATTGTCAAAGATGATACGAGTCACAGTGTCTGCCTGGAGCCTCAGGAAGTGACTCCACTGTTTGAGTTGAAGATGTAAAAGCAATGTGATTTTACTTGAGGGAACCTGAAGAAGACCCTCCTCAAACCTTAGAATCAACACCACAGTGTAAATTTACTCAATTACAAGAAAAGGTCCTGGCCTATATACTATGTTTTTTGCAGCTACTCGATCTAGAGCGAGAACAATGGCGTATTAAGGTTAATAAAGCACTTACTTTGCAAGTGGAGTCAAAAAACTACTCTGGAATAGGGCTTTATAGTTGGACAAAATGTACCTTGAAATTGTACTTGAATACATGTGGTTAGTTGATTTCTGTCACTGTCTTTGGGCCACTATTGTGTGTGGCTGCAGGCAAATGATAGACAAAGGGTCTGAGATGCTTTCAGTGACACTTAAAACTCTCAAAGAAGAAACACAAACCCATTTCAACACTTGTGCTAGCTTACTTTCAGTCTCCAAATCCTCAGCGCTGAGTGGAGAGGTGTGTGATGGACTGAATCGGGGCGTCGCAGGGCGAGTTCATCTGCCACCAGCCTGAGGGTGAACGTGCAGATCATGTTACTTGTTCATGTCAGTTTGTCATGTAATCATTGCCTGATTGCATACATGGAGCAGAGAGGAAAATCACTTTGTATGGACTGACTGGCTGCTCAATAACGATACATGTGCAGGTGCATGTGATTCTCCCCTCTCTCACCTAGGTCAGAGATGATGTAGGACGACGTGGCGGTGCTGAGTCAGAAGCACTGACAGACTTCTTAGCATAAAAACATAACAGTCTCCGGAGATCTGGGCCTGTAAAACTGCATTCTTACTGCTTGCCTCTGTGAGATCACACGGACACACCAAATAAGCTCAATTTGAGGAATGTTGACTTCACTCTTTTGCATTACATCACATTTATTGAGCTGATGCTTTTATCCAGAACAACTTACAATAAGTGAATTTAGCCATGAGGACTCAACCCAAAAACTACAAGAATCTTGCAGGTACACTCATCTCATTAAATATGTTAAACTGCTTCATCTGCTACAGAAATAATAAGGAGAGAAAATATTTGTTTCGCAGAACACAGTTATTTGCCGCAGAAATGTTGGCACCAGCTTTTGGGAAACTGCTGGGGTGAAGATATTAAGAAACGCCGTTTTCAGTGTTCATGTGTAGACAGAAAAAACATTTTTTTTTGGCTTGTGTCCTCTGTTTGGCAGGCTTCTGATTGGCCAACGTGGCCTTACGGTAGAGGTCATATCGCTACCTGTTGTTTTGGCATGTGCTTGACAGCCTGCGTTTGTGTTTTCATACCGTTGTATGAAAACAGAAATTTGTTTTAAACCGGAGGAGGGAAAAAAATGTGTATTTAAAAAAACCTGTGTACGTGTGGACTAGGCCTGACACAGGCCTTTGAGTCTGTCCTAGGTCAGAACAAAGAATTACAGGGAGGCAGTGTTTGATATCTACGGTCCTCGCTTCTGAAATGGCCTACCAGAGGACCTGAGGGTTTCGCAATCTATTAACACCTTTAAAAGGAATCTTAAGACTCACCTGTGTATTTTTGTAATCTATGTTTTTTAATCTAACCTCTTCTACTGTGCTACTCTGGTCTCTATATTGTATTTCATTTGTGTTATTTTATTGTATTTCATATATGTCAAAGTTGGATCGGATTAAAAAAGCAACAGGGTTAGATAGATAGAGAGGATCATAGATAGGATTAGTTGAGAGTCATCTGCATACCTGATGTGACTCGGAGTAAAAAGAAAAGAGGAAGGGATCGAGAACAAAACCCTGAGGGACCCCAGTTTTGAGTCTGCAAGGTTCAAACACAGATTAAGTTGTTTCAATTAAAGGAAAATCCACAGCAAATTTTGTGATTCCTTCAACTGGCAGCACATTTCAATGTTTTTTTCTCACAGCAGCCAAAGCTTTTATGAGACCAACAAACTAAATCCATGCAGACGGGCTGAATGGAGCAGCTTTGACAACCTCACAGGCAGGAAATTGGACAATGAACTGGGAGTTGTATTCTTTGCTGCCACTGTGTTTCCAGCCTGGGTGACACTCAGCAGGCTGGTGCCACTTTCACAATCATGCTTTGTCACAACGCTGAAACACAAAAGGTGCTGCTCGCTTATATAGGCTGTGACGTCAGCTCCTTGCACAAGGCTGAAATTCTAACGCAGAATATTGATCAGGGTTAGAAACACAGTGAGTGACATCAGCTTATGGAGAAGTGTGACAAAATGGACGACAGCATCTGTAGCAATAATGTGAGCTTACTGGAATACAACTCAGCAGCTGCATTATCCAGAAAATATTGAACCTCAGCCAGCAACTGCAGCAGAGGATCCACATTGAAAATCAATAGCGGGCCACATTCCACTGCATGTGCTAATGCGTGCTTCCAGGACCTGACATACACTCTCCTGTGGTTGTTACATCATCAAACACATTCACGCTCATCAGTTAGTATTGACAGTGAATAATAGTGTGTAAAAAACTCATTGATGACACTGTGAATAAACTGTTGCGGCTCAGGAGAATAAAAATGTCTGAATTTGCTTTTCCTTCTTCCAACGTTACTCAAATAAACCAAACTTTTCTGAGCTCACATGATATTTGTAATTCAGTTTCTTGATTGCTGAAGGCCTCTTCTGTGGAACCAGAGGGGATGAGGAGCTGCATTTTGCTTTGCACTGCTGCGGATGTTGATGTTGATGACTCCAAAACCTCTGGACCCAACATGTCACCCTCAGCAGCTGCTCCCTCTGCTGTGGACGCTCCTCTACTGCATTCAGCTGAGTGAACAAGTTTCCTTCACTACTTAATTGAGGAGTTAACCACAGTAAATAATATATTAAAGATGCAGCTTTTAGAGCCCAACACCAGAGGAAAGGCAGATCAGACGTTTGAGTCTCTTCCCACTGCTACAGTTCATCTGAATGAAATGTACTTCATCATCTAACATCCTCTCATTTAACCCTTACACTTCTTTATCGAGCAGAATTTAAAGTTTAAAAGAACATTTCTAAAAAATTGGATTAATCCCATCCTTAATATTAACCTGCGAATGTCCAAAGTTTATAACGTCTGAAGATGAGCGATTTTTTTAATGAATGTTTTGGTGTTTTATTTCATTGTTAACAGAAAATGAACCTTGTCTGCCAATTAAGGCATGAAAGATATGCTAAAAAAAAATAAAAAATAAAAAAAAAATAGATTTTGTCATGTGAAGCACAGCAACAGAAAATAGAGAGGCTTCTCCTGAGTCAACATGTCGTGCCGTTTTTAGTCGTTTCTGCAAAGAAATCTTTAACCATATACTGATGCAACACAAAATGAGTGTCGGGTACATTTTTGTAAAATCGGTGATATGAATAATGAAAAGTTAGGGGACTTGTGAGAAACAGATTACATGTAAAAAATAAAATGAATTGAATAAAAATAAGAAAAGCATCGGCACACTTTGATCTCTGCAATATGAATGTTATTGAAGCTACTCTCCAGTCAGAGACCTTCTTTAAACATAAACAGGAAAGAAGTTTGATGCCTCAAGAAGATCTCTGACTAAAGGCTTGTCTCTATAAATGATAGTGTTAATAACATGTCACAAGTTGTTAGGTTCATTAGTTTAAGGTCAGTCTGAGCGTTGCCCTTTCATAAAGTTCAACAACTTACAAAAAGGATCTATGTACATTAAAAAAAAGCTGAAGCATTCGTACATTCAGAGTCAAGCTGAATTATTGTATGTGGCAAGTTGTCAGTCAATCTTCAAGCATCACCAGGAGAAAGTGAGAACAACAGAGAATAGATACTGACAGCTGATGCTTGAGGATCTCTGACTCGCCTCAATAAATATTACACAGATTGTTTGCACAGATGCTTTTCTCTGCTTCAGCAGCTCCAACAAATGCTCCTGAGGTGAGCAGTGATCCTAATGGAGAAACTGGTCATAATGAAAGCAGCAGCAGATATCTAAACATTAAAAAAAAAAAAAAAAGTTGGGACACTGCGCAAATCGTAAGAAAAGACAGAATTCAGCGGTCGTTTAACAAAAATGGTTGTAGTGTTCCCGAGCCCATGTAGCAACATCCTTTATACAATCATGTTTCACAAAGTGGTGAACCTCGCCCCCCCATTATGTTTTACACAATGACCCAAGGTTTTTTTAAACTGGGTTTTAAGTTGAAATCCAAAGCAGTTAAACTTCCCACAATGCAACTCAACAGCATCTTTTCTTAGAGTGGAATCTGAAACAGGTCTAATGACATCACCAGGGTCATCTTCTCCTCCAGAGCCCCGGAGGACATTATGCAACGGTTTTCACAGGCTGAGTAGTACTCTCTGGGATGAGTAATGTCCATATGTAAAATGTGTGGAGTGCCCTTTTAAATTCCTCCGCATTAAACCTCTGCATACACACAACTAGAACTGCAGCAAAGGAAGAGAAAAAGCCAAAGAGCACACATTACAGACAGTAAACAGGGGTCTATTTTATTTTGAACGAGTCTTTTAATTAATGCATTTCAAGTACTCCAAAAATTACATCTCTTTGCACAATACAATTTGAAATCTTTTTTTTTTTTTAGTAAAAATGTTCAAAGTGAACAAAAATTTCCGATACTGTATAAAACACAGTGAACATTAAAATCAGACAGTAGTATTACTTTTTAATCTTGTGTTCTTTCGGCCTACATCACCTACAACATTTCAACTCAATTTGGACATTTTTCAGTGCACGTTTATCTAAAAACTTTTACCAAGACTACGAAATTAAAAAGAAAGTAAATTTACAGGCATTATTCTTCTGCTCGTCTACCCAAACCATGCCACAGGATAACAAAGACAAAAATGAGAATGTAACATTAACTCCATCACCCTGAATTGTTTTTACCACTGATGATGGTGGAGAAAAGTATCATAAGCAAACTCCATTTCAACTAGCACATATAAGAACATAAATAACTTAGAAGAAAAGGAAAGTTTGTCACATATGAACATCTTTGAACAACTTACTCTGGAATTAAGAATACAAAAAATGGAACAGATGTATCAAAATGTAATTTTCATTTTCAAATGAAATGCAAATTTTTCCCAAGTACTGTACAAGTTTACATGTTTAATTCTCCAGGCTTAACAGGTGTGATCCAGCCTGGAAGATGAAATTTTAAAAAGAGCTCCATTTTGTACAGACATGAGAAGTTATAGCAACTGCTGACCCGCCTAGTTCATCTGCCATGTGAAATAAACTGTTAACTGTGAGACACATTGTTTCTAACGTCCCCTCCAGAGCACATGTGGGATCGTAACAACCATCAGGACAGTGTTGTGAGATATTAGTTGTGATTAGTATTGCATACATTTAGAAATAATAACGCCAGGATCAAATAAAGTCAGAGCACAAAAAGTGGAATATGTGATGCAAGATCCCCAAGCTTTTTAAGTCCGTGCAAAACCTTTCGCCCACGTCCCAAATCCTATTGGTGGGTGAAATATTTGCAGGGTAAATAAAATCCTGGGATTTATGACCCAATCGTGAAATCTCTCCGTTAGTGTCATCATGTTATAATTTTCCAAAGTGCCCCTCTTGCTCTGCTGCGGCGAGGGGAGGAAGAAAACACCTGAGGTCAACCATCCTTTTCATTTCTTCCATTTAAAGTGGCTCCAGAAGCTTCACAGGTTGCTTCCTGTGTTGAATAAAACCTGTGCACAAAGATCAGCTGTATAAAGTTATATGGCACGCTGATGTAAACTCACACGGACGCCTGCACTCATGAGCTCTAAAGGGGATTCAGTCCGAGAAGAGATCTGACCAGGAGATATCTGTAGGTGAGTTGCTTCAGAAGAAAAACAACAACATAAAAAATAAATCAAAAGAGTCGCTTGTTTCCTGTGAAACTAGTGAACACACTGAGGAACGTGTGAATAGTGTGACAATACTGCTGCGTTGCACTGATCCTTCCACTTGTTTTAAGACTAACATTAATAGCTGTCAAAGAAAAATAGTGTTGAGTGACATACAAACATTACAGACCTTGGTCAATTAATAGTCACATTTAATAAATGTGTCTGCATGCCCACATTGAAAAGTTCTTAGATTCGCTATCTGAAGAATAACAGAATGATTTAATTTTACAATTTTTTTTTTTTTTGTTTTGTTTTTACATCCACACCGGAGTCATATTTAAATTTGTTTCCACACTCATGTAAACTAACTCTTTAACATGATACACTCTCACTTCTAAACTAAGCCACAGCAGCCTTCACTTCCCCTTGTCTTCATATCCGAGCAGGTAGAATCATCATCATCATCATCATCATCATCATCAGTTAGTGGTTATTCATTCTTCATCATCAAAAGCAAATTGGTAAAGACAATTAAAGGTGTACCAAACGAGGTCATCTTCCCTTTCTGTTCCCACATGACTCCTTACCTCATCTAGCTTGTTACACATGATGTTAGCAAGACAATTAAAAAAAAAAAAGATGAAAAAGGGGATCTTGAACAAAGAAGGCCTGAAAAGTGGGATATGGTGACCTTGTTCAAATTCAAAATCTAGCAATCTAACGAAAGTGAAAGAGATCCACCTGATTGGACGACTGCGCAGAGAACTCGCTAGCATCACATCCTCAACAGCAACGTCCGAGGACCTCATCACAACCATCATTCCTTCAATTATGTGTTAAGAGTCCTGAGAGCACTAACCGAAATAATAAAAGAAAAAAAAGTGAAGAATTACACATTTACAGTAGAAGAAATAGTTTGTTTTCACTTATGATACACTAAATATGTACAGTCACATGCAGAAAGACTGTCTGCACGAGAGACCGGAGCCTGTGTCTTTTGCCGTTTGACATGTGTAAATCACAAAAGTGCCGCAAATCCCCACTGAGTGTCTCTCAATCCTGGCTAGAATGGCGAAAAAGAAAAAGCACGGAACAATTCACCAGCAGCCACGGGCGTGTCACTCAAGAAGACGTTGCAATAGAACGAAAAACACATCACAGAATGTACTAAAGCTACACATGATTCCTTAACTCCTTGGCACTCCTTAAAGAAAAAAAAAAGGTGGAAAAAGATGCTAGATCACACTGCATTGGAAATGGCTGATGGTCGAGTCCACTCCACAAAGAGCCAATAAAGTTGCTAGATAATTGTTTTCTCTTTTTCACTGTGTCTGTTTTGTCTGTAGATGGAGGATATGATGATGAGTAACAACCATGTCAGGCTTTTCTTTGGATGGAGTGACGCTTTTGTTTCCCACTGTAGGCACAAGGAGGAGCCAAGGCATTGGGGGGAGGGGAGCGGGATGCAGGGTCTCAGCGTCTCATCTGGCCCATCTGATAGTTCTCTCTGGGCTGACGGTGGTGCCTCTGGGGCTGCGCCTGCCGCTGAGGCTGCCTCTGAGCTTGCCGCTGGCCACCGTGCCCGCCGTGTCCGCCGTGCCCGCCGTGTCCGCCGTGCTGGTGGGCGTGCGGGTGCTGAGACTGGTGCTGCACCTGGGAGTTAGCATGCTGCTGCGCTCGCCGCCTCTTCAAAGTGCCTGTTAGAAGAGAGGCAGTTAATTGAGCTTGTTAAAAGACAGACATACTGTGGGTGCAGCTAAATTGCACCTTGTGACACTCTGCTACCGGTGCTCACACTGTGAAAGATGAGCCTATTAAAACCGTGGTCACAGACTGTGTCACCTGTGCGATATCAATTTGGATGCATGTCAGATGATATGACGCTACTGCACCGCTCTCATGTTATGTAGCAAAGCAATTAAACAAGCTATGGCTGTGGTCCTGACACCACCATGACCACTCATGGAAAAAGAGGGGCATCAACGCTTGTTGGTGTATTTTGTGTTATTTCATGTCATATTCCAAATGGTTTGTTTCTTTCCTCTGGGACAGTCTAAAATCATACAGTGTACAGAGGCTTTAACGAACATGGCAATAAACAAGATGTTACTACAGAGACTCGAGGTGTCTTCATTAAATTCATTCCAAAATAAAGAACATGAGTGCTAAAAGGAAAAGAAAAGAAATCTAAAATAATTTAAAAAAACACTGTGACCGTTGGAATCCTCGCTGTGAAGGCTGTCTTCACACATACACAGATATTTTTCGGAAACGTTTTCAAAAATAAAACTACGTTTCTTTGGTGTGATTCTTTGCAAATCTCTGGACTCACCTGGAAGTGGTTTGGGAGGGGGTAGTTTGGGGTTACTGCTCGGTGTGTGCACACTGCAGATCTTAATGAAGCCAGCCATGAGCATGATGAGGGCAATACCCATTAATAACACTGCCCACCAGTGGGCCTGGAGAAGAGAATCAAGCACAAATTAACCACAATCGACAGAAAAACTCCTCATAATAATAAACTCACCATCTAAATCAGAATCAAGATACGTACCACGATCCACTCTGCAATGTTCTCATAGAGCTCTGGGTTGAAGATGGCCTTCTTCAGCCTAGCCAGTGGTCCGTCTGCGTCTACCAGACGGCACTTCATGAACACGTCGCAGTATCCCTTGAAGTCGTTGCAGGGCGAGCCGGCCGGCAGCGTGGTCACTTTCTTATTGAAGAAACGAGCCAGGCGCTCTGACCCTGTGCTGCTGCACGTGTTGGGATTCACTGAGGAGATGAATCACAGACAGTCAACACAATTCAAATGACAAAGATGAAGAAAGTAGTTAACAAGGTGGGTAAAAAATGACTCACTCTTCTCCATGCAGCACACATGGCAAAGCTCAGTCTCGTCTTTGCCATCTTGGCTGGCACAGGTGCAAGCCTCGAGCCCATACTTCTCACAGATGGAGCCGGAGCAGCCCTGTGGGGGAGGAGCATGAGGGCAGGCGAGATCAGACACCGACTGTTATCAATATAAAGTTGCTATGACAACCAGTTCTACCAGGTGCGAAGTCTTCAGCCACTCACCCCGTTGAGGCAGACTTGAGTCTCTCCATGGCAGGCGGTGAAGTTAGCCTTGGGCTCAGACGTGGGGCACTGGGGACTGACACCATTACACATGCCCTGGTGAGCGCACTCCGACTCCTCTCTGCACTTCTCGTTACGACCCTTGTAGGAACACTCAGCTGTACAACAAGGACCCTGGCTGGGACTGGTGGAAAAGATCAGACAACAAATTGTCAAAAATGAGCAGGTAGATCATCAGAGTATTCAGGCAAACAAAAACCGAAAGCGATGATCTACCTGCAGACTTTGTTGGGCTTTAACTTGCACTTCTTATTGTCTGCCTGGTTGGCGTCATAGCAGCACTGATCCCTGCACTGATCGCTGTAGCCACAGTCGCACTCCTCTCCTGGCTCCACCAGGCCGTTACCACAGATGGGCTGGCCAGACTCTGTTTGTGGAAGGAAAAATAAACAGTCAGAATCCCAACACTGAACATGTTGTTTTTATACTTTGACTTCTTGTACTGAGGACAACAAGTGTAGGGGAAATCATTTACTATGAAAACTGTCATTACAAAACCAACCAAACAAAGACAAACTACAAAGAGAATGAGCAGCTGAATTAAACAGGAAACATCAAAGTGTTTAAAAAAAAACAAGACAGACTCTTCAGAGAGTCCAATAACAATACACTCAACAAACACTCCTCATCAGTTTGCTTGAGGAAGTGTAAAGCAGTACGGGTGTACCAACAGATATTGGCATCCAAACACTTGTATTTTCCAGTCATATCAGCTAAGACGGATGTGCACAGGACTTTGAACAGAATGAGCAAAACAAATTAAGCTTTTAAGGAATGCCAGTCAGATGGTTAGCAAGTGAATGAGTGTTTTAAGAATGTTTTTCTATGATAATGAGTTGACTGTTGTATTAAGTGTGAGAAAAGTATTTCGAAAATTCCACGACACTGTCCAAATTCAGTCAGTAAAAATAACACTGGACTAAAGCCAAGGCTGCTTTTCGAAGCTAATAACAGCCAATATGATTGTGCATCCCTTGCTGCCTGAATTAGTTCAGTAATAAGGCACTGGGGCTAAAATATCCCCTCAGTAAAGGGAAGAAGGAGAAACAGAGTTATAATGTGATTTGAATTTATAAAAAATATGAAAGGAGGAACGTACCGACAAAACAGTTGCCCCTCTTTTTCTCCAGAACCTGGCTGATGTTGCGCACGCTACAGATGGAGAACTTATTATTGTTGAGCTTGTCTCCGGACGTAGCTCTTGCATACATGATATAATTGCCCTTCTCCTTCTTGTCTTGGCTCTTGGATTCTCCCGGGGTGCACTCGGATCCAGAATCGTGCTGAGAGCGAGAAAGGAGAAGAAAAATCTCAGGTTAAAAGCGGAAGGGACAAAGTGTATGAGCCTAATAAAATCCTTCTCACCGTGCACGAATGTGTGGCACATCTAAGTAACTCACCGGGGAGCCAAAGTTGTGTCCTACTTCATGTGCAAAAGTGATATGGGAGACTTTTGGAGGTACGTGGGAGGCGTAGTTCTGCACAGTGATTATACCAGTGTTGAGAGATTTCTTTTTTCCATCCGAGTACAGCTTGCTTTTTTCACAGATGCCTCCAGAGCTCCCTGCGAATGAAAAGCACAAGTTGGAACAAACCTTCTAAACCACAGCCACGAAACATGAAGGGTTTTGCTCACTGGAGAGGGAAAATCAGATTAATGTCACAACAATTTTTCAATTACACGTCCAAGTGACATAATGGCTTACTTCAAAACCTAATGAGCCAGATTTATCAACACGGTTACAGTTCATGCTAAATTAAAATTCAGTTAGTGGTCCCCGGCAGGAGACACATAACCTCCCACAGAAAATTAAAATTTTCAACAGTGCAATATTTTTAAAACTTCAAATTACGGATGTAGCACAGAGAACATTTTAGTTGCGATTTCAACACATCAATCACAGAGTGCACAAAACCTTTGGGAATCATCGCATCTGCATGTTGTCTGAGTTGATATTTGAAGCTGTAGTTGTTTCTCATAACAGTCTGAATCAATTAGCATTTGAAATCTTAAATATGACTGACACTTTTTCTCATCGTGGCGCACAATGCAGATAAGTTACAAATAACTTGTGTTGTTTTTCCTAGAATAATCTTGGGTATAACGATCAGGCATCCCTGCTTATAATGAGCCTGCAGCCCAGTACAAACAATACGATGTGTTGTGTAATGGTTTAAAAATGTCAGCTTCTGTTTGTTATGGATGCGCTAATGTCTGGCTTTAAAAAAAGGGACATTTTTTTGCACTCGCTTTTCACAGATGACACACTGACTGTGTGTCATCATTCAGTACCTGAGGGGGCTCCAACCCAGGCCAAACCCAACACCCCGTCATCAAAATCTCTGTCTGTGAAAACGTAGGCCAAGCAGTAGTCGTCGTGGTTCTGCTCCGAGTTCAGCTCCAGGAACTTCTCCACCCCGATGTTGGCGAAGCGGAACGGGTTGGACCTGTCCCTCTCGTCATTGGTCATGTTTATCTACAAAAGGGGATCAAGATGAGTTCAGGGGGAAGAAAGGACCAAATCTTGAACATAAACTTAAAATCAGTAAGAGACTTACCCTGATCCTTTTCACCATGAAGCTAATGTTGCGAATGCCCATGAAGTCTGTTCCCTGATAGATGGCATCAATGGCCTTGACATGACTGGAGATCTGAAAGAGTAAAACACAGATTCAATCTATACTGTCTGCAGCTATGATGATGAAAACGATAAGTGTAAAGTATACATGTAGATTAAAGAGGTAAATAATAAGAAATTGGTTTCATGGCTCCGTCTTGAAACCTGAAATGAATAAAAAAAAGCTTTCTTTACCATACTCTACAGTGTTTTGAATGATTCAGCCTGATAGTGTTGCAGCGTTGCTCTGCTTTACCACCATCCTCTCGACAGTACAATTATTCTCTGAGTGTGAATGTGGAAAATCATTTGGGTGCGCAAGTAATTGACTCTGAGTTCAGACAATGAGGTTGGCAAAATACACAAATTCACTGAGCTCCTAATGCAGCAAACCAGTCATCTCTCCACTCTTATTCTCAAAGAGCAGTGTACAAAACATTCAGATTGCAGCTTGTCATTTTTAGCTTGCACAAAGAGACGCCTTCGCTGGATAAAATGATGGGTCGTATTAGCTGTCGCTATTTAATGCTTATTCCATGAGTAACCTGATCAAAGGCAAGCCTGTGCTCAGACAACGATTGTTTATGTGGAAAAAACCTCCCCTCTGTAAGTACACGGAACAATCAGTGTGGCTGCAGCTGAACAACTCCAAAAGAGTGATACATCTTCTCTCTGGCAGATCATGTCACGTCACTTTCAGGAGCAGAAACCTCCCGATTAAACTATCATTCATATCATATCAATGATTTAAGCTGATAAACTTCATAGTTTTGAACCGCTACCTTCAGTATTTGGATCTAGTAGCTCGAGAAAAATAATAATAATAATAATAACATTTTTGTAGACTACAACTGTTTCAATGTGTCAGATACACATTTAAACGTGAGTATTAGATGGAACTGTATCAGCAGATGCACAATATTAGTAACTGTGTGATAATTGTGTAAAACCAGTTACCCAGTAAATATTATTCTCTTCTCTCTGCATAGTCAGATTGTTGTGTCTAACTATGTTAGTGTCTCTGTATGATGAGCACAGTCAGTAGGTTAGCTTATGTTAACAAACTTAGACACGTTGACTTGATCTATATAAAGTATTCAAGGAGTAGTAATGCCACTTTTCTGTCTAATTTTAAAGAAATGGTTTAACTTTTGAGAAATATACATATAGGCTTTCAAGCACAGAGTTAGATGAGAAGATTAACATCACTCACATGTTAACATGAAGCAGGTAGTTTATCAAGCCTACCAGCAGCTCTAAACCTCACAAAATAACAAGTTATATCTCATTTGAAAGGGTGGTATTGATCTTCTAATTTAACACATATAAATACACATATTTCCAAAGGTGTCAAAATACTACTTAAATATACCATATTTCCATTTGAATGATACTGTCGTGGACATTTGCTATGTGTTCTGTTGTGTGCTTCCAGGCTCTGAGTTGAAATTTCACACAGAAAACCAGGCATTAATGCGTACAACCCTAATTTAAAATGATGATTTTTCTGTTTGTTGTTTTGTTCCTCTGTTGTAAGCGTTATGAGTCACCCCTTGCACTGAATAAGAGGTGTTATTATTCCAATACTAATTAGCCTTTACACTCTCAGATGTGAGTGCTGGTTAAAAATAAGCCTCTCCACCAGCATCAGACAAAAATCCAACATACTGACTGTAAATCTAATTCTAATAGCACCAGAGTGGCGTGTGTTAACTGAGCGACAGTGATCGTGTATTACCTGAGCAATGACAGCCTCTCTGGTCTTGTAGTACTTGAAGAAGAGGTGGTCAGTCTGAATGAAAAGCTGGCAGGTGTTCTTCTCGACCTGGGCCATCCTCCTCTTCCTCAGCAGCACGGGGTCATTAGAGCCCGCCTCAGTGTGGAGCTCCTGGTGTGAGTGGAGCCGGAGATGCAGAGCAGCAAATAGACAGTTGAATAAAACATATATATAGCATTTTAAACCAAACACTGGCTAAATAAATAATGTCCAGTATTTTTAGGCTGTGGTTTTTCCGCTGCAGTATGTTCATGAAGTGCAACTCTGCTAAGAACATACTGTGCTATGTAAGTTACATACAAGATTATGGTGAGAAGAAAGGAAGGAATTATCAACAAATAAATAAAAATAAAAGCACAGCAAATGTTAAATTAAAGGAATGTTTTCGTTTGGAGAAACATATATTGGAAAAACCATTAGCATATATTAATCTACCTAATATTACGTTTTTTAACAAATGTTTCCTTATGTTAGAGCTGGGCGATATGGCCTTAAGATAATATTGTAATATTTTTTGGCTACATCATGAATGCAAAAATATAAATCACAGTACTTTGTATTTGACCAAATACCTTAATATTGATATTGTGACTATACAGTAGGGATTACTACTGGTACTTTCACAATATATTAATACGATGATATTTTTTATAGAGAGCCTGGTAAGTTCAGAAAATTGCATCACTTTACTTTAATATGGCCTTTAAAAGCCAGGAAAAGACAACACTTACACCCATGTAATGATGTAACGATATCCAAAATGAAATGAATTTTTCTCACTGTCAGTTGTTTAAGGGGACTGCTTGGCCTCAGCAGAGGTATGCGCTCTACTGCTACATTCTATTTTTTCCTTCAATTGAGATGAGCTTCTTATTAGTCATGCAGGCGTCCATTTATTGCACTGAGAGAGATTATTCTCATCAATCAATATAACTTCAAACAGAGACCTAGAAAGAGGCATCCATGGGTATCTCTGACCCTGACTAACTGCCCTGACACACTGTAAGGGTTTACTGTGGTGTGTGGTGATTTTCACCTTGGGTGGCTCGTGTACGGCCGAGGTTTGGTACTTCTTCATCCTTTCAAACACTGAGCTATCAGCACAGCCTCCCTCTGGGCCGTACTTGTGCGGGTAGTCTGAGAGAGAGAGGCAGACAAAACACTGTTAGGATTATGGGAGACAATGTTAGCTACTTAACCCCCTGAGTCACTCTATTTCTGGCGCTATTCATGATCAGCTAATGGATGTACTTACACGCCACTTGAGCCTAGCACTGCTATGTGAGCTGCTACTTTCCTGTCGCTCTCATTAGCGATTCCTCTCACATTTCTGTTTAATTTGCCCCTCAGCCACATACTATATGTACACAGATGATTTCAAATTAGGGGGTGCCAGTGTAGTGAAGTTAGCTTTGTGCTCACTATCAGTACCAACATTGTAAAGACTGCTAAAATGAGCCAGTAGCCCCAGAGAAAGATTGTGTTACTCAGCTAATGAGCACCTCGGGTATCTGTGCTACCTGGAGGGCGATCTCACCAGTCTGCCTCCATCAGCTCAGCTGTCCTAACCTTGCACTTCCTTGATGATACATTTACATGCACACACGTCCAATTACACATTCTCTATGATGACAAGAAAATAGCCTGTCAAATTATTTGTGTAGCAGAAGTTGCTGGGGACTCACGTATATCGTCTTCATGATAGATGACTGAGTGGAAGGGTACGTCTTTTCCCTCCAGGTATCTCTCAGCAGGCTCCACATAGTAGGTTCCCTGGTAACTCTGAATGAAGCCCTCAAACTTACCATCCACAATGGCACCATGAGTCAGGGTACCTTTTTCACCTGGGAATCCAATTACAGAGTTATACGTGTCAGGGGATTCACAAAAAGATCAGGCATTCATGTACCAGAAAAACATAAAACAGCGGATATGTAATAACAAGTTTATCAAAATTTGAAGGACTGTCTTACCGAAGATTTCTCCAGTGTAGATATGAGAGGTATCAAATGGGATCTCTTCTCCTGAAACTTCCACCTTTAAATCTTGGGCAAACAATGTTGTATCCCTCTTCATTCGTAAGTTAAAATGCCTGAAATCAAAGAAATTAAATTATAGGCGACAGGAAAACAAAAGACAGTCAGTTGTATGTGATGACACAGGTTACAATGTAGGAAAACAGCGCTATCTATGCCGCAAGAAGTTTGTTTCTGTGATGTCCCAAAACTGTCTGCTGATATTATTCATGTCACAGAGTGTGCGCCTATGGATTTGGGTGTGGATCTGAATTTGGGAGGTAAGCAATATTCATGGACCCTTTGAGGAAAAGGAGAATGCAAATGAAGAATTCGAAAGAAAGGGGGAAAAGGGTGAAAAGAAGGGCATGGTTTTGCTGAAAGAAAACAGCTATGCTGTTTTTTGTTACACAAGGGAACTGCAGTCTTTATCTTACAACAGAGGAAACCGAAAATCAGGACATCTTGAAACAATGCTGTTTTTTGTTGATCATACATATGTCAGGGAAACAATGATGCTACAGTAAACCTTGGGACTCAAATAACACCTACACAGTGCTCTTATGGTATGCTCATTTTGTGTGTAAGTTACTGGTCTGTAGGTTAGGCACAGAACCTAAATTAACAGCAAAAGAAAAACAGACGTCTTTGTAAAACTAGATGAGACGAATATGTTCAAACCTCACATGGAGACACACAAATCTGCCCCTGTACGTATACAGAACCTGCTGGACCGCATTTATTTTCTGTTATGACTTAATCTCAGTGAAAATGTCAGGTGCATACACAAAACCAGCAAGAGAAGGGTAGATAGGGTGCTGCAAATTAACTGTAAGAATTTGACTTGTGTCTCCAACTTTGTCATGAATTCAAAGGAAAAGAAGCTGACACCTTCCTGATTTTCAAAGGAACAGACATCTTCCTTCCGCGCGTTTGTTTGCACAGCTCTTATCGTTCTCTTCCCTATTAAGCAGCATCAGAGTTTGGGAACAGCAGGCCTGCTACAGGCAGGACGGTAAACAGCCTTTGCCAAGCTCCCAGCCAGATGGTCTTGACTTTGTCATACAGAGTGTAGACACTTTCTATCACACAACACCAAGTCTTAATAAAGCTGTACGATATGGTTAAAAAAAATCATATTGTGATTGTTTTGACAGAGTCACGATTAGTGGGAATGATCATATTTTGCATCAAAATTTCATTTCACTGAAAAAAACTGTTTGTTGTGGTCTGTACCAAACAAAAATGTTTTCTTACATCTGGAAACACAATTTGTAGGCCAGAACATCTCTGCCGCACTACAGTACTTCAATACAATGATGTTTTATCACAAATTTTATGATTTGGAAATTGCACTTGGGCATATTGTGATTTTGATCATATTTCTCGAAGCTGTGCAGCTCTAATACTGGATAAAGAACCCTGACATGGACAACAGGTGTTCATCAATTGATCTTGTATACCTTGAGGGGGTTCCCACCCAGGTATCAAGTGTACACAAACGCCCTGAAAACACCTAGTCCATCACAGGGCTAACCAAGATACACACAAACACTTGAATAGTTTCTATTTCACCTGACCTGCGTGTATTTAGATTGCTGCAGGAAATCAGAACAAATCCAACTGTGGTTGCAACCAATAATCATTTTCATTATTAATGAAACGGCTGGCTAATCTCCACAATAAATCAGTCAATTGTTTGGTCTATTAACATCAGAAAACAGTATAAACAAATGCCCACTCAAATTCATGCCTTCAGTTGCTTGTTTTTGTTAAACCAACAGTCCCAAGCCCAAAAATGATCAGTTTACTATCACACAAGACAAAGAATAACAAATCCGACCATCTGAGAAGCTGGAACTGGAGACTTAATATTCGATATATCAGCCATAATTAATAATTTTAGCGCTAATGGAGAACACGGGGAAAAAACAAGGTGGAGAATTAAAATCCGTCTTTGCCAAGGACTGAATGTGATGCCTCTGATCTGGTCTTTGATTTCATAGAACAGGACTAAATGTAAATAACTTTCAACCACACTGCAAATCTCTGCTGCAGCTGGCCTCCACCTTTAATAATAAACACCATAAGCATATAGGATGAGCTTTGCAAAGAAATAAGCAGACAGGCAAATAAAAAGTTAGATGAGAAGAAATGAAAATAGACAGAGGTCCAGACAGAATTTCCCTTCAGATTAATATGTAGTAAAAAAAAACTGACAAACCTTCCATGGGCATGAAAATCTAGATGAAGGAACTTGTCTTCATGAGAGAGCGCCCTCTTGGCCCTCTGATGGTTGCTGTGCACAAGCTCTGTGTCATAGGACAGGCCTTCATAGTGACGGATGTACTTGTTCAGGGGGTTTCTATAGTGTCCTGAGGAAAGAGGAAGAGAGGAACTCCAGTTATCAGCAAAAAGGAAAATACATAGAATTAAAGTAAACACAGGTATCCCCAGGTGTATGGATACAATTAATGAACAGTAATATAAAAGACAAACTATACACTATCAAATGTTTGGGAGAAAATACTGACATACAAGTCTGTAAGTTTGTAATAGCTTTGGCACAACAGTGTGTTTGTCCCATCAACACATTTTAGCAGATGGTACTCGTGTTTTGTATGTTTAGCAATACATCTCAAGCATCAGACACACACATTTGAGTCTCTACAGTGATATTAGAGTAAAAAAGCTACTTGTAGAGTAATAACTGATGCATGGTACATGTTAGGAAAATTAAGTGCCTAAAAAATAGATGATCAGACAGGACAGAATAAAATAATGGAAACTGGCAGGAAACCAGTATGGTCCGTGTTTTAACATTTTAGCAAAATCCTTTCAAGTCAAATGGATGCCAGTTTGTGAGCTGTGCTCAACAACAGCCCTCAGCATCACAGCATTATTATTTCGCCACCAGAAGAGTGGGTGGTGGGCTCGAAGGCAAAAGATTCTCGAGCACCTCCACCCATTTCACTAACTGCTTCACATGGAAAAGCAGTCTCTTTAGGAAAAACATAGTAATTTTGTGTAAGCCATTTAAACCCTTCTGAAAGTTACTTTGCTTTCTGATGTTTACACAGCACTGGTGTATCTGAAAGGACAGATCTTTGCCCCATACCATAAACCAAAAAGAAAGCACTTTGAGTGAATACTGAATATGTAATTAGTACTGTCTGACAGGTAATTATGCCTGACTAGTGAGCCATAAATTACAGGATTCAGTGTAACCAGTGCACAAAATTAGCACCAGCCACACAAGTCAAATGCTGGTAAAGTATGTAAGCGGCTGGTTGATTTTCTTCAATCACCAGACAAATAAAACAATAGTCTAATGAGTTGCTGGTTAAATGAGAAAACCCACTCACCTTTCAGCATATAGACAAATAAATTGCATTTCGCACCATGAGTGTAAGTATGTAACAAAGCTGAGTGTGTAGACCAGACCAGCTAGTTCTCTGTTCATGTGCAGTATGAAATATTTAGGGGCTAACATTAAATTTTTCATTAAGGTGACTATGAGAAGTGAAGGCCATGACTGCTCTGTAATATCTTAATTTAATCTGAAGACCTTCAACAAATCAGATAGAAACAAGATTCCTGGTGCCTACATTTCTGTGATCACACAACACCACCAGAATCATTCAGAAACCCACAAAAACAACATTAAAAATGATAAAACTGTGTGGTAAAGCACAATCAAGTTCATCTTGAGATGTTAATTTTCCATCACAAGAAGGCCTTACTGTGTGGAAAAAGTTGTGATTGCTACTTTTGTACAGTTTGACAAAGGCTCCAGCTTGAGATAAATATAAACTCTACAACTGGAGACTTGTGCAGAAGCAAACTGGGGCCATATATCGCTAATTTCATCATTGTGGTGTAACATTTGAAACCACAGCTGCGGTGTATAGCAGGTGTATGAAGCCATACGTACATCACTTGTCGACACAGCATTTTTACGAAGAGGCAATTTCCTAAAAATCACATTATTACACAACGTTGAATCCGGAGTTACTGTGGCTCACATTAAGTTAAATCACTGAATACCGAGAACGGCACAAATCGACCAGCGACCGACACACAGGAAACTGAATTACGCCAGCAAACCTTAAAACTTGTGCCATATAAATTATAAACGCCGACACGGTGCCGGAAACAAAATGTCAGTGGCTAACTTTCACATTTCGGGACAGAAATCGTTACGTTAGCGCATCCAGCGTTAGCTAGCACAAAGCTAACGGTCCGTTCACCCAGTCGGCATCTCCCGTCTTCTCATAACAATGGCTGTCGGCGCTATTCGCACGACAACAACAAAACCGATCCAACCCCGACAGCAAAAACGTTGACAACACATAGAAATAACTCAGCAATATCGGTTTGTTTCAATCGACTGCACCAATCCGCGTACGTCCGAGCGCCGCGTATCATTTGTTAGCTTCAAGTAATACGGCAAAAAAGGGTGCAGTCCTCTTCATAACAAGCAGGCCCTGCTGATCCCTCCTGTTAGCTAACGGGCTACCAGCCTTTCTGCTCCTCTCAGCCGCTGCTTCATGGATTCAACACAACTTGTAGGCTTTTCTGTGAAAACGCCTCACTCACCTTGGGTGCAGTTTAGTACGTAGACGAAGAGGAAAACTTTGAGAAGAAGCATTTCTGCTAAATCCATTGTTAGAGCATTGATACCGTTTTCACTTTATTGTCCTACTTAGATAGGCGCAGACGCCCTGTGTGTTTATTGCACCTTCCTCTCATCGCCTCCTCACTCTCCAGCGCCGTGACGTCAGACGCAGGGCAGCTTGGCATCCCTTCCCCCAAATGGATCCATGATCCAGGCCCGCATACATTACAGTCCGCCCAGGCACAGCTAAGCAGAGCCTGGGTGGGATGAAATGTAACGCAATGTATACATCTTTTCTTTCCGCCATTACAGGCACATCAGAAAAACACACGGATGATGCCAAAGTTGTCTTTTAATAATAATTCAGTGTCCACAACATAACATCAAAACAGTTCTTACATTTTACATGTTAAAAAACAGCTCAGTGACAGGTTTGTTTTGACACATGTTGTTGATTAATGGATCAACAGAAATTAATTGGTAACTGGTTTGATGATTAATGAATAATTTGAGTCATGTTTTAGCAACAAAAATGCTAAAACGTTCACAAGTTCCGGCTTCTCAGTATGTGATGTTTGTTGTTGTAAAGCTGCATAATTTGGGTTTTGGACTGAACAAGTAATGATATCATGTTGTTATGACATCGTGGGCTTTTTCTGGCATTTAACTCGACTGTTAATTCATAAATAATGAAGATAATCATTAAATGCAGCAACCTTATTTTATTTCTTTCTTAGTATCCAAGGGATGTTTTTTCTGGCAGAGGGGTGGCAAAACTGCATATTTATAGACATATTATTACAGTAATTACTTGTATAACAAACTCACAGAGCTGTCATACATATCATAAACAGCTAACTAAATGTGATTTTTCCGTTGCTTGGCAACCCAAGATCGTGCGAATATAGTGTTGCCAAAGAAAAGGAGACACCATGAGTTTGGCGTTGCGGTTGGATCCTGTCATGCATCAGCTCTGATTATCCGAAGCAAGCTATTTCTGATCCTGGCAGCTCTAAATGATGATCTTCATCTCATGATGCACCTCTTCCTGTTGAACGCAGTAGTTTCCAGAATGATAATGCCACGTGTCACAAGGCACACTGCTCGACATAACATTCCCTATAATGGCTTAAATTTGAGTTTTTGAGACAGATATATCGACATCCGTTTTAGCAGCAAAGTCTTATCAGTCAGTTGTTCTGTGTCTGTTTATTCCAGACGAGCTCCTCTGGCTCCAGTAGCCGCCACATGACACACCTCCACGTCAGCCCCCAGTTTCTGAAGCTCATCCAGCCAGATCTGTTGCTTCTGGGACAGCCGGTCGCTGGGTCCCTTCACCTCCACCACCTACGACAACAAGATATCACATGTCACATTGCATGCAGCAGTATAATCCATGTAACCAGACTTAAAATAATCAGCGGACCACAGAGAGTCTGAATCCATACACAAAGGAAAATATCTAATTCAAAGAGCCGGATGTGACGTGATCTCACCTTGTAACTGTTGTTTGACGTGTTCCACACAACTAGATCAGGCAGACCTGCACGGCAATGTCTGTAGTCTTTTGACATTCGTGAGATCACACCTCCCAAGAAGGCTCCACCCATGCATGATACCAAAGACTGCAAATAGAATATAAAAGTCTGTATGTTAGTACTATGTTAGAACATGCATTAGCACATGTAAACAAAACACCTTGTCCAAGTTATTTATCAAAGCGTTATCAAGGCATACTTTGCATTATCTATCGTATAATGTGACGCAATGTATAATGTAGATATAATTAATGTAACATGTTTATCATATTAATGTGTTTATATATGTGTATATATCTAAATAAATACCTCACTGTCAGCATAGATCAAAACCCATTTTTGTTGTTGTATGGAATTACATTCAATTTTACAGGTGCGCCTAATAAAGTGGCCACTGTGTATATATTTACAAGAGTGACAGTAAATACCTTTGCCTGTTGAAGGGATGAGAAACGCTCCCAGCTGACCAATGAACACACTTTACCCTCCTGGGAGGTCCAGACATCTTCCAACATGCCATGCAACGTCTCCACGGATGCCTCGCTGAGTAACTGCACACGAGACTCGATCGCCTCTTTTCTGTTCTCGTAGAAACAATCAGTGTAAAGATCCAGTGGACATGTCTGGGAGAGGAAAGGAAGACGAGTTAAACAGGTATAGATGGACAGATATTTTACAAATAATGCATACGCAAAGTGTACTTTACCTGGTATAGATTTCTGAAAACATCTGGAATACCCTCCATAAAAATGATGTCCCACAGCAGAAGAGCAAATAATGTTGAGAACGTGGAGCCCTCTCCATGGATCCCTATCATGTGCAATACAATGTTAATGTGATAAAAGGATATAGAAATGTTTTTAATAAGTGAAGCAAAACTTCTTACCTTGGTCAAAGCCTTGCTGGCGATAATGTGCTAAGCACAGTTCTTCAACAGAGCCTATTGCAGTGGCATCATCACCCTCTTCCCCTTCTCCATTTGCAGGTATAAGAAACCTATTTTTCCCCATACCCCCCTCATGAGGGAACAGCTGTCCTCGGATAGTCACCTGTAGAGAAAATTACATGTATTATTTAACATATATTCAACAGTTTACACTTGGTTTTTTTCCCCAGAAACCCCAATACTGACTCAACTCACATGCTCGACATCTTGGACTTGTATTGTGGGAAGTTCTTTTAGTTGCAGGCGATACTTCTTGAAGCTGGCAGACTCTTTCATCCTCACAGCTCTCTGATGAAGAGACAGTTTATGTCCAGTTCGCACCAGAGGGTCTAACAGCCCATCTCTGATAGCACAAATTGCCTAGGAATGACAATTTAAGACAGCTATTACTGAGAACAATGTCACAAAGAAACATCACTGATGAAAATGTCTTAAATTGGCGAATGAAACCACAGAAACTGGTGCTGACTTGCTCAGGTTTTTTAAGGTGCTGGTGGAGGTTTAGCGCCAGTCGATCCCACCACCGCCCTCGGCTGTCAAGACAATAAACGGACTGCGACAGTAAGGACCGGAGCTCCTCTATTGCTTCCTGTACCACAAAAGTAGACGCATAACATCTTTAACTGTGACATACATTTAACTTTAGCTTGAATTTATGTGAGAGTGTGAGCAGATATGTTCAGAAAACCTCATAGCGACGTAGCCTTTGCAAGATCTCCACCCCTCTGGATAAAATACGAGTGTAAGACCATCCTGTAGTGAAGCTGCGCAGGAACACAGGCAGCTCCTCCTGGTGACTGTCCAACACAATAATGATAAGAATGTTAACAAGTATCCAGGGAATCTGCATCTCTTTTTAAATCTAAGCAAACAAATAGATTTGTGTCACCTGAGGTCATGGTTTTTCCCCAGCTCCTGCCAGGCACTTTTGGCAGCAGTGTAAAGCTCCATGGCCTCTTCCCACTGACCTCCCTGCATAGCTGAGGCTACCTCCAGCAGGGCTCGCATGGATGCTTCATATCTGGTGTGATGGACAGAATCATGAGTATTATTTCTGGCTATCCTGCCTATATAAAATACAACAGACTCAATGTATCTCTTTTGGCGAATGTTTACCTGATGAGATCCTCTCTGTCCTGGAACACCTTGGCTGTACGCTGCACTGTGTAATCTGGGAAGGCCAGACGTCCAGAGTTGACCAGCAGGATGGTGAAGAGCTGGTTCTGCCCACCAGCCGCCATCTCTTCCTCGTCCATGGTGTCCGTCAAAGAGAAGAGTAGCAGGATGCGAGAGAAGACAGCGCGAGGACCTCGACACAGACGCACACAGGAGCCAGCGAGCTGCTTTGCCCTTTCAGGTTAGAGAGAGCAGGGGTGTGATCATTACTGCAATACTTGCACTGTCAATGAGCACAATGTATTTAATCATCTCACCTTTTGAGAATTACAGCCCCAATGTTGTTTTGAGCAGGAGTCACAGAGAAGAAGGACTTTTGCCTGCTCAGACGTAGAAGTCCGTCCACTAGCTGCTGTTTCTGAGTCCCAGAATTGCCCAGATGGAAAGTCTTAGCAAGAGCTTTGAGTTCAGGAGCAGGCAGGAGATCCAGGGCCTCCCCTAACTCCTGAAGGTCACTCTCTTTGATATATAGAAATAGCACAGGAGGGCATTAACAGGAGAATACAGGGGAAAGGGTTTGGCATGATGTGGTGTTTCAGCATCATGACACATATATTTTATTTGGGAGAAAACCGAGGCTGAAAGATGAATTTCATCCACAGTCTGGGGAGCCATTGTTGATAGTTATATACCAATTCCATTAATCCAGCTAATGTCTAAGCAGTGGAAGATTTTGTGCTGAGTAGCATGGGGGCAGGAGCCTACCCCAGCATGCACTGGGTGATATATTTCACATACCAGCTCCTCTGTTCCCTATTTTTCCCTCCCTCCCATCTTTCCCTACCACTTTTGTTTAACAGCAGTTACATATCAGGAGGGAAAACATATGAAAAAGTGAACTGCAGCCTCATTTTCATGCATTTCTTAGATAAAACTGTAAAGATGTAACCAGCACAATCCTCATTAACTGCAATTACAGCAGTCATGACAAAGAATTAACAGATGCACCAAAATGTCAAGTGATATTATGAGGGATCATTTACCTGATTCTAGAAAACCACCTTGAACCAGCTCCTGAGCAACAGGTCCCAGATCACTGCATATCTCTTCATAATCCAGTTTATTTACTTGGAGCCACTTCAGTTTCCTCTGGAAGAGTCTCACGTACAGCTTCTGCCCCATGACTTTGAGAGGAAAATTACACGTTAGGGATGAGGCATTACTTTACATGTTAAATCATAAAAGGTGAGTGATTTTTTAAGCATACCTGAAAGCTTCTCAAATGCATGTACAAGTGACATGTCGTGCTGGTCGAACAACGCCCTGTCGTCCTCATTCTCCAGGACAGCCTGTAGCACGGTCCGGAAGTTACGGAGGTAGTAGGGAAGCCGTGAGGTATGAGAGTCCTCCACAGCCTGGTCAGTAGTGGAGGTCTCAGCACCAGACTTTGGCAATGAATCAATACTGATCGCTGCAGCACTTTTTCCCTCTGAACTCTGAGGGGGGTCACAGGTAGTGGTAGTAGAAGGTACCTTAGTTTTAAGCTGGTCCACATCAGTTGTCTCTGCTTTACTTTCTGTAGACATCACCTCCTCTGGCTCTCTGCTGCTCTCCTCATATTTTGCTTTCTTTTTGGAATCAGACACTCTGCCAGTGGATGTTGTTTTCTTTTTTCTCTTTGCTAGCTTGGAGGAGGAGGAGGACTGCAGCTTTGGGATAACCTGTTTTTGAAAAGTGGCTGATTCAGATGCATTGTGTTCGAGATGATGCCTTTTTTCCGAACGCGACAGATCTTCCACAGCTGTTGGAGGGTCTGTACTCGTTGTTGTCAGGTCAATGACAGAATCTTTCTGCTCTTCTAAACTCTGAATGAGAAGATTTTCTTTCTGTGAGCCGCTGAGGTTCTCAGAATAAATCTCCTCTTCAGGATACTTTGGTGCATTTTTATCCTCTGTCTGTTTCCTCTCTGGTGTCTTATGATATTTCCTAGATAACTTGGAAGAGAGACTTCCCAGGTCAATCGTCCTGACAACAGTTTGACTCTTTATCTCCCGTGGTGCCTGCTGCTGGTTGTTCTTTTTGAAATAAGGGCTGGTCTTGGTCTCTTTGACTTCTTCTTCCTTATTTCGATCCAGCTCTGGGGACTTTGGAGGATTCCTTCTGGGTGACAGCTGGATGCTTGGCACAACACTATTACTTGCTGAGGCAGCACTGCTGTCCTCTCTCTCAAAGTTCTGACATTGCAAATCAATGTGCTCATTGATCTTGAATCTCGGTACCAACTGGCCACACAGGGGGCATGCCAGCTTGGGTGGAGGCTGACTGCTGAAGAACGAGGTGATTGGAGTTGTGGTGGCAGCAGCACTGGCTGAAATCCCAGCTTTGACATTGCCTTTCTTCTTACTCTTGGACAAAGACAAACTTCGCTTGAGTTTGTCTTTGTTGCCTCTCTCGGCCATAATACAAGCGGACGTGTTGTTGCTCGTTGAAAACCTTTTCTCGACACTTTTCTTTTTAGCATACTCTGAGGAGAATTACAGTAACGCTACGGCTCTGTTCAGCTAACGTGAATGCTAACTTTGCTCCGATTTAAAACACTTAAATACGATTAGTGACACATCTGTAGCTTTTGGTACGTCACACGTGAATTTGAAAAAGCCCGAAATATTAATATAAAGACTGTCAACGAGTTAAAACATAAGCTAACATACCGGTAGCAGTGTCGTTTGCAGCAGCACAATAATAACAAGTCCCGCTTCTCAGGCACAACCAGCCGAGCGCAGAATGCCTTTAAGGCTGAACTAATCGATCCCAACTCCATCGATGTTTTCTCAACCACTTAAAAAGCAAAGTAAAATTAAAAAATAAATAAAATCAAGCAAAAATCGTAGATCATTTATGTGTATGTGAATTTTTTAAATTAAAGTTAATGGTAATACAATGCAAAATACATAAGAAACACCTCTTTTACAATGACACCTCCGCAAACAGTGAGTCAAAAATATATAAAAATCTAAGTGCTTTAAATGAAAATGACTCAGGTTGGTTTTATGAGCGTACGTTTGACCATGTAGTGATTACGCCGCTCCCTGTGTAATTTGTTGGGGGGTGCAGGGCAGTGAGCACATGATGGGGGGTGTATTTCCTACACAGGTTCCTGGGCTGCTGTGCGGCTTTTATTCAAAAATCACCATTCCGGAGAGCAATCTGATCTGATCAGCACACAAGGCATTTTACAAGGAGGACCGCCGGCAGGACCGATGTTGGTGAGTACCAATCGGAAATTATCTAAGCACGGATGTGGAGAGAAAAAAAAAAAAAAAAAAAAAAAAATGTTGTAGTGATGCATGAGGGCCTATACGGCTGCCGATAACAGGGACCGGGGACCGTGCTGGATGTGCTCCTGTGGTACAACATCAGCCCATAAGCTGGATGTCAGCATGGTGCAGTCTCGATGCTTCAAATCAAGGTCGATGTGAATCGCAGCAGCAGGATAACATCGCGTCCAGATGGTGAAAAGCATCAGTGTGTATATGTGTGTATGTGTGTGTGTGTGTGTGGAGAGAGTCAGCTCCATCACTGACACGGTATGTGCGCAGGGGAAAAAAAAAAAAAAAAACATATATCCGATTATCTTATCGATATTTAAGCAGATGGGAATGCGGCGTCCACTTGTGGGGAAACCGGAGGCGACCACAACAACCACTCCTGCAGCTGCGGCAAAAGTTCAGCGTAGTGGCTTTATGAAAATACCACCACGAATACGTCAAGGGCAGGGCGAAATGCGTGCAACCCTAAATAATGAGCCGTATTGTTTTTAATTAGCACTTTCAGCACCATGGAGAGGTCATGATTAGGTCCCCGCGTTGGACAGTTCAGGGGGAGGGGGAGGGGAGGCTCGGTTCATACTCATAACACCATCATAATCTCAGTTGTGTTATCATCCGATCAACACTGGGAGCGGTGGGATTTATTGTGTTTGGTGTGATTCACCTAACTCGTATAGCCGAAAGCTCGAGCCCAAACAATCGAGCCGTTGTTGGTGTGGTTCATGTTTAGATGAGGGTGTTGACATGTTTAGACTGGGCGGTGTTCAATGTGATGGCTCTCAGTGCTAATCAGATTACTTTATAACCAGGCTGAGAACACCATTATCAGATTTGTGGGGTGTTATTTGGCTATTATGTTGTTTGAAATCATAATAGAGATGATCTAGTTTAAATCACTGCCCTGTATGTGAGCCACTGTGTGTGAAATTGATGGTTTCCTCGTATAAAATCCCTTTGTTGTTGTCACATATTGTTTGTAGGGCTGCAAATATGCAATATTTTGAGGCTGTTTTGTGATAAACACTATTGAAATTTCCTCAAAAGCACTCCATAAATGCTATGACGGGGCAACAAAATTTAATATCACAATATTAACTAGTTTTTGTAAATAGATGAGGGTGCTTAAATGTTTTGACTGGGCGGTGTTGAGTGTGATGGCTCTCATAGATTCAGTACTAATCAGATTACTTTATTACCAGACTGAGAACACCATTATCAGTTTTGAGGGGTGTTATTTGGCCACTATTTTCTTGGAAATCATAACAGAGATGATCTTCACTGTATCAGTCCTATATGTGTTCATTATATGTAAAATTGATGATTTCCCCTTTTAATTTGTCTGTTTGTTGTCACATGTTATTGGTGTATATTTGTAGGGCTGCAGCTAACTTATTATTATTATTATTATAATTATTATTATTATAAGCCATCTGCCAATTGTTTGATCTAGGGCTGGGCAATATGCAATATTTTTAGGCTGTTTTGCAATACAATATATCTATATATTGATATTTTGAAATTTCCACAAAAATACTTCATAAATGTTATGACAGGGCAACAAAATTTAATATCACACTATGTTTTTTGACAAAATACCTCATCAATTTTGAGACAATGTTGTAGGGATGACTATTGATACTTTGACAAAATATTAACAAGTCTTTGTAAATACTTATCAGTAATGTGGACATAATGACTAAGTTGATGTTTAGATGAGGGTGTTGACATGTTTTGACTGGGCGGTGTTCAATGTGATGGCTCTCATATACTCAGTACTAATCAGATTACTTTATTACCAGACTGAGAACACCATTATTAGATTTGTGGGGTGTTATTTGTCTGTTATCTTGTTGGAAATCATAACAGAGATGATGATTTAATATCACAGTATTTTTTTGACAAAATACCTCATCAGTATTGCGACAATATTGTGGGGATGACTATTGATACTTTGACAAGTTTTTATAAATACTCATCAGTAATGTGGATGTAATGACTAAGTCGGTAAACAACAACAACAACATGAAATGTCTTTGCTGTATTACAGCCTTTAAAACCAGGAAAAGACAACACTAATGTCATATCACAAAACAACGATATCCAACATCTAAGACGATACAAAGTCTCGTATCATGATAGTGATATAATATTCATGTACTGCCAAGCGTTAGTTTGATCTATAGGATGTCAGAGAGTAATTAAAAAGCCCATCATACTTTCCCAGAGCAGAAAGTGATGACTTTAAAGTGCTTTTTTTCTGACCGAAGGTATTTGAATGAATCATAGAGGCCTTAGAAATCTGAATAATATTTATATTTGAGAGGATGGAAACAGTCAATTTAGATATTTTTGAAAAATGACTTAACTAACCTGGAAGAAATTTTTTTGCTGGTTAATTTTCTAGTGTAACAGTGTTGTGATTGATATATTTTCCTTTTTTGTTGTTGTTTGTCTCATTAAAAACAACAAGTAAAAATCCTAAAAGAGGCCAAGAAGAGTTTAGAGCCAGAACGACACTGGATTTTGGGGGCCGACGTGGATATAAGGGAGTAAAAACAATCCGGTATCGATATGTTTATCTATTTTTATTATTCCCACTGAGGTTCAGAATCTCTTTTACAACGGAGTCCGAGCCAAGATATCGGCATAACAAGTTTCACAAAAAGAAACAAGCAACAACTTAAAACAAACAACATAAAAATGTTTACATTAAAGACAAACACAACAAATGCATAGTGACAAAGATATTACCCCAAACGTCTTTTTCAGCATGTTTAAAAAGTCTTCATATCGGACAACATATACCCTGATATCAATCAATACAGATTCATCTGTGATAGGCTAATATCAACCAATAAGGTAGGCAGCTAAAAGAGTGCAAAGACATTATTTTTTGCATTCTTATTGAACTGTGCCATTACATGTTATAAGATGCTGTACTGTAGAGATGCTTTTCAGATGTCAACAATAATGATTTACTATTCAACATATGGTTTTCCCCAGAGAACATAAGTCATGGATCATAAATCTGGCTCCCACACTGACCAATTTCTGTAAATGTTTCAGGGATGTGATTGTAAGTGAGGGTACACGCCACACAGAAAAGGTAACAATGATCTGTAGCCTCCTGTTCTGCAGGACATCATGTCAAAATGAGAGCGGACACAACAAAGCGAGATGACAGATAACAAATGACGTTCGGCAGTCACTATAGACAAAAGGGCCGCGATGACGTGTGTGGGTGGTGTAGAAGTAATAGATTAATAAGCGGCTGCTGTTTGCTCTGTGATTTGTGTGTTCGTTTAAAGTGTGAAAATGAGACATTTACTCTTGATATAATACGGTCTAAATTGTTGTGTAAGTGTGGAAAACAATCTTTGATCATATGTTATTTAAATCTGGTACAGTGTGAAGTGTTTTGAGAGATGCTCTGGATATGTGTTGCATCATCATATCTTACAAAGTAAACAAGGGAAGAGGCTGTTGTATGGCTGACACCGATTCTTAAAGGCTAATTATTTTGCATATTCATGTGAAAGATGGATCCACACAGCTTGTGACAGCTCATTTCTACAGTATGTAGGTTCCAGTGAAGATCTTTGACATCATTCTTGTGAATTCTCCTGAAGAAATCAAGTGAATAATCTACGGTGACCATAATGCAAGCATGTCAAAAATCTAATTTTGGTTATCTATTGATGTTTACAGGGTTGAGGGTAGTGGGCTTGCAGGGCCAGTTATGGCTCATGGAAAAAGGCCAGGAACCATTTCCAAAATATTGGCTCCCAGCCCTCCACCGTGCCCCGGTCCAGGACTCACTGCACAGAGCCAAGAAGAGCAGCCAGGTTTGGTGAGGGAGGCATCCGAGCAACCACCATGCACCTTGAAGGATGATGACGGTGACCAGCTGATTCCTCCTGTGCCTGCAAACCACTATTACATGAGTTGTGACCCTGGTCCTGAGGACATGGAGGACACCTGCTCCGAGTACGACAACGTGGGCTCTGATGTGGAGCAGGACTATGACGAGGTGTTGCATTTGAACAGAGAGGGCGCAGTGGACACGAGGTACTACAAACAGTACTGTCCTGAGGACAGTGGCTATGTAAAGCATGCAGTAGGTGATAGTGTTAATGAGAATAGCAGTGCTGTTGACCAGTTCACTCCCAGACCTCGCCACAGCACAGAAATATGTGAGGGATCACAATCAGACACTAAGCCTCACAAGACAGGCCAACGCTTTAGGTCTCATTGTGCTCCCACTGCTAGCGATGAGGCAGAGAGGGAGGTGGAGAAGGGCCAAGAGAACAGGTTCTTCTTCAGCGACGGAGATGAGATAGAAGAGGTGCTGGATGGGGCCAAATTTATAGAGGATTTAGAGGAGACAGAGGACAGTGTTCAAAGGCAGACTGGAATTTATCAGGACAATGAGAATGAACGAATTAGAAAGGGAGGTGATGAGAGGCAAAGAGAAGATGACACTCGAGTCGCAAGAAACCACGGCACCCCAGGGGGCAGTAAGAAGTGTGAGTCTCATGTGGGCTTAAAGGAGAAAGAGAGGCAGGTTAAAGGACGAGGCAGGAGGGGAACAGGAGAGGACGTGGAGCGTGTTGTATCTGGGATCAAAGCATGCTCGACCAACGGCGCTGAACAGCGTCCAAAGGCGTCGTCAAAGGACTGCAAAAAAGTGGCTGTGCGGACCAAAGCCAGGTCTGGCTCCAGTAAGCAACATCCTCCTCCACCACCTCGTCTTTCCCATGCTCAGTCACCTGCCAGCACCCAGAAAGCGCAGCCACGTAGAGATGCCCCTTCTGTTCCCTCCTCTGCTACCAGCCAGGAGAGCAAAGTCAGTGTTAACAAACCATCCCTGGCTCCTCATCACACACCGGAACAACAGAGGGAGCCTCTTGAGGAGAGGCAGCGGCGGCCAGAGAAACCCCAGCAGGTAACCAATACAAATAGGTCAGGTCTGATCCCCTGTGGCTTGTGTTTGTTGAGGTTTCTGCACAATCTACCAGCACTGTGTCCCAGAAGATATTATTTACATTGATTATATTACATTATTATAGTCCAAACATTTTGCTCTGACGTCAAGCTCAGGGTGGGAAGTTCAAATAGCTAGTTAACGTAGGCTAAGTTTATCAAATATGTAGTTTTATCTTGAAATATGGCCTGATGTCCCTCCAGATTTTCTCTTTTCAGTTCCTGATTAAACAGTAAGGGGTGAAATGATGAAGAGTGTTCAGATTTGCAACATTTATAGTACCTGCAACAAGTCATTTGAAGTTCCCAACCTGAGTGCTACGTCAGAAGTAAAATGACCACCACGTGACTATTGTCTAGGCTTGCCCGAGTTATAGCAGATGTTTGTATTCAACAGGGTGAGAAGCCGGGTGCAGCTGTGATACCTGAGGACGTGCCAGAGCAGCCAGGGAGGCCTCAGTGTCCCGAGCTCGACCTCGCAGAGGAGAGTGACACGCCCAAGGTGAAGACTTTTTTATTGATCGCAGGTTTCCGCCAAAAACACTTTTAATCTATGAACATGAATAGGGCTGTCAGGATATCAGATGTTCACTACACGATTTTCATGGCCTTAAGAATTCACGATGACGATATAGACACAGCTGACGTCATGCTAAGGGTGGATAGCCACTTCCTAGCTACTAGCTAAGCGTTTGATAGTGTTACACAATACAATAGGAAATTCAATTAATTGTAAAATATCCCCGCATATCTTGGACACATTTATTTAAACCTGGACGTAAAACACACTGGATGTAATTGAACGATAACGTTAGCTAGGCGGTGGTTGAATGCTAATGGGTTAACAAAATTTTCCCTTTATTTGCTTTGAAATATGGCCTGATATCCTTCGGATTTTGACTCTCCGTTGTTTCTTCAGCTGCTGATCAATTAGGAAGCAGTGAAAGATAATGATTCGTCTTAAGTTTTTACAATTTTAAACCTGAAAGACAGAAGTATGACATTTGAGTTTCCCACCCTGCGTGATGACAGAGGAAAATGGCCGCCATGTGAATATGATCTTTTATCGCGATATCTAAATAAAATTTAAAAATTTAAAATACTACCCAGTCAAATTCATCTTAAGTTTTATTTATTGTGTGTTTTGTCTCTCTCATAATCAATATGGTTGATGTGTCTTCTTGAGTGCTATTACTATGCAAATGTTTAACCTTCAAGTCTAACTTATTGACATGTTATTTTATTTTTTTAAGAAAACGCAGGAAGCTGCAGCTTTCCCAAGCTTTGAGGATGGTAATCATCTCACGCAGTTCTCACATTTCATAGTTAATGAAATTCTTTGCGGCAGTGTTTTATAATGAGAGCTCTTTGTTTTTGCTGCATAGTCCCAGGTCCCTGTGAGCCAGAGGATCTTATTGATGGGATCATCTTCGCTGCTAACTACCTTGGCTGCACTCAGGTGTTGTCTGATAAAAATCCATCCAAGTCTGTCCGCATGTCCCAGGCCCATGAAGCCGTCAGTCGTATCAAGGTAATCTGCCTCTTCAAGGAACATCGTTAACATCCATTGATTTGGTTTTTAACATTCAGATCTGCCAAAAAGGCTACTGTAAGACATCTTCCTGGTTATGTAGGAAGATTTCAAAGTAACAGATTGGCCTTGTGTTCAGGAGAAATTGATTAGAATTTAGTGGTGATCTGTTTCTGGGATTTTTGCCATTAGACAAGTTGTCTTTTGAGTTTTAGCCATCAAACGTACAGAGACTTGATTCCAAATCCTGAGGGTGCATTTGCAAGTTTAACAATCGAATTGATGTCTCTGAGTATTACAGCGATCTACACTGGCAGAGGCTTGATGTCCCAAGTGCCTTTTACTGTTGAATTCAACAAATGAATGGAAATCTTAGTTGTGTGTGTACCTGTTACCAACTGATTTATTTAAGGGTAACTCATTCAGCAGTGTCAATTTGTTACCACACGGTGGAGCTGTTGCATGCTTTTTTTGCTTTCCTATAATTTTCATAATGAGCTGAAAGTTGCACTGTGAGATTAAAGCACAGAAATACAAAATATCTCATACGAACGATGTTGTTGTTTATTTCAAAGAGCCAAGATGAAGACTCTCAGATGATGACGGAAGTAGATCTTTTTATCTCCACTAAAGCTGTCAAAGTGCTGAACGCCGACACACAGGTAAGTAACTCCCAGGTCTGTGTGAGTTGATTCAGCTCATTGTTGAATCTATTTTCAGACATTAATAGTAATTATTGTCATTGTTTTCACTCCACGTAGGAGACAATGATGGACAGTGCCTTGCGTACCATCTCCTATATCGCCGACATTGGCAGCATTGTGGTTCTGATGGCACGTAGACGCATGTCGACGGCCTCATCAGAGGATTTCTCTGAATCTTCTGACTCTGCCAGCGAAGGGAAGAGTCAGTACAGGATGATCTGCTATGTTTTTGAGTCAGAGGATGTAAGTGTTAACTTAATTTTTGAGTATATACTTCAATTTTGTTTCAGATATTTGTTGCATGTTGTGATCTTCTCTGTTGTCAACTGGGAAAGCCTTCCTGCTGAGTAATTTCACGCAAACACTCCCCTTCCCTCAGGCACAGCTCATCGCACAGTCCATCGGTCAGGCCTTTAGCGTGGCCTACAGAGAGTTCCTGAGAGCGAATGGCATCAATCCAACCGACCTGAGCCAGAAACAATACAGTGACATCATCAACTCCCAGGAAATGTACCACGATGACCTGGTCCATTTCTCAAACTCAGACAACTGTAAAGAGGTGCGACATTTTTTATTTGGCTGCAGGTGAATTGTGGATGATGATTGATGGAGTTCCCTTTACACAAAAGGCTCCAAGAATCTCACAAATCTTCTGAATGCGAAATTCAAAACGCACTTAAAAATGATGAAGAGATGCTTTTTTCCTGTTTTCCAGCTGTATGTGGAGAAGCAGAAAGGAGAGAGCCTCGGTGTGGTGATCGTGGAGTCCGGTTGGGGCTCCATTCTGCCTACAGTCATCCTGGCCAGCATGCTGAACAGCGGGCCTGCAGCCCGCTCTGGAAAACTCAGTGTTGGGGACCAGATCATGTCCATCAATGACACCAGCCTGGTAGGGCTGCCACTTGCCACTTGTCAGGGCATCATCAAGGTATGAAGCGTATCAGACACCTCCAGTTTTCACATATTCAATGTTGATTTGGCGACCTGTAGGTTATCTCACTGCTTTCTGCCCATTGGTCACTGAGATAGACTACAGCCTGAGAGGAACTGCAAAATGATTAAGTGGATTGACAAAGCAGAGTGATGAATAAGCATTTGATTTAATCACGAATACATAACAACTAAAGTGTGTTATTCAATCCACACAATCGTGCAGTAACACGTCTTTATGGATCCCACTGGTTTTTCTTGCTAAGACCTGATCTACTCTGCCTTAGATTGGCTTACCTGATGCTCTTGCCTTAAGCCTAACCAATCTCATTCCTCATGCCTAAACCTAACTAGCTCCAAGCCCATTGCTTCCTTAGTTGTAAGATATAGGTCACAAATATACGCTTTTGTTTTGAGAGAGGCTAAATAATTTCCTTGTTGTTAGCGAATGATACTAGAACATGAGTCAACAATGCAGTTGTTGCATAATGTTTTTAGCCGTGGATGCACTAGTGAGTATGTAGCAGGACGAGGACTGAGTCAGTTTTCTTGGACACTAATGAGGCTTTATGGCACACAGGAATAATCTATGTCGGGCTTTGGGCAACGCTTTATAATAAACATCAGTAATAAGAGGTAAATTTAACTTAGATGACTTGTTGCAGTGAGAAAGAAAATATCACCAGACTTATCCTTTAAAATCCCTGAAACATTAATGTGTTTTAATGTTTCTGTGCAGGGTCTGAAGAATCAGGTGAAGGTAAAGCTGAGTATTGTGAGCTGCCCTCCTGTCACCACAGTCCTCATCAAGAGACCTGATCTCAAGTTCCAGCTTGGTTTCAGTGTGCAGAACGGCATTGTGAGTAAGCCCTTGGCACCAAACTTTAGGGTTGAGGCTCTAAATGAATGGTTGGTAACCCTCTGAAGAGAACCGCAGCTCTTAAAGAGTGGGGCATGTGCTGTATACTGCGCAGTTACATATAAAATGTCTTTTTCACACATCCTCAGATCTGCAGTCTGATGCGAGGTGGCATAGCTGAGCGAGGCGGTGTACGTGTCGGACACAGAATTATTGAAATAAATGGCCAGAGTGTTGTTGCCATGGCACACGAGAAGATTGTTCAAACCCTGTCTGTCTCAGTGGGTGAGGTAAGAACACCTAATGCCACAAGATGGCAATTTTCCCTCATTACTGCACCACACATTTCACTGGACCATACAGGCCTTTTAAAGTTATACGTACAGATAAGATCAGTTTGAGATTGTTCCTGACCTAGATTATTAGATACGTGCAGTACAACAGCACTATTTAAGCAATAAAGAAAATCAATGAAAACCCTTGGTGAAAAGGCACAGCAAGTGTTTAAATCTTAATGCAAAAGCTGATAAAATCAAGTGAAAGAAGGGCAGCGGATAAGGGATGATTGTTTGAGAAAACTTTTTTACTTTAGTAAACTAATTTAATTCCTTGAGCTCAGATCGACAAATGAAGTCGCGTATCCTTGATAACACAAACATTGATTCTGTGTACTGCTCTGGGCCAGGAAATATTCCAAGAAGATATTTAATTAGTGAGTGAACATCAGAGGTGCTGGTTAGCTCATTTTGCTACCTTTGGACAGAGCCAAGCTAGCTATTTTTCCAGTATTTATGCTAAGCTTAGCTAGGCTAAGCTAACCTAACTGGCTACCTGCTGTAGCTTCATATTTATCATTGTAGAATAGGTCAGATTTTAGCCATGTAAGCCGACTAAGATCAAAATTTCTCACTTGGCAATGGCCTTGATTTGCAGTATTCTCCTAAACAAGTGAAGTACGTAGATGGGGACTTGTTTTAAAACAAAACAAAAAACCTACTAAAATAAACATAAAATGGCTCCATATCGCTCGTCCAGCGCAAATCATGTGAACCCCAAGATCGCAAATTGATTTGAAAGCTGAAGAAAGTGAGGAGTGTGAGTAGATAATGACAAAATGTATTTATTTTTTAAACATTTTTTCCTTTAATTTATTACCAAGTTTTCTTCATCAGTCATTCTTGGTTGATGTGGACTCGCACATTTCACCAGCTGTTGGCATTCTGTAATTTTGTTTTTGCATGTTTTTCCAATTTCCCCCCGTATGTATCACCATTAAAGCCATAAAAGCTTATAATTTGTCAGTAATGGATCCAAGGACTCTTCTGACTCTCCGGTGGCACAGAGGGGAGTAAATTAGGCCTGGATTCAAGTGATGTGATTACGACTGTGCCTCTATAAATGGGCTCTTAAATTGACAGTGTAATCGTCCCCGCTGCTCTCATCTCTGCCTCTGTGCCAGATCAACATGAAGACGATGCCTGCTGTGATGTTCAGGCTGCTGACAGGACAGGAGACGCCTATCTACATCTAGAGAGCCTGCATGGATCAGCCCACTGTAGTTCTGCATGTCTGGCTGTGTGGAGGTGACGGACAGATGACGGACAGGTGGCTCAGTGGGGGACGAGGAGAATTTATTTTTCTATCATTTTATTTTTTCTGCCTCTTGTTGCAATGCTGTAAAGAACATCCAGTTCTCATTTTCAGGTTTTATCTTGAATTACATTGTCATAATGGCCTTACAATGTGAATACTCTGTCTGTAGTACTGTACGTGAGTTTCCGGTGTTGAAGAGAAGTAGCTTTAAGGTCATGATTATTTTCTTATGAAGAGATAAATTAGTACATTTATTTTTTATTTAGTCATTTTTATAATGTGTATGGAGTTTAAAAAATGTACTTCTACTGTAAATACTTTGGATTACTCAAGGACTTGGTTGGAAAGGCCATATTACTCCTACAGTATATGCATGTTATGAAGAATTACAGACCAGGGATTAATTCTCAATCTGACATGATAATCTATAACAGTAAGTATTAAAAAGAAGATAATAATATGCTGTACAAAGGCACTAAACTATGTGTATTATGGTGATGCTGAAGGCCAAAGACACATCTACTTTTCAAAGACATACAGTATGGGTGACCATTACCTTTACCAGAGCGAACAGAACAAGAATGTATCAAAATACACATTACTGAATGAATGTAATGTTAAAAACACATTAAGAATACAATTTCACGGCTGAATGCTTGTTGTTTGTTTCATTTTATTAAGGTGTTACTAGAGAAAGTACAAACAGACATGACGTTCATTTGCCTGGATTAGAGATAAATCAATTATCCAAGCAGTCTGGTTTTCATTCTTCCTTTTTGTGTATTCACATTTATTTGGATCTCAGAAGCTGTGAAAGAAGGAAATGTCATCAGCTCAGAAACTGTGCATAAAGTACACCACGGGCTGTTGTCATGACAACGCTGTGCAGGCGTTGCATCAAACGTCTAAGTAAAACAACATCAAACTAACAATTATTAAGTCTCATCTTTCATTTCTAATGAAAAAAAGAGTTGAACAATGACAGACCTATAATAGATATTGATCAATGTATATACACATTGTATGGATCCCGTACAATTTACAACTACTGCAGCATGACAGTGAACTTCACAACTATTTACAGTTAAACCGCCTATAACACATAACACTTATAGGCTCACATAGTTAATTAAAACTGGTTTGAAACTTGACACTACATCTGTAACACATTCAGAGAAAATATCTTCAAGTATTGGCTGGAAAAGCTCCCGGAAGACTTCATATATGTTCCTGAAACACAGAAACAAAATTATCTCAGTCAACGAGCAGCAAAACACTTCCTTAAATGATATATGAACAGAAAAGTGCAGCAGGATTCAGGATGCAGTGGTTCCTTTATTAAAACTGCATTAGTCACACTGAACTGAATATGTATTTCGCAGCAATACATGTCAATGCGTCAGGTTTTCCCACAAATTCATGAAAGTTAATAAATAATTCACTGTTGCTGCTTGTAACTGAATGACTCCTCCATTTACAAGCAGCAGTAACTCACTGTGATGATTGTGAAAAGGAAGTATTACCCTCTCAGTGTGGCCAACTTACCGCCGGGACTTTTGATGTTGATGGTGAAATCGTCACTCCATCAAGGAAAACTGTATTCAGGTAGCCTTCCCCGTAAGAAAGGTCCTCATCCTCATAACTGTCGACGCCGACACTGAAGGCCTCCTTTATCTTCTCGGGCACAAGAAAGTTGAGCATCACCACCAGAATCCCGATAATGGTGCACAGCACACCTGGAAATCAGATTCAGTTAGTAGAAATCACTCCCCATCAACGTGAGAAATTAATGTGCATGTTCTTATTTTTTACCTGTAGCCAGAGCCAGCCAGAATGAATGGCTGTACTCAGTTTCAAATGAGTCAGCTCCAATGGAGAAAACACACTGTGGCACGTTCATGATGGTGGAGAAGGAGGCCATGGAGAAGAAGATGAAGGCAGCGGTTGCCAACATCATGTACCCAGCGTACAGAATGACCGGCATGCAGAAGAGGATGTTGGCGAGCAACCAGCAGCAAAACGCCGTCCTGTGAACGTGTGCAGCCATTTAAACTCCTGCTACTTTTAACAAACATGCTGAAACTGACATTATCCATATATATATATCAATACAACTTCAAACTGTGTGCAGTAAATATATACGTTGTGTTACCAGAGGGTTGCAGAAGCGTATCGTCCAGAGTATCGATACTGATAGATGAGTCCACAAGGGCTTCTCAGGGTGAATTTCTCGGCGATGTACAGGATGGGGTTGGGTAAACCTTTCTCCAGAGCTTCCTCATACTCTTCTTCAATGGAGTCATGCCAGCTGAACATCTCATTGTAGTCAATGGTCTCATTGAACTGTACGACAGGCTTCCCTAAGACAGAAAAGAGGAGCACATTTATGTTTTCAACTGTGTCCTTTTTGTTGGTTGGTTGGTTGGTTTGTCAGGATTATACAGAAACTACTGATTTGATTTCCACGAAACTTTGAGGTAGGCATGGATCTTTATGAAAAAAAATCAGGTGTACGTTAGGTGGCTGTTATCTATGAGTGAGTATAATTTCATAGCACCTCCGCCAAGGCCTATGTGGCCCTTAGCGGAGGTATGCGCTCTACTGAGTCCTATTCTAGTGTACCGATGCACCTAAAATTCACAATCAAAATAGATAAAAATGACTTTTATCCAACAAATTGGATTAGTAGTTGCAGGAGTTTTTTTTATCAGACTACTGAGCCAATGTCTTAAATCAAAAATCCAAGTTGTTCAAAACATTCAAGCTGCCAGTATATGAGCACATAGTAATATTTCATATTACAGTCCACTTATTTATCATTAAGTAGTTGCTTATCAGCATGCATATAAGAAGCATATTGGCCCTTTATTAGTAATTATTAAAGTTTTTATTAATGTCTGCATGACTGTATTCTACAACTACTAGAATGATAGGACTACTAGGATGGTAGCACTTTATATTTAGGTACTCCTAATAAGCTTTAGTTAACAAACAATTAGGCCCTTATAAGTCCTTGTAAGATGCTTAATAACATTAATAGGACTATATAACTGTTAATAATAGCCTTTTGATAGCATTACAACGTCTTGGCAAAACAGTTATTTACATTAAAAGAAAGTCACGGGTTTATTAAGGTTTGTAAAGCGGAAATAGAAAACTTTGGCGCCGCTGTCTCAAAGACCACGCAACATTGCCACCGCTAGCAGCCTGGCTACTGTCCAAAACAAAAAAACTACCACAACAATCCAAATTTGACCAAAAAAAAATCTCAGTGCTATGAAAAGGCAAAGGCTCCATCAGCAGGGTGCTTTTTCTTTTTGCAGTGTAGTGTTTCCACAGTTATTCCAGTTGTTGCGCTGTTACCTGTGGATAGTGACCTGGAAAATCAATGCCTCTTCCTGTTTTGGTTGCGAAATGGCTGACTTGCTTCCTTTGTGCTCTAAAGCAACCTTTGTGTTGGCGCAACATATTTTGCGGGAATAATCCGTCCCAGTGCGCAGGCTGAATAGCATAGTGAAAGCGAGGTTTATAGGGAACCATCTTTACAGTTATAGTGTTATTTGTTATTTACTGCCATTATACTGTGTAATCAGTATAAGTCAAAGCTAAAAAGCTGTCTATTGCCAGTTTAAGTAGTCTATGAACTGCTTACAAAGGTCCTACAACAACAACACGAGTTATGATGCTATTATTAACACTTATAGTCTTATTAAGCAGAATAAGTGTTTTATAATGACTAACAAAGAGCCACTACGCTACTAATAAACATTCTTATAAGCAACTTATAAGTGTTACAGAGTGTATAACACACATATCTGCAGCAACAGTGACTCACCTTTCAGTGTAACATTAATGCCATACAGTCCAACGTGCAAGCCGATCTCAGCGTTAACCACTGCGTTGCTGAAAGACTTGTAGGTGGCATTAGTGGTCATTCTGGCCTCAGCCCAGTCGTTGGTGAAGTTCAGCGCTGCAGAGAAAAGGGCACAAAGGTGAGCCGCTGGAGCAGAAAAGGGAAAATCATAAATGTCATAATTCAACAACAATGATAAGAATACAAAACTTACCCACTATCACCACACCTATGAACAAGCTGATAATTATTCTGAACATCCAGAACAGCCTCTGTCAGGAAGGGAGAGAGCAGAATCAAAATTATAGGAGACAGTTCTGAGGTTTTGTGATACCAGTGCAGTAAGTAATAGCTTATCGGATGGGTTGCACTCACCGACTTCCCTCGTATCCCTGGCAGAATGAGAAGAAGACTGACTGCTAGCACAAGGAAGACCAGAATAATGGTGAGCAAGCGGCCACTGAAGATGAAGGAGGTCCTTTGTAGGATGTAGAATGGGTAAATGTCATCGTAGAAAGTCATCTTAGCTCCTGATCTTACCAACGCACCTGAGACTAGACAGTGCAACAGAGAAGACAGTGTTAGTGGCAGGGTTCTCAGTTTCCTCCAGATGCAGAGATAGCAGCTCTTGTTCCTTGCGGCAGATAAGGGATGGGACATTATTACTGCTGTGAAACATGGCACATGATTAAGCACAACCATGTCTGACTTATGTCCCACCTAAGATGCCCTGACAGTGTGTATCCTGGCTGCAAAGAAACAAAATGAATGGTGTAATGCACAAAGGATGCAATACATGTGAACACTTCAGTCAGTGTGATGTAAAATGGCTGCAGCTGACATGGCTTCAAGCTGATTAATCTGAATGAAGAGGAAAGCTTCAAATAAAACCAATCAATCAAATGGAGAAAAGTAAAAACCCCAAAGAGCCTTCTCACCTGAAAAGTTGAACGACGAGGACTGAAGGAGAGGTGAAGTGAAGTGTGAACGCTGAGGGGACATACACTTCTTTTATACCATCGGTCCCTTTTGTGTCACCGAGGAGGAGGATGCCTTCACTGGAAATCTTCGGGAAAGAGGTGTGAGCCAGAGATGATGACCATTCCCATTTGGGCAACACAGGTCACATGCTGTTTGTGATAAGCTGTGCAACATATGTTGGCTTTAGTATTGCACCATCCCTCACCTGCAATTGTGCTGCAGCACCACCTCTGCACTACTTTTCAGTCTCACTTACAGCAGGTAAGACTCTGATTCATCTTCTCTTACAAGATCAGGTGATACAGGAAATATTGAGATAGATATATTTTATTAAAGAAGCCAGGAAATTGTCTTTGAATGGCTGCAGGTTACATACATGATTAAAAGGAGCAGTGCCAAAGTTTTTTAGTTTAGTTCAGCTTTGCTGTAGAATGAAGACTTCCTGGTTTTCCCTTGCTTTTCTTTCTAATCACTGCTTAAACAAGAAAGTGAATTACTTGGAGAGATAACAGAAACAGTGAATAGTAAATGTGACTTACTTCCACCTTGTCTTCTCAGAAGCCCTTCGCTCCTCTTGGCTGAAGACTGAGCCGAGGAGCATCTCTCGCATCAATGGATTTGCGTAACTGGGTTTGGAGTATCTGTGCTCTGGTGCTCTGTGTCACTGAATGTGAGTCGGCAGCACGCACACTTAACTCATTTAACGTTGAAATTAAACTAAGAAGTCTTGTTTGAACCGTCTCGACCAGGTACCCGCTGTGAAATCACCTGGGAAGTACCTCGCTTTGACGGCTGGTACAACAGTTTGGGATCCCCCCGGCGAGGAGCAGTCGGTAAGTCACACACACCTGCCGCACACACATACACACACACACACACACACACACACACACACACACACACAGTCCAGCCTGCCAGCACACCTGGTGACCCTCCGGACTGTGATTGTGCCCGCGCAGGCTCCCACCTTGTGCGCCTCGTGCCCGCGCGTTACTGGGACGGAGTGTACCAGCCGGTCCAGGAGCCGCTCCTGCCCAACGTCCGCAGCCTGAGCAGCCTGCTGACCGGGGGACCCTCCGGTCTGCCCTCCACACGGAACCAGACCGTCCTCTCTGTCTTCTTTGGTAAATATATCATACATGTTGTTGCTTTGAAGTGCAATAATAATAATAATAAAAATAAAAATAATAAATGAGTGGGCAAACTGTAGGCTGACCTGAACTTTGTGTGTACCTGTGCAACTTATTTAAATATTTAATGGTCTGGATATATTTCAGTTCCTCTTTTACACTTTTACGGTTTAAACCGGTATATTCGTGACTCTTATTTTGAAAGGCAGTAGGCCGGAAGTGCTATGTCTGTAATGCAGGTGTCATGCATGTTTAAACAGGTGTACGACTTTAAGATAGGCTAACGTTTAACTCTTTATGTAACGGCTGCATTAAGCTACCAACTCCCTGAGATAACATGCAGAGGGATTTTAGCCCGTCATCATTAAAGGTGCTATATGTAAGAATTGGCCACCTCTTGAACTCCAAACGAAAAGCGCTGCTAACTTTCGCTGCTGTTAGCTAGTTAGCTCAGTTAGCTGTCCGCCGGCTAACTTCCGGTTTAACGCCGGGCTCGCTTGAATAAAAAATATAATGCTTTAACCTTGTGGCTCGTCTAGACTTTCAGAATTTTATTGGACCAATGGCACAACTTATGATAGTCAAACCAGTCAATTTCGCAGCGTTGTGACGCTAAAGAAAAATTAGCCCTGGTTTCACAGCCACTTCTTTCACAATGTAAGCTTATGGGAAAAAGTCTTTGGCTTGGCCGCTACAAAAGTTGGCTTCAAGGCCTGGCGCTCTTCCTGGGGTGGACCAAGTCATAGATTTATATAGAAGAAACTAGATACGAGATTGCCTCCCATTCAAACCGATGTGAATTGCTCGCCTAGCGCATACGCCAAAAAATGGTTCTGGGTTCCGCGTTTACTTCCTTGTTATTGGGCCCATATTGCCCTGTCCTATGTCAGATGTTGCTGATATTGATATCAGGCTATTGATGATATTGGCTGAAAATAAACCAATTTAAGTCAAGATACTCATCTGAACTCTTGTGTTTATGATTTAGCGTTTTACTCCCAGCAAAGCCAAAAAACAAACTAAAAACAGCATTCAGGATCCAAGTCTTTTGTATTAATGACTTATAATTATTTTTCCCTCTCAGGTTACCATGTTACTTTTGAAGTTTTTGATTCGCGGCCTCCTGCATGTCCACCTGAGTTCATGAACATCCCGGTCCCAAAAGGTGACCCTGTCTTCGATCCCGCTGCCACCGGAAAGGTCCTGCTGCCTTTCCACAGAGGAGTGTGGGACAAAGAGTCCGGCCAGAGTCCCAGTAACCCTCGCACACAGGTGCTGATTATCAACTTTTATCAAACAGTAAATGTGAAGTAACAGTTTAGACAGTCACATTATACCATGTTAAATATAATCTCCCTCTCCTTAAGTGCAATAATGTGAGGTAAACAAATACAATGCAGGTTAACTTGGTGACGGCATGGATAGATGGCAGCTCCATCTACGGCCCTTCCTCGTCCTGGTCCGACTCCCTGAGAAGCTTCTCTGGAGGGCTCTTGACTTCAGGCGCTGAGTGGAACATGCCAAATACGGCAACAGGACACAGTTTCATGTGGAGTGCTGCGGACCCCTCCACAGGAGATCATGGACCTCAGGGCCTTTATGGTGAGACATTTTAAACTTTATACTTGTATGGTTATTGCACACATAGTAGCAGAAGGTGAGGTTTATATCAACAAGAGAATTGGATAAATATTTGATGCAGCTGATGCAGACAGGTGCGCTAAACTGACTCCTATTGTGTGCCAATGATTAATGTTGACTAGGGTTCAAAATAGGTCAATGATGTTAGATTTATGTTAAGCCTCAAAAGTTGCTTAAGAGATAAGAGACAAGTAATACCCAGTTGTCCACAATGATACACAGCTTCACAACCCTAACCCTAACAGCAATTTTCCGTGTGAGTAGGTCATTCTATGTGGAAACTTATGTTGCTACGTAAGATTAAAACTATTCGGATGCCTAGAGTCCATTCAGGTTAAATATGTGTCAGTGTTTGTTTGGGTGAACTATACCTTTAAACAATCTGGTATCTGTGTGTGGCAATACCCACCCAATCAAAAAAAAAAAAAACTGCAAGAATTTGTATGCAATATAATTTCACCCACGTCTTTCTTGATCAGGGTTGCAGCCTGTGAGTCTGAGTCAGAAGAGGGCCCAGCCTGACGTGTGCTATGACTCTTTAATTATTGTGTAAATGGCTTGTTACGCTCACCGCAGTAAATCCCTCTCTCTATAGCATAGAGGATGCCGCAAAGGTGTCATAAAACCAGTGTTTTGTTGCTTGTTTTGTTAAAGGTGTGTAGTTATTATCTGGGGCGGGGACGGAGGATCTACTCCTGTTGTCACACTTCCTTTGTCACCTCCTTAAAAACAAACAGCCAAATTATCATCCCATTAGTGGTTAAAGAGACTCATCAATCAGTGTAATGGGGGCGTGACACCATACTGATGTGGTGCTGAACAATTTGTGAATTTTGCGGCAGTTTTCTACATTAAAACATTACATGTACAGCCTATTCTCTGTTAATGTTGTTGTAAATATGGGGATGTTTATTTTTATGATCGAAAAGCAGGATTACACTGTAAGACTAATGTTTGTGCTATTTTCTGTTTTCAGTGTTGGGAAATGCCTGGGCCAATGAGAACATGTTCACGGCAGCAGAGGGGATTATCTGGTTTCGCTACCACAATTATGTCGCCTCCAAACTGCATGAGAAACACCAACAGTGGTCAGACGAAAAGCTGTTTCAAAACGCCAGGAAGACCGTCGTGGCCACATTCCAGGTAGAGGGAAAATTTTCCATGTAATCCTGTCGCTGCACAGGTGCTGATTAAATTTGCACTCTGGAAAGAAGAACCAGGTTGCATCAACACCAGGTGGTCGTGATTTTATGGATGAAATTGCTGGTTTTAGTTCGAGTCTGTCCTCTGCAAGACCTGTCAAGAACATACATATTAATTACTTATTTACTGCTATTTATAATCAAATAATATTTTTGGTTATATCAAATCCAAAATAGCAAGTTTTATAGTTATCTAGATAAACAAAGTATTTGAATTCAGCTTGCAGGATATATTATCATCAAAACGCACTCAAAAAAGCCGCCATAACTTTATTCCTTCCTATTTTCTCCACACAGAATATTGCTCTTTACGAATGGCTACCTGCATATCTTGGAAACAAAACACTTCCTCCTTATCCAGGTAAGAATCATCCAGAGTGCGTGTGCGTACAAGTGGAGGGGAACAGGTAATGCACCGGTGCCCACAAGCCGTGGTGAGGGTGAGCTATCGTTGGTGGTGTTTGACAGATATGTGCTCCGTCAGCAAAGCGTCACACTGAGTCTCCTTCTTCTGCTGAATAAGCACCCACAGCTGAAGAAAGTTAAAGGGACTCTGGTCAGATGAGACCATCATCTCAACCACTCCTCATTTTCACAGCTATACTGCTTTTGTTGCCTCACTTTGACCACTTGAATGATGATATAGGCTGTTTGGGTGCCGAAGGATTGTAGTTTATTTTGTTCTCTTTCTGCTGTCTTGTATTATGTTCAGATTTATCTGTATACAGGTTGTGGTGGAAACTATTATTTCCCTTTGTAGAGAAGTGAACAAATAAAGGATGGATTAACAAAAGATTGTCTTTTGTATTATATAATAGAACATTAAAACAATAGAGAATAACAGAGTCAATGTAGTTCAGATGAGAGGTTAGCGCTTTGCACACCAGGGCATTATGTAAGGTGAACGATGGATGGTAAAATATGTAAGGTGAAAAGGTAACGATAATATGTGAAGTGAAGGGTAATCATACATTCTGCTACCACACAGGTTACCAGAAGTTTGTGGATCCGGGGATTTCTCCTGAGTTTCAGGCTGCTGCTATAAGATTTGGCATAACTATGGCCCCACCTGGTGTTTACATGAGGTACTGTTCACACATTGTGAAAAGCCAAAGCTCACTATTCTTAACAGGCTTTAGTTGAATGTAATAAATAAGTGTCCGACACCGTCTCAAACAGTATGTAGTATGTACTAAATGTTGGAAATAAAACCCTCCACACCGGTTCTCTTTTTTCCTACAGAAACCGAACCTGCCATTTTCGGGAGATTGTCAACATAGATGGCAGCTTATCACCAGCAATGCGTCTTTGTAACAACTTTTGGAAACGTCAGGTATATATGATCATTTACATTCATGTACTTGTGTTTATCACTACAAACCATTTCGGACTTAGACCGCAGACTCTCCTGATTGTCATTCCAACCATATGCAGCTGGTACACAAATGTTCCTCCAGGACCATGGTGCTCCTTAGAATGACACAACAAGACTGCACAAAACAGCCTAAGACTACACAAACATTAAACCTACCCAAGGCTACCTAAAAATGCACGTGTGCAAACATGTACAAACAGCTCAAGACCGTGTAAACACCCCCACAATCTACCGCTGATGCAGCTTAGTTTCATTACATTGAAAGTAGTAGTATAATGAGTTTTGAAATGAGAACAGGCCAAGTCGCATTTAGTACAATTGTTTATTTATGGAGACAGGGGGAGTGGACAGAAGGAGAGCAGCAGAAAAAGCTCTGGCAGGATTTGACCCAGGATCTTTGTGGCATCAGAGGCACGAAAGTAAACCACTGTGTGTCTCTGAGCAGAAATGGGAGGATATATTTTGCCATTGTTTTATTCACGAATCACATTACATGTATTTCTGTGGCGAAAACTGAATATATTTCTCTTCGATAAATGTACAGTTAGGCATTTCATTTTATAGTTGATATATTTGATTAATAACAATATCTCTGTTCTGTTGAATACAGATAATCTAATCCAAAGAATTTGTTTTGAAAGCCACGACTATAAGACAGCTGGTGTATTTTGAAAGGACACCTATTAGAGTGAGGACATATATTAAGTATTGATTGTATACATTTTATTTTAATGCCTTTGTAATTTTGTTTCCAGAGTCTCAATGTGAAGACAGGCCAGGACGTAGACGACCTCATCATGGGCATGACTTCTCAGATTGCAGAGCGAGAAGACAACATTGTTGTGGAGGACTTGAGAGGTGTTTAATCCTTCTTCTTCATTACCTGAATCAAATATTAGAATTATGAAACAAGTTTATTTCCAAGTGGGTTTTCACATACACAAACTTGTCTTGGTGCTGTGATGCATAACAGCCAAGAAGAAGAAAAGGAAATTCACACCACGAAAGTCAAGCAATTATAAATATAAAGTAGAAATTTACAATAAACACTCTACATAAACATTCATTCACAATTATTGAAGGCATAAACAAATATTCAGAACTGTGATCTGATTTGCACCCTGACAGACTTCATGTACGGACCCCTAAGGTTCACCCGGACAGATCTGGTGGCCATGACGGTCCAAAGAGGAAGAGACTTTGGCCTGCGTAGTTACACTGAGGTCAGAAAAGCTCTGGATCTGCCTCCCCTCAACACATTTGAAGAGATAAATCCTGAGCTCAACAGCGCAAACCCACAGGTAAAACCTCGAGTCAGAGAATGATCAAACATGAAAGGCATAAAAATATTTGAACAGTGATCCAGTGAATTAAAGTGTGTCTTGTGTTCTGCTCCAACAGTTGCTCCAGGATGTTGCAGCACTGTACAACAGAGACATCTCAAAATTGGAGCTCTTCCCCGGAGGACTGCTGGAGTCTCTCGATGGTCCGGGTCCAGTTTTCTCTGCCATAATCCTGGACCAGTTTGAACGCATGAGAAACGGAGACCGCTTCTGGTTCGAGAACAAACAGAATGGGTGAGTCCCCTCTGGATGGACTTTAAAAATAGAAATAGCTTCGTCTGACCCTACTGTGTGATTGATCTCGTATTAATGTCACATGTCATCTTACTGCAGTTGTGTTTTCCAGTTTGTTCACAGATGAGGAGATCCAGATGATCCGCAATGTGACCTTTCATGACGTCCTTATTGCAGTAACAAGTGCAGAAGCCACTGATATACAAGATAATGTGTTTTTCTGGCATGATGGTAAAAACATGACTTATGTATTTGATACATAAACAAAGGATTTATTTAGAATCAGTAATGTAGTTAAAAAAGGGATTAATAAAATTGACTCTGTTGCTTTAGGTGACCCTTGTGCTCAACCCACGCAGCTGAATGCATCAATGCTCTATCCCTGCACTAATGCTACCAAACTTAATTACTTTGATGGGAGCCAAGCTGGCTTTGGGATATTTATCATTGTCCTCTTCCTCTTTCCTGTCGGTCAGTATCATACGCACAAATCCATCTCTTTTTACACAGCAATAATACGCATATCATTTATCAACAGTTCTTGTTGTGTAACTGATCCGTTGTGTTTATTTTACTTCCACAGTTAGTTTGCTAGTGGCTTGTATGGTGGCGTATCTCCGCAAGTACAGGTACAAGAAGTTCCAGAGAAGAAGAAAAGCTGGCGACAAAACAGAGGGACCAGCTGTGGGAATCACCGGTATGAAATCTGTAACCCCCAAATCACAAATACATATTTTTCCTCATACTGTAGTGCTATGATATGTGTGTATTTAGGTTTCTGTAGCCACACCTTAGTTTAAGAAAAAGGCATTGTTACGATTGTGGTGATGTTACAGTTGTACTTGTTCTCCAATGAAACCACTGTCCCAGAATGCTCCGTAACGACTGCCTTCTGTATGAGGTTTGAGCAACTACATGTGTCGAGCATCAATGGTACCTGTGAATGTGGCTTATGGAGTCATCGTATTTCTATAGTTGGCTATGTTTGGTCTTTACCGAATGTTACTTGCATCTGCTGGATTTTACGATGCATGGCATTTATTCCGCCAAGGCCAAATGACCTATCTCACTTTGGTAACGATAGTGATAAATCATTTGTGTGTCTGACACTTGATTTAGATCCACTTCAAAATGCAATGGGTTCTTCATCCTTGACCCATCCTATACCCTTCCAGCAAGTTAATTGAAAATCAGGCCAGTAGTTTTCCTGTAATCTTGCAGACGAACAGACAAAGAAACAAACAAACCGAACTGGAACCATAACCTTCTTGTTAGAGATAACAAGCTGAGCTCAACTGATAATTAGTGGAGGTGACCATCTGAAACCAAAATTCCTTTGCTATTTTCTCTACTAGTGGTAGTTCCTGTAATATTACACCTATATTTATCCTCATCCACAAGCTTGTCTCACATCCCATTCTCATTTTGGTCTCCAGCCTATGAGTGGCAGGGCCGGAGAAAACCTCTGCATCCTGTCAGCGTGGAGGTTGATGAAAAAAGGCTGCAGGTCTTCGACAGATCTGGAGCCGCTCAACGCTGCCTCAATCTGGCCAACCAGGAACAACTGGATGTCCTTCTTTCCAACAACCGTAATCATAAAGCTCTGCTGCTCAAAGTATCAAAAGAGTACGACCTGGTGAGTAGATGGAAATAAGAGGGGATGGTTTGCACAATTAGTCTCTGATTCAGGTTGGAGCAAAGGAATGCTTTTAAATAATGTTGCGTCTATATAACCAAATTCTGTGCTCATATTTAAGCTTGTTTGCAGTTTAAGCACATCAAAGGTTCTCACTTGTGCAGTGAAGTTGCAGTTGTTGCTGCCAGCATGATTCTGCAGATGTACCTGATCTCCATCTCCCTCCAGTCCTGTTAATCTACTGATGCTCCCTGTTTACGCGTCCAGGTGCTGTTTTTTGATGACGAGAGCAAACGTGCGGCATTTGTCAAGCAACTACGCCTGGGGGTGACAGGCATGGCGCAGGAGATTAGAGTGAAGGAGATGAGAGAGGAGGAACTGCTGAAGGAGGCTTTAACCAGAGAGCAGAGGGCTCAGATTGTGGAAACTTTCATTCGACATGCTTTCTCTAAGGTACTGTCAGCCTCTGGATGATTACTTCATCCTCCGCTCTGTCACAGCAGCAGGAGCTTTAAGCTCGGCCACAAAATGTCGTCAATGCTTGTTTGAGGTCAAATTAAGTTGGACCTCCCGCCAAAAGAACTAATTGTTGGTCTCGATGGTGAGCTCATCCATGATGGACATACAGTAACCTCAGTTCACGTCGGAGGTATTACTGATGACACTATGGTGAAATAATGACACTGTCTCTCTGGTACACAGGTCTTGGAAATAGAGAAGTGTGACGCTGGAGACATGAGTGGCATTTCCCGCAAGAAAGCCAGAGAGGTTCTGCAGTGCGAGCTGACAGCGTCTGAGTTTGCTGGTGCACTGGGCCTCAAGTCTGACTCCTTATTTGTGGACTCCATGTTCACACTAGCTGATAAAGATGGAAACGGTTACCTCTCCTTCCAAGAGTTTCTTGATGTGATCGTTATCTTTATGAAAGGTAAAAATGCACGACTCCAGAGGACTATAGCTTTCATCCAAGCACTATAAATGTTAAATTGTAAAATGAATGTCAGCTGCAGTTGGAGGATTTAAATTCCAGATAGATGGTGTGAATTATTTTGAGGTTTGTTGTTTCAGATTTAATATAAAGAGCAAAACTAATGCTAATAAGTTTTTAGTTTTTCTGCTCAAAGCTGAGGATTTGTGGAGAAATTTCTTTCCTTTTATATCCCATTTATTTATTCATATTAAACATAATACAAAGAGTTTTTAACAGGTTATAAAACAGTCAGGTGCCTCTATATGACATACACAAGCAAACAAGGCCATCGGTAAGAAGATTGGCTATTTCTGTATAGTTAGTATTCTTACTGCCTGCTGAGGATGAAACAAGCTGCTCTGTAGTCTGGTGGTATGATACTAAAACAAAGTTTTCTTTGTTTGACCATCATCATATAACAGTTATTAATCTTACACCACGCGTCCTTCATACAGCTGCGTTAAAAAAGAAGAACGTATTAAAAAATAAGTTGCTTCCTTCTTTTGTTTGCTTTGACAACAAGAGCATATGCTAGCCAGATCAAGATCCTTAGATACAAAGAGATGTTGGTCATACCGCTTTTGTCCACAGGGGCCGCCAGAATCAACGGAAAATCAATGTTCCTTGTAGCTGCTTTAAAATTATGATAACAATGAAATGTTTCCATCATTAATGAGAGTAGAAAAGTATCCAAAACGGCATATAGAGCATCATTTTAGGCCTTCTACTGAAACTAATAACAATCAAATTCATTTTGATGCGTTGCTGCTCTCTCGGGATGATCTACTGTCCAGCTGCAGATGAAATTAAATGTACAAAACATATCAATTAATAAATCAAGTAAAGAAAATTCCATGTCATTGCAGGTTTTATAGATTGATGTTATGTAGATTACGACAGCTAAGAATGAGCATGAATGTCAGGTCTGATTTTTAAAATGTCAAAATCATAAACCAGTAATAAGTCGAGTCCTACATTGTGACATTAATGATACTGTGTGTTTGTTTAAACAGGGTCTCCTGAGGAGAAATCCAAGCTCATGTTCTCCATGAATGACATTGGTGGAACCGGTTACTTATCAAAAGAAGAATTTGCCAGGATGCTCAGGTTTGATCGATTTCTCTTTTTTTCATGGCTGCATCTTTTTTCTTCCATCTGATGGTTCATCTTCAGCCCTTTTGATGTGCTGCAGGACTTTCATTGAAATCTCCAACGGCGCTCTGTCAAAGAGCCAGGCAGAGGACGGCATCAAGGCCATGATGCAGGCCGCAGGCTTTGATAAAAAGGAGAGAATCACATGGGAGGACTTCCATTTCCTCCTGCGGGACCACGAGAAGGAGCTGCAGTTTGCTCAACTTAATGTTAAAGGTTGGAGAAAGTTTTGTCAAAGAACTTTTTTTAATCCTCATTTCTCTGACCTTGTCTGATGAATCTATGTGTGTGTGTGTGTGTGTGTGTGTGTGTGTGTGTGTGTGTGTGTGTGTGTGTGTGTGTGTGCGTGCAGGGATGGAGAAAGCGGGGAGGAAGCGGCTGAGTCGGGACATGAGAGTGTCCTTCATCTGTCCAGCTAACAGGTAAGAAAATAGGACACACAGGCTGTAATCACTCATCCAGATCACAAACATAACAACTGCTGTTCGTCACTATAGATACAAACAATGATTCAGTACAGCTGTTTTACTGTTTGTTCTTTTTTTGTTTGCAGCAGCAACAAGACATATGGAGAGGAGCTACGAAGACGGAAAAAGTTTGTTCCTTGTTGAATTTTTCTATTCCTGTAAATGACTTTTGAATGAAAGTTGAGGAATCTGTCGATTGCTTTCCTGATTTTCTTGAAATATCAATGTTTCCCAAAGCCCAAGATGAGTTCTTAAATGTCTTGTTTTGTCCACAACTGAAGATATTTACTTTACTCTCATAGAGGAGTAAAGATATGAGAGCATATTTACATTTAAGAAGTGAGCTACTCTGAAATTACTCAGATAATTGTTGATTCATTTGATAGTTGATAACTAATCTGTTAATTGTTGCAGCTCTAGTTCTGATTGTTGTCTGACAGTACTTGCTGGTCAGTAACCCTGCAGCTAAATGACAGACAGAACACACAATATTTACTGAATATAATCTGAGGAATTTGAATATTTTCAGGTTGAGTCTCAGAACTCCAAACGTCTATGTGAAGCCAAAGCGTGAGCAGTACATCAGGAACCCAGTCCAGCAGAAGATCCAGCAGTTCAAACGTTTCATTGAGAATTATCGCCGGCATATTGTCTGCTTTATCATCGTTTACGGCATCGCAGCTGGTGTGGCCCTTGAAAGATGTTACTGTGAGTAGCAATCATTTGTCTCCTTGTTCTCGTGTCAATGTTTCATAGTCTCTCTTTACCTTTCAACCTCGTATGTCTCTGGTCAGTTTGAGCCTTTTCTGAAGCGACCCTCTAAAACATTGTTTTCAGACTACGCTCTGCAGGCTGAAACTACAGGCCTCCCTGAGACTTCAGTGGTGGGCATCGCTGTCTCCCGTGGCACGGCAGCCGCCATGTCCTTCTTGTTTCCCTACATGCTCCTCACCGTGTGTCGAAACCTCATCACGCTGTGCAGAGAGACTTTCCTCAACCGATACATCCCCTTTGACGCCGCCATCGATTTCCATCGCAACATGGCCATGACTGCCATCATCCTTACAGGTTTTCAAATGATGGAAACTTGAGCTGTAATGTTTTCACCTTTTTAATTTTATATGCACATGAGCTCACTCCTGTTTCTATCCTGAATGCAGTTGTTCATAGTTTGGGCCACGTGGTCAACATCTACATCTTCTCCGTTAGCGACCTCAGCATCCTGTCTTGTATGTTCCCCAAAGTCTTTTCAAACAACGGGTAATGTTGGAAATATCTGCCTGATTTTTGCAGCAATTTGTACAATTTGCAGAGAGTTATTTTGGCTAATTTACAATCTGTTTTCATTTTAGGTCAGAAGTTCCTATGAAGTGGTCGTGGTGGTTCTTTGAAACTGTTCCAGGTATCACAGGAAACTGGTTTTAGACCTTCAGTGGTACATGGACTTTTGCTATATTATGCTATAATTCTGTTTTTTGTCTTTTTCCTAGGAATGACCGGTGTCCTGCTTCTCTTTGTGTTTGCATTTATGTATGTTTTTGCTTCACACTATTTCCGTCACATCAGTTTTCGTGGGTTTTGGATCACGCATTCCCTCTACATTGTCGTGTACACTCTTGTAAGTACTTTTCTAAATTTAAAATACCCTAAATGCACTCTGCATTCAGGTGGCTTTCATGATGGGAGGCAGGTTTATGAATCGGGAAATTTTGGTTTTTGTTTTCATCCGACAGACAATTATTCATGGCAGTTACGCCCTGATCCAAGAGCCTCGTTTCTACATTTATTTACTCCCACCTGCGCTGCTCTTCTTGCTGGACAAACTTATCAGCTTGAGCAGGAAGAAGTTGGAGATCCCAGTGGTCAGAGCTGAGCTGCTGCCTTCAGGTGACATTTACAATTCCTCGAAAATCAGCTTTAAAATGTCTCTTCTTGATTTTATTACTCTTTCCATCATCAATGACGCTTCACTCTTTTCCTTGGCTGCCCTATCTGTAGGTGTGACACATCTGGAGTTCAAGCGACCACAGGGCTTCGTGTACCGTTCAGGCCAGTGGGTTCGCATTGCCTGCCTGATGTTGGGCACAGATGAGTACCATCCATTCACACTGACTTCAGCCCCTCATGAAGAGACCTTGAGCCTGCACATCCGAGCTGTGGGGCCCTGGACCAGCCAGCTCCGAGAGCTCTACACTGAAGAAAGCCTGATCGAGCTCGGAGCCTATCCAAAGGTAGGTCAATGTGTTATTTTGTGTTTGTGAATGGTTTTATCTGTGTCTCCATGTATTGTCATTACATTATTTTTTTTCTTTTCATCCTAAGCTGTACTTGGATGGCCCGTTTGGTGAGGGCCATCAGGAGTGGACTGACTTTGAGGTGTCTGTTCTGGTGGGAGGAGGGATTGGAGTCACCCCATTCGCCTCCATCCTCAAAGACCTGGTGTTCAAGTCCTCCATAAAGTCCAAGATTCTGTGTAAAAAGGTGCTGCTTAAAATCAGCCTGGTGTACATTTCTTCTTCTTGATTTATAATTTATTTATGCAACAAGCTCACTTTACATTCGCTGATTGTTTGAAGGTGTACTTCATCTGGGTAACACGGACACAGCGTCAGTTTGAGTGGGTGTCAGACATCATCAGGGAGGTGGAGGAGATGGACACGCTGGAGCTGGTCTCAGTCCACACTTACATCACCCAGGTGGCCGAAAAGTTCGACCTCCGCACCACCATGCTGGTGAGATCTGCAGTTCCTATTTCCACAATAAAAAAGAAAAAAAAAACAGGATGCAAGGAGAGCTGCTCGGTTGTGGAAAATGGTGTCCCTCTGGTGCTCATCAGTTTTGGGATCTTGTTCTTTCAGAATCGTAGAAAAAGTCTGAGGCACTCAAGAGGATAATGAGTTAAAATGCCTTTAATTAATCATCAGGACACTACAAAATGGCTTCCTTTGGGCTCTTACATTTATAGGTTAGCAGAAAGGCTTTTTAGCTCATTAACCTCTTAAGTGCCTCAGACTTTTTCTACGGCTCTTAAGGAAAATAGGAAGCTGACCAGTTCAACATTTTGGGAAATATATTTAAATTGAAATGAATGAATTAAAACAATGAATAAATGAAAGCCACTGAGGATTTCCCCCTGTTGTCTTTTTATGTGTGGGCAGTACGTTTGTGAGCGCCACTTCCAGAAGGTGTGGAACCGCAGCCTCTTCACCGGCCTGCGGTCCGTCACCCACTTTGGCCGTCCACCCTTTGTGTCGTTTTTCAGCTCGCTGCAGGAGGTTCACCCTGAGGTCAGTCCTTCATTCATCTCCAGCTATTTTGTAATTGTCTGAAACTTCACCCAGCACATCAGCCTGAACAAAATTCATTATTTTAATTAACTAACTTTACAATTTTTTTCTGCAGGTGCGTAAAATGGGTGTGTTCAGCTGTGGACCACCTGGACTGACGAAGAACGTGGAGAAAGCTTGCCAGCAGATGAACAAGAGGGATCAGGCTCATTTTATACATCACTATGAGAACTTCTAACTTAACTCTAACAGAAGTGGAGATGAGACGCTTTACTCTGAAGAATACAAGTTACTGCAGCTGTCTCTGCATGTCTCATGTAAAGTGAATGTGTCTTCTTCTTTATCCTCTAATCATAAATATGATTGTTATATTCATTTCTAACAGTTAAGAGACGTCTTATTTCATATATATATCATACAAATACAGGGTTTTATTCACAATTTCTATCAAATCATCATGTCAGTTTTAACTTGTAGTTTGTTAGCTGTCACTGTTTGTCAGTTCTCTGTGCTTTTCTTATCATAATGTACGATTGATTGTTTTTGTCATTGATTTCTTGTGCTTTTGTATGAAATATCTTGAATGAATAAATTAACATTTTAACAATAGATTCGTAACACTGTCATGTGTGAAGGAAGCTTCCTAAAACGCAGTTAGAAAACATTTTAAGTGCAACACTCGGCTCAGAGATCTAACAGTTGTACTTTTAATGTTATGTCCCTGTTGTGGGACATTTGATTATGTAAGGACCTGTGGGGTTTTGTGCAGTGGAAGTTCTCTAAATTCTGCTGTCGGCTCCTTCTGCTGCTTCTAGCTGTTGGACTAAAATTACAGTTGAGTTGACTCAAACTCCCAAATTTGATTTGTTGGTTGAGTGATGAGCCAGACAGCTCCTCCACCCAGAGAAAGACGTAATCGTGAAAATGTAGATTTTCTTCAGGAAGATGAATTGCTTGCTATTAATCTGTGACAAACTGCACTTCACATTGTTGTACTTGATATTTGCCTAATACAGTGAGTGCGGTCTGTACAAATGTCACTTCACTGTGCAAAAACAAAAGGTTGCACACACTTGTTTGCTTATCAAACACATTTAAGATATGAAGGGTGTATGCACACAGTGGATGAAATGAGTCAATATCACAGCAGCCGTGTGAAACTGAAAAGTGAACAGAAAAAAATAACGACCGACCACAGAAGTATTTGTATTTTTTGTTTAAAATTCACTGTCAGCTTCTGGACATAGGTCTGAGCGTGTGTGTGATCAGGCAAACACATCCGCTGTTCTCAAGCAGTGTCTCGAAGCTTCCTGGTTTACAAAATAAATAAAAATCAATATAAAAGTTTACAGTGGGCAGTCTGCAACCTGATGTATACGATTCATCTCCTCCTCAATTCGTTTATTTACTCAGTAGTTACACTTCAAGCATGCTCTCCGTCAGGAACGCCCTTCTCTCTTCACACAGTTACACACACACACACCTGGCAGCTGCCCAGTTCAACCACTGACCTGGTGGCCACTGAGCCACCAGGTCACCAGCATCTGTAATGAGGGAGGAACAAGCAATGATATTTTATTTTTTACTCAAATGTATTTAGCCAGTTAGGAGATTGAACTGACAACCTTGTAACTCAAATACAAAACTGTGTCAAAGCTATTGAATATAATTTAACACGTCATACCACCGTTACTGCCCAGAACCTCAATCACCTTTTCGCATTTCGCAGAAAAATCCCTGATGCTGATAGTCGGAAAATGCTGAATCTCCTTCCGATAATGAACCAGGGCTGATAATTGGTGTATCTCTACCCTCTGATCTGGAAAGTGTCATTCATGAGCTAACATCATCCAGGCTGGACTATTTTAAGTCCCTCTACCAAGGTATTACTCAGGCTACCATTTCCCATCTACAACTAGTCCAAAACACTGCAGCCTGCTTATTAACAAGGTCCAAGAAATGACACCACATCACCCCTGTTCTCGTTTACGTTTCTCTCCATCTCTCCTTTTATTTAATCAGATTAACTGAGTTTTAAGTTATGATTTAAATATTTTTGTTTGGTATTTATCCTGCCGTATTCCTTCAACGTCTGCTATTCACCCACCTGCAACTACTTTAATCTTGCTGTACTATGTACATATGTGTCATGAAGTTTGTATGTATATACATACAGTATCATACGGTGTCCGTCTTTGTGCTGCAAAACTTGTTTGCCATATAAATAAAATAAACTTGAAACTTGAAGCCCAGTTTATTTCATGAGTTTTCATCCTGTAACACTAAAAATCACAGGACTCACTTTAAAACTACATTAAAGCAGTTCAGCACTTTAAAGGGTACTGCTGCCTTCATAATCCGAGGCAAATAGAGTTGAGACGATTCCCTGTTGTCTTGGCCTGAATAAAAACACTGATCCTGTGACTCTTTTCCTACTAAAGCTGGTTTTCCTTGAGAAGTTGTGCTGAATGCAGATGGGATATAAGTGCTCAGTCAGTGAGTGAGATGAGTGATCAAAGGATCTCCAGATCTCACGTAGGATTCATGATGTGCAGGAGGGAAGAGAGTTTATTGTGCAGCGATCAGAGGTCAGGCAGGAATGTTTTTCTTGGATGGGATTTTTGATGGAAACTGTGGGAGAAATATCTTGTGAGGACAGAGTGTTCTGGACCTTTAGATGAAAAATATCTAAAGGAAAAAAATATAATATCTAAAGGTCCCGAACACTCTGGCCTCACAAGATATTTCTCCCACAGAAACAATCTTCCTTGTGACATTATGGGAAGCAGGTAGTGTTCGTTTACCATCAAGTCTATTAGATATCTATGACATTTACTTTCTTATCCTGATAAACTTACCGTAAATGAAAATGTATTATCCTCAGTATGTTCTGTTCTCGTCTATCTGGAATTCTTTCGTGCGACGCCTCCATTTATTCGTCATTATATCCTCATTTAAATCAATCTAATCTAATCTCATATTCCTTCTGATTTCCTTGAAAGAGAAAGGTGCAGAAACAAATAAGGTTAGGGTTAATGTGGCAAGACTTATAAGAAAACCAGACACCTTTTGTTTGACATGGCTCCTGCATTATTTACCTTGTCTACAAGAGCTCGCCAACACTTGTAAAGCTGCCATATAAATGCCTGGCATGCTGAGTACAGCTGGTCAAACAGAAGTTGAACCGTGAAGTCAGTAAGTAGCTGACATCACTGTATGACTCGTCTTACAAGAAATCCAAGCAAATCAAAACTGCTGCGTAACTCCATGTGCCATTACTGAGAAAACTGATAAGAGCCCAGCTGTTGAGCAGAAAGAGACCAAGAATGTGACAGTCAGCTGAATAATAGGAGAGCAAATAGGACAGCCTTATCAAATAAGTATCCAGCCTGACTTCATACTCATGATCATAGTATCATATATCAACTTTTTACTGATAATCGATAAGCCTTTTATTTATTTTATCAGTGGAGGAACATTCTTGTTAAAACCTTCATTTGGAAATTTTATTATACAACAAAGGGATTACATCATTCACACGGTTGGCACGAGCAGAGTGAAATTTTCCATCATGACAAATTGAACTGTGACCTCGACTCGCTTACAAAGCAGCTACAGAAACAGTTAAAGAAAGAAAGGCTACAATGTTTATTGACTGTCCAACACTTATATAAGTTGTAAAACCTTCTTGTCTTTTACACTGCTCAACCATTTGACACAAACTTGACATAAAACTTTGAAAAACTATAAATAGATGCACATACATATATATATATATATATATGTGCCACATATGTACCACAACTGTTGCTGTGTCTGCTTCATCTCTCTTGTCCAGTTGAACACATTTGCTAGTTTAAGGTATTGTTAAGGTTGGGCAATGGAAACTACTCCACAACTCCACCCACCATCCACACCTTTACTTTAGACCTGGCTACAGAAAGGGCACGTTACCTCCTGAGGGGATCTGAACGCTGGCGCTGGACATAAATCGTGAGGTAGGCTAATGAAATGTTCAGTGATTAAAGTGATAAAAGTTAATATAACAATGCCCCTCACGTTGGATATTTTGACAGCAGTATTTTCTTTTAAAGAGGAAAACACTGACAGTGTAATGACTGCACTCTGGCAGGTTAGGCCTAGCTTGATCATTCACACACACATTCATTTATAAACCAGTATTTCTTAAACCATACCTCAGGTGCCATGCACAGGTAGGCTACTGCACAAAGTGAAGCATTTAAAGAGCCTCTTCACCTAATGCACATGCGAAGTTCGGTTTATTGTCATGGAGAGCACTATACTGCCTGTGAGGACATCTTCTGGGCCTAAAGAAGTATTTTTTGCTGTGAACATGGAGTGATTCGGAAAATGTAAATTCTGCTTTCAAGGCCTGAGATTTTCTCTCTCCCTCGTCACCTTGACACATCCATTGTGTTAAAGAGGGGAGGGAGGCATTTTTTTAGAAAATATGATGTAAAGCTGAAAATCATTTATATGTTGAGTTCATCGCAGTCTGGTACTCGTAGAAACACGTCGGTCTTGGATCAGTACGGATTAACTGATTTCTTACAGAACAGCCTTCAGGCTTATGCAACATCATCTCTGTGATCTTTGACATGCTGAAGCAGAACAGGTGCACACAGAAGCCTGATAACCTTCACCTTTTATATCAGACAGCTGTTGTGTAAGCATGCAGCTATTTGGATCATTTCATAATGTACTGTGAAATATCAAGGAACGATTGGGCAATTAGATAAGGACTTTTTGTTGAAACTGACACTGAAGAAACAAACACTATCTTTTAAATGTGATTTATGGGCTAATAGTGGCCCACTGATAAAAAAAAAAAGGAGGCGACCACAAATCAGAGAACAATGAATTTCAGGCACCAGAGGCATGTGTTCAAGAGCCAAGTTAAACCTCTGTGGTTCAGCAGCTGATCGGTAATTTACCTGATGCAATGTTGACGCTGTAAACCTCCATCCTCACAGATAACTCGCATGAATACTTTTAAATGATACATCGTAATAATATATTCTTTTAGTCATTTTAACAAAATAGGTTAAAAACAATAAATGCCACTGAAACAGTTTTCTGTCTCCGTGCTCATTCCCCATGGCCCCGAGGTGATCCCTTTATAAAGAGACTGCAGTGTCACAGATGGGGTCCACAAATTCAGCACTCAGTTCTAGTGTAACACTTCAGCAGTTTGACTTATGCAAATTAAGTAGGCATTTCCCCCAAATTAGCATTTTTAGTGCAGAGTTTACTTTTGGTGTTACTGTCTCCTCTGCAGCTCAGCGGGGAAACGAAGGGCTCATCTGCAAAAACAACGTCACCGATTTTATTTGTTTTCCTGCGTCATGTTTTTCCATCTCAAACCTGGATTCATCAGTCAAACTGACTGAACCAGACTGCCTAACTGGTTACACTGGTTACAGATGTGATCCTCCGAAGTTTCCATGATTTCAGATAGTGACCTCAATCTAACGATTGTTTTGTACAAACCAAACAATCATTAGATTGATGCAGAAAATAACGAGCAGAGAAATCCATCGTGACAAAAATTATTTGTTGCAGTCAAAAAAAAAAAAGCTTCACCTTAAGCGACTACAGAAGCAAAATCCTGCTTTTACACTTGTGTGAATACGAAAATAAAGAACTATGATGAGTTTAATAATCCTGTCACAGTCAGGCAGAGGTATTTTGGGGTCATAAAATGGCATCTGATTACTTCCTGCTGCTGCAACACTCACTGATCGAATGGCACCCTCTTCTGGTAAAGTGCAGGCCGCCCTCCATCCTCTCACACAGCAGCAGGAGAAAATGTGATTCAAGGTCACGCTGCTTTGTGCTGCATTACTCTTTTTTTTTTTTTTTATAGATTTCCGGTACAATACATTAAGCTCACCTTTAAATGCCCTTGTTCCATTCTATTATATGTTAATGCCTCTCCTCAAAGCGAGCCTGACATCTCAATGTAACGGGTCAATGCCCATCACAAAATGTTTTAATCTCGCTCTAATCAGGTGTCACATTCACGGCAATAATAACCAGGAAGGTGAGTATTTGGAGGGCTGATCAGCAGACTGCTGAGTGGAGCAGCTGGGAGTGAGGTGCCTTGCTCAGGGGCAGCTTAAAAGTTTGTTGTATTCACAAGACGTAGTGGATTGGAGCCTCGCAAGCCTTCTTTTGTAAGTCCCTGATGATTTACCCGAAATAACTGTGGAGTTTGTGACATGTTGTTTTAAATTATCTCCAAGGAAGTGACAGAAGGGAGAAACTAGTTGGACATATTTTAATTAAAGGGGGCATATGTTGATTAAATGACAACTTAAGAAGCTAAAATATTTGATCCTCCAATGAGATGATGTAAAATATGTTGAGGATGTCTGCGCAGTGGTGAGCAGTTTGCATTGGTGTGCTTAAGAGTCTGTTAATCTTCTTAGTGTCAGTAAGTACCCGGCTAGAAATCAGCTACTGCCCAGATTGTCTCTTCCTGCCCCAGATAAACGACTCAGACAACAACAAAGTGAGCCTCGAGGAAATATGTGGCATGGTCGCTTCCCTGGCATGAAATATGCACCTCCCCTCCATCGGGAACTGCATTGACAGAGCCGTGGAAGAAGTTTTGGTGGGTCTCCTCAACTTGAAGATGTTTGGCAGCGGCACCAAGAAGTGGTTTGTGAAGAAACAGAAGAGGCAGCCGCAGAGGTCTGGCAGGAGGCCATGCACCAGGAAGAAGAAGAGGTGGGCAGCTAAGATCCTCAAACAGCACAGACAAAAGATCCTGAATGACTTGGACATCAACAGTGTGCTCCCCCACCTGGTGTATGAGAAGGTTTTCTCGCTGGGGGAGTACAAGGAAATACTGGGACAAGAGTCCAGCAAGAAACGGACGGAGATATTCCTCGACCATCTGTCCTCGAAGGGGCCTGCTGCATTCTGCTCATTCTGCTCTGTTTTGGAGGAAGTGTGTCCCCACCTGCTGACCTCCTTTCTATTGGAGGGGGAAGGTACAGTCATTTATTAACCGCTGATTACATCAATGAGTAACACCGGGCTGCTGCTAACGATTATTACATTACTAAACACTACATTAAGTATTTTCACAATGAATCGATAAACGTAGCCTGTAAAATGTCCAAACATTGCGACAAATGCTTGTCACAATTTCCTTAGAGACAAAGTGACGTCCTCAGATTGTTTGTTTTGTTCAACCAACAGTCAAAAACCTAAAGACTCCTCATTAACTATCACAAATGACAAAGAAAAGCAGCAAATCCTCACATTTAAGAAGCTGGACACAGCAAATGTTTGACATTTTTGCTTGAAAAATGAATAAAATGATACATTTTTGATCGACTAATCGATTAATCGGCTAATTAATCGCTAAAGTAAATAAATAGCACAGTACTCAAAGGTCATAGAGGGCTGTGTGTTCCTGTTTTCTTTATAAAAAAAATCCTTTCAAAGAACATAACAGAGTTTCAGCTCATTGATCTGTAGCTGCTCTCCACTTATTTCTCCACTTATCTACTGTTACATTTAATCTTCTTTGAGAAATTGAAAAAAAGCTGAAAAACAAAATAAAAGAGAAGAAGAAAACTACTTTGCAGTAAGCCAGCGCCACAGACTAAGAGCCAGCAAAAATAGCTTCTTAAATCTGGATGGCTGAGGGGATTACTGAGCCGCCAGCGTTCCTAACTGGCCTCTGACAACATATGGCCTCAGCGCGGCTGCAGTCTGCAGGGCCTCGTCTCTGCTGCGCTATTCCAGATCAATATGCTGTACTTACATTTACATAAACCTGAGCACTCTGAAGAAAATGACTCGCATTCACAGCTCAGCGAGTGTCTGCTTATCTGCGGCTAATATCCCTCATTTAAGAACTTGTGAATCCTCCTGCTTACTCATCCATTCAGCGGAGAAGACGTGCAAATTAAGAGAGCTATAAAAAGTGACTTACATATTAATCTGTTCCCACAGATGGTGCCCCAGGACGGGGCAAGAAGGGGGGCCTCACTGTGCCCCCAAACAGTCCAGGAGAGCCACCTCTGTGCTCCCCTCCCATGTACACCGACCCTGTGTTTGACTCCAGGTGAGAGCCACTTTACGTATCCCCGATGTTGTTGTTGATGTTTTATGAGTTGATCAAATAAATCTTGTGTTATAAAAGCTGTTTCCAAAGCACCTTAGACAAACTAAATCTGAGTGATGAGGTCACATCTGAGGCTTTCATTGACACATTGGAAAATGTTCTCGTCCTCCTCACCTCATCTCACGCATGGACTGTTTCTTTTCTTAAGACTGGAGCGTTTTAGGCATCGAACATGTGTGGGCCTTGCAGTTAACAAACCACCGTCTCTGCTCTCTTATTTTCCGATTACTTATTCTGGTACTAAAAGTTTAAACATGCAGAATAGGACAAATTAAAGGAAGAGCTCCAATAGATGTGAATAACAAACATCATCATAACAAATGCAGATGTTTCCCTGCATAATACAGTTTGAAGAGTATGAAGCACCCAGGGGAGATTTTGGTTTGATGCATGTTCTAATTTATCCGTGTCTTGTTGCTTCGCATGGCTAATGTGTGGTCAGTAACGGTGTTTTTGCTCTGTTGCTTTATGATGATCTGCATGGCTGCACGTCCCGAGAGCTCAATGTTGTTGATGTTTTGTTGCTTCCTGTTTCTCTGCATGATTTTCTGCACTGTCTTGTGCATGCTCATTTTGTTGCTTTGCTTTCACATTGATTATTTGAGAACACTGGGGCAAGGCCTTTCAGTGTCGAGCTTGCATGTTCTCCCTTGCATGGGTTTCCTCTGGGTGCTCCAGTTTCCCCAACTATCAGTGATCGGTCAGTGCCCTTGACAAAAGGAGTTCATTGTAGTCTTCTTCTTCTTCTTCTTCTTCTTCTTCTTCTTCTTCTTCTTCTTCTTCTATTTTGCCAAAGGACTGCAGTTAAAAATGTCTGGCTAACTGGCACATTTACAGAAGAGGAAGACAAGACACGAAGTCCCTATGGACTGGAGCTAGTGCTCCCGCTGGAAACGTTGACTGATGTGTGCTGTTCTTATAAACACATATAGGATTAAAGAATGAAAAGACGTGTTTGACAGCGCTCTCATCCAAACACCAAAGAGGGAATATGTGTGTAACTCACTCACAGCAACTTCGTGAGGTTATTCTTTTTGTCGCACATCTGAAATTTGACTACTTTGGCAGAAGAGATCTTCCCCAAGTGCAGGCCATTGCAGTACTTTACTCATGTCTTAAAATGGGGATACTAAACTACATACACACATAAATGAAATGACACAAAAGAGGAGCATAAAATGACATCTGCAGAGCTTTTCTTTTCCGGAGCAGTTCGGTACACCGCTGCAGAGTCCGCTGTGAGGCTCCCTCCGTCACTGTGTGTCAGGCCCTGTGAACGCATCGTGACTGAGTGATGGGTGTGTGTGTGTGTGGACCCTGGAGGGGAGAGACAGGGACATGTTGACAGTGTGTTTATATGTGTGTGTGTGAGTGTGTTAGAGTGACGTAGAGTGGGTGATGTGATGCCTGAAGTGACGGAACAGACAAGCTGATATGCTCCCTAGACCGTTAAGGAGGCCTCTTAAATGTATGACAGCTAAGTCAGCATGGAGACAGCTATCCCAGTGGTCTGGCCTCGGGCACTGACACACACCAACACGCACACACAAAAAACACAGACAGGCTGACACGAACACAGCATAGCAGCACATACAGTCAGAATAGTCACAGAGCTCCCTCTGAAGATGCAGTACGCTAACACGGAACCGTAAGTCTTCTTGAAATGTCGTTTCGGAGTTAGATGTTGTTTTTGTACGCAGGTCCCTTGAGCACAGCTGTGTGTGATGACGCTCGCTGGATCCTAACGTCTCCCACGTTGTATGTCAGGAAAGGCAGAGCTCAGAGAAGGATGTTGCTCTTGTGCTTTTTGATTCATGCTTGTTCAAACACAGTGAGCGAATCAAGTGTCGGGCAAGCATGACTGCATGTATATCTAGATAAAAGCGGCATAATCTTTTGTTTATTCACTCTTAGGAGAAGTAGGACAGAAACTGCCTAAAGTCATGGATGCTTGGCTTCAAAATCTGTGTGCCAGCATGCGTCCCTGTGTGACAGAGTGAAGCATGTCCGCAGCCGTGCTTGTTATAAATATGGAAACAACCTGGGAATATTTTCCTCGTGCGGTGCGAGCGTTTTATTTTTTTTTCTCGCCCCTCTGATGCGCACACTTTCTCTGATCCACAGCGGAAGAGCAGATTGATTGTCAGCTGTGAGGGTTCAAAGAGACACTGTGTTTATTAGTTTGGCTTTTCGTGTCCGCCTCTGGTCAGTATCCTGCTGACTGAGAGTGAACATGCAGCATTTAATCACATCTCTGGGCTTCTGTCTTAAAGGGCACAAAGGACCTATGTATCACTGCGAGAGGAGCAGGGACACTGATGTGAGAATCGAGGGTCCTCGACTGCCATTTTGTTTTCATGAGGCTCTCGTAGTTTTTAAGCAGTGACCCCGAGTCCGAACTCTAAAATTAAAGTGCTGATTTTAGTGCATTAAGCGCACGGTTACGCAGAAATATTGATTGGATAACTGCAGGATGTATCACTTTCTCCTCCAGAGGATGTGTGTGTGATCCACCGCCGTGTGTTCGGATCTGCGGCCTTATATGTATATGCGAGGCTGCAGCGATGATGTAAGTCACCGTGCCTTCATCCATAAGTGGAGAAAATGAGATGCTGGCAGGTTGAGAAGGAGGTGGAGGAGGAGGAGAGGAGAGATTAGCTGTAGCTGTGAGGTTATGCTTCTCTGTGCTGATGACTCACCTCACAGCACATAGAGAGAAAGCACTGCGACAGCGCCGAGGTGTGACTGTGTGTGTGTGTGTGTGTGTGTGTGTGTGTGTGTGTGTGTGTGTTTCATTACTCTTGTTCTTCTTGGTGCAGTGCATTCATGTGAAGAGGACTTTCTCTGTGAACTTCTCCTCTTTGTTTGGTGCAAAAGTAATAAATCACAGTGTTACAGCGGTAGTGGTTCTTAGGGCTTTCGTCCAGGTTTGTCTCCTCTGGGAGCAGCCTCTGAGTCCTACAAACCAGCTCTGAAGGGGTTTTATTTTTTTTGCTGTGCAGAATAAAAGTGGACAAGAGAGTCTAAGGACACGGGAAAGAAGGGCAGCCCCGTCTGTCCTATTTACGCGCTGGGGAAAAAAAAGTACTGTAGTGTGTTACGAGCGCACACGTGTGCCTGTGCAACTCTGAGCATGTGTGTGTGTGTGTGTGTGCGGTGTGCAATAGAAGATGTCAGCAGTGGGTTCTCATGTGAGAAGGGTAATGATGGGGCAGGCTGCTCTGAGGCATCGCTGTGGAGATGCAGAGGGGGGGATGCCAATGTGAAATCAAAGTGCTGCAGTGGAGTATGCATGGGTATGCAGTGGGCTTCAGACTGCAGCACAACCGCTGACCCACTGCTGTCTCAATGCTTCCCCACTGACACACTGCTACTGGTTCCCATACACGCTCCCTGTAATGTGTGTGTGTGTGAGAGATAGAGAGAGAAGGAGGCTTCCCCTTCCTCTAATGACTGCTGTGTCTTACATGCCTGATAATGACGGTCCGTATTGTCTGGTTAATCGGGAGAGTTATCTGAATGGCGTCCTCTTCAATGGGAGCTGACAGAGTGCGTTGCTGGTAGGTTTTGTTGGAGCGCAGCTCCGCTCTGATGATTCCATTAGTGGTGTGTTAGTCGAGCGTTGACTGGATTCAAGAGGCTACGAACAGGAAGCAGCGACGCCACCGATAGCGTGTTGCCAAGACTCAGTGTAGAGGTTCTCTGTTAGGGAGAACTGAATCGCCCAGCACCATCAGACCCTAATGTGAGGTCCCATCATGGCAGTGTTTGGTTCTCCAGGCCATGAGGCTGTTCAGCTGGGGCACAAAACTACCTACTGAATCTCCACCTGCATTCTGTCATTAGGATTCTGGCTACATTAGCCTCATGCACAGCTTCCATTTGTTTTTGTTTATATGTTTATCTCCAATTTGCATTTTAATATAATCAACAGTAATAATTATTCTTGGACTGTCTTTACCTTTTTAATCATTTGTAACCTCCACCATCAGCACATAGTGTACACTACACTGACTGTAGTAGTTCTGCTGGCTTGTCCAGGGGGGCCATCTATCTATCTATTCACTTTCTGCTAGTGCAAACTATATTATATTATATTATTACATGCAATTTAGTACAAAATACTTGTACTAGTAAATTGGTTTTCCTGGTCTTCAAATCTAACATTTTATTGCTTAAATTGTGATTATGACCTCTTCCTGCTGGGACTGAAGCCAGGACTCTATAAAAATTCCCAGTTCATGAGGTCGTCCCACCAGCACCGAAAAGAAAGTTTGAATTTGTTTTCAATCATGTAGATATTATGTAGATATTTTAGTTAGCTGTTCAATCATTTTTTCTGGTATTATTCAAAGCAGCTATAATATTTTTCTTTTTTTTAATACAATAACAAAGTTATTTTAATATATGACAACGTGAAATCAAATATCACCTGAATCTGCACAGAGCTTCAGTTTCAGCTCATTGTTTTCACTGTCTGGCTACAACCTCTCTGTTTGGGTTCACTCTCACTGCTGTCATGATGTTGTTTTCTGCCCCAGCAGGCAGCTATTTTCAGAGAAAAAGCAACAAAAACCTACTGCACACTACCTGCTCAGCACCAAACAGCAGACAGACACAGTTAGCCACTAGCTGTTGAACGTAGTGGCGCCTTTAAACAGGCAGATATTTTGTTTTGTTTGTGAGTTGGTAGAGAGTTGGTAGAGACCAAAAACGGAGCTAAAAGAGAGTGAACTTGACTCCAAAGCAATGATAATGTTGCTGGATATTTAAATAAACAACTTTCTGCAAACATGTTTAGCAACTTATACGTGATAATATGTTAATATTGTGTTCGCAACTTGTTTCTACTGCCCCTAAGTGGCCAAAAAAATGGCTTTTGCGGGTTTAAATGGAGCAGTTTCAGGAATAATCCTCTCGAAACTACAAACTGCTTAAAAATTCAACTAAACTAAACCTTTAATTAGTACCAAATTATATAGATTCTACTAGGTACAAAAAACAGTTCATGATTTCCCAACTTCAATAAAATTGTGGTGTGAAATGTACCAAGTTAAATATTTTGGAGTCAGCCTAAAATATGCTAAATGTGGCAGCTATGGCCTTGCTTATTGCTTTAAATTCATATCATTGTTGAACAGTGCTGGTTCCTTTATACATATACAACGTGTAGCATTGTTTTTTATTTCAAAATGAATGATTTTTCGGTTGACAGATGAGGTTAGAAGCCTTCTCAGCAGCAGGTACTGCGTGGAAGGATTTTGGGACATGTGAGCAGTAGATGAATTTAGGTCCCTTTAATGCCCCTGAAGGGTTTTCTGCTTCCAGTCACCCAGAAGTAACAAACTGGCAACCACAAAAAGAGCTGTTTTAAATTTCAAAGAAGGCCCGATGTTCATTCACTGTGTGTCATATTAGGCTTTGTTGTAAATGCTGTAATTTATAAAACACGTAAAGCTTTAACGCTCATTTAAAAATAGGGACATTTATGGTTGATTTAACTCTCGCCAACAAATGTAATCAGATGCTTCATTTTACACACACTGCAGTGTATTTAAACATGCAGCTCTTTGTTTCCCCGGCACACTGTCAGCTACTGTAGGTGAGCATATGAGGAGGATACTGTCATCCATGGAGCACTACAGTGTCATGGGTGCACACATTTTTAGCAACATCAGCCACAGAGGGATTTGCTCCCCTGACACTGGCAGTGTCAGTGCCGTGCTGCCTGTTTAACTGTATGGTGGAAATCTTCAGTAGCTCGTGAAATTAATTTTCAGAGTGACCTTCGGTCCGATTTTTCTAATTACCAAAACAGATAATCCCTTTATCACACGATGCTAATAACTGCTATTTTCTTTATTAATTCTCAGTGGTATTGCACATGGCAGATAAAAATACAATCCCCAGTTCCTTTTATGGCCCCTTCAGGCTTTTTGTTTCAGTCTGTCCAGTGAGAGTGAGAGGTGCACTTCTCTCCTCAGGTGAGGCTCTCTTCTCTAACACTTCAAAGTCTAGACTAATTGACTTACTCTGAAGCTTAAAACGGCACCAGTGTGTCAGTCTACTGACTGAAAAACAACCCACGCCAGCCTCTGTTTGCTGCTAATGACAGGTGGTGCGGGCACAGTTCACTGAGACAGAGCTGCTGTGTACTGCACCTCTCTGAATTCAACAATTATTATGCTCTAATCTGTAGCAGGAATATGTATATTTTCTGTGTCAAGCATCAAATGCGTGTCTTAAACTTTAAATTATTTATAGACTGAAGTAATAAATGTTGACTAATGATTTATGGTATATACAAAATGTTTACAAAACAACTATGCTGTTCTTTCTGATATATGCTCAACATCAACACTACAGTTTACAAAATCAGTTCTCAACAGATCTCTGAGAGGACAGAAAGACAGAAAGAGGAAGAAACCTGAGGAGATGTAAATCATTTTGGATGGCGAGGTGTGAAAACGTGTGCAAGTGGGAAAAAGATAGTTACAGAAAATAATTTAAATCCAATATTAATTTAAGAAATCCATTAAAATAACTTCAATAAAAAGCATACAAGAGATGTCTCCAGTGAAAAAGTCTAATAAAATAAGGTAAAGGGGACTGGCAGCATGAAACAGCTGATTTTAGCATAATTTTCATCCTTTCTCACCCATCCAGTTTAAAGACAAAACTATGTAAAAGAAGACTGCACAGGAGCGTCAGAGAGTCCTGTGACAATCTAACTGACTGTAACTGATTGTCAACGTTTGAATGGATACTGCACGGTGAAACTTGCAGTTTTTAGATGACAGAAAATAAAAAAAAAGGGTGACAAGGAGATCTAGTTTATTCAAAATGCAGCGGGCTGAAAGCTGCCTGTAGGCAGTTAGTAGTAGTAGTAGTAGTAGTAGTAAGTGTGTGACGCACAAAATTAAACCCCTCACGTCAGCGTCACATTCACGTGGTCCTGGGGATTACAGCCTTTTACGTTTTTGTTTGTTTACTTTCTTGTCCCTGGAAGTCAGCACCTGAAGGTCATCATTACATCATGCAGGTCATGAGAGACAACATGCTACCTGTCAAGTGTGACTCTGACAGTGTGACCATCTTTGCTTATTAAAATGTCATGTAGTCTAAATCCAGCATTACGACAGCTCTGTTCCAGAAAGCCATAAGAGGAAGTGGGTTTCGTTCTGCCTTTTTTCATCTGCATTTCTATTTCTGCATTAATAAATTAACTTGAAATATAGCACGATGCGTTTCTACACTTGGCTGAGGTCAAACTGCAACAAATATCATTTCAACAGTCTTTGCAAATAAACCCTGACATACATGACACGTGACTTAAACATTTGATCGAGGTGGAGCGGGAAGGAGACTGTAAACGTCCTCAATTTAATATACGAAACAACCATAATACCGTTATGTTTTCTACAAATAAAGTGCAGCGTGCACAGAAAGCGTCTTCCGATTTAAAGGAAGAGTTCACATAAAAATTAAAATTCTGCTCACACTGATGCAAAGTCAGCTGAAAACAATTCTGGAGCTTCACAGCAAAACAGTGTTGCAGCATTCTCTGAAACAACTGAAACCCGTCTGAAGTGGATGTAAATAACGTCTTTTCATATCAATTTGGGATATTGGGGCTTTCTATGCTCTAAGGAGCAATTTTAAGATTTTTGAGGGGGTTGTTTTTTTTACATTTTAAAACAAGTCCTCATCTACTATTTCAGAGACTGCTGCAACACTGTTTTGCTGTGAAGCTCAAGAATGTTTTGTAGACTCCGAAACTTCACTCCACTTTCCCTCGGCATGGGGTCGACTAGATAATGACTGAAATTTCAATTTTGGGAGAACTTATCCTTTAAGCTGAAACATGCCAGATCAAGGATAACTCAATATCCCACTGAGCGTAAACAAAAGACATCAATACAACGTCCTACTGAGGTTGAGGCTCGTGGATAAAATCCTCTGTGTAGCTTTGGCTGCATGGAGTAAAATTTGGCCATATAGCGATATGTATAGCCGATAAATAAGTAAAGATTGAGGTACAGCCTGATGGTTCAGCCTCTTTGCCGACATTGAAAAGACTTGACGTCTTAAGAACGTAAATTAAAGTTGTTATGACAGCCAAATTTTACTCCAACAACTTTAATTTACGTTCTTTAGACGTCAAGTCTTTTCAACGTCGGCAAAGAAGCTGAACCATCAGGCTGTACCTCAATCTTACTTATTCATCAGCTATACATATCGCTGTCCCTTTATAGTATAGCCATAATGCACTGTCAACACCCTGATGTGAAATCACAAGGACAACTTATGACAAAAGACAATACAAACGTGTATGGTTTGCTTTGAAACTCACAAACCCACCCCACAGAGATGAGCATGCTTTCCTGTGATACGTTATATCATTACGTAGAGTGAGTGGCCTTTTGTATTCTCTAGATAATGAGGTAAATCAACCTGCTATCACAAGAAAACAAAGCTTTGTTTCACTGGAGAAATAATTAGCTTTTGATCCGGAGATAAAGGCGCTGAAAAATATCATTCCAAGCCTCGCAGCGTCCAAATATTATTCCGTACACCTGTGCCAAAATGCCTGCTGTATATCAGGAAGTGGCCAAAAAAAACCCAATGAAACAAAAAACACCCCCCACCTCCAGCAGAGGAGTAGGGGGCATATTTGTAGTCACGGCCCTGTAGTGCTCTCTGCTTCCAGGAAGTATTGTGTAACACTTTTTCTAAAGAAGTAACCTCAAACAAGTAGCCAAATTAAAGACAAACTGTAGACTTCCCAAACAGATGCTACAACTGAGCTCCTCCATCTCTCCCTCCCTCCCTCTCTCCCTCCTCTTCCTCCTCCCTCCCTCCTCTTCCTCCTCCTCCCTCCCTCCCTCCCTCGCAGTCGCTCCCCTCTGACTACACTGTACACACTCTCTCCCCTACCTCACACACACGGACGCCTGGACGCTGCAGCGTTTTTAGGAGAGTGTTTCCAGGATAGGAGGGAGGAGGCAGGAGGAAGGAGATATGTCCCAATCCTGAAAGAAAAATAAAAGACAAGAGAGAAAACCACACATCGGATGGATCGGCGATCAGCTGGCGAGCGCTAAAACACGGTCAGAGTGTCATTGCAGACATGGGTCGCAGCGGTACGGCACCTTTCGCTCAGCTCCTTGGGGAGTGTTTTCACTGTCAGTCCTTCAGCGCTGGAAATGGCGTTGTGATGCTGAGCATGGAAGACGCAGCGGAGGCGGATGCCAGGGAATAAAGAAATATATGATCACCTGTGCTTTTCTTTGGGTTGGATTTTTAGTAGCGGTGGACAGTACCATGGTGAATTACCAGAAATACATTACTGTAATGCAGCTGGCTCTGGGGGTGACTGCCGTCAACAAAGAACATTGTCTTCCACCCAGGAAGCGTATGTGGTGAGTATGAATCTTGGTGCGGATGATGGTGATGATGATGATGATGATGATGCTGATGATGATGATGATGCAGGTTGGGAGGAGGAAAAAAAAAAAAAAAAGAAAGAAAGAAAGAAAAGAAAAAGGGGGGCTTCGATGAGCTGTCGCCTCCCACATCTCGTCAGATGATGAGCGGGTCACGGAGCCACGGTGCGCCCGCGCTCACTCTCCCGAAAAATGACATAATATTCCCATCCAGCCACCGCAGCCTGTCTGCACCATGTTGCCATCATCACAAACCCTCCTGTGCTCCATGCACAGTGTGTAGGTGAGGCGACCACACGCTCCGCATGCTGGGAGTTTGTATGCGTGCGCGAGTGCGCGCGCGTGTGCGTGCGTGCGTGCGCGAGAGAGAGCTCCAGTGTCCTTTCCACCTCCATCAGTTTGTAAAGTTGAATGCGTATAGGGATGATGTCATAGCCCCATCACTGTTTCTTTGCCTCCAACTTCATGTGCTTCAGTGTGTCACCGGACATGCCATCACCAGGCTAACCATGTGGCAGACCTTCATCACCCTCCTCCTCTTCCTCTTCCTCTTCCTCTTCCTCACTGCTGTGTTGTGACTGACTGATAATAAAATGTAAAGAGCATGAAACGTGGCCCTCTCCTGTGTTTATTTCCTGTGCTGCTGCAGCCATGTCTATTAAAACATTTTCCACCCTCACTCCGCTCTCTGCATGTGTGTTTGTGTCTTGTCTCTCCACCTCTCCAGTGTCCTCATTACTCCACACTCTGTATATTGCAGTGACCACATCGCTCTCCTTCTGCGGCCTTGTTCATTTGTTTACTTTAACACCGTCTCCCCTTCATTCCTTTTCCCCGCTGTAAGCAGATTGCTGCCCGGGCTGCAAACGTGTGTGACATAGTATCCCTAATTACAGCCGGATTACCATCTTGTTTGAAAGCAAAGACGGTTAATTAGGAGTCAATAGGCTCAATAGCACTCTGATAGCAAGTGTCCCACACAAACTCAAAATGCATCGCCCGCCGCGTGGATCATTCACCCACATAATGCAGTTACACTGGCGTCCAGTGTGTGAGAGGCTTAACTATTATCATCACCTCTTTAAAGCCAACCTAAACCATTTCCTAAAGCACTCTGTGAGACTGAAGCAAGGACAAACCCCCCAATGCTGGAAATCTCATATTGTCTTGAAAGATTATCACGATGAAAGGAGATTTACAGGCACATGCGGCCACAAACATGTGAAATTGCCACCGAGGATGCTGTAGAAGGTTGGGGTGTAACACGGTGTCTTGATTCAAACATCTACATGAACACGACCACCATCTGTTAGGGGTGGTGTCACCGTGACCTCAGCAGGGGTCAGGCACTCATCACACACAGCATTTTTATCTCCTGGTCTCTCTTCAGCTAATCATATTCCTTAGTCATCCTCTTATTAGCCTAATTGGCCGCCTCGGAGAAGATAAGGGATTATACTCAAACAAAGGACTCCTTTCATGTTTCTTCTGTTGTTGTTTTCATACTTACATCTCCATATTTAAGGAGATTTTTGGGAGGAGGCCTTGTCTCATCTACAAAAGGCCAAGCTAGTTATGAAGCTCTGGCAGCGAGCGCGGACCTTTTTAAAAGTGAATTTTCTTTTTACAGCCGGGCTGACGAGCAGTAGGCCCAACTGTTGTGAGATAAAGTAAAGAACATGGATGTAATCAATAGAAACATGACGACTTGAGTCATTTAAGGAACTCGAGGTTTTTTTTTATTTTCACCTCCATTTCCACTGCACACTCTTGTCATTACAGCTGACCATTTTGCAAATTCACACTGTGGTTTGGATATTTCATTGTACCATCATTACACTTGAATCACTTATCAAACCAATCGGTTGCAGTCTTGATTGATGCATTTTAAGGCTGTGCTAATTCAAAAACTCTAACATCACAGAGAAACCATCGTGCTTTGGATTCTCCCATTCTGGTTAAATATTTATATTTCGAGGAAGAGTCACAGGACTTTAGGTTGTCAGAAGGGTTTAAGAATGAAATATGTTGCCAAATGTTTTAAAAATGCATGGTTTGATTTCTTTTTTCTTTTAAATCTATTTTGAAAGGCTGAAACACAATCATCCGGGTGTTGGGGTGCTGTGCTAATAATATTTTTGGATGTGTGGCTTGTTTTGTCTTTGTTTAATGGGATATTATATCTTCTAATATTGTCTGTTTTTTTGTTTTATGTTTACTTACAGTCACTTGTTTTATTTTGTGCTGCCTCCCATCATAAGGTGCGTTTCATTGCACTTGGAGCTCGGAGAAAAATGACCTCCAACACAGTGAAATGCAATGGAACGGTCATCCAAGTCAAAGTATTTGGATGTGAAACGTGCAGTAAATACAACTTTGTAGTTGTCATTTTCACTTTCATTCATTTGATCTGTGCTCATTAGTCTTTGTGAGTATGTGAGTCAGTCTTTTTTTAAGTGCCCTTAACTGTTAAATCAGCTGCTGGAGTTGCTTGTGAATTTTGCAGATTTTCCATTCAAACGTTTGCAGCGAGCGTCCATGTTTTTAGATTGGAAGTCGAGAATACCGACTTCCGACTTGCAGTGGAATGGACTGGTTAATCACAATGAGACTGTTACTGGTTAAATTAGGCCAAAACTAAGATGGTGCACTGTATACCTCTGCAAATGCCCAACAGTCCCATTTAGTTACGTAAATCTGGATTTTTATTTCGATCTGCATCAGCCACCTAACTGCACGTGATTTTTTTAAATCAAGATTCATGCATTATTCCCTGAGAAAGTTCTGAAAATGTAGAAAAACATCCTATGTCGCAATGTTAAAGAAAATGAGAAAATAAAAATCCTGGATCCATCTCTTTAACCGGATCTGCACCAAAAGTTGATCGGGTCTGTTCTGAGCTGAGACTCATCCTCCATCCAAGTTTAGTGGAAATCTGTGAAGTAGATTTTGTGTAATCCTGCTGACAAACCAACCAACCAACCAACCAACCAACCAACCAATCAACAAACAAACAGACAGACAAAACCTTGTCAGTAGAGGTAATAAAGATAAATAAATAGAGGTTGCCTTGAAAGGTGGGAATGTAAAACTGTATTTTCTAACTTTACATCATGTAGGCTGTATGAAAATTGTCCCAAGTAAAATGCATTATAAGCAAATCTTCAATGTTGTTATTGATATCGTGACTAATAGTAGCAGCTGTCATAAAAACAGCAATTGTAGTTTCAAGTGTTAGTGATATTACTGACTGTAACAGTGGTAGTACTCTTAAACCTCTGTCCTCATGGCTCAATTGCCATTTACAGATTGTGTGTAAATTTGTACAGTAATTCATTTCTTTCTCGTTCTTCCTGACTGTTTATTATTCAAGAAAATTTGACAAAACACACTAAGTCACTTTGGACATAAGCATCTGAATGTGCTGTAATGAAATGTTACAAGGTGTTCAGCGTCCTCATTTGATAAGCTTGTGTTTTACGACTTTTTTGTGTAGATAAGAGAACTTATGAAACATGTAGTGTCTGTCCACAGGCCTGAAATGCAACATGGTGACATTGTTGACTAAATTGCTTCAGTCCGTCACCAAAATCAACTGTTTTTGGCACCTCAGAAACACCAAAATGCACAAAAAAGACTTTTATAATGTTAAATGTGTGGTGTAGCTGTAAGCCTTTTGTGGCGTAATTCTTAATCGTCATGAGAAAAAATCCCTCATCTGCAAGGTATTTGGACAGAGATACTGTGTTGGTCCAACCTTTTCCCACAAATGGTATTGATAGCTTGATTAAAGTGACCTTAAAGATCAATACTGGTCAGTACTCATTAACACAGTGTGGATATATCTGGAAATGTAAAGAAAATACTTCAGATTCACACCACTGGAGCTAAAAGTATTACCTGAAATAAACAGCTTATTGATTCATCCTTATGGAAGAGAAATACTTTCCTGGTGAAAATCTGAGGATAAGCTGGTTTTCTCTTCGATATCAGCGATGTAAAGTGTGTTAAATTAGAAGAAATCCGTTTAAAGTTGCCTCGGTAACTTCCTCCATTAATCAATAAGAAAAATCAATGGATGAATTTAAGGAAAAACATAATTAGCTGCCTCCATAAATTGAATTCTGACGTTGTATTTGTCATCTCGACGAACTCCCTAGTAAGGGTTTGAAAAAGGCACCGTACAGTGTGTGTTTGCAGATTATGTTTCCGTCATTCACAAACACATTTGGCACGGATGTACGACAGGATGTGACATCGATGAAAGACCGAAGATCTGAGCGCAAGAAAAAGGCTTCATTGCATTTTAACTCAGAAATGAAGAACACTGTTTTTACGGCTCTTTACATAATTGCAGCGTTAATTCTGTCCCATTTCTGGACAAATGGTCAAAGCTGCTTCCTGTTCTGCTGATCTCTCAGCGTGTGATGGCGAGATTACACACCGCTCTGCCTCAACACTTGCACCATCCACCGAGCAGAGACTGTGTGTGCCATGAGCATCACGTTCTCCCAAAATTAGAGGAGGCACAGCTCCGCTTGCCTTTGATAAAGACTGTATAGCAGCAGCGGCAGCCGCTCTCTAAATTAGGATTAGTCTTTGCAAACAGATGTTCCTCTTGCCTGCAGTCTTAAAAACCCATTCCCTGCTGCACACAGCCAAAGATTAGCATTAACCTGGCTTAATGAACTTTACACTCTGTTGCAGGCCTGCAGGGATAATACAACAAGTCTATTGTTTATGTAATGTTTCCTCTTATTTTTAACCTGCACCTTTTTCACCAACAACAGAAAACACGGTGTGGTTACAGAACAGAGATAACTTGTTTAGGCCAGGACTGATGTAGGATTAGCTCATGTGTCTTTTACAGTGTGTGTTTTATTGTGTGTGTGTGTGTACCAGGCGCTGGTGAGGATTGTTCTCCTTGTTAAGCGTTGTATTAGCAGTGGCCAAGATGGGAGGAATGAAGCGAAACATTGCCTATTGACCTGCTGATGAAGCAGTAGCCGTTATTGCTCGAACTAATCGTACCTGATGGCTCCTCCAGGAACAGGGGGACGGCATGAAGTCCCGCAGCTGATTCATGCTTGTGTGTGTCCCTCGTCCTTTCTTTGTGAAAGCATCAGGCATCTGTTTGACCTTACCTTATCTGTGAACTACAGTATCACACTCTGCGGTGGACGGTGCAGGCCATCGAGGGCTCTTTGCATTGATCTTATTCCATTTTCTATTGAAGTGGGGTTTTCTTTGTTCGCAGAGACTGCAGCAGGTCCAATGCAATCATCGTATCAGGGAGAAGCAGACACTTAGTGTATTGTTAACTCGCCCCAGTAAGGGGGGAGTAGAAAGAAATGAAGTGGACATGATCTTGCTGGCTTTAAGTCCAAAGTGTAATGAACAAGCAAATACATACATGCTCACAAAGTATTCACAAAGAAGCTGTGTCTCGATTGGGAGGCCGCCGAATGCGTAACAGCGGCGCAACAAGGCTGTCCCATTTCGAAAGCAGCTTCAAATGCAGCCAAGGATTGCGCCTTTCATTTCCTGTGCTGTGAAGGATACGACCGTTGCATCCTTCGCAGCCCATCAAATCCCAAGATTCAGTGCGCGCCTGTGATGGTTGTATTTGTTTTTGGGGGACACAGAGCAAAGTAGCAGCTGGATACACTTTTAAATGTAAGGAAGAGGTTTCAATTTGAAAAAAAAAAACCCAACAAAACAAGGGTCACCAATACTATCAAGGGTCTGGGATTGTGCTATAAAATGAAGTAGAAATATTGGCACTTTTGAACCGTTCAGGGTCCTGATGGAAAGAGAAAACAGAGACTTTGATACGCTGAATGCTCGTCCGTTCACTCTTGTTTTACGTCGGTTTCTATCACTCTCCCTCTTCATCTTCTTTTCCTCCTCCGTCAGCGGGTTCTTCTTCTTTTGCAGTGTTTCTACAGTTATTCCAGTTGTTCCAACGTTACCTGGGGATAGTGACCGAAAAATGCGTTTTCGTTGCGCAATGGCAGACACACGTCCTTAGTAAAAACTGAGCCTGGTGACAGGCCGAATAGCAAAATGAAAGGGTGGTTTATAGGGAAAAAATCTATACACGGATGGTGTCATTTTTCCACAGTCATTACACTGTGCAGCAGGTATTTACTTCAAAATGATCAGTTTCAGCAAAAATGCTGTCTATTGCCAGTTTAATGATCTGCAAGAAACAAATATGTATTGTCCCCGTAAGAAACTACACAAATAGAAAAAACATGTACAGCACCTTTAAAGGTGCAGTGTGCAGATTGCAAACCTCCCCTAGAAACGCAAACAATGTGAAAGGTCCTCTCAGGCCAGTGTTTGGTTCGTCCTTTCTGAGTTACTATGGAAAGATTGGTGAAAAGGTTCATTTCCAAGGTGAACTAAGGAAAACGTAGTTATGAATATTATATCCCATTTCTTCCAATAGATCCTCTTAAATCCTACACAATGGACCATTAAATAAACAGCATAATGACAAGGTGTTGTCGGGTATCCTCTCGTGTCATTTAACCTTGTACACACTTCCCTTTTGCTTTAGCCTTGTCATACATATGGTACCATGCAGCAACAGAAGTGAGATGAGACTCTCAGAAGTCACTGCACCAGGACAAGAAATAGTTCAGCACGTGTTCTTTTTAAATTTCTGGCTTGTATGAATTAAATATACAAGATATAATGAGTTGATTAGTGAGGTTTAAAGGTGCTAGTATTCAGATTTTGTTACGTTGCAGAGCCAGACTAGCTGTTTCCCCATGTTTCCAGTCTTTGTGCTCCAACTAATTGTACCTTTCATGTCTGTACACTAAATACGAAGCGACTGTCTCCTGACTGTAGCTTCATATTTAGCTTAAAGACAATTAAGTGGTATCTATCTTCTCATCTAGCTCTCAGCAGGAAAGCTAATGAGTGTATTTCCCAAAATAAAAAAAGGTAAAAAAGGTAAATGGTATTTTGACTTTCCTTAACTTTGGGGGTCATATACCACATGCCATTCATCCTTGAGTAGTTTGACTGTTCCTCTAACCCTGATAAAGTAAAATAGATGTTAACATTCAGTCTCACAGTTTTATATCCCCTAAGCCTCAATTGAAATACATTTTAGCTGCATATTTTATAGAGAAAAATTCATCACGTAGGCCATGTGAAATCATTCACATTATATCTGAGTCGGCACAGTTGCTGGCACTATGTTACATTCTGCCTTTGTGGCCTGAAGTGTTTTGGCCGAAATCCATCTCAGAACCAACATCCAAGAAATGAGCTTCTGAATGCGCAGGACTGCACCGGGCCTGTGATACAGTCCAAGCAGCTTTTCTCATTAGTCATGTTTGCTGTATTGTTTATGAGAACAGTCTGAGGTCACTTGTAATTGACTGCACATATTGCCGAATGCTTTTACCTCACGTTTCCAGCCAGTGAGCACCTTACACCGCTTTGGGCAAATATTGAATTAATGCAGAGAGAAAGTGGAAGGTGGTGTTCGCTTTCCCTCCCATCTTTGTCCGTTCCTTTCTGACTGTCATAATTTCCCGTGCTGAGTGCACAAACCTCGGGAGCCTGCTGCTGAGCACGCTAATGGATATCTACTGTCCCTGAGCCGCACTGTGTAGACAGGATTTTGCCTCATTGAATATTGTGTTAGGTAAATCCTCATTAAGAGTGACTGTCCTTTGTGACACTGAGAGAAACGATGGCAGGGAAGAGAGGAGACAAAGACAGTACAGCAGTACCAATTTGAGCTGCACTCTGCTGTATAAGCACTGTACATTTATGGGAAACAGCCCTTCTGTACTAAAATGAGCAGCAAGGAAGGTCGAAATTCTGTAGCGCTGACAGCGCTGTCGACTGGTCTACAAATACCAGAAACTAGTAAATAATCATCCTAAACACTTGTCTTGATTCCCAAAATAGTTGAGTCTGAGACGAACTAACACAAAGTAGAAAACTGCTGGAGTCGTACGAGTCCACATTTTTGTAAATCATGGTCGTCGTGTCCACTGGGCCATCCAAGTTCAAAAGCCAGCATCTGTGTTTGGTACGGGGGCGTATTAGTGCTCAAGGCATGAGGAACTTGCACATCTGTGAAGGCACCATTAATGCTGAAAGGCACATACAGGTTTTGGAGCAACACATGCTGCCATCCAGACGGCGTCTTTTGCAGCAACGTCCCCACTTATTCCAGTGAGACAAGGCCAAGCCACATCCGTCTGCAACCCAATCAGCAGAATAAATTTTAGCTGAGAAACCACAGATTAATAAATATTTGAATTCTTTCTTTATGTTGCAACTTTTCATCAAAAACACTTGGTTAGGGTTTGGAAAACATCACGATTTGACTTAAAATTGGTCACCACGATCATGGATGGAGACGGTCAGACTTACCTTGATCCACTGAAAATGTCCGCAGGACTCCTTAAAAATACACCTGCATTTGGCGTGACAAAAATAGATGGTGATATCCCCAGGTGTCCCTACAAATATCCACTCCTGTGACTTGAATTACAGTCGGCCGTTTGGCAGCCTTGTTGGCTGTAACAACACCCCCTCCACCTCCTGATGTGAAAGTCAGCTAATAAGCATTTAATTTGAACGTGATACAAGTGTCAACCTTGGACCTATCTGTGGTTTGCAGAAGAATTAACACCAGCATTATGTCCTGGTGAGCTGAGTAAAAGAGTGCGGGTACTAGATTGGCCTGTCTGTAGTCCAAACCTGTCTACTATTGGAAATGTGTGGCATGTTATGAAGCACATAATATGACAACAGAAACCCTGGACTGTTGTCCAACTGCAACTGAAGTCATATATTAAGAAGTGATATGAAAGAATTTCCCTTTCAAAACTTCAGCTATTAGTGTCGTCAGTTCCCAAACGCTTACTGAGTGTTAAAAGAAAAGTTGATGTAACACAATGGCAAGTTCATCAGTTTAAACGTTCAGTATCTATTCTTTGATTGAATGTAGGTTGAAAAGGATTCGCAAACCATTGTATTCAGCATGTAAGTGAATAATGTTCTCCTTGTTGTCAGGGATTATAGATATTGTATGACTTTTCCAGCTCATGGTGGTCTTGATTTGGGGACTGGTTGCATGTGATGCTGGACACACCAGCAGCACAGCTGTGGGCCGTCATGTGATTGTGGGTTGTGTTCAAAAACTGTGTCACTCAGTGAGTGTTTTGTCATGAGAAAGGTCTCTGTGACTGAAATGTTGCCCTTTGTTAATAAATCAATCAATGCAGAGGTGAAAAGTCAGGATGAGAATTATTTTACACAATGCAATGTCATTTAAAGGTCCAGCTGGTAAGAAAATTGGCTTTTGAGTCTCATTCCTAATGGGTCAGAACTGACGCTTTGGGATTGTAGGTCAGGCCCGCCACCAACCCAAAAGCATCAGAATTAGACGAGTTTGGAATTTTTACAAAACCATTCAGCATCTAAACTTTTTTGGAATTGTGGTTGTAAACGCTTGAACTTGTGCATTTTTCAACAAATAAAGACTTAGATGATTACTTACCTATCTACGGAAGCCCTAAAGAGCCATGCATTCATACATTTTATTTCCTCTGTTTTCCCGTGATAACGAGTTAATTTCATTTGTTTTCTCGCAGCAGTTGTTATTTTCGAGATAATAACTCGAGATCTCGAGAAAACGAATGAAATTAACTCGTTATCACGGGAAAACGGAGGAAGTAAAATGTATGACTGCATGGCCCTTTAGGGCTTCCGTACCTATCACAACAGTTGATTATTCATTTCTGTCCATCTCCTAATTGATTAAACAATTCACTGTTTGAGCTTAACCAACTAGTAATGTAGTAAATATAATGCTTAAACGTTTTTATAAAGGGCACCTTATAAAAAAAAGGGTTATAAGTTGTAGCTAATGGCCTTACTCATAGTTAATAACCAATTTGTTAATGCTATATATTATAAGTTATAAGCCATTAATATGAATGACTTTTAGGTTTCCAGCTGGTGTTTCTTCTCTTATTTTGTCTTTTTAAATAGTTCTTTAGGTAATCAGCAAATGGACGACTTACCCTCTCTAAAAACCTTCAAATATTTGGGCGAAAATCATTTTATTAAAGGGGCTCTGATGATGATGTGGCTTCATACAAGTTCTCGAGTGCCTCGTCTCAGTTTCTCTCTTCGCTCCACTAACAGAGAGTAATGGTAGCTACCATCAGAGACCGCTAACATAATCTAATAACCGGCTTCGACAACACAGAGCCTGTTTAACAACTTATTGGCAATTAACTTTACTTTAGGGTTTATTAGAAAGTCTTAACATCGACAGGCATTTATTAATAGACCTACCAAAACCTACCAAAAGTTGCCGTTGCTGGACTTAAAATGGATCTATAAAAACATACTGATTGATTTATTAGCCATTAATAAAGTCGTTACATAGTCACAACCTATAAGGGTGCCTTATAAGAAACAACTTACACCTAAAACACAAGATGTGTCTCAAGAGGAAACCCGGCTGTAGATGGTTTGATAAACTAAAGTCTCAGTTCCGTTTCTGCTTCATTCATCCCTGCGGGCGACAATTAATTTTGTGGCACACACAGCACATTAGACAGCAATTAAGCAACAAACACGTGAAACACAAAGGAAATGAGAGGCAGAGGGCTTCAATGTGGTCAGCGGGGTTCCAGCAGTGCTGCTTAACTATGTCGTTTGTGAAGGATAAAACATTTCCTGAGAGTATTGACGATGGGTCAGCCAAGTGTGCCTCCTGCCCACATCTCACCATGACCCAGCTACAGTTTGGCTGCTGAGGCCCGCCGAGCTGCACAGGCCCTCCATGTTTGAAGCTGCAGTGCTTCCTGAGCTCCAACCAGCTCCCCTACAGGGCTGCTGTGACATTAAATCCAATTATAGATTTCTTTAAATGTCATTTTATCCAGCGGGGGGCTGTGGCCTTTTCAAAAGCAAGAAACGTGACCGATGTGTTCTTCCTCCTCCTCCTCTTCTTCGGTGTTGCCTGTGGCACTTTGTCCTGCTGTGAAACAACAATGCTGGATGTGTACTTACTCGCCCTGATGTTGTGCTGTTGTTTTTCTTTGTCCTCCTCCTCTCACCCCCCTCCCGTGCTGACCCCAGGATACACCCCAGCCCGACCGCTGGCTCCATCACAGCAGCCTCCTCAGCGAGCACCGTTCAGGGCAAACCATCACTCCGCCGCATCAAGGGCCGCATTCACAGGAGCAAGAGTCTGGACAGCATTGATCTCCTTGACTCCAATGTAAGTAAACGAACTCAGAGGCACCAGTGCATTAATGAGTGTATTACCTAAACATTGACACTATAATTTACAGAACAAATGTCAGCAACCTGACATTCAATATATTTATTTATGACTAAAAGGCTGCAGATTCAGAAAAGGCCCCCGGGAATATGTCTCAGTTTTGAAGAAGTGTGCAATGAATAGTCGTAAGTTTTTATTTTTATCTGTCTCTGTATTTGATTGGTGTGTGACTGAAAGACACCACAGATTCTGTATTATTTAAATGTCTAAAAACTCATCCAACCATAATCTAACACCCAAAGGTTTGCTCAAAGCAAATTAGGATCTGTTGTGTCTTGGGTAAAAACATCAGTGAGATAAACAAGACACAATGAAAAAATGAATCATTAAAGAGCACTCAAAGAAGAGATGCAACATTATGGGATTGGCACCAGGGGCGCATTGCACGAAAGTGATTAAACAGCGCTGTGTACATACAGATGGCAAGCGGTGGCAGAGTCATCTTACAAATGATCGTCTTTTGCAAATTGCAGATAATGTAGCCTACAGTGCTCTCACAGTCTCATGCACAAGCTGCAAGTTTTACTCTGGTTTGACTGGGGTTTACTCTGTTTAGTGATGTCAAAATTAAAGGAAAAGTAAGAGAATAGTGCAAATTCAACCAAACCACCAGAATTAATGTTAGCTAGTACATTTCTGCAAAACCACAGACAAGGTAAGATTTCTTTATGATGCAACTTTATGTTTGTTCAGGTTGAATTCTCTATTTCTCTCTTGTCATAACGCTGTGCTTATGCTCTGCTTAGGTTTATGCACAAAAACCACTTGGTTAGGGTTGGGAAAACATCACAGTTTGGCTTACGATACCTGTTTTGGTTGCCACAATCACAGATGGAGATGGCTCGACTTCCTGTGAAAAATAGCCAGTTTGTCGCCACAAAAATGGCTGGAAATATCTGCAGGCCGTCCTTAAAAATATCATGTGTTGTGACTCAAATTGCAGTCAGCCGTTTGGCAGCTTTGTTGGCTTGTAATAACGCCACCACCATTCTGGTGTGGAAGGGGGCTAATAAGCACATAATGTGAATGTGATATGCCACGTTTGGTAGAAATGTCAACCTTGGACGTATCTGTGGTTTGCAGAAAAATTGAGTGCTAACATTTTATCCTGGTGACTGGGCTGGCGAATTCCAGCTTGTGTTTTGCAAATTTTGTAAAACAGATTTTGTTGCACCACACTCCAAAAATATGATTTACATTTGAATTAAAGGAACTTGGTGCCTGCATGCAACTTGTTCTCATGTCATGCCAATACCTTTTCCTTAACTACAGGAATCGTTTGAAATTTTGGGAAAACACTCTTACCACTAGCAAAAAGACTGGAAACAGGGGTAACCAGCTTGCCTGCCCTATTTTAATAAATCATACAAAATCCAAAGTTGTCATGGGAGTTTTACACTTGTTTTTTGTACAGTGACAACAAAACAGATAGAAACACTGATTCAATTGATTGATTCAAGTGAAAGTAAGAAAGTACAGACTCTGAAATGTACTCAAATTATAAAAGTAAAAAGCATTCCTCTTAAGGACCAGCTATTTCTGTGCAAAGCTAACCGAACCTCACATCATATTAATATAATTCAAAGACTTTTATACTTAAAGGTAGAATCAGTAGGATTTGTCCGAGCTGTCTGTAAATACACCACAAACAGCTGACTGTTGAGTCTCATTCCCAGGATGTCAAATACCAATATGATGGGCTGGTAAAGAGTCGTAAATAATCAATAATCCCCCTCAAATGCATTAAGATTTAGAATCAACGAGCCTGTTTTTAAGGACAGAAAAGAAAATACTGATCTTTGTGTAGGGAGTAAAATCATATAGTAACACAGTGACACAGTATTTGTACTTCATTACGTCCTACCAGTAAAAAGGTGTATTTCAAAAAAACTATTCCTTTACTGTGTGACACAAATGTGCGTACTTCAACGTTCACACAATATTTAATCTCTTAATTTTGACTGCTAGGCATTTATAATCTGTTCGCAGATGAAAAAGAGGCTGATGAACTTTTGAACTCACCAGCTTCCATAAATAATAACTTCCATTTCCTCACTCGATCCGTCAAATGCATCAGAATGATTCAGACTCAAGATTCGCTGTATTAGTTTCGAAGAAGAAATCTGGTTTGAGCGCCAAGGTTGCTGTTTTATTCATAGACACACACCCATCCCTCATCTATATTCACATTCAGGAAACAGGTGTCTCAGTTCTTAAATGCTCGAAATGTTCCTCAAAGCTCAAGGTGAAACTCTCTCTTGCATTTGTCACACTAAATTATCATGAAATATCCTTTGTTCAAAGCTTTTAGATTCAAAAGGCTTATTAATTCAGAAAGCAGTGTTTTAAATTCAGAGCTCTGATGTGCATAAATCAAAGCAGACACAGTTGTAATACACACATGTACTTTGTTGTTCCCAGACAGAGCAGTAGACTGCTGGAGGGCCTCCGCCTCAGGGGAATTACATCGTGTTGACAGCTCAGCTATGACCTGACTGTGAATGCAGCTGAAACGCTCCATCTCATTAAAGTGTATCACAAAACCACTGGTTGAGTTGTTAATATAAGCATTGGTCAGCAATTGTAACAAAGGCTCTTGAGAACATTCAAGTCTTTAACACCTCTAAGATGCATGAATTTAATTTACCTTTAACTCCAATGTAAGTAGAGACTCTCAGCCTGGTGGTGCTGAGCTTTAAGTCACTCTCTGACATGCTGATTTATTAATGAGACTAAGACTCTGCAGACATGCTGACATGATCACAATGACAATGCTAATGTGCTGAAGTTAAAGAAACAGTTCACCCAAAAAAAATGAAAATTCAGTCATTATCTGCTCACCCTCCTGTTGATGGGAAATCGGGAGGAGTTTTGTAGTCCACAAAACATTTCTGGAGCTTCACAGTAAAACAGTGTTGCAGCATTCTCCTTTTCCTTTACGTAGTTGTATTGTTTACCGTGTTCACCATCTTAGTTTAGCACGTTAGCATGCTTATATTGGCTACTCGGCACTAAACACACGGTGAAGCAAAAACTGATGAGTGCCATTAGTCCAAAGTATTGGACACGTTAAATGTTTGTGGCATTAGATGAAAAGTCAGAGGATTGCCAAAGTTACAACTCATCCTGAATGTTTGAAAATAGCAACCCAACCAATTGTTCATCCAAGACCATATATGTCAAAGAACATCCTCGAGGCACCATACATATGTGAATGTTTGTGCCAATCCATTCAGTGGATGTTGAGATATTTCACAAGATTAGTAAAAAAAAAACAACTTGCTGGAGGTACCAGAGTAAAAGTTAGAAAATTACTAAAGTCATAGGATTTCTCTTCCCGGCAACATGGGTGTCTGTTTCAAATTTCATGGCAACATATCTACTAATAGTTTGGATACAGAAGGCAAAAAATGTCAACCTGCTGGTAATTGGGGCTCTCCAGTAGCGCAATTGCGCCAGAGATGGTGTCCTCGGGGCCTCGGGCTCGATTTCACCCTGTGGCCCTTTGCTGCATGTCATACCCTCTCTCCCTCTTGCTCCCTGTTTCCTGTCATTCTTCACCTGTCTAATCAAATAAAGCCATGAAAATGCCAAAAACATAATTTAAAAAAAGGCAGTGAATCGACAAAATGTATATCTGTATCAATATCAGTACACCAATCAGTTCAGTGGGTGTTGAGATAGTTCGCAAGATAAGTGAAACTTGGGCTTTCTGGTGACGCCAGAAGAAAAGGAGATCACCAAAGTGTTTACAGCAGCTCATTTAGTCCGTACAAAATTTAAAGCAATCCATCCAATAGTTGTTGAAATATTGCGGTTTGGCTTAAAGGAGTGAAAATATAACACAGTGCACACACTTGTCAGTCATTGTCTGGGTCCAAAAATGAATTGTCATGACTGACTGAACAAAAGACCTACATTTGAAAAGTAATTACAAAATCACCTCTCAGTTCCAGTCTAGTAAACCTGACAGTGAAATACTGGAGGTGGATGCTTTTAGGCTGTGATTGACAGATTAGCGGTGGCCTTGATTTGGAGCCATACACAGCAGCCGTAAGCCCTCATCTGAATGGAAAATGGGCAGTGTAGCATCACTGCATTCTCACATCCTCTCCTGCCCTGTAAAGTCGTAGAGAGTGACTTACCACATCGCTGTCATTTGTCTTTACGGCCTGCCACTCGGCGGACGCTTCAAGCAGCTCAAGAGGCCACTATCTCACCAGAGACTGAGGGCTCAGCGAAGGGCTCCTGGCCTTTTCCACGGTATATTTCTTTTGTACGGGCTGCGTGTGCACTAGAGGAAAACTTGCTGACTTTGCCCAAACTCAAATGCAGCTGATGGAAGTAACGGTCCGCCTTACAGTGAGTGATGAGACTGCAGGATGCTGAGCTGAGGAGCAGTTTCCATTGCATCCTACTGAAATGTCACAACAGACACAACACCGCCTCTGAGCTGCAGTCGCTTTCTAACAAAAAAAAATCCGTCCTGATTGGCTGTTTCAACAGAAAACTGAAGATATTAATCAGCTGAGTGTATGAATTTAGGTCCATAACTATCATTGCCCATCAGCGTAGAGCTAAATAATCAATAGTAGTTAAGACTTTGTTTATATCGATTGCTTCTTTTGATTGCTTTTCTCTCTTGATAGTCAGGGGAGGACTCTGGCCCCCGGCCCACTCCCGCTGTCATTTGTGTTGGCAAGCAGCGCACTTGTTCACAGAAAGCTTGAATCAGATTTTAGTGCTAAGGCTGCAGAAAGCACAACAGAGATGAAGAGGAGGGGGGAACTACAGTCTTTTATGCACCCGATGCCTCTTTGTGTATAGCAGGAGTTATTTTTCTGCGTTCATCAACAACACCTTGTCCCATTTCAAAAGCAGCAGCGTTTACAGTATTTCTTAATGCTTCAGGGAGATGCATTAGTCCATCTGTTCGAGCATTACACAAAATCCTGTTCTCTTTATCATTAATTCACAGGTCTAATCTGTGTATCCAACCACTTTGTGGCTTTTATTTGTTGCTCTGAAGGGATCAATGATAAGAATAGTCACCTTTTCTCGCAGATGAGTCATCTTTGTTATGTGACTTTTTATGTGGACCAGAATATGCAGCTCATCCTTGTGTGCATACATCATGACAACGGGAAAAACACATCTTTCACACTCACACAGAGAACATACCCAGTGTCCCTGGTGCAGTGTGGATGCTAAACTTAGGTTGCCGTTTCATGTTCCTTGATTTGAGATCTGTTTTTAATGCAGTATTTTTCCTGCCCTCTCAGCTGTTTTGGAAAATGTTAAAGGAATGTTTGCTGCAGAGGCTATAACCAGGTGAGTCGCAGAGAAACAACTGAGAGTGTATCAGCGGGAGCAGATGCATCTAAGCCAAGATGAGAAGCGCAATTAAATTAATTACTCCTTAACAGATCAGGATCAGTCACCAACTGGGCCTTGAGCTCTGCCTTGGTCAAAGTCTTAATCTCTTATTAGTTCTGCTTGCCCCATCCCGCTTCTAAAACCCCATCCTTGGCTGCAGTCGGCCGTGGACAGAGACACCCCCCGCCTCTCAACCACCACCAAAAAAAAGCCCAGGCGTAAGCATTTATTCGCTGCTCAGTCTTCGGAAAGTGCTGCAGATGCATTTACGGAGAGAGCAACTGCAGCTGAATTAACCAATCTGCATATTCAGGGCCTGTTAGAGGGAGATTGTTCCCGTGTGATGAAGGCTTGGAGGCGCATGAGGAGAGGACCTGAGTGAGACACACCACAAGGGCTGCTGGAAAGAGAGATGGAGGGAGGGGATGAGCAGAGCGTGGGGGGTGGGCGCAGGAGATTTATCACGACTAACACTGTTGGAGGCCTTATTGGGAGGAGGAGAAGGAATGGGGGGGACGAGGGGGGAGGCACCGTGATTGGAGCAGCAGCTGATTTTCTCTAGGTGAGACAGGTCTGTTATGTAAGAACAGGGCCAATGGATGATTTTTTTTTTTTTTTTTGTCCTATAGGTGATAAGCACTGGGGGATGGTTGGAGGGTTTTGTATGTGACACTGAGGAGGAGCCGGCCATGTGTGAATGCATGTGAAGGTTACGTGTGTGTGTGGAGGGGATGGCAGATGTTTGGTGTGTTTCTGGAGGCTGTGACTCAGGAGCACGGCCTGCCTATGTGTCCTCTGATGGGACATATGGCAGGTCACTGTAGGCACTCGGCACTGTGTGAATGTAGTACCACCATGTCACACATCATGTAGCAATATGTTGACTTTACAGCCTCTGTAGCGGTGATTTGTCACATTTTCACCGCTTGTTTTTTTAAATGAAAGCATTTAACATAAAAAAAACTGCATAACTACTGTATAAATTATGCATTTATTATAACATAATGTGGGAATAGCGAGTGTGTTTTATGATAATTGTTCAGTTTTATATTATATCCATAAACCAAAATGCCCTAAAATGGATTTCCTGTAGTTCTCAGCTACACAATCGGATCAAATCCTCTTTCTTAAAGGATGCTGGGTGAGGATTATAAACAGCACAGACCTTGGTTGTCAGCGGAAGATTTGAAGAAAATGACACGTGCTTCTGAATTGTTTTTATGGCTGAGCTCGTGTCCCTCATCTACAACAAATCATTTCGAGAGAGAAGACTCAAACCCACATAAATCCCAACAACTCTATTGACTTTCCCGCCTGATTTATGTCACGAGGAGAGACCTGGACAGTAAGCACCCTCAGCGGTCGGCGCTGAGTGAAAACATAGCACTAAACCAACATCTCCTACAATATTTTCCATCCCCAGAAATACAGTCTGGATCTATTAATACCACAATAACAAGCCTTCATTATAATTTCAATGAGGGCTTGATGTTCATGTTATTCCCCCCTCATTTGAGTACTCGAGCGTGGGGTCAAGTGAAGGACAAGCAGCGGGATGATGTAATGTTTGTAGAAATCAAGATGGTGGCCATGGTGGGGAAGTGAAGCATTAAGAATGAAAGACTGGGAAGGTTGTTCTAAGACAACTTAATCAATCACAGGCTTTGATGCTCACAGTTGTGGACGCTCTGTAGATTACACTGTGTGTTGATTGATTATCATGACACGAACGCATACAGTATCAGGAGGAGACATTTTGTGTTTATCTAATGAACTAAAATGAGATGTTACACTCAAAAAATATTGGATTTAATCGTGTTTATCCGTCACTGTAAGCGTCGAGTCTAAATTCTGATAACACATAACATCCAGTAATTCACAGGTCTTTGTAAACTGTCTGAAAAATCTTTGTTTTAATTTGTTGTTCTGTGAATATAAATTATTTATCAGGACTAATAAGGTTTTCATTATCTATTAACCTGGTGAAGTATCGAAATACATATCGATACTGAATATTTGAAATCGCTGCAATACTTTGATACTGCAGTACTCGCTCTGCATTTTTTCTGACAGCGGGGTGGACACATGCACCACGGTATTACTGACATAGTCCTACCTAAGTAAATAAGATTGATGCTGTTTTGCTAAACACACAGTACACAAGCTTTGTTATATTTATCTTTTAATAAAAATCTCAAATTTCATGCCCCCAATGTGTTGGCAATCTTACCTCACTGTATCATATATCGATATCTTTCAGGGTATTGTATCGAAGCTTGAAATTCCTGCATCATGACAACAGTAATGTGGTGATTACTTTTACGATTAATTCATTCATTATTTAATCTTTAAGGTATCGGACAATTGCATGAGATAACCATTGCAGTTCATAACCCAAGATTGTTAAATGCACAATGATATAAATCTGAGAAAAGCAGGAAATAGTTATATTTAAGAAGCTGGTAACAGCACATGTTTGACATTTTTGCTTGAACAGTAACTCAAATGATTAAACAATATCAAGATAGTTGCCAACTTATTCGCTGATTGATTATCATTTCAGTTCTCTCCGTTATCAGCAAAAATGGTGGTCTTACTCAGTGACGGTCTATCCGTCCTGTGTTGATAGTTGAAATCAGGAAACATGCACTGTGTGTGACAGCGTATTATGTGTCAAATCACACAACACCGGTTCTAATCATGTGAGATTTAACATGTTGCAACAGTATGAGATTATCAAGGTACGATAGCCACAAATATTACTATTTTTATCAGTGACAATGACCCTTAACAGGATTAAACAGAAGTGTTTTTGGTTGAGTAAACACTTTGTTATAATTCCAGAAAATATTAAATCCTAACAGCCGTGAAACTTGAAATATAAACTTGATACGTTATTTTTTTGTAACTCTAAAATGGTAGAATTAAAAAATGTAGATAAGTAAAACAGAGCAACATTTATAGCCAAAGAAAAATACCAACAAACATACGAAATAAAAAGCCTTTTTATTCTTATTTCCTACATAAATCCAAAATGTCTGCACATTTTTTTTTTCAATGAATGAAAGAAAGAAGTGCGTTTGTGTATTTATAACCGTGTGTTGTGTGAGCGCATCGCACAGTCTGCTGTGTAGCTGGACATGTTAGGATGTGTGCTGATGCCCAGGGAGGCACCATATGCTGTTTAGACTCAGGAGCATCCCATCACGGCGGACCTGAAGGTGAACAACCCCCAACAACTCCTTCTTGTGTCTCCCTCCATCAGCTCACGCGTGCATCATCAGCCAGCAGGGGTTGGAATCACGCAGATCCACTCTGCTCACGCTTGTTTTCACGCCACCATGAATAATAATCTCCATATAGATTTCCTCTTAGACAGTCATGCTTTACGCAAATAGATAGTGTTCAGCTGAATTCCTGCAGAGGGCAGAATTTTACTACCTATATGTTCAGGAACACAGGGATACATCCATGTTTACACAGCTGACGCAATGGAGAAGGGAGAGGTTGGATGTACAGATGGGATGCTGGTTTTGGATGAATGTTTAGATTTGATAGAAAATGTTATAGCAGTTGCTTGGAGACATCTGGTTATTAAATAATAGAGGGCAGTGGAGCCATTACAATGGGATGAGTTGTTCGTATGAGGTCTATTGATGCTCATGTGTGCTGAAGTCAAACTGTTTAACCCCCCACTCATCTTGCACAGGGGTCATCTTTGCACTGTTTCCTCAGTTAAAAGAAAATAATTAAACTTGGATGTTTTTTCCTTGTTGGATTTATTAATGAGTCAACCTGTAGTTGTGATAAAAATTAATTTCCAGCTGAATTGAGAAGCGTTGGAGATTTATAGTATTGCCTGGCTTCTCTCTCCGCAGTGCGGTAAATTACCCCTGGGTCATTTTTCTCCCTTTTTCATCCCTGTCTCTTTTACCCCCATCACCTGCCCTCCACAATACCCCTCCGGTCTGGTCCGAAGGGAGCACCTGATCCCACACCACCAAGGCCTCTAATTGCTTTACTCTCATCCTGAGCAAGGTTGCTCCCTGGAGAAAAGAGCCATGAATAGACAACCTCTTATGAATCCAAACTAATTTAAAGGTCTGCTTGATGGGAAGTAATTTATAAAAACAGCCACGTCATTAATAATTGAACTGGTAGTTCACATTTGGGGTCACACTCTCACACTGACATGATGTTTTTGAACAACATTACAAGTTTTAGACACGTAAGTCTCCCATGGCTTATATGAGCAGAGTATTCCTGGTTAATTAACGCAGATAATTAATCTCCCGTCGTCATTTCCAGCTGTCTGTGAAGCCACAATTGGATTGCTTTAAATGCTTTTATTTACCACCCAAGGAGTTCGGCTTCACGGTTACCACTGCAATCTCTGCAAAAATAATTCAACTCACCATTTTGGTATTATTTCACCTCTGTGTCATGCATGCATCCGCATTAACTGATTGGAATTGTTCATCTTTATTAGCATTAGTGCTGCCCTCCTGGGATAAACATACTTAGGTGATTGCTTCTTTGCAACTGTACATGATGCCGTAGTTTGATCCAGAGAGGATTTGGATGTTAGTGGCCTGTTGTCACATGATCCGCCGGGCCGGGGATGTGAGGTCATTTTGTGTCACCTGATATGTCTGAGCTCTCAGCTGTCAGTGGGAAAAATGAGATGGAGATTATCGGTTCGTTTAGGGAATCTTGAAAAATATGTATTTCCTCCCTGTACACCGGTTCAGATTTTAGCTTTGAAATTCAAGGAATCTGTAAATCCAGATTTGTGCTTTGACACAACCACAGTGTCAGCTGGTGTTTGATTTATTTTTTGCACTGCCTGTGGCTCAACAACATTATGTAACTTTTCTTACTGATCCATGAAATACCTACCTTTAAATTGGGAGTGTTTAAAAAAGAGGACACTTGTGTAAGAGAGAATTTACCAAGGTAGCAGTTTTAACACAACGTTTTCACTGCAGCCAATGCAACACAAAAATAGTGACATGCATCTCACGGCAGCCACGACACATTTTTATTATTAAAATATGTAAACTGTTAGTTCCGTTTGAACTGCAAGGAGGCAAACCACAAAGAGCAAATTGAGTCCTCTGTTGTTTAATTGCTTTAGTTGGCCCTCACACAAAGGCTGAGTGCACAAAAGCCCAAAGAGCATAGGCGGTGGCTTTTATCATCTAAATTGATACCTGTTTTCATAGTGCAGAATCTAAATGTTAGACTCCAGATTAAAGATGAGATTATGCTTTCGTTGTGGGGCAGGTGTTACGCTCACATACTGTACAATCAGCTGCTACAAAGCTGGACAGAGATCAGGAGGCTGCAGCGAAACTCTCCCTCCTGCATGTTTCAGCTGCATTTTACTGCTGCTTCACAGAGGTCACACCTCATTCTTCTGTAATGCACCTTTTGATAAATGTTTTCTTAACTGCTGACTTTACAAGATATCTCATTCTTGCTAGATCATGGAGCCCTGTCTTCAGCTGTGAATGTGCTGAACCACGTAGGGCATTATGTAAGGAATTTCTGTCCCGAACTAATGTGTTGGCTGTCAAGTCAGTGTGCTGCTTCCTCATGCTAGAGGTCAGTGATACTGACAGAGGACGACACAGAAATCACAGAAATACAAGCCTCTGTACTGTAGCCAGCTCGCTCCATTATGAGATTACACTGATGTACTTCCAATTTGTAAAACCAAAGAATGGATAACAAGATAAAAAGCACCAAGTTTTGAGGATCATCTTGCAGCTTTGGCAACACGGTGTCACATAATATCATCTTTTTCTCCGGCGCCGCTGTTGGACAAATGCTTTTATTTGCCTCTGCTGCAGTGCTATGTTTAACGTCTGTCATGTCATTTGATAGCTGCAGTCATTAAAGCTCATAGATAGCCACGCCGACCTTTGCTTAGTAGGCTGTTTTCCTGACCTGTACGGCCGAGAGGTGACTCACTCACTGTCAGGGGCAGTGCACTCTAAAAGCGACCTGCTGTGAATTTCTAATTTGCTTTTCCACTCGTGTGATTCCACTCGTTTCCTGCAGTCATGTACTCGGGCTTGGATCCTGTCGGAATGTGCTGATGAGACGGAGAGCGGGCCTGCGTAATTCTGTTGCACGGCTTGTGAAACTCCCTCTGTGCTGTTGGAGCCAGTGATGCAAACACTGTCGAAGCATTAACAGAGGGTATTTCAAGGGCTTCAACAGAGATACATTAAGTAGCATAAGCTCACATCAAAGCCAATTTAGTCGCAAGCAGACTGTAAAAAAAAAGTTTGCATTTGAGCATTTTCCACAGGGGTTTGACAGCTTGATTACATTTTTGTGCTTGGATACTCTGATACTGTTATGCATGATGATGAATAATGGTGATACACCATCATTCATGCTCAGAGACAACTATTATCCTGACATTTTACCAAAGGTTTGACTGTTGTCACCATCAATGGATACTCAACAAAACTGTAGAAGTGCAGGTCACAGATAGACAGACTGGAGTTTACTTATTCCCATGTCTACGACTGCTATTCATCATATTTTGCTTTCTACAGGATATATGTGACTGCCCTTGTTTATCTAATTCTTATGACCTTGGCCAACTCGCATTCTTCCATTTAAGATGCCCCCACCCCCCGCCTCCCTTCTCCTCCCTATCCTCCAATGGAATCTGCGGCAAGTCTCCTTACGTCAGCAACATTGCAGGACCTCTGTGCTCCTCCAACATTACATTCAGCCCCTATCTTCTCCTGCACTCATTAGTGCCAGAGGTAGAGGTGACAAGAACGGTCACACGATCTCAAAGTGATAAAATGCACAACAGAAGGTGCTGCAGAGAATTGAGTATACTTCTGGAAAAAGCCAGGACAAAAACAACTAAAGTGCATGCGATGGAGTCTTAAGAGTGGGGTTTGGTGCAGTGCACAATTTACATTCTACTGTATATTGATTAAATCTGTGTACCCCATGGGAAGGAGTATTGAGCATCGTGGCTGTAGGGTGGATTGTAGTTCTATCCTCTGCATTTTAAATGGCTTTATGCAGCATGTCATTACTACTTAAGTAGCCTACCTCAGCTTTCCCTGCAAAGAGTTTATGTTTGCTGTAGTTAAAAGTGATGTCCAAATAGATTTTTTTCACTCTGTCTTTTGCATTTAAAACAGCGTAACATCAACATAAAATATCGTCCGCATTAAGGGCCTCTAATATTCCTCCTTAGAAGCACATTTTGCAGAATATGAAATAAGCTGCTTCTTCCTGCACATACACGCTGAAGGGGATGAGGGATAAGCCATCTTGTCCTTGTCGAGTCCTTTGTTTCAAAGGATGCCAAATCAATCAAAGCATTAATTTTTTAAAATTCAATCCGTCAAATCAATATTAAGGCCTATACTTAACGCAGGAAAGGTCATGTTTCATATTATGTCTTTTACATTGGCTGCAGATAGTATGCATCTGGAAATAGTTACATAGAATTTATAGGTAATAACAACAGGACATATATTGTATCTTGCTGTTGAATATTTACAGGTGTTAAAAAAAAAGCCTATTACATACTTTGTAAAAGCGATTTGAAAAGTCTTGGTTTGAACACTAGAAAGAAAACACATTTGAGTGCAAACAGTGAGTTTTGATCAACAAATAAAGCTTAAATCATCAGACAAACACGTTTGTTTTTAGGTGCATGAAGGCAACGAAGCGTCACCTCAGTGTAGCTCTCGCTCTCTCATTCTCACACCGATTTATTAGCTCTCTGTTTGATCAGCAGGCTTGTTAAAGCTCTTTAAAGATGAAATGTAACCTTACATCACCTGCAGCGAAGGCAAAGCTTACAATGCTTTGTGTGCACAAAGGTCTGCAGTCTACCTGTAGATGTGGTGCAACAGGGAAATCATATTAGCTGGAAAAGGAAGTTATTTCGGTAGCTTGTACAAAGTTCAAACGGAGATGTAATTGTTGTGTTTGCTTTGTGCCACATTATCTGTCATCTTTATTCTGTTGAACACATCCTAGTGTGGCTTTTATGGAAATATTTAGCTATAGGAAAGTTGTAAGACTAAAAATAAAATCACAATCCATTTTGGGATAGAGCTGCCAATCAACAACAACACAAAATCAGTTGCTGTGTTATTGCAGAGGATAAACATGGACCCCTGTGTAGTAGCCAAATACACCATGGATATCTTTTTCTTAAAATAGTTTGGTAGAATATTTTTTTTAAAACTATTAATACCCTAAAAATAATAATAGTGTTCTTATATACATGTACTAATATTCAAAATGGTATAATTGTGGGTGATGTTCATGTATTGGGACCGTAATAACAATGCAGCAAAGCTCAGTATTTTTTTTAGGGATTAGTGTTTTTTCATCAGGGTGTTTTCCTTCTTAATTGATGTGAAATAGATGACAGGTTAAAAACAGTCGCGTCCATTCCTCCATGTATGGCGGGAGCTGCTGTGTTCACCTCGAGCTGATGGAGCCTCGTCGGTGTATTTTCATCCTCATCGACGACCGTGTGTTCTCACACTGGAATGGCGCTTGATGCTGCTGCTGCTGCTGCTGCTGCGGCTGCTGTGGACAGCCTCTCTCTGCATCCCTGCTCACCCCCCCTCCTCCCCCGCGGACAAACCGGAATGGTTTCTTCCAGGCGAACCTGTCACTGTCACCGCGGCGGTGACGGCAGCCGAAGTGTGCGAGCAGAGGGGGGGAGAAGGAAGGCTTCATCCACTGCCTGCCATTGCAGTGCGGCGGCTGCTGCTCTGGAGCCACACCAGGAAGACCTTTCCATTCTCTATCTGTACAATTTTACAAGCACGCCGTGAGGACCACTGCGTTTGTGAAGGTGAACGGGTTTTTTTTTTTGAATTATCAGTGCTTGTTTGTGGGAGTGCATCTCGCTCCAGCCGCAGGAGCTGAATGGATGTGTGTGTCCCTGCGGATACGAGCGAGCGATAACGGTACAAGCCGAGGTAACTTAGCTACCTCACTGCTAGCAAAACTGTATCTACGCGCTATGCTAAGTGGTTAGCTAGTTGACCAACATGCTAACGTTATCGTCTAATAGAAAGCATGAATAACGCTGTCCATTGCCCTAGTTTTTGTGGAGCTTGCATAAGCGATCGTATTGAGTCACAAAATGCCTTGCGGTGGAGCTGTCATCGGGCGGTCGGGTTGTTCCCACGTCAAGTGCGCGGAGCGTCCAGGTAACGTTAGCTGGGATGAGCTAGCCTAGCTGCTGGAACAAAATGTCGGCCAGCTTGGGGTTGATCTGACCAAGAGGGTATAAGAGGGGGCACAAGATTCATTGAGTGTCGGACTGCAAGAGGCAGTGATGGAGTGGTATGGTGAGGTTAGCTGCTAGAGGTGTGGCCTCGGGTGATCTAAATTAAAGGGAAGGTCAAGCGGTGGTTCACCTTGTTTTGATGGTTCGCTTCTAAACCCAAAGTGGCTCTTTGGTGAAGCTAGGTAGCAGTTGGCTAACGTTAGCTTGTTAGCTGGCTTTAGTTTGGTAACACTGATATACATGCTTTTCTATCCCAGTGTCTGTGTGCATTTCAAACCAGCTGTCATAATAATGTCACGTCAGCTGTGTGCGAGGGCTCTGCTTTGGGCTCGAGGCGCTGCTTGGCTCAGCTTATCCTGGCTAACCCATCTCAATGTTTTGATTTCCATATCAACGGATGGACTGCTGCTAACATGAACTAAAAGCACCAGTCATCACCTGTTGAACACTGGTATTGTGTTATAGATTGTCGTTTATTAGTATGCTGTAAACTACTCATTACAACATTTAGTGCATGGACAGATGACGTTATTTTGTTGGGACATGGTTCACTGGCAATTATATATTATTATTTATTATATTATCTAGAATTTCTTTACCTGAAGTGTTAAGCAATGCAATGAATTAATGTGACTGCTGTGGGAAATAAACAAACTAGTTGGACTACATAACTCACTACTTTGGTTTAGATTACATATTGTATGTAAACATTGCAATGAAATGAGGAGTATTTAGTCATCTGATATTTGTGTAGTTTCTGTAATGGATAACAGATAGCACCCAAAAGACTATTTAAAGCATATGGAATATTTCATGTTTGAGCATGTTTAATTGGTCTAACATGTATAATCTGTCAATGGAGATATGACTCATATCATGATATGATATTATATTGAATCTTTGGACAACGATGCAGTGTTTGCCGATATAACAAAGTCTGCCACAATACGGTTTCTATTCGATTCAATTCAGGAGCCTGCATTCGATATGGGATGATGTATGTCCATTTAACACAGTAACAAAGCTGCCACCACTTTCTTTTTCTATTTTTGGCCATAACAAAATGACACATAAGTAATTGTAAATAATTGTAAGCCGTTATGTGTTATTGAATTAACACTAAACTGATTCTGTGTCCGTGTTTAATGTCCCAAACGACATCTGTAATTTCATTTAGCCACTTTTTAGTAACCACCTTTTGTGAGACACTTAAATTCTCTATAATTCAAATGTTGGGTATTTACTGATGTATTTTGTCATGTAGAACAAAACATGCAGATCTTTAAGCTTATGTTAACCACAGACCTTATTTCAGTAATTAGACCGAAAACCCACTCAAAAACCACATTGACTTTGAGATGAGGGAACTGGAAATTCAACAAAGCTAACTTATTTGCGGGTCCTAGAAGTTATTCCTGCAGCTAGCAGACTTTTACTCTACTCATAGCGTCACAAGTTACTTGTATTTATTTGTACATTTTTGTCACTGCATCTCCTGACAGAACAACACAGTTGAATTTCAGCCTGCATGCATGTTTTTTCAGCCTAACATTGTTGAAACAGCAGCTAATGTTGCTGTAATGAGAGCAACAAGTTAGCAGACTGCTGAGTGAGGTGACCTGTTTTTCTGTTGACCTGTTGTTTCTCCAAAAGCCAAAATATTTCTACATTGCTGATTTATAGCTGAGAGGGGAGTAAATATCCTCAACATCTTGTTCTTGGCTGCTTGTCATTACGTGCCTGGCACTAGCACTGTTTGAACATTTAGGACGGAGGTGCGCTTTGACAGACAAGGTGACACAGACATGGCAGGGGAATTTCAAAATAAAGGTGCATCTTAAAAATTATGGCTTGCATCGATCACATAGGATTGTTGATCATTGACTCAATATATTGATGTAGATGGATGGATTGTTTCCTCCCTAATGGTTCATTACGTCACATCTCAGAGTTGGACACTAAGAGCTTGGGTCTATGACTTAAGTATGTCTTCACTGGCCTCATGATAGTAATGCCATGTGAAATTGCAGCTGGACAGGGCAGCAAATTTGTCAAATGAAGTGTGGGAGGCACAATACAGATGATATTTGTGGCAGTCATTGTCGGTGTTGTCACTGTTAGATGAAACTGGCTTTTATTTTTTATGATTCAGATGGCAGTGTTGTGCAGGGGATGTGAGGTGAAGCGAATATCAAGCTGCTCAAGGGCAGCCATACATGTTGGCCTGTAAATCATGTTGCCCTAAGCTGTCATGGGAACAGCAGCCATCTGAGTCATGGTGGTTTTGGAAGGACAAATATATCTGATATTTTGCCTACTTAAGTTAAATTTGACTGCAGTTTTGGAGTCCTGTGTATTTGTAGAAACTGTCTGGAGTAGAGGGCTTATATCAAGTTACAGGTTATGACCTACCCATGTGATAACAAACATACCAATGACTGCGTCACTGCATTTATATAATGTGTTAATACATGATGTACCTTGCAGAAACTTAACATTGGCTTTCATACGGCCACAAAGTACCTCTTTAATGATATGATTGGTCTAACTGAAAGCGGATGCCTGAAAACAATGGTGAAAAAAAAGGTGTGATATTGTAAACATAGCAATATGTTTCAGTGTTAGTGATAGCCTAGAGGTGCCACTAGAATATAAAGAGAAATGATTTAATGAGTTGGCGTGCACTATCCTGAAGTACTACATCTCTGCTTACTCCATGGATTATTTTGTATAATTAGTATCACTGTGATATTTTCATCCTCTGGGAGGTGTGACTTCAGACTGAGATGGACTTTCACCCCTCTTTAGCTAATAGATCTAATCCTTTCTTTTTTTTTCAATTTAGGAGAGTTTCAGCTCTGCATTGCAGCCCAGTTTAATCCTCTCTCCTTCAAATGTTGCTCTGCTTGTTTTAAGCAGCTCAGTCAGAGTAAAATGTTGGCACAAACGTTTCCTCAAACCACTGATTTGTTCACATTTGTACTCGTCATAAGCTACGTACAATATTGACATTTCTACAACATGTGTCATATCACCTTCACGTTACATGTTTTTGACCTGACTTTCATATCAGAAGGTGGAGGGGTGGTGGTGGAGTTAAGGGAGACGGTTAACAAGCCAGTGACTGCAGTTCAAGACTTTGTTACAACATTTGTAAGCGTGACACCACTGGGTAGTTTTAAGGAAACTTCATGAACTCTCCAGCTGTGTGTAGTACCAGAGCAGGTATTTTAACAACATTCAACATATCTGTGGTTTGTAGAAACATCCATTGCCAACATTTAATTTGGTGATTGGGTTGTCTTAACTGTGGCTCTATTGGCACAAGATAAAATATAATGCAACTACCTTAATTTTAGGACACTTCTTGAATATATGTGTAATTTGTAAGTTCATGTAAGGTTGCTGTGAACATGGCCACGCTTGGACTTCCAAGCTAACACCTCTTAAAAATATGACCTGTGTGCCTAGTGCAGTAGGTCTCTATGTTAACAAATGGCACATGTACATGTATATGGGTATAACTCCAGTTATATAGAGGCGTGCTTATATAAATCAAGGGCATCGTAAATCCCTGTTTGAAAGGGGTGTTGAATTATCAGGATGAAGAGGCTTGCAAAATCTCTCATCAATCACATTTCAGCATGAACCTCCTTTTTCCTATAGTACAGAAACATCCCTTATCATTACTGTTTTTCATTGGCTCCGTTGTCCTCATTTCAATCACTGTGACAGAGAGGAGGTGGGGTGCAGGTCAGTGGCTCAGCTTATCAGCACATTCCTGCCCTCTTATGTGCTCTGTGTGGGGCACTGATAACTCTCACTGGGCTGATTGAGTTCAGGAGCTGATTTCCTGGTTCGTTTGTTCAGAGCACCTTCAGCCTCTGCTTATGATCACTGACTGCAGCTGTGGAGCCTGGAAATAGACTCTGAGCTACAGTCCCTTGAGAGCAAGTATCAAAGGTTTGATTTTTTTTTTTTTTTTTTTTTACTATTTTGTTTGAAAATAGTCTATAGAAAAGAAAATTCAAGGGATTACATTAGATATTTCTACTTAAAGCAGCTGTAATCTGTTTTTTTTAATAATAACCATGTATCAAGTGATACATTTAATTTGAAAACAATGTTACCAAGGGGTTTCTTCATAGACTTTCAGCTCATTGTTTGGCCATCCATCCTGCAACTTTACGGTTTTTGTTTACTCTCGTCACACTGATGGCACTTTTTCAGCTGCAGCAGGCAGCTGTTTTCAGCGACAAAGCTCTCAAAGCCCACTGTTCTTCTTCTGTGAAAATCTCTTGTTGTTGCAACCCTAGTTGTGTTCACAACTTCCACTGCTTTGAGTGGCCAAACATCAATTATTATTTGCTATTTTTTCTGCACAACACAACTTTAGCTGCTTAATGTGTTATGACAAAAGGAATACATGATGTGCCCTTTACAAATCAAAATGTGTCTTGTCTTCAGATCTACACTGAAAGTATTCAACTCATGTCAGCATCAATATTATGATGGCTACCGTGTAATAACAGCTGTTTATCGTACTGTCTGTCTGAACACAAATCTAATCTGAACACTTGTTAATTACAGTGATGACAGTCGGCCTTGATGTCTAGCACGTCAAATAAGGTTTCCCTGCTGGCTTCCTCCATTTTGGAAACTAAAATCCTTTATCAAGTTAAAAGTACTGTGACAATCTCAGTTTCCATGTCTATGTAAACAGGTTTCATGAAGTATCTGTGTGTTCCAAGCTGTCAGAGACATTTTATTGAATTATTTTCATCTCGCATCATCATCATCTCATCTCGCACAGACTTTTTTTTCTACTCCAGTAACTCAATGTTGCGTATTTACCGAAGACATGAGCACTTAACACGTGGGATATAATTGTATAACTTCTAATTTTTGTTTAGAAATGCAGGTAAAACATATAGATATAATGTCCAGTCAAAAGGTGCACTGTGTTAATCAAAAAAATATCAATAGTCTTAATTCTTTTGTTGGTTTGTTTTGAAATAGGCTACAAATCTAATTTCAGTTAAACCAATACAGCTATTTGAAATGACGACACAGTATACGCCTCAAGTATCCTTAGCTGAAACATGAAATTCAACAAAAGAGTGGCACACAGATTAAGCAAAGGTTATTGTGTTGTAAACGACAACTTGCAACTTATTAGACATAAAACTGATTTATTTGTATTCTATTGCACCATTTCTGTTACCAAACATCAAATCTTTACATGATAAAATGTAGTGGCTGAACTGCTGTGTTGTAGCGATTATCAGCTCGATTTCTCTACATGCCTCTTTTGGTTGATGTAGAAATAATGAATTTGGAGGCTGGTAGGCAGAAGGTAGTGGAGAGAGCAAAATATGTGTGGAATCTGTCACCACTGTCAGGCTCTGCTCTGAGCGATGTAAATTTAACTCGTCCCCATTGCCAGCGGTGACTGGGCGTCACTCAGGCTTGTCCAACTAGATCATTATCGTGACTGATTCATGGGACTTCTTGACCCACATGGCCTTGGTTTGGAGATAGCTCCGTGTTGTAATGAATCTGGTCTAAATATTTGCAAATTTCTTTCAATTTGTGAATTGAATTCTGTTGAACCTGTTTGTCAAATTGGGATTTCACTGTTGCTTTCTTCCTGTCTGTGTATTTTGTTTATTCATATTTCCGATAGGATGCATTTCATCTTCCACAGTCACAAGCAAGTCTGTAACAACACGTGTAGATCTGTTCTCAGCTGAGTGACCCGTTTACTTTATCTCGTTGCACGGTGTCTCCATGTCGGTGCTCACTGCTGGTTCACCTGCTCACAGAGAACAGGACAAAGACAGAGTATGCAAATGATGCCCTTACATAAAGCTGTATCAGGAGCAGTAACAGTCTCATAAATGTCAGGAATCAAATAAATGAACAATCAGTATGTTACAGGCAGTAAGGGGTATTTAAGTTCAGGGGGTTGAGTAGATGGTTTATAGTTGAACGTTAAATGCACCCTGAACTTATTGTAACCTTTCCATTGCGTGATGCAATCAGAGGAAGTGCAGTGAGAAGTGCAGTCGAGTAGATTCTCTTGCCTTCTTCTCCCTTGTCATCTCAACATGACCTGGAACAAAAATTATGATGTAAAGAGAATACCTCACCTTTAATAATAACAACCCTGTCAACAATGTGTCTCCTGTTGGTGTTGAGGGAAAACACAGTCCTACATAGACAACAAGGAATGCCTCAGTGTTTGTGGTTGTCACATACTGCAGATGCTTGAAGTTGCCTGAGGATGAATTCACTTGTTTTAGCAACTATGCTGTATGCTACCCTATAGAAAACACACAAGTCTTAACAGTAATGATATTAAATGATTTAAGTACTAAAACAAAAACACTCCTGAGCGGCTGTCTTACTATGTTCTCTGAATGCTGCTTGATTGGATACAAACTAACTTGGACATTTTCCGCAGGATAGAACAACGACCTTAGTTATGTTGGCCTTTTTGTTGAAAACTGCAGTGCAGTGAGTAGTTTTCTGATTAATGCCATTTCAGTGGTTGCCACTTGTTATTAATGATCTAATGGAGCTGCATGTTCACACATTGAAAACACCATTATAACTTGGGCTTATAGCGCTGAACAGTTCACAATATCGCCCCAGCATCGACATTGCAATGTGCACATGCACTGTTATCACAATGCAGGACTTGAAATGTCAAATAAGGCCAATTAACGTGGCTCTTTTTATATTTTAGATATACTTTGGTTGTTTTTGCAGCATTCAAGCTGAACGTTAAGATTGCACCACTGTCCTGCAAATTAAAACTGAGTCAAGAAATCTATAGTAAATGGCTGTTAAAACACATCTCATTGTCCTACTATGCATCTGTTCAGATCTCAGAGTTTCATAAGTGACCTTCCTCGTACCTGGGATGTTACAGAAGTTACACATGCCTCTTTACATTCTTCTCAGCCATCCTCTTAATCTCAAATTTTCCTTTCTGGAGCTGTTCAATTCGGTTTTATTTTTCTATTCTTTATAAGTAACCGCTTAATAGTTGTGTTAGTGTTAGAAGTAAGATTTAACTGTGATTGTGTTGTCTTCAGCTGCAGTATAAAGATACAAATTATGATGTCCTCACCCATTGTTTATAATGTAGTCAGTTTGATGGTCAGTAATCCTCTGTGGGATGTCATTGACACGAGGAGCATAATTTATGCATGCAATGCAGCACACCTGGAGAGGAGGGGCATAATAATGTCCCACATGCAAAGAGAATTGATGGATACTGCTCTGGTTTCGACACGGCACCTCAGGGGTTAAGTCCGATACAGCAGTTTACACTGCGGATGGATGTTCGCTAGTACAGAGGAGTCCCATGCTGTAGCGGAACTGCAGATCCCACACAGATCGCTGCCAAGCTGGAGGGGATTTGCTTCGATCCCATGAGCACGTAAGGAGAGAGTTGGAGGGAGGGAAACATTTTAAAGAAAGATGTTAGGAGAGGACACAGACCCGTGCGCGGCAGAGGAAGCATTAGGGCGTAGCTGCGGGGTGTGTTTCGTAACCCCTCACCTGTGGTCGTAATTTCAGTTGTTACAGAGCTAAGAAAAGGGAAAGCAACGGAAAGGTGGGGGCCAGTCGATCCTAGCACTTATTGGTGCGGTTATGCTGTGGGGCTGCTGAAGTGCGTCTGCAGGAATCTCCCTCTGGATTTACTGAAGAGTAGCTGGAGCTTTGAGACGCTTTTGTCTGTGTCCTCTGTAGTGACCAGGATGAACTGATGTAAGTACCTCCTGATCTTCTCTGCATCCAGTTTTAATTACTTAAGCAACAAACCAAAGAGATGAAGGGAATGAGGTGAAAGTCTGTGTTACTGTACCCTTTAAATAATGCTAGTGTGTGTCTTTCATGGCTGTAATTAAGTTTTATGTACGAGTTAATAGGTGCCATCTCTTGACCTTCTTATTACTCTTAAATTGCTGCATCTCCCCTGCTATCTCTCCTCCATTAGAGATTCACAGTACAGCATCTTACCCCGTCGTATGTGCAGAGTGTCACTTGTCTCTCAGGGGACCTCCTGACTGGTGCGAGGGTATGGGCCCTCATTAGCATTTGAATATGTTCTTCGAGGCAGGGGAGTTTTAGCAGTTGTCAGCACTCCCCAGCACATCGTTTTCAATCTCTGAAGTGATCAATCATCTTATTCTACCTGTTTGCTGCTTCGCTGCCAGCAGCCACAGTGGAGTGTGATCCTGTCGTTGTTGTTTTCCGTCTTTGGCTGCAGTGCAACTTGCACAGTGTTCTGAAACTATCCCCATTCTGAATTTGCCATTTGTTTGCTGCTGGCATGCTAGTCTTTGTGTTATTCCTGGTTTGCTGAAATGGTTGTAAGGCAAATAAGAGATGGTTCTTTCCCTGCTGGAGACTGAGCCTCATTTAGCTTTACTGCTGCTCTTATCACATGGGGGCCCATCTGTAGTTGGACTGCAGGAGATTATTTTGGGTTCCAAATAAGAAGACTCCAGAAAAAAAAGTGGTGTTTTCTCTCAAACTGGTGCAAGAGTTGTTGTGAGATGTGGATGCTTTAATGGAGAAATGCATTATACCATTATCATCTAATCAAATAAACTCAGTACTAAGAATTTCCCTTTGTGCCACTCTGACATGTGAGTATTGCAGCATCAACATTAAGCACAATCCTTTGTTGTAACACTTGTTTAAATAGCCACATTTTCGCTGCCTTGGTGCTGTAAAGGCTTTGTGAAAATGAGCTACCTATCTTTGTTTTTCTCGGGCCTTACAGACAAATCCAACAAATAGGCACTAGAGAGAAACTGAATGTATTTTCCATGCCGTGTTGCATCATTTGTTTCAGTCCATCCGTGGCATTTAATATAACAAGAGGTTATTAAATGTTCTCCAGTGTTCATGCTGCAAGTTTCCCTCAAATCACTCTGTTGCAGCATCACAACGGCAGAATTAATGAGAGCTATTTTTAGCTACTCTGGTCCCAGAGCGGTCAAAATTGAATAAGGCTCTGCTTCACCCCCTAAACCATACCACAGCACAAAATCTATTCTTTGAGTCAGAGAATTGAACACCACACCATATTGCCTCAGTTCCCTCTTTGGAAGAAATATGATTATTGTTTTTCTGCTGAATAGAGAGTTGAGGAGCCAGCACGCTTTAATTTTAATGATACTCCAAAATGAATACAAAATGTAACACCATCTTTGCTTACCTCGTCATGGGTCGTGTTGGGTTAGTACTGTTGATGACTCATTGTAGGATTTTGGCGGAAACAGATATTCTTCTACTTTTTTAACTTTGCATCAACAGAACCTATATCACTAAATTATGACGAAGCAAAGCAGTACGATGTAGGGTTGACTGTTTTCTGATTAAGTGGAAGCTACAGTACAGAGTCTGGAAAGACGAGAAAGAGGGCAGAGATGTGAGGCATGGCTTGCAGTGCAACCCCCCAAAATCAGCTCCTTTCACTATTTCACCAGCCAAATTGATATTTGGAATTTCAAAGACAAGTACGCTGCCAAAGTGGCTGGACGACTCGCCAATAGCCGCCAAAATTTGCTAATATTCCATTCCACTTTATTCAGACGGTGCTGCCAGGTCACACGAGGACTTGTTTTTGTCCTTACTACATTTTCAGTTCACTGGCTCATAGATAACTTTTTATTATTGGCTACAAAACGTCTGCCCCCAATACTAGCAACATAGACAATAACTTTAAATTATTGATTCAAAGCTGAAACGATTAGTTGATTAATCCATGAGTCAATTGAAAGATTAATCGTTTGTAATTTTTTAAGCAAAAACTCATATATTTTTCAATATTTGTTGTCATCTATGATGGAAAATGTACTCCCTCTGTAATATTGACGTCAAACTGGGCTCTGAAAAAATTTAGATATTTATTTTATATTATTTTATGGCATCCACATGGACGAAAAAAGATAAATCAACAAAATATCCTCCAATTCATCAATAATGTAGAGCTGCACCTAATGATTATTTCTTTTACTGATTATTCTACTGAGTTTTTTCTCGATTAATTGTTTGGTAAATAGTATGTAAGCAAATAGGGAAAAGGAAAAGAAAGAAAGTCTTTGTAAACAATTAGTCATGTATTCAATTAGCTGATCAACAGAACAACTGTTGGTTCTAGGAAACAATACATTAAATGATATTTTACAGACAATATAATTTTACAAATAATAGTTAATAGTTGCCTAACCAGCAGTCCAACATTCATTCAGTTTACTATCATGAAAGCCCAGAAAATAGTTACATTTTTGCTCAAAACATATTGATTAGTCAATTCTCTAAATAGTTTCCCTATACAATTATGTTGATTGACTAATCAATTCCTCTACAAGAATGGCAAACATCATTACTTGCTCCTCATTACTAAATTGATTTACATTAGTTAGTAGCTCAAAAGACTGATATTAGAGTATTTCTTTGACAGACATACATAAATAGTTTGTTCAGCCAAGGAATAAATCCACAGTGGGTTTATTGAATTATAGTGTCTGTTGACTCCACACAGTCCATTTTGACCACAGCTTTCCTGTCCTTTCTCCACTCAGCTGTGAGATCCATCTGTGTTGTAGTCCATCTGTGTGGTAGTGCTGGCTCCCAAGTTGCCCGGTTGTAATCCCCCAAGCATGACCCAACCAACATGGTGCATCTCCGCTGTGGAGCGGCTGCCAGCCCTGGCTCTGGCTTGTGGCATGAAGCTTCTGTTGGCACCAGTCGTGATGTGGCCATAAAGGGCGTACACAAGAGTGCCACAAACACTCATCAGTCACTGGATGCTGATGCGACTTTAGTACTTAGTGTACACAGGAGCAGCGCAGGCTCGACTCAGACGATGAGACACCCTTGCCTTGTGTTTTTCAATGTTTGCTTGACTTTTGAGATTAGTGTCTTACGTTGTTTTGTTGTGAGGATAAATCCAAAATGCTCTGCATACAGGCCTTTTTGTTTTATTGTTCTGCAGAGTGTTTCCTACAAAGAACTGCACTTTTGAGGTGTCCTAAAGATAGGTTGCCATGTTTGTTTTTGGCAAATGTCAGGTTGTTAGTGCAGACTGTAAGATGTACGTGTAGCAACAAATAGAGCTCATCTAAAATGGAAAAAGAGGCTTTTTGTTTCTAAATTAATTCAGCCGTGTTTCTTTTTTAAACCTCCCCCAGTTGAGAGGAACCTTCAGACACGGCCTGAAAATGTCAGGCCACTTGAACAACACCACACTGTTCCCCCCTTGTTACCAGAGCAACAGGCTCTGCAGGAGGAGAAAGCAAAATTACATCCCTTCAAAGTGAAAGGTGTGTGTGTGTGTGTGTGTGTGTGTGTGTGTGTGTGTGTGTGTGTGTGTGTGTGTGTGTGTGTGTGTGTGTGTGTGTGTGTGTGTGTGTGTGTGTGTGTGTGTGTGTGTGTGTGTGTGTGTGTGTGCGTGTTTAAAGTTGGGAGAAAGAGAGAGAGAGAGAGATGCAGACTTTAGGACCCTGCTAAATCAGTTTTGTTGTCTTTTTTACCTCCTAAATTCTGTTTTAGTTTTTACTCCACTTTAAATTCCTCCTGTTTTGCTTCATTTGGGATTTTACATCCCATTAATTTTATGGTGATTTATTTGTATTGGATCAGACACAGTATGCATTCTCTAATCATATTTTCCAGACAACTAAATCACATTTCTCAAAACCCCGCTGCAACACTGGGCCTAAACATTATACGCTTGTGTGTGTGCATGTTTGTGTTATGCTGCATGAATGCCTATGAAGAATTTCTCAAAGTAGGAATGTCAACTGGAAAGTACCTCCTATAACTTTGCAGTTTAGTGGCAAACGGTCCATAAATTTCGACGAAATGTTAAAGTTCTTTGCATCAGCGTTTCCACAGTGCTGATGAAGAAGACACAGGCATAAATCCTTTTCCCCAAAGAGCAAACTTTCCAGCGAGAATTCATGCCTCTGTTTTCGGTAGTCTTGTTAATATTCAGATGTCTTTTTTTCTCTCTTTCAAGTGCAGTGCATTCAATGTAAAAGGCCAGGGGGAGTTCCCCTGCTCAAACTTTTGTTCACCCCTCATGTGTGAGCCCCACCATAAGCTGCTTGAGGAGGTTGTGACTGTTGCTGCCAAGCTGAGAACGTCTGGGGCCACTTGTGGCGATTTATTCAGCTGCCTGTATTCCCAGACACTAGCTTACGTTTGGCACTGGGCCGACAGGTCACGGCAGACATAAGGACGATGTGTTGAAGGAAGCCTGGGTGGTAAAACAATAAACAGGACAGTGGCAGAGACAGTCAGCTAAATAGCCTAACCTCAGACTGAGCTTTCTATCACACAAAAACCAAAAAGGACATTGTTTCCTTTGAAAGGAGAATTATATCTTTTTTTAAAATAGATCTAAGATTTATGCATCATTATCACTTTTGGGAGCTTCATAGCCATACAGTTAGCAGCTTGTCACACTAGTGTGGTGCATATGAGTCTTCAACATGAAGCTGGACTGACGCTTGCAAGGTGTTTTGAAGCTGCCAAACAAGATGGCAACGATCTTAGTTGAGGGTCCAAGCTCTGAAACGGATGCGACTTCACTCATCTGTCATCACGCTTTAATGTGCCGCAACATGAGATCACTCTTCCCAATGAGTTCTCTGCCCAGGCGGCCCCACTCTAAGTGTTTGAGGTGTCAAAGAAATTACCAGCAAAGCAGGAAGGAAATGTGTGATAGTCTCACCTATTAAAGGTCACAGACGTGGGCTCAATTTACATGACAAATGGGGGGTTATTGCATTAGGTGCTGTGAATGTGGGTTGTAATTTCCCCCAAAGGAATTGACCTGATAGTATTTTATATGCAGTCATTGAATGTCTAATGTGTCGTGAGATTGTGGTTGAGGTGAAACGATATAGAAGAGGAGATAAGATAAGAAGTGAGCGGTGGGACGCAGAGGACAGTGCTGACCTAACAGCTCAAGGAGTCGACCTTCATCTTATCCTCTGTTTGTTAATGTGACGGAGAGTGTGCTTTAACGTCAAAGACTTAGTCACTGTGGCCTCATTGTATCTAGCAGGGTTTTTATCATTGTATTCAGTGCACTGTAAACATGAGACCTCATACTGTGGACCTGCCACAAAGGATGTTGATTGTGTGTTTGGCAATGTGTGAGTGTGCTGCCAATAAAAGCGAGCACAACACAGTGCTATCTGTATCACTGTGAACAGGCAACAGTGTACAATTTAAAATAAACCTAATAACCTACTGGGTATGTGTACAGTGGCTGTGACAGTTTGTATCCTTATTAAATTTTGCCTGTGAAGAGTGCAGAAACACTGTGACTAGGGATGGGACAATAAAAGATTTTATCGTGGATCAAAATAAAACACACCCCCAATAAGTCGATCGGGGTAAGTTTCATTATCTGGATAATCATGAATTGAGATAATGGTGAATATCACCAAAACCCCCAGGTGGCTTTTGTTATATAAATCTCCCACATTATGCTCATTTTCAGGCTCATACTTGTATTTTGGATGTCTACTATAACATTTTCTTCAATGTCTTAAAAACACATTATTTTCAAAAAGGAGAGTCTGCTCTGATTGGTCAGCTCTCACAGGCCTGAGCAGGCATGGTCTACCATGTTTTTGCATCAGCTCTGCGGGTGTTTTTGCAGCCACAGCTGTGCTGGCGGCATGACTGAGGGTGGTGACTGTATAGTTGTGAAATCATCACCTTACGGCAGTCCCGCCGGCTCGTTTAAAGGCACAGTTTCTGAATACAGACTGTGAGCATTTCTCCATTGATTGAGCGGTTTGATTCTTTAACAGTATTTATGTAGCACATAGACCTGCTTTATAATCAAAAAAGATGTTTAAATCTCAATTTCTACAATATGGGACCTTTAAATGTAGTCACTATTCTCTTGAAATGATGATGGAGCATCCTGCAGGCTTGGATAAAGGTTAAATTTGCTGGCGTGTCCATCTATTTCAGAAGGAAACATCACATTACAATGCTTTCATCTTTTATCAATTGAAATAATTGTGTTTGCATGGGCTGTAATTTTCTTGATAGCAGAAGTACTTGCGGGGCCTTGAATCTGTTAAATTTGCCAGCTGTGGTGAAGATATAAGAGGGCATTTGGTGTTTTCCCAGGGAAATTTTGGTAGCACACATGACTGTTCTCTTGACTGGGTCTGTGTGTCCCTTTTTGTCACAAGACTATCAGGCCAACAGTATGTCTTGTTGCCTCATTATGCCTCTTTGGATCTGATCTCTGTTGGTATTAATCACACTGTATCTCTGTTTTCCAGAGCGCAGCAATGGAGGAGACTGTCATTTGGGAGCAGCACACAGTAACACTACACAGGGTAGGTATCTGTTATCCTGTCTCTAATGCTCTTTACATCTGTCTATGTTGAATCTCGCCTCGTCCCACTATCTCTCTCTGCCCTGCTTGTTTTGCTATCCCTTGCTTCCATCCCCCATCCCTGCGTTTTTCTTCCCTCCCATTTTCAGGATCTCATCATGCAGGGAGTGTGTATGCACTTGTAGGTGAAACACACAAAACAGGAGATATCACAGAGCTTTTGTTCTGCATGATTTTCTCCCACGTTTTTTTGGCTGTGGAGACATAAAAACCTGCATCTGGTGCATGTGTTTGCATGGAAACCACACAGAAGAAGCTAACTTGCTACAGTTATTAGTCTGTTCTTGCTCAGTGAAAAATACTAAAAATATATATAAAATATAAAATATTTTTTATTTTATAGTTTGTTGAGCGCAGAAGCAGTTTTGCACTGCTGTAAAAGTGCAGTATTTTTGTCCACACATTCGGCCAAATCAACATCCTAATCTCTGTTCCTCTGTGTGCAGGCACCAGGGTTTGGCTTCGGGATAGCCATATCAGGAGGTCGGGATAACCCTCATTTTCAGAGCGGCGAGACCTCCATCGTCATCTCGGATGTGCTGAAAGGAGGCCCAGCTGAAGGCCTACTGCAGTAAGATTTTGTTTCATTATTGGCAAGCCAGCTATTTTGGTAGTTATTGGTATTAAATTACCCCGCCTGCCACAGAAAGACTCCAGCATGTCTATTATCTCTGTCTCCCCTTTCTAGGGAAAATGACAGAGTCGTTATGGTCAATGCTGTCTCCATGGACAATGTGGAGCACGCGTACGCAGTCCAGCAGCTTCGTAAAAGTGGAAAAATTGCCAAAATTGTGAGTGTAAACATCCCATTATGAATTATTTTGCATAAAACTAAAGTGAGGAACTCCAATGTGTTGCCTAGTTCATATAATCATGTATGTCATTTAGACATTTCTTAGCTATTACACAGTTTAATAGGAGAATTGTACATGATCAATGGAGTGATTGATTCACCTTACTGTAACCGATCGGTTTTCTGGTTTATCTCATATCTTATTTGCTTTGGTCAGACAATCAGGCGAAAGAGGAAGGTGCACGTACCCATGGGCCGCCTCGGCGAGAGGGAAACTATGTCAGAGCATGACGAGGAGGAGGACAGCTATGATGAGGAGATATACGAAACGCGGAGTGGACGCAGCGGCGCTTACAGCGGTGTGGGCGGGGCCATGGGCAGGCGCAGCGGCCGGAGCAGTGGGCGAAGGGACAGGGAGCGTGAACGCAGCGGCTCGCGGGAGAGGAGTCTCTCCCCACGCTCTGACCGCCGCTCACACAACCTGCCCCCGCGTCCTGCCAAGGTCACACTCGTCAAATCCCGTAAAAATGAAGGTGAGGCTCACAAAGTCGGGGATACAAAATGGAGGGCAGATAAAAGAAAGTGTTCTGCGTTAATCCAGGAAATCACCCGCCATTCTATTTACCCAGCTATTACCAGACAGCCAGACTATTGGGAGAGAATAAGAGCTCCAAATCAGCATTGGTCACCTGCCAGGATAAACAAAACTTGCCAGCCACAGCAAAATCCAAGTTAACTCAAGTAAATCTAAGTAAAAGAGCAATTAATCTTCTTTAATCAGTCCAGTTAATCCCAGCGGGAGCAGCAGCTTGACGGCAGAGTGCGGTCAGTGTGGTGCGGTCACGTGAACTCTGTGCTAACATCATCTTTGTTGCTGTCGTTCACTTTGTAAGCAGAATATGGCCTGCGCCTGGCCAGCCACATCTTTGTCAAGGACATTTCCCCTGAGAGCCTGGCAGCCAGGGACGGCAACATCCAGGAAGGGGATGTTGTACTGAAGGTGAGGGAGATGGTTGTGGGCGGGAGACGAGAAGTCTTGTGGACATTTGACATTTATTCTTTAGTCCATTTTTGAATTGATGGAGATTTAGTAGTACTCACTGCACTGATGTCTAGACCATCTGTTATTTTCAACTGTTCTACATTTTCTACTATGTACTGTTGCATCAAGGGCACAGGCCTCCTTTCACATTTTGAAGTGCAGTCTTCTCAATCAAGTGTTTCTCTCATCCAACCTTTTCACACGTCATGTTACTTTCTCTGCCAGTACTTAAGAAATGAAAGGGTAATCAACACTTACATAGGTAGTTATTCCTTGTTCAGGCCTTTACAAATGTATTTCAGCCTAGAAAACATTATCAGTGTTGCAGTTTATTTGCACATAAGCTTGGCCTTTGAGACAGTTTGTAGCCTAACCTTGTCATATAACCTCTTGCTTTAAAATGAGAAGCAAAGACATTTTTTTTTTAATTTTAATTGAAATTCTTCTGGCTGTTTGTTATTTGTCACGTCATGGCTAATAGCTTCTTTTTCTGATCGTCTCAGATCAACGGCACAGTGACAGAGAACCTCTCCTTGATAGATGCCAAGAAGCTGATAGAAAGGTCAAAGGGCAAGCTAAAAATGGTTGTTCAGAGGGACGACAGAGCGACCCTGCTGAACATCCCTGACCTCGATGACAGCATTCCTTCAGCCAACGCCTCCGACAGAGACGGTGAGAGTTATGTTGAGGGTTGGATTCAGCGGAAACAAACCAGACTTGTCAGTGTTTTATTTCAACCGTGGCTCTTGTTTGTTCAGACATTTCAGATATCCATTCGCTGGCATCCGATCAGTCCAATCGATCGCATGACAGACATCGTAGCAGCCGCTCACGCTCGCCAGACAGACGATCTGAACCCTCAGACCACTCCAGACACTCGCCCCCACAAATCAGCAATGGCAGGTAAAGATCATCCGTCCATAAATTTATATTTTAGGCTTTTAGCCATCATCAATTATATCGGTGTCATTTTCATGTAGATTAAATCAGGTTTTTTTCTAGACTTTCTAGACCCTTTATTAGTATTAAAACAGCTGTTCTATAACTGCTGTTGTCATAATCTCTCTCTTCTGCTTCTCACAGTTTATTAAGACAGGCTTGTTTTTCTTCTTCTGTTGTTTTTAGTTGTGAAGGACTTTCGATTTTTTGGGGGGGTTGATAACAGCCATCAGCCCATTCAGCACTTCTTTGACTGTAATCTTGTTTGAAAGTACCTCATTAATTCTTCATTAAACTCAATAGAGCACCAGAGTTGTTCCCCTTTCACTCTGCTTATTGACCCGAGAAAAGAGTCAGTCTTGGTCAAAATAAGGGTTGATAGCTAGGTCAGAACTCTGCTCTGCTCAGGGCATAAGGTCAGTACTCACACTTGATTATTGTGTGTTCTCTGCCATTTTGAAGCCTTTCATTTCAGTGTTAGTTAAAAAAAAAAAAAATGCAGTTACACAATGTGGCAACTAGAAAAGTATTAAAACATGATGCCATTTGTCAAACACAGGAAAACTGCAATTTCAAAAAGCAACAATGCTTCTGGGTATCATTTTTAATGAGATGTTTCTGCATTTTTTATTCCCTTTATACTTCAACAGCTGGAGAATACCGTAAGTTTGGCACCGTTACCCAGTGAGAATAGTTACTAATAGTAGTGGTAGTACATCTTGAATAGATTTAATTTAGATTAACAGACAAGTAGGTGTAGTTTTAGGTTTTAGGACTTTGACAAACAACGCTAAACTCAATCCTTTTTGCTGTAGAGAAATTATTGTTTTGTGAAAAAGCAAATTATCATCTAGTGGAAAATTGCTGAAGTGACGTTACACGACATCAATTATTCAGTGACGCATCTTGTTTCGACTTGAGATGACAGAGTCCTGTGAAAGTGTCACAGGATCCCCGAGTCTCTGAATGTTTTGGTGGGCAAACTGCATGTTTGGCACAAGGACAATATGGCTCCAACAATGAAGGAACAAAAGGCCGTCACCAACTATCAGCGTCAGCTGTCTGTCCTTTTACATGTGGCTGAGCTTTCTCTCTTTATATCTGTGGATGTCTGGCTTGATTTTTCTCTTTTATCTCTGTTGAATAGATCTGTGGGCAATACGATCCTTTCTTTGTTAAGCTACCAAAAACAAACTATAAATATAATTAACTGTAATAATTTACTTCTGACACATTTAGGATACTGGATTACGTCATTTATCAAAGTATTTTAATGAACAGGAAGGAGCGGCTAAGATAGGATGTGATGGTTTATTTGAACCTGGTCTGTGACCTGCGACCTTTTCTCTCAGATCAGGAAGTTGGCAGTTAAAAAGAGGGCCTCCTCCAGGATGGCTTCAAAAAGAAGTTTTTTTCCTCTGCAGCCAGTTCAAACAGGGTCCTTCATGGTTACTTGGGCACTCAGCTTGTGAATAAAGCAGTGTTTTTCCAGTAAAATTGTGCCAGTGAGCAGGCATGTGACCAGGAGGTTTGAGTCAGAGCCATAAGGCTGTACCACTGGACAGCCTGCTTTGCTTACTCCTGTTCTCTTCTGATTTCTCATCTGAAACATATTGAGAACGTCAGCATTTATCAAAACATGGAAACTCTGTCATCATTCACAATTATCTGACTCATAATTGGTCAGGGTCACGGTGTATCAGTTTACACAGCCTTACTGTTTTAAAACTGGCATCGAAGTCAAAGCTTTGCTGGTCTGAAGCCAGAGCCACACAGTGAAATTCACCTGGAGGACAGAATCCACTCTGACACCTTAGATAAGCTGCTCTAAAAATAGATCACAAAAGCGTGGAAAGACAAAGTGGTGACCTTCAGGACTAAGATGCTGCCTCAGACTCGAGCACATCTTTTCACCTGTTTTCTTAGCCAGTCTGTATCCACTTGGTATTGTTGCGTGTAGTCAAAATGATGATGCCTTAAAGGTCTCCGCCTGCCCCCAAGCTCTACATCTCCATAATACACTATTTATAAACTTGTGTTCCCCCTCTAAAGATAAATCACACAAGAACGTGTATTTTTGTCTGCAGTCACAGAAGTCGTGATGATGAACGGATGTCGAAGCCGGCTTCAACACCAGCCAAGCTAGCGGAGGAGGTTCCTCTGCCCAAACCGAAGGAGTCGGCTATTGCTAGAGAGGATAAACAGCTCCCACCGCTCCCAGGTCAGTGATATAAACCAGATCATTGTGTGTACGTGTGAGAATTTGTAAGATGGAAGGTACACATGGTCATGTCAGTACCCATACTTTGTGTTATGTATCCATACCTGTGAGCAAATACATGTTAGCCTTTTTTTTTCTGTCCATCATGAGCAGGAAAATGACTTCATGATATTAAATCTTGTTTGAACCAGTCATTTTTGCCCTTTTTAAAAGCACAGCTACCAAAAAAAGTTAGATCTAGACGCCTGCTGAGCCTGGCTGAGTTTGCCCGGAGCCAAGTGAAAATAAACCGTATGAGTTGATCTAGTCTGACGTTCCTCCCCAGCCTGCAGCACTCTGCTGCCTTTCTGTTCGACCTCCATGCTCAGGACACTGTGTGCCTCGAGTGTGTATGCGCAAACGTCTGTGTGATAATATGCTGCCTGTGTATGGTGTTGAACAGTTGTTTTACTTTTTCTTAGTTTAACATGTGTATCATTAGTATTGTTAAGCTGAGACTGTGTTTGAGTTATTCGTTTTTAAATGTTCAGTGCAGTTTTACGTGTTCACCATCTGTCTACATTAATAATGTATGTTTGTGTGTTTGTCCAGAGCCCAAGCCGGTGTATGCTCAGCCTGGACAGCCAGACGTAGACCTGCCTGTCAGTCCCTCTGATGCCCCTGTGCCAAGTGCTGCCCATGACGACAGCATCCTTCGGTAATATTAGGATAATACATCAAATATTAATGTCTAATTAAAATATACAGAAGCTAAGACTACGATGTGGAATTATAACCTGTAGTTCACAGTACAGCAGCAAATCTTGGAACAGCGGTTGACACGTTTTTAAAAATGCTCCAGTACAGACCCTGCTTTCAGTTATTTATACAAATCAGGGCATTTTGGCTGCCACAAAGCGTAGATCTCAATGTTCGGAAATAAGTGTTTCTTGGCATGTACTTGTTTGCTGGCAAGTTGAATCAGCAGCGTGTTTGTGCATCAGACAAACGGGTTAATGTGGTTATTTTTTTGACTATAGGAAAAATATTGTACTCAGAGGTTCTGTAATTTTACAACTTTGCTTTTGCAAGCTCACTAAAGCGCAGACAATCTCAACAGAAACCTGGCTGACATCCAAGACTCACTCAACTATTCATTAAGTGAAGTTTGCATTGGGAAATGCCATCAAATGGTGTCACGTCAAAGAAAAACCAGCCTGACTATCGTTTTTATTCCCCCTCCTCAGGCCAAGCATGAAGTTGGTAAAGTTCAGGAAGGGGGAGAGCGTGGGTCTGCGACTGGCTGGGGGGAATGACGTCGGCATCTTTGTAGCAGGAGTCCTGGAGGATAGCCCGGCTGCTAAGGAGGGCCTGGAGGAGGGCGACCAAATTCTCAGGGTGAGATACTTTATTTTTATCACGGCAAGTGTTATAATAACCTGACAGCTGAAATCTAGAGGCTGTTTTTCAGTCGAAAACTTGTTATTCTACGTCACAAATGATTGTTTTTCTTCCTCTCCTTGTTTTAACAATGGGTACATGATAGCATCAGTAAACAGCCATGTTTTATGGGGTATGCATCCTCAAGCTTTCCCCTTTTTTAGTCATGCACATACTGGTCCAAAATTCCTGTACCTCCAGGCTGGTCTCTTAGCAATGGCCCAGAGGGAGCACACACACAAAAAAAAACTGTTTCCTCTCACAGTGTTTGTCCCATTTCCTCAAAGCCATATATCTCACCATTTGTACCTCCTCCTCCTTTCTCGGAGAATAATGAGGAATGGCTTGAGTTCTTGCAATGCAGTAAAACCTGCAGTTACCCAGACAATACTGAGAACAGGAAGAGCAATGTAAACCTTTATCTCAGTAAAGATTTACACTTTGTTGCACACTCTGTGAACAATAAAGCTGACTCCTTGCCGTAAACCTAAAAGACCCAAACAACAGTGAAGTTGTTCTGAGGAAAGCATAAAACCATAACCTCTGTGTTCCCAAATTCCAGGTAAATAATGTAGATTTCGCAAACATAATCCGAGAGGAGGCGGTGCTGTTCCTGCTGGATCTTCCTAAGGGGGAAGAGGTCACAATTCTGGCTCAGAAGAAGAAAGATGGTAAGTGAAGTGAGTAAGGAGATGAGACAATTTCTTATGGTCGAATTGGTGCGGTGCCGCTGACTCACTGCTCTCTCCCGGTCAGTGTATCGGCGGATCGTGGAGTCGGACGTCGGTGACTCCTTCTATATCCGGACACACTTTGAGTATGAGAAGGAATCTCCATATGGGTTGAGCTTTAACAAGGGTGAGGTGTTCCGTGTGGTGGACACCCTCTACAACGGCAAGCTGGGCTCATGGTTAGCGATTCGCATCGGCAAGAACCACCAAGAGGTGGAGAGGGGCATCATTCCCAACAAAAACAGGTGACAGCTCCCTAACAGACATGCAGCGTGTGTCGGTTATCTCAACGAGTGGCATGCAGGATAAATGTTTGTCACAACAGTAGTCAGTCATTTGTTATGATTATCACTGCCATGTAATGGCCTCTGGTATTGGCAGTGTTGAGGTTTGCCGTGCCAAGTTTATGACACATCCATTAGCTAGTGTTACATTAAGAACTGTCTCTGTCTTTCTGCCATTTGTCAACAGAGCGGAGCAGCTCTCCAGCGTGCAATACACTCTTCCCAAAACGGCAGGGGGCGACAGGGCTGACTTCTGGAGGTTTCGTGGTCTTCGCAGCTCAAAGAGGAACCTGAGGAAGAGCAGAGAGGACCTCTCTTCCCAGCCTGTTCAGACAAAGTTCCCAGCTTATGAAAGAGTTGTACTGAGAGAGGGTGAGGAGTTTAACCATGGATGCATCCCAAGTCTCTCAAAATTACATCCACATTTCCCTTACTTGCGTCTTTTCCTCGCGTCTTAGCCCCTCCCACTGAGGATGCATGGAGAGACACAAGCCCCTCTCCTAATATCTCAGTTTGTACATCCTCAACTACTTTATTTGCCTCTTCTCCTCACATCTTAGTCCCTCCCACATGAAATGCAAGCAAAGAGACACAAGGAGAGAGTAATCGAGGCAACAGGCAATTAACAAAATGAGACATCCGTGTTTCATAACTGTATTTGATGTGGCACAGCTGCATTATCTGTCCATTGTTTTGTCGTTGTCTACTGCTGTATTTTATTATCTCTGTCAGATGGGCATAACAGTGTCATGTCAGCTTATGTATTTACTTTTGATTCAGTTCACAATGGGGCATAAAGTGATATAAATAATATCAAAGTGAAATGTCATCAAGGCATGTGGTTAGAACAGCTTCTTACGAAGCACCACATAAACGGTGAAGGGCAAAAAGTTTGATCATGCATTTGATCATCTCATTCACCTCCTAAATATAAAAATATAAATATGAAATATAAAAAGTGCATTTATAGAGCCCTGCTTCCACCATGGTTTATATTTTCCAGCTGTATCCTAAACCTCTTTTATGTCATGGTTGCCGAAAAAGACTTCTGCAAAGGATACACCTGTGCATCCTTGCTTATAGTCTCCCCTCTCCTTGAGATACATTTTAGGAATTGAGACATCCTTCACCATGGTGCGCTGAGATTGATTTCCAGGTCAAAGGCAGGAGGAGAGAGAGGAGATGAGAAGGCACAAAATAGAGGAATGAAAAGAGCCCAAGAAAACGACAAGTAAATGCGTTTCGAGATAAATGAGACGTCCTTTTTCTCTGAAGCGTCATGTGAAGCCACAACCACTATCCCATTTGCGTTTGGCCAAATGCAGGGGCCGAGTATTTGTCCGTCGTGATGTTCAGCTGAAAGTCTTCCGGAAAGGCTGCTCTCGGGTATCCTTGCTCATGGCTTCTTCTCCAATTTCAAACAAGGAAATATCAAATAAGAGACTAAGGATGTACCCGGTGTCTGCTTGCTTACAAACCAATAGCTAAGCTGCATTCTGAGTCTGTTAATATTTAAATTTTTTGTGCAGCTGGTTTCCTGCGACCTGTGGTGATATTTGGGCCCATCGCTGATGTTGCCCGAGAAAAACTCGCCAGAGAAGAGCCAGATCTGTTCGAGCTCGCAAGTATGTTTGTATGCATTATATTGCACACATTACTGAAGATAAAATGCACTGGCGGTAAACCTGTTTTCTACATAAATCCCTCTTCCAGAGAGTGAACCGAGAGATGCAGGAACAGACCAGCGTAGTTCAGGAATCATTCGTCTTCACACCATCAAGCAGATCATTGACAGAGTGAGTATGCCTACTTTAAAGATGTATGTTTGTAGATTTTCGTCGTCACGGATATATTTTTAGTCCCTCCTCTTTCCTGCCTTTATCTCTTGAAGGACAAACATGCTGTGCTTGACATCACCCCGAATGCTGTGGACAGGCTGAACTATGCTCAGTGGTACCCGATTGTAGTCTTCCTAAATCCCGATAATAAGCAGGGTGTGAAGAACATGAGGACAAGACTGTGTCCAGAGTCCAGGAAGAGCGCCAGGAAGCTCTATGAGAGAGCCATCAAACTGAGGAAGAATAATCACCACCTGTTCACAAGTGAGTGGCCAGAGTGTTAAAACACAGTCGATTTCGATTTAAAATGTATGTTGTCTTTTTTACATTTTTATTCATGATGAAGTGAATTATTCTCTCTTAGCCACCATTAACCTGAACAACATGAACGACGGCTGGTACGGCGCTCTGAAAGAAACAATCCAGCAACAGCAGAACCAGCTGGTGTGGGTGTCAGAGGGCAAGGTGAGAGAAAGGCCTGATAGCGTTTTCCTTCCATTTCACTGAACTGAGCTACAAGCGAGCTGATAACTTCTCTGCTTTGCTCAGGCGGATGGCACCACAGAGGACGACTTGGATATCCACGATGACCGTCTGTCCTACCTGTCGGCGCCAGGTAGTGAATACTCCATGTATAGCACGGACAGCCGCCACACCTCTGACTATGAGGACACCGACACGGAGGGTGGAGCGTACACAGACCAGGAACTGGACGAGACTTTGAACGATGAGGTGGGTCTGCCCACGGAGCCCGCCATCACCCGCTCCTCCGAGCCTGTGCGAGAAGACCCACCTGTAATCCAGGACACTCCTGGTTACCCTGGATACCAGCACCCTGTGCAGCCCGAACCAGCCAGTCGCATAGACCCCGCTGGGTTCAAGATGGCTGCTCCGCAACAGGTAAAGTTCATATCCATCTTTGCAGGCAGGCCCCCGCAGGCTGCGCCCATCAGAGATGATGTATGGCTAAAAGTATATAACTGCAGAGCGTGGGCGCAGCTCCTTTGTGTTCAGTGTTGTCCTGACCTTTGTTAAGATTAAATGTCCTTTGTTAAATGATAAACATGTTTTAGAAGCTACTGGTATGTTATCTATTCTAACCACAGTTTTGCAAGTGCATTCTCTGGCTGGTGTAAAAGTGATTCAGTGTAAGGAAGAAGATGCTGGTGTTGGGGTGAGCTGTACTTTGTGGCAGGCTGTGTTATAAATGTCTCTTAACAATACTTCACAGCAAGATGAGGCTGCTCTGCCCATGCCCTCGTTGCCTCCGACGGTGGTAGCGCCCCCTGCTGTTGAGCAGCCTGTACAGCTAGAGGGTATGCACCTAGAGGAGCCGCCTGCTGCAGCCGCAGCTCCTCAGGCTGACTCACTTAGCAGCCCCAGCCCTGCCCCTGAGCTTATTCAGACCCCACCACCATCACACGAACCCCACCCGTCTGGACCGCCCGGTCCAGAACCAAAGGTACCCGCTGTTTCACCAGCCACTCGGACCGGGCCTGGGCCCCCAGCCTGCTGTTTTAACTGCCTGTCTTCTCGCACATGCTTTCCACTCGCTCTCTGCATGACTTGCCCACACTGTGTGACTCACTGAGCCCACTGTGTGCCTCTGGCTCCCAGAGAAATGTGCGACAGACTAGTCCACATGCACCACAGTGGGCTGGGAGACCAGAAGGACTGGTACATCTGAGTCTTTGACCAGGGTGAAGACATCCACAACCAGCCCTAACTGTTGCCTCTTACTTCCTTTGCATGGCTCCTAATGTTTTTGGGTTCCTTTCAGCTTTAACTCTCTTCTGTAGATGAACAGTAGTAGCACTTACAGTGGCATCATAGTGGTAGATGTGTCGTCTGTTGTAGTGCTAGTAGTTTGACGTTGCATTAGATGCAGACTGAATGTTGGTTGCATGATGAGAGCTAACCTGCAGACAGTACTCTCTTGGTAATGATTTTCATCAAGCAATTGTCCCTACGGAAAAACAAACTTCCATCAGCACACTGCATTGTGTCTTCTGTTTAGTACTTTTGTCCTGAGTAGATGCCAACAAATCAACCTTCTTCCATAGGAATTCCTGTAATTAGATTTGCTGTCTTCAGGCTACACATCATATGTTTGAAATGAGGCCTTTCAGAAATGTGCAAATTACTTGTAAGTTCACTATTTCTAAAATGTGTTAATGTGTAAAACCTAGTTGTGCTCATATGGATTCTTATCATTCTTGAAAGGCATCTTGTCAAACAGGCATTCAGAACTGTTTATGAACAATTGAGAAAGGTTTGCTTGTATAGTTGCACTTTTAATTGATGTTCGTTAAATTAATTGGTAGAAGGATTTATTTTCTAATGTTATCCATTTCTCCAAGGTTTCAGTTTATTTGCCATTATTGAATTCATTCTTGAAGTTATTCTTAATCTGGTGGTGGGAAAGCATATTTCCCCGACTGCTTTCTGATGGTGGTTGTTTAAAAAAATCTCAATGATGACGACGTGATGGATGTATTCATCTAGTGTTGTTTCTCCACAGATGTACAAGAAAGATCTGTACAACATGGAGGACCCTGTGCGAATCAACCATGGCCTGAAGCAGTCTTTGAGCTACAGTCACCAGCCGCCGTACCAGGACAAACAGCCATACCGCGAATACGACCACCCGCCTTACGGTTACGATGGAGGCGGCTACACAGAACCAAAGCCTCACAACGCTGACTCTCACCTGCACTACGACAACCGTGTGCCTCATTACAACGAACAGTGGCCCCCCTACGACCAGCAGACCTCGTCCTCTCAGCCCGCAGGGTACCAGCCGGGCCACCAGCAACCCATGGGCTACAGCCCCCGGTCCCCCTACGAAGACGGACCAGGAAGGGACTACAGCCCCCCTCAGCCACGCTATGATGAGGCCCCACCAGTAGGCTACGATGGCCGACCACGCCACAGTAAACCTGGGCCCATTCGTTATGATGAACCTCCTCCCCCGCCCCCAACTGGCTATGACGCCCGCTCTCCTTACGAGGCAGAACCTCATGGCTTCCCCATCAACTCACCTCGATCGCCAGAACCCCCAAAGCAGTATTACGGTGACTCTGGTCTGAGGCCCACCTACGTTCCTGGCCCTCCAAACCGGGGCTACAAGCCAGGGATGCATGAGCCTATGATGAACTCTGAACCCCAAATCCACCCTCCTAAACCAGAGACCCTGCCCTCCCCAGGCGAGCCAGGGATCTCTCCGGGCTCCAAACCCCTCCCTCCGCCGCCCCGGGAAGACATGGATGAGGACCCGGCCATGAAACCGCAGTCAGTGCTCAACAGAGTCAAGATGTTTGAGAATAAACGGTCTGTTTCTATGGACAGGGCTAAAGAAGGAGAGTCGACAGCACTTAGGGTGAGTTTATCACAGAGGTTTTGCAGCTGTAGATTAATTAATGTGAACACCTCAAACTCAAAGAAGTACACAAGAAAATAAATAATAATAATAAATAATAATAAATAAATGATAAATAATATTATTAAATAATAATAAAAAACAATTATTAATTAAGGCATTTCTGTTAATAGTGCCTGGTACAAGGTAGGTAATGTAAGACTAAGTGTCAGCTAGCGTTTGTAAGCTATTAAAGAGGTTTAACAGTTAGTACTTGGATATATAATTATTTAAAAGCGACACAAGATTACTAATAAAGCTTCAAGGAGGCTAATTTTTTTCTTCCCAAACTGCAGAACATGCAAGACTTGAAACTAGAAGCTTGTTAAATGAAATGATGGTCTGTTTTATAATCACCTGAGCTGTGAGATCTCAGGCACAGTACCAGATATCAATGTGCAGTCAGTCCATTTGTGTTAAATCTGGATCAGATGCAAGAAGCTCTAAAGAGACGTCCTTTCTTTGCTTTTCAGCCGGCAGATGTTCCTAAACCTGTGAGTGCACCTGGCCCAGTCCTCAAAGCCAATTCCCTCAGCAACCTGGAGCAGGAGAAGTCCTATAGGTATGTAGTTCTCATAACAGCAGCCCAGGCTGCAGAGTGGCTGGGTGAAGGACGACACGGAGATCCTTGCAAAGGCGTCTTGGAAGTCATTTATTGTTGTTTGAGCTCCACCTAGTGGGCACAAGTTGTCCAGGATATTGAGCTCAAACATACTTAACTAACTTCTCCTCATTCAGTCATGACTTAAAAGATGTCTTCCATTAAAATGTTGTTTAGCTGATTTAAGACCAATCCTTCTGTTTAAGTGTCTGCAGCGGTTTCACTTGTTTCCTTATCCTTTCTCTGCAGGGCTCCTGAGCCACAGAAACCCCACCCTAAACCCCTGGATGATGTAGTGCGTTCCAACCACTATGACCCAGATGAGGACGAGGAGTACTACAGGAAGCAGTTGTCCTACTTTGACCGCCGTAGCTTCGACAGCAAGGCCATGGGCCAACCCAGTCCTGGCATCAACCGCTTCCATGACCTGCCCAAACCAGCTCAGTTGTCTTACCCATACAACAGGTAAAACCACGCACCTCATGCCAGAAGTGACTGATGTCTCAATAGCTGCAGTCATAACAGTCATTAACAACTGTATTGTTTGTGTCTTCCTACTGTAGAGTTGAGTCTGTAGAGAAGGTGAGCCCGGTGGAGAAAAGATATGAACCTCTGCCCCAGATCAGCCCCTCCTCACAGTACGGGCCCCCCGCATCCGCCATCCCACCCAACACACTGCCCAAGCTCAGCCCCAATGACGGTAAGCTCTCTGACTCTCCAATATAGAGCTGCAATGATGTGTCACTTTAGGGCTGCAACTAAGGAGTATTTTTGTATCTTTGATCAATCTTCCAGTTAGCTTTTCACTTCATCTTTTGGCCTTTAAAATATCAGAAAACAGTGAAACACATTTTCCTTAAACCCAAGCTGGCACCTTGTATGTCCGAGCATCAAAACCCAAAGATACTCAGTTTATTGTCACATTAGTAATTGTCAGTGAAAAGTTCAAATCGTTGTTAGTTACAGCTCCAATTTATACAATGTTGTTAATCTAGCAATACCGTGTTATGTGGCTAACTATAAATAAAGTTTATCCAAACTATGCAGAGTTAGGATGTATTAGTTGACAAAGACTGCATTTAGTCTGTATCTAAGTGATCCTCCTTCATGTGTTTCCAGCTAACTCCATACCTGAGCCGTTGAGCTCACCCAATCCTAAACCTGAGCTGGCAGCTCTCAGGCCATCCAGCAGGGATGAACCCGCGCCAGGTGGCTACCTGCCCCCGAGGGGCCTCCCCGATAAATCCCCTGTTAACGGCACTGATGCAGCACCCACGAAAACGATGGCCGCTCCTGCTCCAACTAGTTACAACCGCTACGTCCCCAAGCCGTACACCAGCTCAGCGCGGCCCTTTGAGCGCAAGTTTGAGAGCCCCAAGTTCAACCACAACCTGCTGCCCAACGACACACAGGTAAAGACAGACCTCCTCAGTAAGCCCGGTGTGGTGAGCAACAGCGGCGGGAAGCCTCAGCTGTCGCCGCAGCCCCTGGATCACGACAGTGGCCTGGACACCTTCACACGCACTATGGACAACAGGCCCAAATACCAGCACAATAACATCAACACCATCCCCAAGGCCATCCCTGTTAGGTACGACACTCATCATTTTTCACAGCCAGCGGCAGCAGTGAGTTCTGTGAGGGTAATTACTGAGCAACTGAAAGACAGAAAGAGACTTTGTTTGTTCACAGGGGGTTTGTTCTCGTGTCCTCTGCTGTGCATTTTTCTCTGCCAACACTGCTATGACTGATGGTACTGACTCTTGTGCCTCCGTCCCTCAGCCCCAGCACGCTGGACGATGACGACGAGGACGAAGGGCACACGGTGGTTGCCACCGCCCGGGGCATCTTCAACTGTAACGGAGGGGTCCTGAGCTCCATCGAGACAGGCGTCAGCATCATCATCCCCCAGGGTGCCATCCCCGAGAGCGTGGAGCAGGAGATTTACTTCAAGGTGTGCCGGGACAACAGCATCCTGCCCCCACTCGACAAGGAGAAAGGTCGGCCTCTGAGTTTCTTTACATCCTAAATATGTCAAGGAACGAACAGTCACTACATCTGAGTCTTAAGTGCTGATGTACTAGATAAAAAGCAGCCACAGGAAACAAAGTTTGTGACTTTTTTGTTTTAGAGCTAGTGCAAGATTTTATTGCTTATGTGTATTCAGGATAAAGTTTCAGCAGCACTTTAATGGGGTGATTTTAAAGTTGGTGCCTACATATAAGAGATTGTATACATGTGTGGCTAACATCTGTTTATACTTAACTTTAGTATTTCTATACAATGAAGCCAAAGCAGTACGCTTTTACGCTACACTTCTTTATGATTCGAAGTATGAACAGGGGATAAAAAGCCCTGAAGGATTTTTTTAAATTAACATTCAGCACCAGGGGACTGTGCTAATTTAATTAACCTGTCAGGACAGTTAACAGTTAATTCTCATTCACCATGAAGGCCTGGGTAATAGATAATCCTGTGTGCTGATTAATTCCTGCAAGTTGAAATTGTGGAATGTAAATCTTGTTGTGTGTCCGTGCAGGAGAAACGCTGCTAAGTCCGCTGGTGATGTGTGGCCCTCATGGACTCAAGTTCCTGAAGCCGGTGGAGCTGCGCCTACCTCACTGTGCGTCTATGACCCCTGATGGTTGGTCTTTTGCTCTAAAATCCTCCGACTCCTCGTCGGGTACGCTGTCCTCTCTCTGTCCTTTGGGGTCTGTGGGCTTTAGTGATTTAAGGAGGAGAGTTTCTGAATCATTTTAGTCATCTCATCTGTTTCCATATTCCCCTCACTTCTTCCTCATGCATGTGCTGTTTAAGTTGTTTTCTTACTTTCATGCTTAACATGAACTGCAGAGCCTCGTTTATTCAAATCTTGGCTTGTTGCTACTTAGTTTTTCTTAAACCGATTATCTTCGGGGTTTTGTCTGTCGATTGGACAAAACACGCAGTTTTAATTGGGATGACATTTTTCAGTATTTAATTACCCCTTAAAGACTAAAGAATCAATTGAGACAATAATAAGCATATTGATCGGTAATGAAAATAATCACTGGTTGCAGCCTTAAAGGGGCAATTTTTAAGATATGGCCAGAATTTTCAGAAAATGAACATCATCCACAGCTTATGAAAAATCAACAGATATCTATGCACTGTGTTGCAGCGATGTCTACCGAAGTTAGCATGCTAACCAGCTAGCGACAACCGATCCTGTCTCATAATACCACCTCTGGGTGATTGCTATTTTCTTTTCTAAACAGAGAAATACAACTGTACAGCTTCTGAATTCAAGTTTCTCCCTTTTACCGAACTAAGACGAGCTTAGTTGCCTCGTTAATCCATCGCAAAACACACTCCATTCAGACTTGACATTAACAAAATAAACTCACCGAAACAGTCTTGGTTTGTCTTTCCACGATCAGCTCCGGGTTGGTTGAAATAAATCCTCAAATCACTGAGTAAGGTGTGAAATTATTCCAGCTCTACTCGCTGTTATCGCCCGCTGCTGAAGCCCGACTCTGTCTTGGACCTCTGCCGCTGCACCTCTGTCCTGTCCCCGCCTGCTGTGTCTTCTCAGTCGTAAGCCGTTATGCTGCCCCCCATAGTTTTGGAGTGCCTTTCAATTCTGGCCATTTCTTACAAATGACACCTTTAAACGCCTTTTGCATTCATTCTTATTGTTTGACATGACAATCAAGCCGTTTGAACAGCAACATGGTGTTATAGAAGCCTTGCCGTTTATTTTCACTCAGTTATGAGTTCAAGCAAAAGAAGGCATGAATGTGTCGCCGTCTAGTGTGGCTCCGGCTTGAAGACAGAATAAAAATGCTCCCCCAATATGTTTTATACAGAACAGTGCGGGGGAGCAACAGGCTGTGTTAAAGGGTTTAAAGATTCTTACTATGTTTTTCTTACTATTGTTTTGTTTGAAATGCCTTTTTCTATGTAACTGAATTCCAACTAATTTGGTGGCACATTAATTGATTTAAAAAAATTATATATGAAGTTGCTGTGAGTTAACATCCATTAAATTAATGATCCATTAAGCATTAACTAATCCTGAACTCATGGTGAGCAGCAGGAGTTTTATTATTTTAATTTTATCAGTCATACTTTTTTTTATTTACGATGCATCTGTAACAGAAAGCTGGTTTTTTTTCCTGCATTTTAAAGAGGAAGTAAGGAGCTCCAGCAGCTAACATCATGTCTCTCATTTCCTGCAGGTGATCCCAAAACCTGGCAGAACAAATCTCTCCCTGGAGACCCAAACTACCTGGTGGGTGCAAACTGTGTGTCTGTGCTCATTGACCACTTCTGAAGAGGGCAACAGCTGGCCTGTTACTGAATGTGATAAACGGGGGGACCTCAGTCGCCCCTGCCGTGCTCCCTCCACCGTGGCGGGGCGCACAACGCTCCATGAAGTATGAACTCGATACTCTCACGTTGTTTACTGTGCCCAAAATTTTAAAAAAAGAAAAAAATAACACACACACACAGTCTGAGGAGTCCAGCATCCCCGAGGCTGTACTTGTTTTTTTTCCTTTCATTTTTTTTCGGTGCTTTCAAGGCTTGCAAAAAATAAAGATTAAAACAAGTTATTTAAACAAAGGAACTGAAGTTGGAATGCATGACCAGTGCCACAGACTGAATAATCTCATTTTGACATTTTTAGCTAATTTTGTAAAAGGTCAGAGCAGTGCGAGAAAAAGGAGAATTTTGGAAACTTGTTTAATATTGCAACGGGATTTTTGCGTACTGTAAAAAAAGAGAAAAAAAAAAGGAAAAAAACACTCACAAACAGCAAAGTTGGTATATGCAAAACTTTTGTTTGTGAGTTCTGTGGTCATGCGTTTTACTCATGAAGGATCTCCGAGGACTTGAGAAATGCTGAGTCCGACTCATGAAGGAACACGTAGGCTTCATAAAGATGAAAAAATAAGAATAAGAATGACGGTTAAGTATTAGTACGAGACGCCCGTTTGTTCTGACGGAGCGCTCTCTCTTTAAAACTGATATTTTGTAGCAATGTTTTACCGTAGATAAATATACTGACTTGATTTTACAAACTCCTGCTGTCTAGAGATCTATGCATGTGCTATGACTCAGGTCCAGAAGCCTGCTACTACTAAGTTCAACACATGAAAATCCCATCGTACACTGCAAGCAGTGATGCCTTATCTGCATATTAACTTTTCAGTGAAACTTTAAAAACATCAGATCCTTCAGTTATAGCGATCACTACGGAAGAAAAAGTTGTCTCTGCATTTTCTCATAAACAGTGAACTTGGATTTTAGCACACGAGAATAATTGAGGCTGATGAAAAGGTATGCTTTCTTTTACTGCTATGCATATGAAGTCTGAGGAAATACAAAAAAGCTAGAAAAGATGTTTAAATTGTGGCTGTACATATTGCTAGTAAATGGCCTTGGTTCTCTGTAAATGAACTTTTGTACATCTTTGTTATTTTGTATAAAAGAGAAAACGTTTGTTTAAAAAAGAGAAAGCGGTTACATTGGTTATGTTTGTATTCTGGTTATACCCCTGAGCCTTGGAACTGACATAAGCAGTAATAAGTCCGACTTTTCTACCAACATATACACACACTACTTAAGGCATTTTTAACAGTCAGAAAACTTTTTATTCTTATTTACAAACTAGAGAAGTGCTTGGTTTAAATGATTTTAAAAGATGTACTTGAGGGGGTCTGCTGTGAAGAGTGGTCCCTTCCTTTATTTGTGATACTGGATGCTGTATTGTGTGCCCTGAAATGTATTTTTGTACTAATAGACAATTTATTATGGCACATCAGTACTGTTTTCTTTTGATATGATAACACTGCTTCAACCCAACACTAGTTTATTTTCCCGTGTGGCTGACATTCTTTTTATTTATTTTGATTTTTCTTCGGTTCGACTTTTATTTTTCCTTTGCGACACATTTCTAAGTATACCACTGTATTAATAAATAAATTCATTTTTAAAGTAACTGCTCCTCGGCTGCGTGTGTTCTGTTGATGTAAACCTCCAGATGTTTTGCATATCGACACACCCAGACCGTTTCTCTGCCAAGCTGCTCAGAGGATTCCTGTGTGGGTTGTGAAGTTGGCGTTTGGACTGTCAGTACGCAATGCTTGATTCTCAGTTATCTGACATTCACAGCTGCTTCCCACATGTGAAATCAGTAAACTGAGCTGTCAGCTGGATTATTCTGCATACCTTAATGTAAATACAGTGCTGACAGTCTTCAGTTAAAAGATTAACAGAGTCTAGGGCATGCCTCCTAACCACAACTGCACTTTATGTTCCTTAAAAATTAACTTCCTGGTGTTTTTTTCTTAATCTGACCTTAATCTGATATGTTCCTTTTTCTAAAATATTAGAATAATGAAGTCTAATATAACAGATCCTGCATAAAATCCAGCCTGCTGCAGTTTGTGGTGTACCTACTCTCATTCATACGAGGTAAATCAGGTCAGACAGAGTAATAAACCTGTCATTACTATGCAAACAACACTACAAACCAAAACCTCCAAATTGATCCTACATTTGAACACGTCTTTAAAACAGTTGCAACAAAAACTGAACATTATAACCTTCATGAATTTAAGATTCACAGCAGGGCTGTTGCATTAAAGTATGTTAGTTTCATCCAGATGTATCTGATAAATGAGGAACTGAATGTAGATGGAAGATACTCGACTTTGTGGAGCCTTTCTATGCTTTTATGTTGTTTCCTCTCCTTCAGGGTGTTAAAGGTTCTTGTGCATGTAAAAGATCTTGAAAGTTAAAAGGGTCAAAGTCCACACCAACAGACGCTCCTCTCTCCAACAGAAAACACTGCTCCTGAAAGTAGTCCCGCCTTTAATTCACTTTGTGACATCACACTACCAAACAGTTGGTATTTGACAACATAGCAATGAGACTCAACAACAATCAACACAGCCAAATATTAAGGAAATACAGGCACAGGAACTGATGATCGAGAGGAACTATTTCTGTAGTTTATACATCAGTTTTTAGAAAAATCTGTTTTTTCAACAGAAAAAGTTATCTGGTTGAAAATTCTTCTTCTCACATCTACATGTCTCCTAAAGTCAAGTCTAAAAAATGTAAAATCTAGGGATACGAGTTATTTCCATTTGAAAAACTTTAAAGGGGCTCTGTGAAACTTCTGTGTTGTGCTGACAGCTGGTCATTAGTTTATGTTAGCAGACTCGATTTTCAAGTTAATGTTGGCTCTCTGCGAGTCACTGAGACGAGGCATGTGAAATGCAAAAAGGTCCATCAATAAGAAATCCAGCGTCCAGCTGCATTTAACAACTTCAACACATCGTCCACAGGCTTGTTTAGACAACAGAGAGACGAGGAAGGTTTGTTTTTCATGTCATGTTACAATCAAAAAAGATTCATACATGTAAATTTCCTCAAATTGTGACACAGAGCCCCTTTAACTAGATGTTTCTGACTTCACTGACAAGTTAATTCTCAGTAGATGTGTCAGTATAGTAACTACAGTAATCTTCATACTGGGCCACCACTGGCCTCCTAAATAGTTGTGTTGTTACAGAGCCATGCTCGTACCTGCAGGTGTTAAACTGAGATGTAAGATCAGCACAGAGAAACTTCCTCAGCAGCTTATTAGTGTTTGATTCTGCACAGCGAAAGTCAAACATTCAAGTGAGGGAACAATAACTTTCCTTTTCCTTCCTGAAACCGGCTGATTTAACATTTTTGCCACATATGTCACATGACGCAGCTTGTGACAAAGACTGAGAACTATTTCATGTCAAAGGTTGTTTTTGGCCAATGAGCGAAAGTTGCTCTGACCACAAACGTTCTTACAAAAGCACATAACAGAGGCGTCTACAATAACAACAGACCCAAACTCTCCCTCACAGAGACTACAGCTTTATCATGCAGCAGTAACATGACAGTGTGTGCTGTCGGTACACACAAGCTGATAAAGCAAAGCCTGGCTGTACAAAACATCTGTGTGAAGGTTCACTGATAAACCCAGGGAAAAAGAGTCGGTTTTAAGTCCAAAATCCAAAGTTATGGTGACTGAACATTTTCATTTCCACAATTTATATGGCCAGTCATAAATTACAAGTCAGGAGGAAAAGATAACCAGAGTTTAATTATTAAAAGTACAACAGAGGAAGTAAGACATAACCAGCATATCACATACGGTCAAAACTACAACTGCAGAGATGCACAGTAGTGCAGTAGTAGTTGTGTTGATTTTTTTTAAAAAAAGTCTCCTGAAACATGATGTGAAGTCAGTCTGATGAGTTAGTTGATTGTTAAAAGGTCGATGAGTGAGCTGCGACGTGAATGGTTCAGTGATTACTCTTCCGTCTTAGAGTTTTATTTCCCTGGAAGCGATCGCTCTGTAGATCTCCTCGGTCAGGGGGACGTACGTCTTCTGCTCAGGGTCTAAAAAGTATAAAGGATCTTGGATGTGTGCCGGATTGAATCCCTCCTCCACCAACTTTACTTTCTTCATCTTGAATGTCCCCGTCATCTCCAGGCAGGCCTACGAAACACATATGGATTTTAGAAAACAAACACAGGAGGCACCGCAACTGATCCACATTAATGTTTCCCTGAAAATTCAGTGTTTCCACTATGTTCTTTGAGTCACAGGCAGCTGAAAAGGTTTTCAATGCCGCAGCAATCTCTCGTGGTAACTGTGCAAAAATTAAAAATTACGGGAAAAAGAAGAGCGTTGACATTGGATCTGTAATCAGTATCGACAGATATCCTGAGTTCAACAAGGGCTCAGGTTTAGTTTCAGGACAACTTGGTGTTGTTACAAGAAAAAGTATTCACCAGTATTATCAATGTTATTTTCTTCATTTATAAAAATACACATCTGTCAGTGATTTCATTTGTTTTCATGTCTTCTGTAATGTAAAATTTTCTGCATTATATATTTGATGCATATTGTGATATGAAAAACTCAAACGACCTTTTCCCAGGTCGACAATGAGCTTTTAAACTCAATAAATGTTTTCTTATTATCTTCGACTGATTATCACTTCTAGCCTCCTTTTGTCAGAATAATAAATGAACTAAAATGACACTCAGTAGAGTGTATACCTCCGCCAAGGCTCTATATGACTCTAAATTTTAAACCACCCAGAAATACTTAAGCATGATTTCAGCTCACCAGATCCAGGATCAATCAATCAATCAATCAATCTTCATTTGAAGAGCACCAATTCAATACAAAAGTCTTCTCATGACACTCAAGTCCAAATTGAGCAGGTCTGGACCGACTCCTTGATTAGTTTATTTACAGAGACCCAACATTTCCCCCATGAGCAAGCACTTGGTGACAGTGAAAAAACATTTAACATCAACAGGATCTGCATCCAAGTTTTGTGGAAATCCGTTAAGTATTTTTTAAGTAACCCTGCTGACAAACCGACAAACGGACACGAGTGAAAACATAACCGACTTGACGGAGGTAATAAAAAGCTGAGAGGATTAGGATTAGTGTCTGCTGTTTTCCTCACCAGCTGCATTCACCACCAACAACCGCCACCAAGAAGGAGGGGAGGCTCGTGTGTTAAACGAGAGATAAAATCAATCATTACTGCTCGTAGCGGCCAGTGTAAACCAAAGACTCACGACTAAACTGTTTTATAACACCAAAGAGAAAAAAGCGGCGGTACAACCACAGCGATAAAACAGCATTCACGTGTTAAATAATGGTAAACAACAAATCTTATACTTGATATTCTGATGTCCCAGTCCTGAAGGCACCATCTCTCTCACACCGGTGTATACTGACACGAGTTTTAACTCATCTTGTTGTGACTCTTTGGGTTGAACGTCAGACTCATTAAGTGGACACAGTTTGAGGGTCTTTAAGTGAATGAATCAACCTGAAATCTTAAAAGTGAGGAGACAAAAATTGGATTTTGAAATCAAGCAGATCAAGAAAGAAAATGTCCGATCGATGCATCCCTTCAACACAAGACCATCTTTTTATAAATAGTGCATTAAGCGACAATCAAACTCTACCAGCTAGTCTGGTTTCAGGAAGTGACATGAAGTGAGCAAACAGGTTTAGCAAAATACAAATGAGGTACAACTCAACGCTCAGTTTCATGTTCAAGGCTGCAGGAAGAAACAGACGTGCACAGCAAATCCTTTTTTTCTTTACCTGAATCCGAACGAATCGAGGTCTTGCGTAAGCTGGGAGGTAGTTGACGACCTGCTTGTAGGCGCCCGAACAGTCAAAATCTTCTCCTTCTCTCAAAATGACAGCTGCCATGCCGATCCGACCCTCGTGACCTGTTCAGACAATTCAGTTAAATACGCACAGAAAATATGCAAAACGCACAGAAATCTATCTGTGACTTGATCTTCCTCATCCATTCCTATTATTAGGTCTGTAAAACGTGGTGTAACATTTCTGCAGGACTATTTCTGACATCAGTGTTGTTACCTTCAACTTTAACACCGTAGACATTCGCCTCCAGAACGCACTGAACCATCGTGAGGATGTCTGCAACCTCTGATGTGGCGACGTTCTCTCCTTTCCATCTGTGACGACAAACAAAGAAAAATAAGTCAAAAGAAATCATGTTTAACATGTCGGTTGATTTAAAAAGATAACCTCAGCTTCGTACCCTTAAATGAAGCGGAACAATTATAAAAACAAGTGTAGCTTTTACTGTTTCTGCTGTCCGACGCACACATTAAATATTGCTTCAGTCAAAAAGATAAACCAACAAACACACAAAATGAGTCACAACTTGCCTGAAAGTGTCACCGACTCGATCCTGAAAGTAGACAAAGTTTTCCTCATCAAACCGAAGCAAATCTCCAGTGTTGAAGTACAAGTCGCCTTTTTTCAACACGTCGCGAAGCCTCTTCTTCTCGGTCTGTTGCTTGTTGCCAGCGTACCCAACGAAGGGAGACCTCAGAGTGACCTTTCCAACCAAAAGTCCCGTCTCACCTGACAAGGAGACGCATGAAGAATGCACATTAGTTTTCCCAAGACCCAAAGTGACACCTTCGACAATCAAAGCCCGACCATATTACATTTCCAAGATGGAACCAGTTTGCGTTTGGCATTTTTCTCAATGAAAAAAAACTGATTATCAGCATATTTGTCATGATTTTTCAGTCACTTAATAGTTAGACACTATAGGACAACATAATTGGCACTGCTGCCCGTGATACACAGGAACGTTTCCACCTTTGAAAGTGACCCACCTCTGGCTGCCTCGATGCACAGACCCTCAGAGTTCCTGACAGGCTCCTCCTTCTCAATGTCAAACTTGATCAAAGTGTAGGGGAAGAAAAACTAGAGAGAAGAAACAAAAAGTTAATCAGTTAACAGTGTACTTGAATGTTTATGAATAACAGCCTACAGCTGAGGAAGTTTAGATTTGCTGATTTAACAAAAGTTTAAAGCCATGCTAGTAGCTCTCTGAGGACAGGCATAGACACAACAGTGCTCTGAGCTAAATGCTAACGTCAGCATCAGGTGTAAACGCATTAATTTGTGGACTATCGTTTTAAAGACTCAAGTTTGGCATTATGGCCGTCGCCGTCTTGGTGTTCTGGAGCCAGAAGTGACCATATTTGGACGAAGGGGTGAGGCTGGAGGACACGCATCGCTATGCCTCTATCTTCAATTGTGGTTTGAAGACGGTATGATGCAGCAACACTGAGCTAGAGAAAGATTTCCCCGAGGGGACAATAAAGTATATCGTATGATCATGTCGTATCATAGTATTGTATTGAATCGTACTGTATTGTATCTTCATATCGTTTCATCGTAACGTATTGAATCGAATCGTACCGTACCGTACTGTATCATATTATACCGTATCACTTACTTATTGGTTTCACTTCTCAAACCCAGAATTCCCATCCACTCTTTATACAAAGCCTATGGTCAGCATGCTAATGTTTAGCAAGCAAGTTAAAAATATCCAACATTTTAGTTTAGCATATGCTAACACTTGATTGCTAGCACCAAACACAACACGCAGCTGTGGGAATGTTGAGGGTATTCGGTCATAAAGCAAAGGTTTGAATACATTGAGTTTTTGACCTGATGATGGATCTAGAGAAAAAGTTTAAGAATCGCCAACATAATAACAATTCATTCAATTTCAGTCCTGGACTGACACACTGACATTACTATCCTTAAAGCAGTCCTGCTATAAAAACAAACCTTTTCCTCTACTCACCCTGTGGACAAAATTGACTCTCCCAACTGCACCGATCTTGGACGTGTAATTGATGAAGCCGATGTTTCCCTCTGTGGCAGCGTACAGCTCCCTGACGTGAATGTTCCCGAAGCGATTTAGGAACTCTGACCAAATGTCTGTTCGGACCCCATTGCCGATGGCGAATTTCACTTTGTGGTTCTTCTCGTTGTCTTTCTGCAAAGAGCCACATCAACTCAGATTAAAAAACAGACCAGGACGATACTTAATTTATTTAACCGAAGCAAGTCGGGATCCTTTTTACCTTGGGAGAGTTGCAGAGGTAGCGCATTGTTTCACCAATGTACTGCATCACTGTCACATCATGCTTCCTGCAGTCGTCCCAGAACTGAGAGGCAGAGAACTTTCTCCTCAGGAAAATGGTCATACCTGCATCATAAAGCACAGACGTTATCTGAGTGTAAACATATACAACCACTTCTGCAGTAACCCAAACCAGGTGTGTCAGTGCTTTAGTTCTTTAAGGATCAAGAAGGTTATTACCTCTCTCGATGGCTCCGGCCATCCCGATGAGGAAGCCTGCACTGTGATAGAGAGGTAGGTTGATGTAGAAGATGTCATCTGCTGTGATTCCACATGCCGCCTGGATGAAGGAGGCCGCCCAAACCCTCTCATGGGTGACAACAGCTGCTTTAGGCAAACCTGCCGAGGTCAAAATAATAAATCACCTCATGTTCTTCAACACAGCAGCTACAGTTAGTATCAAGTATCAAAACATCCACAGAGACTTCTCAAGTGTCGGTTCCTGGTATGTTTATGCGTTCTTTAAAGCTGCTCTAAGAATTAACGAAGACACTGATGGCTTTTTAAAAGGTGCAATATGTAAGAATTGGTCACCTGTAACTGCTAGTTATATACAGTTAGCTCAGTTAGCCGTGCAGCTAGCGGTCAAGACTTGGAGCTGAGCGCACAAGGGAAGTGTTGGTGTTTACACAGCTAGCACAGGAGCTTTGGACGCGGGCAGGACGGGGCTAGCTGGTTAGCATGCTAACTTCAGTAGATGTCCGCAGCACAATACGCAGACGTCTTAACGTCAAAACTGTTATTTCTTCATATTCTGTTGTATTTTTGTTAATTTTTGAATGTCTTCAACTAAAATTCGTACATACAGCACCTTCAGCAGCTTTATGCAACTTTTTGACCTTAAAATAACAGCTTCAACTTCAACACACAAGTTTTCAACACATAACACTGTTATGATGTAATGAGTTTTGTTTGTAGTTAGCACCTTCATTACATCTGACAAACAGTTACAGAGCTGGGATTTGAATTTACGACAGTGGTGTTGCACTCAAACTGTGGGGGGCGCTAAACCACACAAAATGCCAATTTCTACATAATGTTGCGAAGATTAAAATTCTCTGAAGTATCTGATCAAACACAAACTACAAAGAATTTTGTTCACTTACTGTAATCAAGCTTTCGTTTCCGTCACATTTTCATTAAAAAGCACACATATAACTACGGCATAGTATGATAATTACTCAAAAATACAGTGACTAAGAATGGCATCTACATTTTCAGTTGTCAACCAGGAAACCACTTATAAAAGTCAGTGTCGAGCCCTGCCATTTCCATCATACGCTGATAATATGTTACTGTTTATAGCTTGTTGCACTGACCCCAAGTGCTCGCAGAAAACAATAAATCCAGCACATAATAAAGCTAAATATACCACTCATTTCTACACACATCACCCTGAAGACCTTACATTACAAACCTTAGAAACATTTTTTTTTTTTTTACAGCCACTCTTCAAGTCTACGGTGACATCATACCACTGCTTCTGATTGTTTTAATCAAAAGGTTTTTGGCACTAACGTTTCAGTCCCTACAAATCTGTGATAGACTGCATTACTTTTAGCTAGTTGTAAACAAATGTACAACTAAGTATAACTTCCATGATGTCAGTCTGGACTTTCCTGGCATACCTGTGGTGCCTGACGTGTAGATGTAGAGGGCAGTGCTCCTGATGTTGACATTGGCTCTGAGGTCCTTGGACAGTGGCTCATCTGAGGCCACGGAGATCTTGTCCAGTAAAGTGTTGATTCCCTGGACGCTGCAGGTCTCTGACAGGAGGTACACAGTGATACCCTGCTCTCTCAGCGTCGGGAGAACCTCCTCCACGGCGTCCTGCAGCTCTGCAAACACAGAGAGGCATTCAGCTCTACACAATACGTCGGAGTGCTGGGTTGCGCAATGCAGCTGGAGGCCTGTATCATGTTGCCTCAGGTCCCTATGGCACACGAGCACATGGTGCAGACTCCATGAGAGTGGGGAGGTTTCAGATTGCAATGCTCTTTTTGTCTACCTCAAATGACCTAATTCATCGAGACTGAATTTAAAGCACACTGACTGAAACCATGTGGGAAAGTAAATGGGTTAGTTCTTTGTGTGAGAAGACATTTGTTGAGGAAGCTGTCGGATGATGGCGTCACATGAGATCATATGGCAAACATTTATTTTCTGGTCTGAATTCTTTTGAACGCTCACCTCGCTCTGGTTTTAAAATCAGGGATTGATACGAATTAACAGAACAGAGGAGAGATCAAACATTCGAACATGTGGTAACTGTTGTGTTATCTAAGTCTTTGTTTATCCTGTGGAGATTAGCATTATCAGCTGTCGTCTTCGTCATACTGTGGTGCAATCAACACATAGTGGTTCCCTGCTCTCATGTGTGAATGTCTCACTGATACATATAGAAACACTAGTTTATTTCATGTATGTTATTTCACCTTTATTTTACCAGGAAGTCCAACTGAGATCAAGATGTCTTTTACACGCAAAACCATATTTTTAGGTTATTATGCAACAACCGGTCTAATTTTGACATTTGGGTAGTGAATTGTATGTTTTGTGTGTGTGTGGACTGTGTGTGGATTTTTTTTTCATATGCTCAGATTCAGACAACTTTATTAATCCCTGTTTGAACAGCTTGCCGTGCACACATACTAGAACATACAGTAAGATGGAGACACACTAGACAAGAGAGGCCTCTCAAAAAGAAAAAATCTTATCTTCTTCATTTCATCCATACTTCTCACTGCCAGTGCAGATTAACACAAACTAAAACAAACTAAAAACAAAAGTTGTTCAGAACTGTCAAAATCTTTTGCTTTACTCGTAACATGTGGCCTGATAACTGAAAACTCAGACCTGTTGATTCAGTTTAAGTGACAGTATCACAATCGTCACTACAAATTACTACATTTAATACACTTGGGTAGTTTAATGCAGTAATTTCACCATAAAAGCAGAATATGAACTGAAATGATAAGAGCATTTTGAGGCATTCTTGAGGTTCTGTGTCAAAATCTAGTTTTAAACACTTGAATATTTCAGTTTATTCTGTGTTATGTGTGTTATAATCACATTATAAGGCAGAGTAGTGCTGGATAATGTGTAGGTCTAGTTTGTTTGTTCCTGTTGGACAAGAAAATATACATTTTAATTAAACTACCACGTGCGGTGTGTTTCTTCTGAAGGCGACTGGGAACAGAAAAGATACACCGTGACACAAACAGGCCTCAGTCTGGGTTAAAGTTCATTTTGGGGCAGGTCACCTCATAGTGACTCATGTTGTCAGCTTATTAAATCATTGTATGTGTACATTTCATTTTGAAACAATCACAATGCCTGCGAGCTGACAAACTCATCAAGGACAACACAATTTCATACTGTTTTACTTTGTTTACATGTGGCGGACCCTGCCACCTTTCTAGCTTCAAACAGTGTTCTGGGGACCTTATTTTCCTCTGAGGACAGCTCGTTTATTCAGTTAAGTATAACATAATTTTTTCTGAGTTTGTATTTCTACCTAATTAATATTTAAAATATTACAATTCTGAGTCTGGTTTCTTCTCTAAAACTACATAGTGCCCCTTTAAAAAATATATATAAACAAACACATATACAGTACTGCTACATTACAGGTATACGTTCTTAACTTTAAATCCTGCTTAAATAAAAGCACACAGGTATTATCAGCAAAATGTACTAAAAAGTATCAAAAGTAAAAGTACTCAGTCTTGACAATTGGCGCCTGTGACTGATATATTAGTACATGTTATTATAAGATTATTAACAGTGATGCATCAGTGTGAGCTTCATTTGGTAGTTTACTTCAGTCTTCAGAAGGTCACAAGATAAATCTGTGGGAGCCGTGAGATTATCTTATATTGTTATCATGACACGACACTGGGGTATCTTTATACTGTGTCATAAGTGTTGTTTTTCACCTGGTTTTAAAGGCCGAGTTACAGTAAAGTGATGTGATTTTCTGAATTTACCAGACTGTTATACGTGCCTTTACGCACTTTGTCATTATATCGTCGTTACTGATGATTATTTGTCAAAAATCTCATTGTGTTAATATTTGATATCAAGGTATCTGGTCAAAGATATTGTGATATTTGACTTTGTCGCCCACTCAGAGCATTTATGAAGTGCTTTAGATGAAGGTTGTGTATCGCAATACAGCCTGAAAATATTGCAATATCGTCGTCCAGCCCTGTGCTCCACACGTTTGTACCCATTTGAAATATTCTTTAATGTTTGTTTTAGGTGAATTATTAGAGTTTGACCTCTTTCTGCCTCAAACACTGTTTTAATTCAAGCTGAGAAGAAAGAGAAATGTCTCTTTGATGGACGTGATAACGACTCATTCACAACACGGATGAAGCGTCACTTTTCCGCTACAGATTTCCCTGAATATCGATCCCTGCTCCCATTCACACACGACCTCATGCTGGAAATGTTCCTGAACATTTCAGGGATGCACTGCACGTGTGAGAGGATGGGATGTGGTTACAAGTACAGTACTTAAGTACAATTGTGAGGTACCTGTGCTGTAGTTGAGTATTTACATTTTCTTCTGATATATACGTCTACTCCACTACATTGTAAAGGCAAATATTGTACTTTTACTTCGTACTTTATTTGATAACTTAAGTTACTAGTTACTTTGCAAATTACGTGGCACATATTCTTTTAATTCATTTATTCTTTATGCAATCAGATTAAAAACACTGATTCTGATACTTCTGATAAAAAGCTGAATATCAGATCTGATAAACTGCGAGGTGCGAGGTATACATAGTGATGGAATGTAACTAAGTACATGTACTTAAGTACAGTGTTGAGGTACTTGTACTTAGTATACTTCAACTTCACTACATTTTGGAGGCAAATATTGTACTTTTTACTCCACAAAATGTTTATGATAACTTTAGTTACTAGTTACTTTTTCAGAAAATTACTTTAGACACTACATTTAATATCAGATACTAAAAGACTTTTACTCAAGTACTTTTCATATGGCCGACTTCCACTCAAAGCATCACAGTCTCTTTACTTTTTCTCAAGTATGACCATAAGGTATTTTTTTGACGACACTGAGTATACAGTATATCTATACATGTAAATATTCATAATAACTTTAACTTGTACATTTTGTGCTTTTTACCACACTGGAAACGAAACAAGGAGCCCCAGTTAGGTGCTGCTTCTTTGTGAGGAGTCACATGTTGCTGGGAAAATCACTGGTTTGATCTTTAACTGTGTGTTGCAGATTTTTAAAATCTCAATTTAAAAGTTTAAAATCTTACTTTGAAAAAGTTACTACACCTTTCAAGTGAATGATGTGAGGCAAAAAGTGCAACACTCTCTGAAGATGCAACAAAGTTTCAGAGAAAGTTGGGTACATCATCGTCAGTAAGCTGCAGGAGACTTTGCACCTTTGAGCTGCAACACGCGTGTTTCTGCAGGAACATGGTGGCTTACCTGCAGAGGCGATGATCACTTTGGCCCCGCAGCAGGAGAAACAGTGCAGCAGAGACTTGGACCTGATGTTAAAGTTGAGCAGAGCAGCCGGACAGCCCAGCTTGGCCAAAGCGAGCCAAGTCCAAATAAAACTGGGCTCGTTGGCCAGAAACAGGGCGACCGGGTCCCCCTCCTTCAGCCCGGCTGCAGCCTGCAGGGCTCTGGCCACCTTGTTGCTCTGTTTGTCCACTTCGCCATAAGAATAATCTCGACCTTCAAACTTCACGAAGACCTTACTGGGATGCCTCTTCGCTGCATCCAAGAAGCAGTCCAGGATGCTGTAGAAAGGTTTGATTTTCTTGTACTTGACGAGCCTGATTCCCAGTTTGACGCTCCTCAGGATGTACGTGCAGTCCTCGGCTAAGTACGGGAACAGTGTCTTCAGGAAGGACAGGGACAGGATCGCCAGTCCCGCCAGCACAGTGAACCAGATGAACATCTTGCAGAGCAGGACAACACTGCAGGCATCTGTCAGCGAGAGTCTCAGGAGGCAGAAACACAGCGCAGCAGTGATATTTGTGACAAAGTTCAGCTCGGGGCGGTGCTCACCTCCGACCCGCCGACCCCTCCTTCATTCCGGAAAGTTTCCTAGTTGCCAGATCCGCTGTTTCCACATCCACTCTGCGGGTTTTTTTTCACGCCTTGTTTATGTTATTCTCGCGTTGTTTTGTCGCCCTGTTCCCCTATTAAGTCTTTTGATAGAAAAGTGATTACATAAAGTGACAAGCGTGAGAAACACTGCCTTTAAATATGCGACACCTCCAGGTCGCCACAGTAAACTGCAGCTCGTTTCTGCTGATTGTTTTTCTGAATGACATCAAGTGTCGGCAGCAACATGGAGACTGAGCAGTGGGAACAGATCATATGCTGAAGCAGCCTAACGCTCAACTAATGCATGACTCGTGATGAATTAACACATGAACTGGCTGATGTGGCAGGAAGCAGCACCAATCCCTGTTCATTGACACATTAAAGGTGCAATGTGGAATAAATTCATCCAAAACATTCAAAACCAACAAACAATCAAACCTTCAGGGGACGTTCCCTAAAGGTTCTCTGAAGGTTGTATAAAACATAACCTGAAGAGGATCCTCAGGGAACGTGCCTTAAAGGTTCTCTCGAGGTTGCACAAAAATAACCGTAGGGAACCCTGAGGAAATGTTCCCTAAAGGTTCTCTCAGGTTTACACAAAAATAACCTTTATCCAAAGCTCCTGTGCACACTGTGTAAACACCAACACTTCGACTAGCTGCACGGCTAACTGAGCTAACAAGCTAATGGTAGCTGCACACATGCAAAGAGAAGTCAGCAGCAGTTTGAAGTTACACAGGTGGTCATTTCTTTATTGCACATTTAAGTTACTACGACTTACTACGATTAATAGATTATCAGTTAATGAACGTTAACACACATGCATTAATAAACACTACTCAAAATGACTGAGAGATATTTTAGTGTTTTACTTAATTGTTTATCCTGTGACATATCTGAATTTTTATTTTGTGTTCTGTGAATATTTTCGGTCCCTAAAAATAGTTTGAAACATTTTATTTGACTTTCACTGCACATCCATGCACATGCATATGCACCCATATCCCAACATCCCCACGTTTGAAGCTATTTTTTCTTTAATTAAAAATATTCACATATGAATACAACTGCATAAACAAACTTTTATGTAACTGAAACCCAGTCAATTTAATGTATATAATGAAGCCTAAATGTGGATTAACATTCATTAACTGATAACATACCAAGCGTGAACTAATCACATGAAGTCAGAGTAACTTCATCTTTTGTTTACATGAATAACAGATACATCCAACACGCCTGTGGGACTCATAACCTGTTATTCACAGAAACTCCTTACATGGCAACCCGGGTCGTAAATATGCAATCTGAGCCAGCTGTGGGTTCACTCCTCTCTCTGAGCTGCTGTAGTCTGCGGGGAGGAGCCGAGCTACGAGTTATATAGAAAAACACCCGGGGCCCCTCACCTCGGGCTCGGACTGAGACGAGTCTCGGCTCGTGTCGGAAGTGGACGAGCGGTTCCGACTGGGAGCAGGAATGGCGGCTACGCTGTTGATGAAGAGGATGCAGCAGAAAAACAACTGTATGAGATGATGAAGACGTCAGTGTACATTTAAAAGTATAATATCATTCTTTTCAGTGACTGAATGTTACTGAGTACTTGTACTTAAAGACAATTTTGAGGTATTTGAACTTTATTTGAGTATTTCTATTTTCTGCTACTTTATACTTCATTTCATTTCCGTGGAAAATATTCTACTTTTTACTCCACTACATTTACATGATGACTTTAGTTACTAGTTACTTTGCAGATTACACGCTGCATCAGAGCCAAAGTGGCACATTTTGACACACTGATATTAAATAAATGTAATCAGAAAAAAGTGAAAATTGGATCTGATAGTTGGTCAAACCAATAATTGGTCGACCCAGAGTGTTTTATACAACATGTAAATATGTATAATTTACTTTTACTTGTACTTTTGATACTTCATTTCATTTATTGCCAGGAAATAAGAGAAAGAGAAATTCAGCTTAAATATATTAAATATCAGATACTAAAATACTTTTTATAAGTATTATTTGTATGGGTTGTGCTGAATGTAACTGTACTTTACTTGAGTACTTCCATTTTCTGCTACTTTATACTTACACTCCACTACATTTATTTGACTTTAGTTACTTTTCAGATAGTATGCTGTATCAGAGCCAAAGTAGAGCATTTTTTATTGATATTATTGGCAGTCACATTTAAAAATAATCAGTCGACCATTATACAGTATGTAAAAATATTACAAAAATCTACATGTATATATATGTATAATTTGTTTTTACTTGTAGTTTTGATATTTAAGTACATTTAATATCAAATACTTTACAAGTACTATTCATATAGGTGACTTTCACCTATACTAAAGTAATATTTTAACAAGATATCTTTACTTTTACTCAAGTATGACTTTTAGGTGCTTGTGACAACACTGTTGGTATCTGGCTGGATGAATGATTGATTGATTGATTGATTGATTGATTGATTGATTGATTGATTGATCACATTAACACCCTGATCGCATCGTAGCAAGAATTTCTACGATGTGATCAGGGTGATAATGAAGAAGTACAGAGATACAATTAATACATTAAAGCACAAGAGGAAAAAGACTTAAAAGAAAAGTTACATTCTGTTCTTATCTCTCATCTCTAACTGCTCAGCTCCAGAGGCAACACAGCCTGGGTCACCCTGCACCCACCCAGAGGGAGAGAGGAGGGGTTCTGTCCGTGGAGCCGGTCGGTCATATTGATCAGACAACAGTCCACTTTCATATGAAGATTTACTGAAGGTTCATGAAGAATAGTTGCTTTTTCACCATTATGTAATAACAAACCAATTCCATGTCGGAAGAAATGACCAGTAACATTATGTAACTTCTTTACCTTAAAGGTGCACTCTAACTTTAATCAGAAGAGAAAGATCTTTAATGACTGATTTGTTTATGCCTAAACAAATTAAATAAACAAACTCTTAGTTTTCATGACTGAATAAACTGAATAAACAAACTGACCTTAAAGGACAACAAAATGTCATACTGTTTTACTTTGTCTGGCGGACCCTGCCACCCTTTTAGCTTCAAACAGTGTTCTGGGCACCTAATTTTCTCTGAGAACAGCTGGTTTATTCAGTTATAGAAAAGATAAATATTTCTGAGTTTCTGTTATTATCTCATTTATTTTGTAAATATCAAAATTCTGAGTTTGAGTTTCTTCTCTAAAACTACATAGTGCCCCTTTAAAATAACAGCTTCAAAATCATGTTGATGGTACAGTGTCTTGTGACAGGGTGAATGGTGTCTCTGTCTCGATCACTTGTTTCTGCACTATGTAACTTCAGTGAGAGGGTAGGATCACAGCGTTACATTCATATTTACTTCAACACACACGTTTTCAACACTTAACATTGCTACATTACTGTGACGGACCTGGGATTTGTGTTTACGACAATCGTGTTGCACTCACTCATTTGAGAGCGCCAAAACGCACTACATAATGTTGCTTTAATTGATTTTATATTGAAATTATCATTTGAAAGTAGTGAGTACCATTTTTAAACCCACAAGAGCTACAATTTTAATCATAAGTCACACAATTGGACTTTTGTTTACAGCAGGAAAAGCATGGGTGTCATTAGTATCGTTCTACTGGGTCTGTTTCATGTTAGCGTGCCAGCGTCCACAGTGAAGGACAATGGAGCCTTTTTAATGTAATCAAATACAGCTTTGGTTTTCCTGCTTGTTCAAGTCAAAATGTCTGCAATGAAAAAGGCCCCAATTGTAGTTAATCAACATACTGAAAGAAAACAAACTGTTGTTGTGTTGTTTAAAACTACACAAACAAATCTTGAAGATGTTTAATTACATACCTTTTTTACAAGTTTTTCCATCCTGTTGAATCAATATGAATATATTAAATAACTCTGTCTAATTAAATGCAGAATAATACATTAACCTTATGCGTTTATTCAATTATTACACAAAGGGCCGGATCTACTAAAGGTTTGCGTGTATTAAAACGTGTGCAATCTGCTTGCACACGCAAAAAAATGTACAAACTGATTTACTAACGCAAAAAGGGTTGCGTCTGTCAAAGGTGCAAATTAGCGCGTCTGCATTCAGTTAGTACGTTTGCAGCAATGAATATGCAACATGGGGCGTTTACACGCAATTGTGCGTGTTGTGGGTGGAGAAAATGTAAATATATTAATTTAGCACACGCAAAGTGATTTATCAAACCTTAAAGCAATTTTGCTAAAAGAAACTGCGTCTATATTTAACACATCTCAGAGGGAGGTACAAATGGTTTGTATGCGTAATTGCGCACATTTGGCTGCCGTTATTGTTGCAAGAAGGAGACGCCGAAACAATGGAAGGAGATGCCGAGAACGCATTTTTCACCCTCGTGTGAACATTTTTGGGATGAATGAGGAAACTATCATTAGAACATATCGCCTATCCGGCCTTGCCATTTTGGAGCTGTTGGAGGAACTCAGAGCGGATTTGGAGCCAGCTATGAGAAGGAGTCACTCAATGCCTGCAATAACAAAACTCCTTGCAAGTTTACTATTATTATTATATATATATTATTATACGCCAATTTTTCTTTTGTTCTTCTTCTGATGTCTTGGTATCTCCTCTTCACTTCATCCACTGTTCTTCTGTTTTTTCCAACAGCATTAACTTTTTCACAGATTTTCTCCCACTCGGCGTTCACACGGTGTCAGATTCCTTTGCTGCAGCTCACTGAAATGTTTATTTGCTTCCTCTACCAACACTGCTAACTCCAAAGGGTCCAATTTCACTTTGCGCTTTCGCTCTCTCAAACTCGCCATGCTGAAAACCATGAAACACGATACACCCTCATTTAAATAGGCGTGTCTCCAACACGTTTGCACATGTTATTAACGCAATCACTCTTAGTAAATTGCCCGCAAACCGTGGTTCAACCCCACACGCAAATTTCTAGATTGCGCACGCAGATTAGTACAAGCACTTTGGGATCTTAGTAGATCCGGCCCAAACTGTAGAACTTCTATACAGTGTGTTTATTCAGGTTTTCATCATTCAAGTATTATGCTACACAACAGTTTATACACTTTGACTCAATGTGACAGAAAAACTTTGATTTAAATATGACCCTTTACATTGATTTTATGTCACAGAATTCAATGGTAAATGTACATGTAATTAATAAACGTAAAGTCCCTGTCTCAGGCAAATTATTGTTTTGAGTGTATGTAGACCACAGACGGCAAGCAGTTTATCTAAACCTTTTTATGTGAGTTGGCTGAATAACAAAAAGAAACTCTTGGCTGTTCTTACTTTATTTGAGCAGAAATATGTAGAATTTGTGCTTATAATCACCAAAGCATAGCTTGTTTATTAATATGTAAAAAAGCCAGAGGTTACATTTATTTAAAACGTGATTCAATTTATTATTTCCCTGAAATTTTCCAGCACTGAATAGAGGGAGGTACGTAAGAACAAACATTCAGCGATCATACAAGAAGAAATCTGTTGTATACAAGTCAGAGTCTCCGGCTCCTAGCGATATCAGAAAGACCTGAGTTAATTCACAGTCACACAGGTCAAAAGATAAATCACAACAATTCACAAATCACAAATGGCTCAAATGGCTGATGTGTCACAGTACAAACAGGTGGAGGCAAAGACAGCAGCTTTAAATGTTGATCTTCCCTGATGTCACTGAATTGAATATGTCCAGTGTAAGTGGGACGTAATCCTTGCCTTTGTCATCCAGAAAGTAGAGTGGGTCCGTTATTTGATTTGGGTCGAAGCCCTCATTCACCAGCTTCATCTTCATATACTTGAACGTGCCTGTAACGTCCAAGGAACTCTGTAACCAGACACAGTACAATGAGTTATTACAAGGAGGATTAAACGATGCCCCCAATGCAAAGACTGAAGCTGTCAAAATGTTACGCACCTGAATCCTGAGAAAACGTGGCCTTGCGTAGGCCGGCAGGAATTTTTCGACATGTTTAAAAACACCAGCAGAGTCAAAACTCTTTCCTTCCCTCACAGAAACAGCAGCCATGCCAGCTCTCCCCTCCTGACCTGCAAAGTTACAATACATTTTAAATAACAGAAAGCCTGCATTCAAACTGGGTCATTAGACATGATCGTGCACCAAGCAGGAAGGGTACCATCGACAACACTGCATTGTGGGAAATGTAGGATACAGTGTTTTTGGAACTTAGCTGCTAAGGGCATGGATATTTACCTTTGGTTGTGGCACGGCATGTTGTATGAACTAGTTTGTTTGAAGCGTCCCTCAGCCTTCAGTCACCAGTATGCGTAATCTTACTTGTATATGAAGGGATAATTGCGCAGAATAATTTGGGGCGTTGGTGCATGTAAACAGAAAGTGTAATGTTTCGTAGATTCAGTATTGAGTTATACTGTGGGCCACAATTTGTTTGGCCCATTTATTTAATTATATATTTATTACATTTTGCAAATTGGCTCCACTAAAAGTCTGCAGAATTTGTTATTAGCCGTTTCTGATTGAAATGTACCCAAACATGTAATGATAACAATCACTGGAGACAATGATACTGAAGAAAACTTAATGTGTTAATGATGTTCCTGGAATGTGTAAGTCACACTGATAAAAAAAAAAAATATATGTGTCATCTCTCTGTGTCAAGATTTGACTGAATTATGACTCAGAGAAGAAGTGGTACTGGTAATCAGGTCAAAGGTCCAGTGCGAAGGATTTTAAGATTATCTATCAGCAAAAAAATGATTATAATATTCATAATTATGATTTCAGAAGTGAATCAAGGAATAGTTTGTGTTTTCGTTATGTTAAAAAGACTAGAGTAGCCCAGAATGGACAAAACAAACACTGACTCTAGAGAGGGCCTTCAACGTTTTCAGCAGGGGAGGGTGAGATGGTTGCAATCTGCAGCCTCACCGCTAGATACAACTAAATCTGACTCACTCACATTTGTACCAAATCTAAGGCAATTCCCTTGATGTGTATCTGAGATATCACGCTCACAAGGATGGGACGGACAACCTGTAAACATAATGCCTCTGGCGACAGCTGTCGCCGGTGTGGAGGCAAAAAAATGGATTTCCTGCTGTTTTCAGAACAGACACAGATGCATGCACCAGTCTCCATCACTGCACACAGTGTTTTTATCAAGGTGCTGGTCAAATGTTGTTGTTGTTCAGCCAGACATGCGTTTCCACCATGAGTCGCTGACACTTGCCACACTTGGCTATGTGTGTTTGGATCAATTGTTCTGTCAATCAAAGCTCCTGTCTGTTCTCATAGAGACTAAAACGCACAGCACATTCAGGCAGTCCTTATCTACTGGTTAAGTACATTTTGGCTAAAGGTTATGACCAGGACTTTGATCTCACCAGACTGACTGAGTGTACATACTACTGGGAAACTGGGGCAAGTTCAATTTATAGTTTGAGTTGACTTCAGCATGGGACGGACTACCGGCAATCAGTGTGTCTGATCAGTGTGACTACAACAGCCTGATTTACACCGTTTACACTTTGTTGTAACATTTTATTGGTCTAGTTCAACAGATCAGCCATCTGACAGCACGTTTATTTGCAACATGAACGCTGCCTTAAACAAGTGACTGACACAATATAATGTGTGATAGTGAGGCTTCAAAGACTCGACTGAACAGCTTGGACAAAAAAAGAAGTTGAAGAAGATACGTCGGGTTTTAAGACTTTTAAAGACCAAATGATTAATGGAGGTAATAATTGGGAAGATTCATCCATGTTGAAAATAACTGTTGGTTGCAGCCTGTGTTTACACCTCACTTTCTGCTCACACACTTCCCTGCTTGAATTATGACAAAAATAGCAAAGAGAAGACGTGCAGTGAAAATTACCTGGCACTTCAACTCCATACACGTTGGCTTCTTTAATGCAGTCGAGCAGTGCGAGGGCGTCCGCCACCTCAGTTGTAGCCACGTTCTCGCCTTTCCATCTTTTTACAACAAAAAATAAAATACTGTCAAACTGTGTGCACTCAGATTTGACATCTTTAAATTAGGTGGCTGAAACCAAAGTTGAACTCACCTGAAAGTGTCTCCGACTCGATCCTGAAAGTGGATGAAATTGTCGTCATCAACGGTCAGCAGGTCGCCGCTGTTGAAGTAAAGGTCTCCTTTCTTGAGGACATTGTGCATTTTCTTCTTCTCAGTTTGCTGCAGGTCTCTCGCATAACCAAAGAACGGCGTAGTAGCGGTTATTTCACATACCAGAAGTCCAGGCTCACCTATGGAAAGTTAACATAGGAGAGTTGATCTCTGGGCAGTTAAACGTGAGGCACCAGTGTGGTGAGGCATTAATGGAGGCGGTTCATTTTATGGTTTAATGTTCAGCAGAAACCTCAAGTGAAAACATCAACATGAAAACATTCACTGTGCTCAGGGATTGAAAAGTGACAGTGTGGTTAACAACAGTGACTGAGCTGTAAAAAGGGATTTAAGTGTTTTCTTATTGAGCCACAGAATCATCAAACACTTTGCTAAAGTTTCAAACCTGGCAACGGGTTTAGAAACACTAATGTCATTAGTCTGAGCCGCCCCTCCACTTCTAGATAATTTTTTTAGCCATGCTAGCAGCGTCACTCGGTCCAGACTGAAATATCTCAACAACAAATTCATTTTGGCCAATATTTTGTTTCATGGCCACATACATGTATTTAGAAAGTGGCAAGCCCCGGGAATGAAAAATTAAGCCAACATAGAAACCTGGAAAAGTCATTTGAGTTGAATTTTCCTTTCAAGATGACATGATGATAAGTCTTTACTCCACTCCAAATACTTTTTATTTGTGTATTTCTTCATGTGTTTGGCCTGAGAATGTTTAAATTTAGGGCCATTCAGTCTAAATATCATATCCACTGCCCTCCACTCAGTCTTCACACATCTGAAGACTAAGAACAGCTACAGCAGCTGTTTGTTGACGTCAGCTCGGCATTCAATTCAATCTCACCCACGAAGCTGTTTGGTATGGTTTTTCTCCCATAGCACAAGGGAGCTTAAACTTAATTTCATTTTGCAACCGGCTTTTTTAAAATGCTCGTAAAAACGCACAATGCATAACTTTAAATCACACCTCAGGTCCCCATATTCCCTGGAAAAAATGAAAAAAGACGACTTGAGCTCTGTGTCCTCAGTGGTACATACAGCCATGTTACTAACACACCTTTGTCAGCCTCTATGCAGAAACCAGCAGAATCTCTCAGAGGCTTTCCTGCGTCTACGTCGAATTTGATCAGAGCGTACGGGAAAAACCTCTGCAAGATAATACAAGAAACATCCTTTATGCAGTAACAGCTTCGACTTCATAATGTGGAAGAAAACGTGGACCTCTACCTTGTGGAGGAAGGTGTGTCTCCCAATTGCTCCGATCTTGTTGCTGTAATTGATCAGCGAGAAATTCCCTTCTGTCGCTCCATAAAACTCTCTGACAGTAATATTTCCAAACCTGCTGATGAATTCCCTCCAAACATCTGCCCTGATCCCGTTGCCTATTGCAAGTCTCACTTTGTGGCTCCGATCATTGTGTTTCTGTCGGGGAAGGAAATCAGAAGATTGATCTTGAATGTGATGGTCCCATTAATGTAAGAGCTGTGACAGACAGTACATACCTTTGGTGTGCTGCAGATGTAGCGCATGATTTCACCTATGTACTGTATGGCAGTGACGTTGTATTTTCTGCAGTCATCCCAGAACTGAGATGCAGAAAATTTGTTCCTTAAAGCCAGTGTCATACCTACACACAGCAACAAGATGGCAGATGACAAACTTAAAGGATCAGTTTTTTAAAATGTCTCTTTTCATCAACAAATCCATGAAAAGACTGAAGCTACCATGAATTGATCCTACAGACAAATATTGCCCAATATGACCTCTCCTCTGTGCCACACAACTCCACTGTTTTCTGAAAAAACACATTTTAGGATCACTGTGTTCTTTTATTACGATAAACAAGATCTATACGTCTAATATTTAGTCCACAGAGTAATTTGTGTTGCCTGGCTTGAATCTCCTCGACCAACACGTTTGATTTTCTCTTTTGGTCCACGGTTATTACTGACAAAACCCTCATTACATTAGGGGAAATTGCAAAAAGTTGAAAATTGTCTAGTTCCTCAATAAGCAAAGTTTGTTTAATGCCCAGCATCTTTTATGAAATGACCGTAATGTAGGAAAGACTAAATCCAAGTTTAAATCTTTAATCTTAAATTTTTCCCCACCTTCTTTTTTTTTTGCAAAGCAGAGGGAAATTGGAAATACTGAAAGATGGACTTTTTAGGGCCCTGGATTTTTAATCCAAAGGATTTGTTTTTTTCTTACTGGTACTGGCCTGAGGACATCTACAGGAGTCATTGTCATTGGGCCCGCTACTGACAAGAGGCAGTAACAGTGGAAAATTCAGAGCTGTGTCACCCAGTCGGTGTGCAGCAACGAGGCCGGTAAGCTGCACACCCCGACGTGCACAGGGTGCGAGGGCCTACTCAATGCTACTGGCAGCTTTAATTGTTTTTGGTCTTTTTATTGGATGTGGCTGACAATAAGAAAAATAGAGAATAACAGCCGCCTTAACAAAATCACAGATGCTGTTACAACTTTTCCCTCTTAGTTTATCAGACATATAATTGTGTGCGTACCTCTCTCAATGGTTGCGGTGAAACCAACGAAGCCAGCGGAGTGATAAAGAGGGAGGCTATCATACATCACATCTGTGGACTTCACTCCTGCTACAGACGGAAACTTCGACAAGGCCCAAAGTTTGGAATGAGTGACCACTGCTGCTTTAGGTAAACCTGTCAAACAGAGAAACCAGAGGTAAATGTTTCTGTCTCTGTTGAATCCTCGACATTTAACACGTGAAGAAGAAGCTTACCTGTTGTTCCTGATGTGTATATGTAGACTGCTGGACTCCGCATGGTTAAATGTGACCTCAAATCTTTGGATATAGGATCAGAGGAGGCCTGGTTCATCTTGTCTTTGAAGCTCTGCACATCTGCAGTTCTGCATCTGTCAGCCAGGATGAAAACTTTGACCTGCTCCTCCGACAGACTGGGCAGGACCTCCTCCACAGCGTCCTGTAACTCTGGGAGTCAAACCAAGTGCATGATTAAGAATGATGCATCAAAGAACCGATAAATAAAGTGGAAATACTCAAGTAAAGTATCTCAAAAAGGTACTTAATTCCAGTATAATGTTACACCCATGCTGTGCACAGTGTAGGAGGTAGGCTACTTTCCTTCAGCAGCATTTCTTTCTGGTACTAAATGCTCTTCTTACCATCTAAAAACATTGATTAGATGATTACCCAAGTTTCCTGCTATTATGGTGTCAGATTTTCAGGCTCCAAAGAAATGACTCTCTCTTCAGTAGAAAAGACATTTCAACTCCTAAACAACTGACGCAGATGGAGACTTGTCTTGAACCAAAAAAAAGAGCTTAAATGTCTCCATATAGCTTGTCCGGCATAATCCAAGTCTCCTGAAGATCCCAAATTTAAGCTCTCGCACCCAATACAGAAGGTGTAGTAAATGTAGATATTCTGTGAAATGGGCCCCATTCAAAGTTTTACATTTTTCATATATTATAGCATTATTTTTACTGATGGATTCATTTGTAAGCAGTATTTTAGATTGCCAAGGAAACTCATTTTAATAAAACTGTTTTGTAGTTTCACCCATGGGTCATAGGCTACTTTACGTTTTCGCTAACATAGTACTTTGAACAAACTGGCAAACTATAAACACATGTAGTGGAGTACAAAGACGATCTCTTGAAGAGGTCATATTATGCTTTTGGGGGTTTTGCCTTTTCTTTATTGTGTTATGTTAAATTTTTGGGCATGTAAAAGATCTGCAAAGTGAGACAAAGTCCACGCCAGAGGGAGTTACTCTCCCCCACAGAAAACACTGCCTGAAACACCTGGTTTGGAGTCGAGCCTTTACTTCGTAACTTACGTGCGTCACTATGTAATAATCATTATATATACATATATTTATTATAAAATATATACACTCCAGTCAGTCAGCAGACATACAGTTGCTACTGCTGTAGCAGCGTTATTTTAGATCACACTACCTGCCTCGGCATGACCCGCCCTACTCTGCCTCTGATTGGCTACATCCTGCCCTGTGAGGAATTAAATAGTTTTCCATTCAGTAATCAATGTACTGTAAAGACCATATCAGGATGTGAGAGGAGGCATGATCAACCAAACATCAGGGGGTCACTGTTTGGGGAAGAAATGATTAACAACCGTTGTAAAATTATGTAACCCCTACTGTTGTTTTGTAATTGCTTTTTTTTTCATGTATTGTTGTCCATGTCTCCATGTTGTATTTTTGATTCACACATGCTCAAGGAATTAATAAATTAGGTGTATAAACCAATATTCCACTCACAGACATACACACACACACACACACACATTACACACTCACATTTTCTGCTTTTATATTGATGTTATTATTTTTGTTGTAATTATATATAATTTGTTACTATTAGCTTGTTATCACTTTTATGTACTGATTTTTTGTATGTTAATTTTGTGTTTCCTTATAACGTTGTGAAATTTTAACATTATTTAGGTGGAGGCTTCAAATAAGCCCACTGGGTTTTCTGCCTCTCCCTGCACTGTATGTTATTTGTATTCTTTGTCATTCTTTGTGTATTTTTTTTTTAATTGTGCAAAAATAAATAAAAACTAAGGATTGAACAGAGGCGAGATGTCTCACTCTGTAGCTAAAATGGAGCGTTCAAGACACAATGTGAAAAGGGCTGCTGCAGCAATGCACCATATGAGAAAAATAATGTGTTTTTTTGAAAATGTAAGTATGTAAACCTTTCCCACAGGTAACCCCATATAAAAGTATGAACCTGAAAATTAGCATAAGCTGACCTCTTTAAATTGTGTCAATTCTCAAATTTGCACTTCAGAGTAACTCCTGCTCTACAGCTCACTATATGCACGAAATACTGAGGTTTTATTAAGACTTTTGTTCTTTTGTGCACTCAAGTAACAGTGTCTCCACTTATGACATTACTGGAGCAGCTGTGAATGCAAACCTCACCCTCGGCTGCCACCAAAGCTTTGGCCCCGCTGCAGGCGAAGCAGTGCAACAGGCCCCTGGATCTGATGTTGTAGTTGAGGAAAGCAGCGGAGCATCCGATCTTCGCCAGACCCAACCACAGCCACAGAAACATGGGCTCATTCCCGAGGAACAGCGCGGCCGTGTCTCCCTGTTTCAGTCCGCCCTGCAGGAAAACTCTCGCAGCTTTGTTGCTCAGTTCATCCGCCTGCCTGTAGGTGAAAGTCTCATCTTTGAAGAGAAGGAGCGGCTTGTCGGGCTGCAGCTGCACCAGGTCCGAGAACCGGTCCAGAATGAAGTAATTAGTCTGAATGTATTTCAGGATGAGGCGCGATGATTTTAACTTTTTGAGCGCGTGTTGGACATCCTGGAAAAAGTAAGGGAAGCGGGAAAAAAGGGCGAGAAAAAGCACAGCGGCAAACACGATCCAGACCAGCATGTTTCACCTGAGAGGGTCAGCAGAGTGTCTGTCTCTGTGGCAAGTTAGTGCTTGTTCAGGAAAGAAACGTAAAGGGTTATATAGAAAGGAGGAGGAGCAGGAGGAGGAGCACAAAGGGATAACAGAACAGAACAGATTTTTTTAAATCAAGGCTAATCCCATGATTAATTAAAATTATGCCATAAATAGTCGACATTGCTTGAAAAAAAGTAATAATTAGGAGATAAAAAGATGAAATTATGTGATAAATTCACCTTTTATCACTTAATCTTGACTTTTTATCTCCTAATTCTTATTTTGACTTTATCTCTCATACAATCTCTCATCTTCCGCTCTCATACAACAAATACAATATTCCTTCTTAGTTTGCAATAAGATAACATTTATTAAAATTAATTAAAGCAATATATAAAAACAATTTATAATCTATGCACAGCATATCTCAATAACGTCATATAAGACAGTTCAAATATAAAAACACAGACACACTGGAATCCAAATCCTACTGATCCCAGAACACAGAGTGACATAAGCTTTGCATGAATCTTATCTCGCACTCACTTTTGTGCTGCCAGTATCTCTCATTCAGGGTATCACAAGTTAACAATTAGTGGGCAGAGTTACGACTTTTGCCCCGAAAACCTTTTGTATAAATTGCACTTATCCGTGATGTAACTATCACTTCTAAGCACGCACCGTTGCAGAAAAAACACCACTGAAATGACACAGAAGCAAAAACAAAAATGTTTGTTAAATATTATTCACAGCTTTCTTTAAAAAAAACACAGATGTTTTTTTTTCTTTGAGTCTGCGAGACCTGCAGCTGTATTTTTAAAGCTAAACTGAAATGTAAAAAAGGAGTGTGAAAGGCCAAAAGAGAAAAACAAATATTTATAGAACTAAATGTTCTTCTGCTTAAATCAATCTCTTGTCTGTGGTGAGATTATATCGACCAGAGAGACAAAATGAAACAGAGTTAAGGCAATAGTTTGATATTTTGGGAAAAACATATACCATCTTGTTGAGAGTTAAATGAGAAGATCGATCTCAGTGGTGCATAGAGTTTCACCGGTGGCGTTTCCAGTCTTTATGCTAAGCTAAGCTAAACATTTTCTGGCTGTAGCTTCAAATTTACTCCACAGACATGAGCTCTTATCATCCAACTCAAATCAGCAATGCAAATAATCTCCCAATATGTCAAACTCTTCCTTCAACAATGTTAATGTAACACACAAACACGCGACTATGACGGTTCTACATCATGTAAACTTTATACACTGTTTTAAAAAGGCACTGTTCGGTGAGTGAACTGAAACTGTCGGGTCAGTTTTAAGCTCATCACCTTCACTTCATCATTTCTGTTGGTAGAACGGGCTATCAAAGCCGCTGTCCTGCTGTCGCTGTCTCAGCTCGGAGAACAGAGGCCTTGAACAAACTCCATGCTGTTTCTCCGCCTCAGAGCCAGGAGTGGGCTCTCTGTGGGTGCTCATCTTTGCATGGTTCAAGGTCTGGGTGTGAGGCGTCTTCTTGGCGATTTCATTATAAACCGTCACGTCGGAAACATTCGGGGTGAGGCCACCAAACTCTCCCAGGTCACTGTCTGATGCAGCAGAGACAGAGAACGGCTTCACTGGTTCGACTTTCCTTCCTGAGTAGCAGAGTCTGGAAACCTGGAAGCCCGTGTCTGAGTCACTGCTGGTCATACTCCAGTCGGTGCGTTTCTCATCTCTGACAGGAGCCTCCTGGATGAGGAAGGGTTTGTTCTTTCGCTCAGAGTTGGGCTGGTTGTCCACTCCCTGCGGGTACAGCTCTCTGTTTTTACTCCTCACAGACACACTGACAAAATCTACCTGGGATGGTGAAGTCATCTCTTGGGAAGGTTTGTAAGAGCGGAGGTGTTTGTGAGCAGCTGATTGAGGTTTCAGCCCTGCATCTGCTGAGGCCGCCTCCTTCCCAGAAGCAGAAACGTCCTGGTGATTCAAAGGTTTAGTTCTTGCTGCAGCATTTTTTTTCTGCTCTAAATCAGCAGAAGTCCTTTCCCTGTTGGATCGCTCCTCTGGCCTTATGTCAGGAAGCTCAGGAATCTCAGGAAGTGTTGATGGGTTATTACTGCAACCTGCGTGTCCACCTGGAGGTAACACAGCTGGCAAACCACCTGCCAATACAAACCACCAATTTAAACAACACTGATATTTTGAAACAAACACAAAATCGACAGTAGAGCAGTTCTGATCAACAGGACTCACTTTGTAAACTGAAGTTCTTTACAGATTTACTTTTGATAGGCGTCTCCAGCACTTTAGCCATGGCCGCCAGCTTGCTCGCCGCATTCATTATTTTCTTCTCAGCCCTGCAGAGGACAGGAAGATCGATACAATTAGCCTGAGGAGCCATGATGAAGCAGGCAAACAAGTTTAGAACAATTACGGCTTCTTGCCCTGTAGTCTTTCCTCCGTCCTCCAGTAACTCCTGCAGACAGGTCAGATAATAGCGCCGCATCTTTCTGGCAGTGTCCTGCCTTTCCCTCTGCACCTCCTTGCGGATCATTTCGGCTGCTCGCTCCCGGCTCTCCTGGAGGTAACGCAGCATGTCTCCTGCCATATAAGACACTGTTATGATCTGTGCTTTTCACTACATGAATGAGAAATTGATTTGGTGACATTTGATGCACAAACACACAAAACATGCCAACCTGCATCAAAAGTAACAAATGCATTGTAGGGTACAGAACATCATATATGGTGCAGAAACATTAATAAACAACATTTTAAATTCAATAGAGCAGCAACAATTAGTCAATTAGACTATTAGTTGTCAACTATTAAATTAATCGCTACCTATTTTGACAATCGATTAATCCTTCTGAGTAATTTCTTAAGAAAAAAATCCAGGGTCCAAAGTCCATATTATCTGATCTCAACTTCTTAAATGTGAATATTAACTTGTTTCTTTTCTCCTTTATGTTAGTTAACTGAATATCTTTTGGATTGTGCACAAAACAAGACATGTGAGGATGTAATTTTGGGCTTTGGGAAACACTGATCAACATTTTTCACCATTTTTTTTAACCAAACAACAAATCAATTAATCGAGAAAATAATGGACAGATTGATCGATCGTTAAAAATGAAAAATAGTTCGTTGGAACCCTTAAATTCACACAGGTATAGTAAAGATCAGCAGCATTACCAACCTCTGATCTTCTCTACGGTCATCAGGTATTGCTGTTTCATCTCCTCGAGTCCTTGCTGAAGACTTTGCTGGTTGTCAGAACTCCTGTAAACAAGAGCAGTTCATTTTTTGGCGTAGTTTTATCATTGTTTATTATTGTTTAAAACAATTTAATTGTTGAAAAACTTGGCGTGTAACAACACACAAACACACAAACCCTGAGGATTCTTTGGCCCTCTTCACTTCTTCTAGCTGCTGCAGATGCTCCTCCTTTGCCTTCTGTAAGCTGCTCTCATGCTCATCTACAATAAACAGTGTTGTAGACCATCAACACAGACATACAGATACGGTGCAGGTTGAGTTAATTTGCTCAAATGACATTTAAGAAACATTTTTGTTCCAGTAAAATACCTTTTAGCTGCTTCAGGGCAGTTTTGTGCTCTCGAACGCTGTGCTGCAGTTGTCGACAGGCTTTCTCCAAGTGTCTCTGGAGCTCCTGATTCTTCTTCTGCAGGTTACTTACAGTCTCAGCGCACTCCTTCCTACAACGAGCCTGTTCCTTCCGCTGGGACAAAGAGTCTGGAGGACAGTAGGACAAAATCATCATGAAAACTTGTCAATGGGCGCATGATATAGTCTAACCAAAACAATTAATACTGCATGTTTTATGGATTTAAGATTTTATAATGCTCAGCTAGGGATGGGACAATATAACATTTTATTGCAGGTGATGTTATAAAAACACTCGGCACAAGTTAATCCTGGTGAATTTCCATTATTTGGATTATTGTGAACATCCTCACGAGTGTCTTGAAAAAGCTGTCCATCTCCATAACGTAAAGTCTGACACCGATTTCCTCATTTATTTTGAATTGCCAACGGGGGAGCCTGCCTCTTTCCAGTCATTCCAAAAGAACAGTTTGTTTGCTTTTCATGAAAAAAGGATGTTAACTAAAAAAAAATATGTGATGGATTAAAAACATTTGATTCTTAACAAAAATGTCAGGTAAGTGATTTCAGTATGTTTAAGAGCAATTTTAAGAGTTTTAAACACATTTTGATGATATCATGACATGAAATTTAAAAATCGTTCCAGCTTAGTGAAGAGACAATAATAGCGTGTTACATACTTTGCATTCTGTCCATTTCTCTCTCATGCTGTTGCTGTGTTTCTTTTAACACACGGCCCAGTCTCTCCTCACTTATCTGCGGGGCATAAATGAAGCCATAAAGGAAAAGGCAACTCGGACACATTGTACCACAGAAAAGACAGAATATAATAAAAAAAGCACATTCAGACAAAAGGTCATTTTAAACTACATCATGGGAGTACTTTTCGTGATAAAGGAAAATGACAGGCTGTCCCCACACTGTTGCATTCATAAAAACTTGGGAGATTGAAGTTTCAGTGTGTGGGCAGCCTTTTTTTCCCTTGTTGCCGTTATCGTTGTAAACCCAACTGCGGTTGGATGTAATCATTTGCTTTGAGTACTTGTGTTGCAACACGGTAACCTTATTCTTATGTGACCGAGTAAATGGATCACTGAGCAGAGCCGGTCATTCTACATGAAATCACTTAATCTTTAGACAATGGATAATCCAACATTAACTCACTTTTTTCCATTCCTTCTTAGCTTGAGTTACTGCTCTGTTGACTATGTCTCTGCAGGATGTTTGGATGATTTGTGTTATTGTGCCCTCTGACGTGGACCCGCTGGTACTCCTGATGTCTTCAGCGCCCTGCTGATCTGTTTTGGGATCCCTGAGAAGTTGTGCCTGGACCTCTGCCAGACTAGTCCGAAGCTCTGCTCGTAAATCATCTCTCATCTGCTGTCCCTTGGCCTGCTCCTTCTCTGCATGCTGACATCTCCATTCCTCCTCTCGGGCTTCTAGAGTCTGTTGTAGTTTGGCCTCCATCTGCAGGAGCAGCTCCTTCTTCTCGAGGTCTGAGTCCTCTCTGGCCTGCTGCAAAGCCCGCTCCAGCTTTCTGTGTTGCTCTTGGAGCTTGGTTTGGTACACCTGCTCACTGCGGACCTGGATGGCAGAGATCTCCTGTTGTTTGTCTCGGTTCCAGGCCGCTCTCGCCCCGGCCAGCTCAGCCTTCAGCAGGGCAGCCTGCTCTCTCCTCACTTGCTCCAGCCGAGTCTGGAGAGCTGCCACCTCCTCTTGGAGCTCCTCCACTCTCTGGGATCCTGAGCTCTGTTCCTCAAGCTGGTTCTTTTGCTTCTTACACCACTGCCCCTCTGCCTCCCTCAGGGCCTTGGACACCTGACACATACATTTCAAAATACACATTAATAAAAATGAAAAGCCAATTGACAGCAGTTCCCCTTTTTAACTCACAAAGATAAAACCACATCATACCCGTTGTTCTGTCAGTTGTTCTTGTAGTTCTTCCCATTTCTCCCTCTCTGTTTGGAGAGAGGCTTGGTATTCAGGTAATGAAGTCAAATCCTCAATCCAGCGATTGTAGGCCCTTGTTACTGCACCTTCAACCTGAAACACCAGCACATTTATGTCCACTTCTAAATTAGTGAACTCAAGATGAAGGCAAGAAATAGAGCATGTTAGAGAAGTGGTGTGTGACGTAAAAGGAGAAGAAAATCTAAAAGTCTGAGAACGAATAAAAACTTACAGTAAAGCACTTTTGCCAAGTAAACCCCACTGACCTGTTTGGCCATGTCTTCGAGGTGTTTCTCATGTAGCTCTCTCTGGATTCGTTTCCTGGCTTCTTCCACAGCTTTGCGTTTGACTTTGTCAGCTTCCAGCTGCAGCTGCTGTTTCTGGGCACTGAGCCTGGAGTCGACATCCTCAACAGTAATCGTCCCACTGCTGGCCTCAATGTCATCTGCCTGACAGGATGCCTCAGCAGTCTCTCTGTGCTTCTCTCTCCTAGCATCCTCCAGCCTCTGGACCCAAGTCCTCTCCATCTGCAAACAAGCAATACACATTTTCAGGTCTGACATAAAATCACCATTAGGGAGTTGAAGGAGCTGGTCAGACAATTATACCTTATGTAGTTCCTCTTTCCAAGCAGCCTTGGCCGAGGCTACGTGAGCGTCCACCTGCAGCTGGATCTCAGTCTCCTTTTCTTTGGACCAGAGAGCTTTGAGCTGGTTTATTGAAGCCTGATGCTGAGCCTCAAGCTCAGCCCTCAGCTTCTCCACAGCGGTAACACTCTCCTCACTCATGTTTTGCTAAGAACAAAAACAAAATCCTAAATCATATCAGTCCAAAAGTACTCTATGTTGGATACAGGCAACTTCATCACTGCCAAAAAGCGTGCAACAATACCTTAAAAAAACTGTTGTAAAAATGTTATTTACTTCTTACTCTACAATAGTGTATCTGATCTTTTAAATTATGTTTATGGTTTGATGAATGTAAACAACTGCTTGTAAACACATTTTAATACCACACACACCTCATTTTCTCTGATCAAAGCCTCCTCCTTCTCCCTGTTGCGCATGTGTTCTTCCAGCGTGTCCTTCTCCTTGCAGACAGATAAGTAACACTCTTGCACGGCCAACATCTTATCATTGGCCTCAGACAGCTGGGTCCTGTGATGAAGTAATAGCTACTGTAAATGAGCTGCAAAGGTTTCCAGATAACTGAAGTTTTCAGCGGCAGGTACAGAGGACTCACTGTAACTGCCGGAGCTGCTGCTGGTGCTGTTCAGTCAGCTGTTCAACGTGAGCGTCATGTTCCAGCATGAGCTCTGTTCGGATCTGGCTCACCACGTCGTCCCTGTACTGCTGATGTATGCGCTCAGATCTCCATGAAGAAACAGAAACATGTATTAGAATTAGGGCTGAATAATTAACCAAAATATTATCAAAATGTCAAGATACTGCAGTAAATAAATCACAAAAACTTTAAGTTTTTGATAAAGATCAATTGTGAGACAAAACAGCAGGTTTCAACAAAGGTCCTGTAGTGATGTCCTGGCCTACATATCTTATTCTTCAGATGTAAGAAAATGAAAATTGTGAAGCAAAAGTGATCATTTCCACTAGTCGTGAATCATATCACCATCTTAATATCCAAAATAATCTCAATACAATGTTGTGTAGCCCTAATAGGAATACATCATTTAAGGTAAAGAAAAACATTAATATAATCTTATTCCCTCCTTTGTGTCTTACCTCTCAGATGCCTCCTGCTTCTCTTTGTCCAGTTCCTGGATCATCTCCCTCATCTTGCTGCAAAGCTCCCCATTGGCAGACCTCACCTTCTCCTCACTCTGTTTCAGCTCCTTATTCTTCTTTTCTAACAACTAAAGTTTAGATAGAACACTAATGAATATTTTCTTATAGTCAACAGAAAAGGATGTGATCAATATGAAAATAAATTACAACCAACCTCCACTTGTTCCTGTAAGTGTTGTTTGTCTTCCTGTAGGCTCATAAACTCTTTCTGAGATTCTCCAGTGATGTCTAGACGTTTCATCTGGCTGGTCTCTCTGACCTGTGAACAAAGATTCAGTGTTTTACAGCCATTTATTAATGAGTTATCTTGTGTTTGTACATAGATAAGAGCTTTTTGTATTATTTGTTTTCTTTTTATATCACTGCTGAATACTTTTTGGCAAGAAACATGCATATATAATATATTAATCCTTTTACCTGCATCATTTCCTTTTTCTGGAATTAGAAATCAACTGGGTCAAACTTCTAAATAAAAGCTATGAGATTGCTTGTACAAGTACAGTGTTAAAGCTCGTGTCTGGTCGGGCCCTCACCGAAGAGCTGAGCTTGGCGTCATCTAACTGGGTCTGCAGCTCGTTCACTCGACCCTGACAGAGCTGGAGCTCCTCCTGCAGCTGACTGATCTTCTGCCGCTTCCCCTTCAGACTACTCAGGCAGCGCTGCATCTCCACTCGCAGCAAACGCATAGCTTCATCTTTGGGCAGTTTGGAGTCCGACAGATGAGCCAGGGCAGGACTGGAAATAGGTAAAGTTAGATTTGGATGATTACTGAAAGAAGTGGTGATAAGAAAGTAGAAATACTACAAGGCGCACAGACAAAAAGGACATATAATAACGGTGTACCTGTGAAGCAGGCCATTTTTCCTATTTGTTTTCTTTAATCCTAAATCCACGCAGGATTCAGACAGCTGGTTCTCACAATCACTGGTCAGGTCTAATGCAATAACACCATGTTTCACAGCAGATTCATACAGGGTGATCTGTTCCTTCAAATCAGCCAGATCCTCCTTTAGGATATAAACAAAAAATCAAAGGATTAAATCAAACAATTTAACGCACATACTTTGAGTAATTATGTTTTGAGAGTGGTTTCAGAGAGCGAACCTGTAAGACTTTGTTCATGTTTTCACCCAGTGCCTTGGCTGATTGAGCCTGCTGCAGTTTGATTTGCATCTGAGTTGTCTCCTGCACTGAACCTGGAGGAAACAAAATCACAACAGAGAAGAAAACATTATTTGAAATTGAGTGAATTAAAAGTACACATTTCTCAATATTGTTCTGTGATTTCCTTCCAACACAGGTTTGATCAAGTACATTAAAGACAAACATGTGGCTGCAGTCTATAGTTGCCCCTTTGCTCACTTGTGTGCAGCAGCTTGGCACATTGTTGTTGACTCTCCTCCAGACGCTGAGAGAGGGCGTTAACGACTCTGGCTCTCTCCAGTTGCTCTTCTTCTCTCTGGCGCTCCAGCTGCCTCACCTGCTCTCGTACCCCTTGACAATCATCGATCTGGAAGCAACAGAACAACATCACAGGAGCTCGGTATGTCTGCAGATGACTTAGACGCTACCTGGACATTTGTCTGAATTCAAACTCATCTTCTGGGGATAACTTGTTGATACATTGATTAAATTTCTTTTTGCTGCATCTTGTAACATTTCAGACCTGTTCGTCCAGAGCCTGAGAAGTCGAGTCCAGTTTCTGCTGTAGTGTCAACAGTGCAGAGTCATGCTGCTCCTTCATGACAGTAAGGTCTCTGTCATGCTGCTCCCGTGATCTGGACAGGGTGTCAGAGCGACAAAGCTCCAACATCTGCTGCTTCATGCTGTCCACGGCAGCCTCTGCCACCCTCTGCCTCTTCATGTTCTGCAAAGAAATCAAAGCTACTGTAGACACTAAAATCCAATATCAAAAGTTTCAATGAAGATCTGTTGGCCTGTTTGAGAACACAAATCATAACATTTCAGTGAGGTATTTGTATGATTTCATATCAGATTTTTTTTTAATTCTGTAAAGCAGACATTGTTTTTGTTAGTTTCTTTCTTGCTTACAGATAACCTACTGTACTACAGACTGTCTTGTAGTTTGCTTTAAACAATTAAGATGAGAAGAGGAAAACGGCAGTGTGTCAGTACAGAACCTACCTCCTGGTCTCTCTCCGTAAGGACCTTTACTTGCTGCTCCATTGCCTTCAATTTGTTATGCATTTGAACCTCTCTCTCCCTGGCCTCTTCAACCAATCGACTCGATTCCTTTAGACTTACTGCTAGGCCATCTTTTTCATCTATTGATGATAGAAACAATGAAATTATGTTCACCAGGGCAGCATACCCAGCGAGAGAACAAGGACAGAAAAAGGCCAGCACAGGACCCATTGTGTTTTGTTGCAGATAGTGCAAGCTCTCTTAACAGCCACAAGAGGGCATATACTGTATACTATAAGTCATTGAAGACATATCTCATTTTATTTCCTGTTATCCATCTCAATCAATTCTACTGATTGATATTTAACCAGAGCTTTGGCTTTTAATGGTGCATCAGCAAAACATAGTGAAAAATTATTCTTTAAAAGAGATTGTCCTTCATAACTCTTCAAGACGTGGAGTGAATGATTTGATCGTTCAAAGTAATTTCAAGAACAGCTTAAACTTTAGCTTTTAAATGTATGTAAGAAAAGAGAACAACATTAAATTACAATTTATAAAGTATCACAAACTCGGTATAATCCAATTGCTTTTCATAGGCTATGAACTGAAATAAACAGCACTTCCCACCCCTCATTTGTAGGCAAACTGTTTGACACATACCTTTGGCAATGGCTAACTGATGCTCGACGTATCTCATATTACGCCTTGAATCCTCCAGTTTTCGCTCCAAGTCTTCAATCTGCCTCTGCTGAGCCTTGTTTAAAATCTGCAGCTGGGCAAGCTGCTCCCTATCAGCTGTTTCTGAAACACAGCACAAAATGTATATAAATCACATCAATCACCTTAATTAAACAGCGTGAAGGCATTTTAACTTTCAGCAATGTCATTTGAGAGAGTGAAAGTGACACAATTACACTTGTTCTGGTTGCGTAGTGTTAATGAGTACAGACAAGCAAGGGCTCTGTTTTTAGGTCTTGATGGATAAAAACATCTGAAAAGGTTTGAGTATTAAGGCTGTGTCAGTTACTCACCAATGCCTATCAAAATGACGCTTTTCTTGCAGTCTGGTTGAATTGATCCTTTCATGACACAATAACCTTATAGGCATATTTCTACACAAGGATTTTAAAATTTTCTCAAAGTCTCTTTATAAACAAAATACTGAACCCATGTTTCCAGTCAGATTACCGTCCAGGAGCTCAGGGTAAATGTGTGTTGTCTTGAAGCTGCTGAAAATTAATGCTGAGTTATCACTTTGCTAATTTGAAACAACACTGTTAAACTGTGATTACGTTCCTGATATGTGTAGTTTATATGGCTGGTACATGGACCTTTGCAGCTCATTATTCTAAATTATTTTCAACTATCACAGATCTGCTACTTACACGTCACTATACTACTGTGCCATCAGTCCAGCAGCTACTTAAGTGTGTAAGACTTACGTTGTGTGGAGTCGAGGAATTCTCTTTGCAGATGGTCCAGTTGACCTTCTTGGTGAACGGCCTGCGAGTTAAACATCTTTGGCTGATGAGGGTTGTAGCTGGCCTTGTACTGATCCATTACTCTGTTCCCCTGGACAGACTTTAAGATCAAAATTAAATAAATATAGTTATGTTTAAAATAAAAAAGCACTGTGTTCAATAGCTCAAGAATACAGTTAAAGTTGGACAAATAACTAGAATCTCTTTCTCAAACACACACACCTGTACATCATGCTGATGACTGGTGGTCTGTCAGATAACAAGATGTTAACTTCAAATTATTTAAGAAAAAGGGAAGGTAAAGTATATGTATCACACACAGGGAAGTGTATCTGAAATAAAATGTACAATAAAAATATAAAGAATTAAATAAAAAATAATGGACAATAGACAGCAAGCCTGTCAGTGCAATGAACCATCAGCAACAGTGCTGATATTTTGGTATTCTGCAGTGCCAAAATAGACCAAAAATAAAACTCCACTCACATGAAAATGGTTTCTGGCACTGTCGTGGTCCCCGTAGTTTTGGTTGTCTCTGCGTCCTCCTTCTCCATTGTACACTACACCGTTATTAGCGCCTTGAGGGTATTGTTTAGCCTCATACTCGTCTGTGGAGAAATCACTAGTCTCTGTCGATTTTTCTGTGCCCATGCTGGTGTAGGTATAATCTCCCTGGGTGAACTGATGGTCCTGTGACTGCTGGTTCCACGTATGAGGCAGAGGCTGACTTTGGGGGTGACTACGATGTCCGTTGATCTGAGCAGCTCCATCCTCATAACCGTACTCATCATGAGAGTGTTGATCATAGTCAACCTCATAGTTCTTCAGAGAGACATTGACAGTAATTAGTGATTTTTCTTCCTTTAGAAGTTCAGGAGACAAAAATCTATTAGTGATAACAACCTACCTGTTCATGAGAGGTTGGCCTTGGATGAGCTGACCATTGCTGAGGCCACGTGGACTGTGGGCTGAGTGGCAAAAAAGCATAATTTTATTACAACGCAATCAGAAATGTCTGAGATTTAAACCACACACCAAGAGTTCTCCAAATCTGAGATTACAAATGCGTCATCAGCAACATGTGCTTTACCTGTTGCCAGTTTTTTTATTGCTGCAGGGAGAGTACTCCAGCTCTGGGGAGGAGGAGTCTCGGCTGTCCTCCAGCATGTCATCAGGCAGGTCTGTGAGCAGCTTCTGCAGCTGTGGGAAAAAAAAGAAGAAGAAAAAAAAAAAATCACATGGAAATCAGTCACCAAGGTTGCTCCGCAACCAGGCAGTAAAGTAACACAAATAGAAAAAAAAAACAGCACAGAGACGCAATCACTGACAGCCTGAGAGAAGCATGTGTCAGGGGCAACATTAATAGAGTTTGGACAAAGAGTTTAACCAAAATTGTACCGTCTTGAGAGGAACATGGCTCAGGGAAGTCAATAAAAACATTTTGCGCTGATTTTGGTGTTCCCGATCATTTTGTTCTTGTGTTGTTTTAAAGTATGTACACAACAATTCGAAGCACTGATAACCCTTTTAATCATAAATTAATCAGGCTAGAATTCCCGATTTTCACTAGTTCAAGCTTCCTAAAAGCCAAGATTTGTCACTTTTATGTTTTTTAATCAATCAGTAATGAAATAATCATTAGTTGCTGCCCTATATGAAATAAAGCTCCATTTGTATAATACACTAAATATTCTTTTGGTCGAGACAATCAGACACAAACTGAGAAACAAAACATTTACAAACAAATGTTTCTGTCAAGACATCTCAGCTCATGAAGACACAAAAACAACAATGCAAATCCTCCTCTGTGTCAATAACAGATTGACCAGATTTACAACCAGCTATGTGTGATAGAACAAGGCAGAGCCAGCTGGACTTACTTCGCACAAGGACTGTTGAATATTCCTCAAATCCTCCACTGTGTCCACAACTGAAGGACCCATATTATCCTTTATACGCATTTAACAAAAATTGAGGAGGCACTCCTGTTTCAGCTGTGAAGCAACATGATAACCTCCTAGCCTTATCTTTCTGCAGAGAAGACCTTCTGTGTGAAGCATGCAAAGTGTGCCTGGCATGTTGTCGGCTCCCTGTGGTATTGCTGTGTTTTGCTCCCAAAGAACTCCATTGTTTAGACAAAACATATAGCAATGTGAACTGGAGCAGAAACATTCCAATTACTGGTGGCAAATACTTTCCACTTGACCAACTTCTGTATAATACATAGGCAATGAAAACAAAAATATTCTCAGAATAAATATTCCTTCATAGTCCAATTCTTCTGACTATCGCAGCCCAAAACATTCAAAAACAGTTTCTTCATCTTCACTATAACATCCAAGTGGAGTCAAGCAGAGAAACAAGGTGAGCTAATGGAGAGAAAGTAGGGAAATCACAAGGCAGAGCTGGTTTCTGTGTGACACACCTGGAGGAGGCCTTTTCACTGAGCCAATAATAGCTCAGGTTAACAGATTGTAGGGCGTTAGTAATAACACAGCATGCCTGTCTAGTTGTGAAATAGGCTGCTCTTTTGATATTCAAATGCTGCAAACCTCAAATGCTTCCCCAAGCAACAACAACACTAAGTAGGAAAAACAAATAAGAACATGACAAATACATTTGATGTTAAAAAGGGAGCATGAACAGTTTTATAAATAGACTTCACCTCGACCCCGCATAGCACCAACCACCACCTACCCCCCCCAAAAAGTACTTATATGCACTTGTATGTTCCTACCTTCAGCACTTACATCATAGCACTTATGAAAGGTATCCTTGATAAATAGCAGCTACTTTGCTCTGATGAGGCTGTGAATATTGCTTCTATCTTTTCTACTTTATCAAGGGTGATATGTTGTGGTTTCTTTCATGTGACAAATGTACTTATTGTAAGTCGCTTTGGACAAAAGCGTCTGCTAAATGCCCTAAATGTAAATGTAAATATATCAACATATCAATGTGAGACAAATAATGCCTAAAGCTTGATACATATTACCGAGCTTAGGAAGTAATGGAATACCTGTAACCTGATTATATAATTATTTTTTCTTTTCTCTAGTCTTTATTTGTACTGTATATGTTTGATAGTGAGGTAATCCAACAATAACGTAAAATAATCAAGTTACATTGCTTTATTAATGTGACTTGCATCGTTTTGACTACATTTTTTAACAGATAATTAGTGACTGTATCAGAATACTTTTTTTTTAAAAGTAAGACTCTCAATCCTGCACATTACGGATTATTGTTTAGGGCTACAACTAACATTTATGTTCAGTATAATCACATAATGCTTATCACAACTTCACAGAGCCCAAAGTGACAACCTCAGATTGGTTCCCTTTTCCAATGGTCAGTCCAAAACCCAAAGACTCTTCACTTACTTTCATACATGACAAAGAAAAGCAACAAATCCTCACATTTGCACCTGCAGGAAGCAGCATATGTTTATGAGCATATGTTTGATCTGATTTGTTGGGCAAAGGTTGAAAATGTAACCTAAATGCAACAGTAACGTCATCCAAACAACTTTACAATTCTGTAAAGGTGAAAGTTTATAGCTTATACTGTACCTCTTGCTCTCTTGCATAGTCCTCCTGGTCGTATTCTTCTTCATCATCATGCTGGGTTTGAAGAGCAGCACTATCAAAATCAATAGACATGGTGCAGAGCCTGCAGGTGTAGGTTAGGGTGCCCTGCGAGATGGGAGAAATTACATGCAAACAAGAAAGATATCGTTACGTTAAATATAGGATCACCGTTAACTTTTTTTTGTATTTTTACAAGATATCTATAAGTTCACTGCAGCACTGATTTGAACCAGTCAAACACAGACACACAACGTTAACTTACCTGCTAGCATCAATGGGACAGATGTTGTGCTTAATCCTTTATTTAACGGTTTTAACTACCACTACTGTTTACATCACAAAGCAGTGCAACTAGCTAACCTGAGGTAGCCATGTTAGCTTGTTTTAGCCGCAACGGGCCCGACAAACATCCAAAAAGATGACCTGGCCATGCTTTGGAAACCCCCACAACAAACACGTTTGGTGAAAGGTGTAGATTCGCTGGCCCACGGACAAGTTTAGCGCCAGTTCGCGTGAAATTTGGCCCAGCAGTAAACTTTGTGAGGCGCAAAGCTAACTCAGGCTAGCCGGTAGCACGTCCTCTTTAAGAGCAGCAGACTCGCCCACTTTGAAAACTCGCGCGCATTAGCAGCGCCAAAGCACCGGAGGCTGAACACAAACACACAAACGCACCGACATTAACACGAGTCTGACTCACTACAGTGTACATTAACTCACTAACAGGCGCGTAAACTAGTTTAACATCAAGTCACTGTTACAAGACTTGCATGGCAGAAGCTATATCATAACCATTTATGTTTTTGCTGCCAAACCAGGAACTGAGAAGCTAATCGCGTCCCCATGGTAACAGCTTCTCAAGAGTTATGGGAAATGTAGTCGCCGTCTTCCGCGCAGGTGACGTCATCACGTCACCTGCGCTCCACTGCGTACGTTGAACGGCCACTCCTCCTCCTCCTCCTACAGACACTTCCGTGTTTTGGCCGCTGCAGCAGCCTCAACTGTTTCAGAGTCAGCTCTTTTGTTACAAACAGGAACTAACCAGCACTAAACTGAGACGAACTCGTGATTAAGAACTGATCTCAGTTCAGCGGTTTCCCCTGGTGACAGTCAGCTGATCGTGGCCAGGATATTGGACAAGCTTTGAGCTCTCCAGCCTGAGAACAAGAAGTACATTCATAGTTTTCTTAAACTGGCAGAAATGGCCACGAACCCACCAAAGTTAAGGACCAAGATTGCTGCCAATGAACGGTGAGTAACAGGAAGATATTCTGATGGTCAGTGAGACAGAGGGATGAGGAAACACATGTGTAGCCTGCTCTGTCTGATACTTCATTTCTTCATGTGTAATTCATTACAGGCTGCAAAACCTGAAGAATACTTTTGAGACAAAGCATGGAGAAGCTCCTCTCTTCTATGCATATGCACCAGGACGGGTAAATCTAATAGGTAATGTCATTTTATATAGTAGGTCTACAGTGGATTGTCCATTATAGCAGATGGAGCTCATGTTGCTTTACTTGCCCCAGATACAGTGAACCTCCAGCAACAAATAATATAATGAAAACAAAAAAGAATAGTAATGGAATGTAATTAAGTACTTTTACTTAAGTACGTTACAGTTTTGAGGTATTGCACTTTACCTAAGTATTTCCATTTTCTGACACTTTACACTTCCACTCCACTAAATTCTGGAGGCGACTATTGTACTTTTTACCACGCTACATTTATTTGATAACTTTAGTTACTAGTTACTTTGCAGATTACATGCTGCATCAGAGCCAAAGCACTGCATTTTTAAATCAATGTATTTTAAACTTAGATCGACAATCGTTCATTTATTTTCTTCAAATACTTACAAAGACTTACTCATGTACCATTCATAGGGATAATGTAATTAAAGTAATATTTAAACTTCAGATCTTCTAACCAACTAACTGAAAAGATTAAAAATATTTGGGAAAGTATAATTTAATGGAGGTAAAATAACGTAATTAAAGGATGTTGAATATCAGCTATTTTAGCCCCAAAATTTGGTGGTCTCACCTGCTGTAGAATCCTTTTCATACATCGTTTTTGAATCGATGTTCTCTTATTCGACAGGAGAGCATATCGATTACTGCGGCTATTCTGTTCTTCCGATGGCCATCGAACCAAATATCCTCGCAGCCGTCTCAGTGAACACTTCAGGGACAATCACACTGGCCAACACAAACCCTCAATACAAGTAAGACTTGAACACCCATGATCAATGTTGACTATTTCTTTACATTGTGCTTGTGTAACTAGTTCAGGAGCTTAAAGTGCATGTAAGTTATTGTCTCTGTTTCAGAGTGTTTGTCACTTTGTAGGGATTACTCCGTGTCCTGTTCAGAGGACATCGCCATCGACAGAGAGAATCCAAAATGGCATTATTATTTTCTGTGTGGAGTGAAAGGTATCCAGGTAAGATGTGTGTTTTGTCCTTAGTATTAGTATTCAGTGCTGTAAGTAAACGTCATTTACAATAATCGAATTAACCTTGCTGCTGTTTTTTTTTCTTCACAGGAGAAGTTCGGGATTGCTCAGTTGGCTGGGATGTCATGTGTCGTAGATGGAACCATTCCTCCGAGCTCGGGCCTGTCCAGCTCTAGTGCCTTAGTTTGTTGTGCCGGGCTCGTAACAATGGAGGCAAATCAGAAGTCCCTCTCCAAGGTACAATGATTTATAATTGAAGCATTTCATGTCACGCTCACATAGAGAAAACTGTTATTTAAGTTAACAATGGTGGTAGTTGCCGGTTTCTATCCCTATTTGTTTGCTATGAAAACATGTTAAAATCAGCAAGATCCAGATTTTTTTTAGGATCTGCATCAAATTGTACTCACTTGTAGACAGCGGTGACCTAAATACGCCAGATGTTTTTTCCCATCAAGTTTCCTGAGAAATTAACTAAAATGTCCACAAAACGACCTGTCTTGCAATGTCAAAGGAAAGTGAGAAAAGATTCCTGGATCTGTCCCTTTATCTGGATCCACACCAAATTAATGGGATCTATTCTGGGCTGAGACCCATCCTCCATCCAAGTTTGGTGGAAATCTGTTCAGTAGTTTTTGTGTAATGTTAACGACAAACCAACCAACCAAAAAACAATCAAAGAAAAGGACATGGGTGAAAACATAACCTCCTTTGTGTAGGAAAAAATATAAATATCTGCAAAAAAATAACTATTTGAGGAACAAATGTGACTCATAATGTTCTTCACTTTCTCTCCAATGGTCAATATACAAGTATATTTGTCATTTTCAAATACTCTATTTATTCCTTTTCTCATTATCATCCTCTAGGTGGCGCTTGCTGAGCTATGTGCCAAATGTGAGCGCTATATTGGCACAGAGGGCGGGGGCATGGACCAGTCCATCTCATTCCTGGCAGAGAAGGGAACGGTATGTTTATTTTTTAGGGCGGTTGATCAGGATCACATGGTCATCCAGTCTAATAAAACACTAAGTAAATGTCTAAAAGAAAGCAAGTTCCTACCACATAAGTAGTGATTTCAATAATGGTTTGTTGCTGATGAACCTTTTCTGTGTAGTTAACAGTCACCACTTCTGTTATGAGTTTTATCTTTTGTCTTTCAGGCCAAGCTGATAGAGTTCCAGCCTCTGAGAGCCACTGATGTGAAGCTCCCTGATGGGGCTGTGTTTGTTATCTCCAACTGCTGTGTGGAGATGAACAAAGCTGCTTCTTCTCACTTCAACATCCGTGTGGTGGAGTGTCGCATCGCCACAAAGGTACGGTGATCTTGTACGCTGGCTTTCAACCTGATTCTGGAGTAGTGACGGATGATTTATGGAGGAAAAGTCTCTTTATTGAGATTTTTCAATGTTTGTTTGGTTGTTCGTTTATTACACTTCATATTGCATCTACATCCTGTGATGTGAATCTTCTGCAGGCATCATTTGATTTAAGGGGTCTAACCCAAAACATTTGAATCAGTAAGATCTTGTGCTCTCTTGAGCCTGTCAAGATAAATAATTTGTTTATATACATGAGCAGAAATGTCAAACAGAAATGTTCTAAAATAGATTATCGAGCAACTTTAGCACCATCTGGCATGAATGAACAACTCTCATAGACAAGTTTGATTATGTCTTGCTTCCCTTGTTGCATATTGGACTTAATATATTAATTAATAACCTGCACCTGGGTCACAAAATGCACTTAGTAGAGCACTGCCCACAAACCTTTTTCGCAGTTTTTTGAATATTAAAATCAGACTTGATCTCAAACAAATTCCTGTGAATATCAATGTTATTAAAGTGGAGAGAATTTTTTAAAAACATCATCAAACAGTTGTGTGTGAGTGACTCCATCAGAGCTGGTTAAAAACATGTCTTGGCGCGTGTGTCCTCAGATGCTGGCCCAGGCTCGGGGTCTGGACCCGAGCGGGTTGTTCAAGCTGGCCCAGGTTCAGACGGAGCTGAAGGCCTCCCTGGAGGAGATGCTGGCTCTGGTGGACGAGGTGTTGCATCCGGAGCCGTACAGCCGAGAGGAGATCTGCAAGGTGCTGGGCATCACCTCGGAGCAGTTTTCAACAGAGCTGCTGAGCGCCAACACCCAGCATGGTGAGAAACATCACACAGCGACATCTGTGTATTCATAGCATTTACCATTTAAGATATAGAGTGTTTTTTTAGACTTCTGGTCAGAATGAACAAAAATACCTTTTTAGCTTCTGGTAACCTGTGATAGGCATTTGTCATTTTTGACATTTAATTTATGAAACAAAATAAAAAATGATCAAAAATTGAATGAATAATTAAAATCATAGGTAGTTGCAGCCCCATGTTCTTTGACAAAGAAGTACAATATTCTGATATGAGTCAAAATATGATGATTCTGTTTTTCTGGACTTATATATTTAAGTGACACAAATTTCCAACTATATAAAAAGTGAACAGTAACCAGCCATTACCGAAGCTTTTCTTTTCATATGTGTAAACATCCTCTAACAAGCAACAAATGACTAATGAAAATGCCATGCAATTCAACTCATATTGAGGAATGTGTTAAAAAATACCATGATATTTAATCAGTTACTTTCATCTAGCCCTATGTGAACATCAAGACAACCAAGCATAACGTTTAGCAGGACCAGACAAACTTGACAAACAGCACATCTGCCTCTTCTCTCTCTCAGAGACGCATTTCAAGCTGCACCAGCGAGCCAAGCACGTGTACGGTGAAGCTGCGCGGGTGCTCCAGTTCAAAAGTGTGTGCGACTCTGAACCTGCCGACTCCATACAGCTACTGGGAGACCTGATGAACCAGAGCCATGCGAGCTGCAGAGACCTGTATGAGTGCAGCTGCACTGAACTGGATCAACTAGTGGACATCTGTCTGTGAGTACAGCAAAGTGTCACCTGCGTTGACCTCTAATGCTTTGTATATTTAGTGTCGGTTGGTCACCATCCCTTCCAGATTCTATCCCTCATCCCTCCTAAATTGAATACAGACTTGACAGTTTATCTTATCTCTTGGTTGCAGGAAGTCGGGGGCTGTGGGCTCCCGGCTGACAGGAGCAGGTTGGGGCGGCTGTGCCGTCTCCATGGTTCCTGATGAGAAGGTGGAGTCCTTCTTACAAGCAGTGAGGGAGGCCTACTACCTCCCCGACCCACGCAGAGCAGCGATGGAAAAACAGAGTCTGTTTGTGTCACGACCAGGTGGAGGAGCTGCAGTTTTACTCGAGGAGTGACAGACATCAGGGATGTCTGTTTATACAGCTATCATATAGTCTTAAAAACATGGCTGTGGGGAAATAAATGACATTTTTTCACACTTTCACTTGAAACAGAGAGCACTAGCAAATCACAATGCAAAATGTCCACCTTACTTTGCCGTTTACTTTTACCTCTTTACTTTTTACAGATTATTCTTGAATAATAAGGGCCAAAAATGCATTAACAGTGGTGAATTATTTCTTACAAAGGGAATATGCTTTTTGTGTTGAAACATGTTTATTAGAATCATGAATGTTTGGTGGGTTTGTAATAAATTGATTTGTAAAAGAGGACAAATAAACCAACATCATGTTTAATTTGTGCTGCTGTATGAAATACATCCATCCTTTTTTAATGTACATGATCATGATGCAGAAACAAGGGAGAAAAATCACAAAGAAATAAATAAAATATTTAAAAATAAATATTTTGTGGCTTCACATGTTTCCTCTGGCTGTGATAGAGTGTCGGTGTGAGCTATGGGGAAATCACGCCCTGATTATAAGATCACATGCTGGGCTTGAGCTTCTCCACAGGATCAATTTTCACCTCATTAGAGAGTAGTGATGGTGGAGGCTTGAAGGTCTAAGGCACACGTTACTGTACTGAGACTGACTTTAACAAATGTCCACTGTACTCTGTACACCGTTTTACTCTGTATGTTTTATTCTTTTGATTATTAGAAGCAGCCGGCATCATGTTTGGTAATAACTCAAATGTTGCGCAGCAGCAACAGGGAAAACTGTATTTTAAAGAGGCTAACAGATTCAAGCCATGCATTCTAGTTTTACACAGTTCTTTGAATAATCTCAGGCCAAAGAACCTTCAAATATCAGATAGAAATGCTGTATAATCTGTAACAGGAACCATCCAAGGCACAGCACAGGGAAAACAGTCATTCAGAGTGCGTTCAGTGTATTTAAATCAATAATTAAGTTGTGCTTATCATCATATTCAGCAGCTTTACGTCAGTATTTACAGAGACGCTTGTATTTTAGCGCTTTGTAAGTTCAGACTAGAGTTTCAGTGCATAGGCTTTACAGACGGAAGTTATAAAAGTCTAACTTTGTTTTTGCTTGTCATTGTTATGTGTTTGTCACAGCTAAAGGTTCCTCTTAAGGTTCTGAAATGTCCCAACCTTTCTTTATTAATCATGAACGCCATTAAAATATATAACTGAATCATGGCACCAAGAACTTAAAGATTAGACTGGATCAGTTGACGCAGGACGGCAATTATTTCTTTAACTGTAGCAACTCATGCATAATATTGTCCTAAATGATACCTGCTGCTGTCAAGCTGAGTTTTCACAGTAAACAAATATGTTGCACGTTAAAGATTAAAAACTCTTCCTTGAGATAATCGTACATGTCTCGACGGGCCTTTAACATTCAGTCCACATGATTCACACTAATAAAAAATGAGGTACGTCTGTGTTCACACATAAATTCACTCAAATGAAGGACACTCATACCTTGTGCTTGGTATCCTGCAGTGAGTACAGTATCTGTCAGTGGAGTTCAGTCTCTGTGCTGTTGCTTGGGAGTCTGTTTTGCTCCGTCGCCGCTTTCATCAGAGATGCAGGACACTTCATTCTTTCTCTTCAACATGTTTTCTATCCAGTTTGAGCTGTGTGGCGTTCTTCCAGGGGAGCGAGCAGAAGACACTGTGCTCGTCCTCATGTTTTTGCCCGAGGTGATCAGCTCTCCGTAGCCCTGTTGGTGGGAGAAGGCGTAGGCCGAGCGACGGGAGCTTGTCCTGCGTACTCGCCTCAGGTTCTGCCCCTGAGGTCCTTCCCTCTTTCTGGACTGTTGTAGATGACGAACCTGTCAAAATACAGCAGTGAAAGTAGTAGTACAACAAGGTAAGAATACTCCATTACCATTAAATGTTTTTTATATAAAATCCTGCTTGAAAGTAGGTAAAATTACAGAAGTATTATCAGGAAAATGTACTTTAAGTATCCCCTGTGACTGATATATTATTACTGCTACTGATGCAACAATGTGTAAGCAGTATTTTACCATTGTAGCAGCTCGAGGTGGAGCTAGTTTAAAAGTCTTTAACTGTATTTTATAAGCTGATCATCATTTTTTCTTAACCTGAAATGTAGTAGGCTACAAGTATACAGTAGCATTAAAATGGAAATACTCAAGTAAAGTACAACTACCTCCAAAGTATACTTGACTAAATGCATTTAGTCATGTTTCACAACTGACAGACAACCATGGTAGAAACACTGATGAAGCGTTCACGGACACCTTAAATGCATTAACGTTATTGTACCTTATCCGTTAGAGTTGGGAAGAGGTCTACTCTCAGGAAGCTGACAGCTAAGCCGGGCACAACACACACCACAGTGGTGAGCAGAATCACCAACCACACGCTCGGCTCTGAGAGACAGTTACGTGCCGTGCCTAAAAAAACACACATGTAAATTTATTTAGACTCAACTTCCATGCGTCGGTTTTATTTCTTCACACAAACCCAACTGAGACAAACTTACCTACAAATGGGAAATTACTTGTGAAGATGCCAAACATGCCGTCGCTTTGCATAGCAAATAATATGGCGAAGTACACTGTGATGCTGCCCCATATGAAGAGCTGATTGATAGCTGTCCAGTAGTGTTTGTCGAGTCCAATCTGGGAACAGAAACATGCATCACAATCATCTGTCTCACCGACAGAGCTATTTCTGTCTCCTTTGTTCCGTTTATAATCTTACCTGAACACTTACGACAATGACCAAGGATGTTGCTATGGTGACAGCAAACGCTTGTTGGTCCTCTTTTATCATGACAGAGAAGGCTCCGTAAGGAATGAAGAAGAGCAGGAACGAGGTGCCCATCCCCTGCAGGGTGCACAGGAAAAACTGGCGCTTGTTGAAGAGGAGGTTCTGCTGGCCGGGTTTGTACAGGCACGGGTAGCGAAGGCTGTTCCGGTCATCAACATCCTTCAAGAAAACAAGAGACACTGTGAGTGTTCAGGGATTTGTTATATTATGATATATTGGTAGAAGTAGTGAAGGAAGCGCTTGATGTTAGTTTTTGTATAATGTCGTATATGATATATACGGGTTGAGTCGAGTCAAGTCAAGTCAAGTCAAGTCACTGTTTTTATGATTTGCAATTTGCATTTGTTGTCAGTTTAGTTTTAATGTTTTTTGTCTTGTTCTCAGCATTTTATTGTTCACAAATAATAGGGAGGAAATATTTTTTGGAATGGAGAAGAAAGAAGCAAATAAATTGTGATAAAGTTATTTGTTTTTTGATTTATTACATTTCTTTCACTGAATATCGAATACATAACTATAATACAAATGTGTCATACCTCTTGTTACAACAGGTTAGATGAATTGGTCAATATTATCATTATTAGACAGGTACTAACCTCGTCTTTGCTCTTTGTAAAGACTGGATACTTGACTTGAGTCACATGTCTGTACAAACTGTAGGGTTAGATATTAAGATATCTTTGGGGAGTTTATTAATCATGACATGTTAAAGAGGTCTACAGTGATGAAATATTCACCTGTATGACCTGACAGTATCTTGAAAAGAAAAACAAAAAGTAATGTATAAGATGGCTTCTGGAAAAGGACTTAAGTCCAAAATTAGATATAAAGAGTTTCTTAAAAAAGATATAAGTCAGTGCTTTATTTAACAGTATTACCTGATCAAAAAGTCCCATTGCCAGGACTGGTAGAGACGTATAGACTATATTGAAGAGGGTGATAAACCACTGGTCATACACATTCTGCGGAAAGACAACAGATATATACATGATTAAAAAACTGTGAGGCGGTTTGTGCTCTTATTTCCCGGCTTTTCAAAAGAAAGTATTAGCTGTGTAGCCAAAATCACCAGCCCCATTTCATAGTGAAGTTGCCTGCAAACTGACAGTAGATAAGGCTCTTAAGATGCAAAAAGATGCAATAAGAATAAAGAATAATTTTATTTCCTGTGCAAAATCTCCTTAGCGCCGTTTAAAACCAGATTTACAAGGGGCTTCATGTGCAATAATAATGAATCATAAAACAAAAAAAAGCAATAAAAACATGTAAATCAAGAGCAATAAACAAAAATGATGAACAAAATTGAGTTTATCTATCTTTTCAGCTCAGCATCAAAAGGAGAAACTCAAGATATCATACAGCTCTGCTGACATATCACAGTATTCTTACCTGAGCTGAGAAACCACAGAAGAAGCCGTACCAGAAGTGAACCAGTGTGAAGGCAAAGTTCTTGTAGAAGAAGTAGCACAGGAAGTTGCACATGCGGAAATAGGACCAGCGGCCATGCACCAGGAGGAGCCGCTGCAGGTACCGAAACTGAGCGAAGGAGTAATCTGAGGCCAGAACAGCCTGCATCCCCTCCTGACCGCTGATACCCACACCGATGTGAGCAGCTGAGGAGGAAACACACAGTGTGGGTCACTTCCCTTTGAAACGAAAAATATTAACCATCATTGAATAATTACCGAAATATTCACCATATTAAAAATGACAAATCTAAATGTCACTTTAAAATTGGTTGATTCTTTTAATCCAAGGTAACAGCTTTATTTTGTAGTCTGATGATTTGAGGAACACACAAATATCTGTAACTCAAACGTATCTGTGAATATACAATAGGTGGTCAAAAAAACTGATCAGGCTTTAGCGTGAGTAAATTGTTTTGAACGGTCAGGTTCAGCTGCAGCACGGCGTACCATAAGCTGACAGAGCCTCTATGAAATAATCAAAAATTAGAAAAGCCGTCTGACTACAACAGAATATAAGTGTCTTCTTTCTACCGTGTGACGGTTATTGACCAAGAGTTTCCGCAGGAGGCTTTAATGACAGATTAAATTTCCCACTAAAGGAAACGACAGCAGAGCCTGATGACATAAAGCAGCTGGATCAGCTCACTGCTGCACGTAGCCCCAGTTTTTGCCTCCTCAAGTATTAAAATAACATTTAAATCATGGTGCTAAGCATCCAAATTTCCTGGAAAAAATACTTTGATTGATCCCTTGATAAACCCAGTAGGTTGTTTAACAACACTTAACGCTGTTCTGAAGGTATTCCCACAATCATCTTGGACTTTTCTGACCATCTGGATGGAATAATGTTCAGTTTTAACTGCTTTCTCAAGTTGTTTTTCATTAGCTTTTCATCAAAGTTAATTTTTTGATCCATTTGCCTCCTCCTTTGTTGCTACAAATTAACAGCTTTGTCTGGGTGTGTGATTTCAGCGTGCAGACGCTACTGAATGATCACAGAGATGTTACAGGAATAATATAGGAAGACTGCAGGCAGCGGTGTGTCTATGATCCTCTCAATCCCATGCCACGACACGTTGCTACTTGTCACTTTGATCATGAAGGTGACACTACTCTATAGAGTATATAGGCTACAATATAGTATTGAATTGAGTATATATAGTACATACAATCTGCTGCTTCAGCCCCACAGACAGCTACATGGATTTATCAATCAACACAGTACAGCTGGCTACTGATATTTCATCGTCAGGGCCTTTAGATTCTAACTTACACAGTCAGATAAAGGATTCAGGCAGATGAGACTTGACGTATTCAGCTAAACAACTCCAACAATATCTCTGCTACTAGAAGTTAAGGAGTCACCTATGTGTATAGGTGTATGTGTTGTTGGAAAATGAGAAGCAATGCTCTGTGACTCAAATGTAATGGTAATATGTGACTCGGATGCTTCATGCTGCTGTTCCCAAAGTTGCTGTTTCAGTGTGTCATCTTACCCTTGGGTGGATGAGGAAGACCCATCAATCCCGAGACTTACTCTTGATCATGCTGACGTCATTGGCTCCATCTCCAATAGCCAGGGTGACGGCCCTCTTGTGCCTCTTCACCAGCTCAACCACCTGGGCTTTCTGCATCGGAGTGACCCGGCAGCAGATGACTGTTTTACACAAACAGGCCACGTCCAGCAGGATGTGCTCCAGCAGCGGCTCCAGAGCGTGAGCCTGCGGTGAAACCACATACCTCACACCTGTTAAACCTCATCATTACCAACACATAACATCAACTCCCTGCAGAGGCGACACCAAGCAACAACTCACTGTAACATTTCCACCGACTTGTTGTGCATCATACACACGACTCGAGGCGCAGCTCCTCTGTGAGGAAATGGATCTTAATGAAAACCTGTGATAGAGCCAAGGGCCCCCAGCGGCACAGCAGCTCTCTGCTCATTACAGACTCAGCACAGTCAGCATCACGCACGGAGCTGCCAGAGTCAGCAGCGACATCACAACAACCACAACAAAATACAACCTGCAGGCATCAGGGTCAAAACAAAAACAAGCAAAACAGAAGATAGATTTATTTTTCCAACAAAGGAAAGTGCTAGAGAATGTTACATGTTTGAGTATCTTACCAAGCTGTGTCCATTGATGACTAATGCGTACTCTGCGATGATGGTTTCTTCAAACACAGAGTCATGGAGAAAAATATCTGTCTTCTCAACATCGCCTGCACTGCCAACTCGACTCAGGCCCAGAATGTGCTCTTTTGCGCTCCTGAGGACAGAGAAGTTAGAGTTTAGACACGCTTTATTAAAGAAAACTATGCAGGTCTGATGTGTCTGATATGGCTCACCACATTAAAAATCTTAAAATATCACATATTCCTTCTCTGTCCTTAAAGAATCCAGAATATGTGAATATGACAAAAAAGTGCTTGACACAAAGATGTCTCCTACTTCACTGTGAAGTCCATTCTCAGTGTATGTGCACTGGAGGCTTCAAGTTTCCACACTGTATTGAATATTAGGATGAGTCACATATTCCAACTTATCCCCACAGCGCTGGAGAAAGGTCAGACTGAAGCATTTCTCATTCTGTTATGTGGAGAAATACGCTCTGGCTTGTTTATACTTTCTAAGTCACAACTGTCTTGGACGCAGCTAAACCCAGGATACTGCGATGAAACGCCAGCACAATAGTGTCGGGGGCAGTGTTGTTCAGTTTAACTCTGCATATATGTCTTTCTGCATAGTGAAGCTCAAACATTCAACTGTAGGAAACAGAAAAAAAAAAATGTTTTTGGCTGAATGACAGAATTTTCTTAATCAGCTGGATACAATAATACTTAAAGGCGCTGAGATTTCAAGATTTTATACTCTAAGATTTTCAGTTTCAGTTGTTCTGAGAATATCGACTGTTGCGTGAGTGGAGGTGAAAGTACAGAGATCATTGTGTCACCTGAGCTGCTGCTGCACCTCCTGCACTGTGTGCCCAGAGATAACAAACACCTCATTCATGTCGTCTCGCAGCATGTTGCAGGAGTAGCCGATGTTCATCGCTGTTTCTGAAATGTTTTAAACAGTTAACATCTCCGTAGCTTTTCACGGTATCAGTTTTTCTGGTCAAAGGCAAATAAGGTAAATTACCTAGTTTGTCTCCTGTGAGAACCCAGATCTTGATGTCAGCTAGATTTAGACAGGCGATAGTTTCTGGGACTCCTTCTTGCAGTTTGTCCTCAATTGCTGTGGCTCCTAGAAGCTTCAACAAGAGTTGCAGTTGGTCTGCAGGAGTTAAATGAGTTTGAACGCCTCATGAATCTAAACAAAAGGAGGTCAATGTTACCTTCAAGCCCTGCTCGATCTCCTCGTAGAGAGCACCCAGCTGATCCTCGCGGTTCTCAATTACGGTGCTGGCGAACAGAAGCTTCTTCATCCAAACTTCGAAATCATCTTCATCAAGATCTTTGTAAGCCAGAGCTAATGTTCGAAGCCCTTCTCCAGCAAATTCCTGTAGAAGAAAATTATCAGAAGGCAAACACCCATAACAGCTGCAGTGTGCAGCAAAACAATGGCACTGTAGGTGAACATGTGTTCATAGAGGCACTAATACAATCCAGCTAAGCAACGTGTACGTATTTGGTAACTTTGGTTTGGGGTTTTTATTAGACTATAAATACAGATGCATTGTGTGCTTAAATATACATTATGCAGGAATTTTCCTGGATAAAATGGATGACACTTTACATCTGGATGATGTGGCGGTGAGTGTGCGTTTATTTGTGCTTCAGAACATAACCACGATGAAACAATCATATTATTTTTTTTTTTTCTGTGGTTCACTGCTTTGTTCTCGCCAATGCCAATCCCTCTCTTTATTCACTCTCTAGCCCGCTCGACCAAGGCCGCTCTCTTTCTGCCGGTCTTGCCCTTTAAATGTATAGTGCGCTTGAGTCGGAACACTTACACTGAGTTGTTCTGAGGTAGTGTACATGAGGTCTTCACTGGATGGACCCAGACGATCGAAGATAACAGTGTCAGCTCCTTTAGAGTAGAGTTTAATCTGGCCCTGTGGATTTCTCACTATGAAAACACAACCAGAGAGCACAGCGTTACTTTTTTGCTCAAACTCGTCCTGCATACACACAACTAATACACCAGAAGCATGTACGCAGAGACAGTTTACTTCATGCTTTTCTAAGAAAAATTAAGATTTATCAGTAACTGTCAGAGGTCTCATTAATAATGTTATATATGAAGTCAGGCTTGCTGTCGGGTATTTTGATACATGCAGTAAACTTCTAAATAATGAATGTGGACATGGTGTCACATTGACTACTTGAAAGCTAAATGGAGCATTGCTGTTATTAGTGAAGACCTAACCAATGACACTCATTCTCTTGCGCACGTTGTTGAAGTCCAGTATGGCCAGCAGCTGGTAGGTGACAGCTCGTCCCATCTCACACAGTGTGATGGTCTCGGGGGTTCGGGCCCGGAAGACAAACCCAAAGTTTCTCGCTGCAGTGACCAAGGCTCCCTCGTCAGGTGACTGGGCCTGGTACACCAAATGTCCTTCATGTTAACAGAAACATCAATCAGAACCACTTTTATAAACTCAGCTATTTCTGGTGCTACAACTGGATCATGTGCACAGTTTACCTTCACTCTTCTCCTCTGGCATGACAGTGTGACACAGAGCCAGCAGTCTGAAGAACTCCTGCACTGCAGGATCCTCCAGTTTAATGGCTTCAACCAGGGCGCTGTCGTAAAACTTAAACCTTCTGTCACACAGAGGGTTGAAGGAAAAGTCCACGCAGGCTGTTTTCTGAAGACCAATGTTATTATTAGTGTTTTTACAGAGTTAAGAATTTGCGCTTGTTTAGCTTGACTTACTTCTGTTATTTCCACCTTCTGGTCAAATTCATTATATACATCACCTGAGAGAGAAAAAGATAAAAAAAATTACTTAAATATCGTGTGAAACATTACAGAGATATAACTCTGTCCAATCCAAAATGTCCAAAATCCAATCCTAGTTATAGTATTATTAAGTTTTTAAAGAGTTAGAGAAAGCTCCATACCATACGTCTGTCCGTTAATGGAGCACTTGCTGAACACCATGATGTTCTGGGTGAGGGTGCCCGTCTTGTCGGAGAAGATGAACTCCACCTGACCCAGCTCCTCGTTCAGGGTGGTGGTGCGAGCTTCTGCCACAGTGTCCGTCTGACTGTGGTACATCTTCCGGTCCCAGTTAATGAAGTAGCTGTGACCGAGCCGCAGAACCTCCACACTGAAGGAAAGCATTTTATTGTACATCACTTTGAACCATAGATTCAAAAAAGTGACTTGTTGATAAGAAACAGTGGTTATTTTTTGAACCTTGTATTTACTGTATTTCCTTACCTGACATAAAGTGAAATGGGCACAACAGTGTTGAGGATGATGATGTAGGACCAGAAGGCGAGGAAGCCAGAGAAAACAGCACTGCTCTGAGACTCATCCCACGGCAGAAACACCTGGAAGCTTCTGCCAATCCAGCTCTCCCAGACGGTGTTTCCAATGGCCAAAACAACTCCCATACAAATGAGGAAGGCAAAGATCTGGAATACGGATCATCATTTTATGTTCACTTTGAAAAAATACGCCTATTAAATCAGTTTATTTTGTATAGAAATAAAAAGATTGTTATGTATATAATATAATATAACATTTGTGAAATGCACTTTACCAATAAAGGCAGAAAAATAGCTTACCCACAAGACCAAAGTGTTCATCAGTCTGTCAATACTTGTCCTTTTAAATGTCGTCCTTCCACAGTTCTGCATCAGTTTGGTTTGCAACCCTGTTGAATGGAAACAAGTATTAGTATTGAAAGAACATTAACGGGTTTATGAGCTGGTTGGAGAAAAAGAAGGAACATTATACGTGGCTAATGGATGAGGAGGATCGTACCAGCAAAGATAACAATTCCAAAGCACCACTCTGTGTTTCTGAGCACACAGCCTCGCAGCAGCATGTTGTCATTATCCAGGGGGTACTTATTGTCTCTCCAGTATAAAGTTCCCGTAAATTTATCCAGCTTGTTGTTTGGTGGTTCACAAATGACTTCCCCTGGGGAGGAAAGCAAAGGCAGTCTTACCAACATCAGCCATCAGTCTTAGAGAAACTTCGCAGGCATGCGCACAACAAAGCACTCATCTCACCATCAAAGTCCATCAGTTTTGTAATATCTCCCAAATCAGAGGTGACGGTTAAAGCCTGACGAACCTTCAGATTCGTCTCTCTGTTCGGGCAGAAATAGAAAAACAATAATGATATAAAAACAAAGAAATATTTAACAGGAAACAATGTTTCAGTCATATTGTCACATGATGATGTGTTTAATGGCAGTTTAGATTTTCTCCTGTTTTACTTCACATAAGCACTTACCCATCCAGCTCTGCGGTCTCTATATAGCACAGTCCATAGGGCTCACTACTACAGAGAAGGAGGATGTCTGCCTGTGTGTAAAACCAATATGAAACCCTCAGCGGTGAGAAAAGGCAATAAATCAATCTCTGCGCCACTGAACATGCGAGAGCACTCTGCAGCTTCTAAATCTCCCAGAGGAAATCTTTAACTGCTAACCTTTGCTGACTATTTTCTCTCGTATGTGTGAACAAGACAGACATAATTGAACGAAAGCTGCAAAAACTGCAAAAGTCACTCTACTCTCAATGAATCAGAATCCTTCACAACAGAGCAGTTTACTCACAGCAACGAACTGATTATTCTCCAGTTTGATGATGTCTCCCACGCGAACGTTCATCCATTTTTCATTCTGCAAACTTTAAAATTCACACACCACATAAATGTCCTTGAACATATAGTATATAATCATTTGCAAATGTGATTTGGCTTTACAGCAGTTACACAAACCATCTACAAGTGAAAGACAAAGCAAAGTGATGAAGTACCTTCCCCTGATGAGAACCTGAGACTGGCGGTTGTTGACTTGCTGGTCGCTCTTATATCTAAACTGAAATTTAGACAGCCCAGTCACCAGGATATAATGTTAACAGTTAATGTTTCTGCAAACCAAAGATAAGTCCAATAAGGGGTTATTACAAGCCAACAAGGCTGCCAAATGGCGACCACAGTTTGAGTCTGAGGGGACATTTTCAGTTGTTTTTGTGGCAACCAAAACCAGAGCAGTGTGACAAGAGAGAAATAGAAAATTTGACCTAAACAAACATCAAATTGCAACATAAAGAAAAGGTTTTAACTTATCTCTGGTATTGCAGAAACGTATTTAGATAACATTTATTCTGATTGGGTTGAATTTAGAAAAAACACTTTTAGCATGCAAGACAAAAGAGCAGCATTCAGAAGAGCTGTAAAAAGCTGAACTAACATAGTCATCTGTGGCGTCCTTGACAGCCGTGATCAGCAGCACCAACACCAAAGGCACGATGGTTGTGAACCAGGACAGAGAGGAAATCTCTGGAATTAACTGCGTGGAAAGAAAAGCAGGTTAGCCTACTTAAAAAACTACATCATTAAAGCAAATACATGCCCACAAACACAGTTTCTCCTACCTGCAGTATCAACAGCACTAAGAAATAACCATTTGCCACCCTCTGGAACTGCTCGAACAAGTTGATGGGCAGGAAGGTGAAGACGTTGTACTTTGAGGTTTTGATGTGATTGTCCTGAAGAACCACACAGGTAGAAGTTGATGAAATGCTAGAGACTACACACGCAGGTAAAGCAACTGAATGTAACTTTAAGGTCTACTCACAGCATAACAGAACTTGTCATTGTAGTCCCAAGCATTGGCTTTCACATGGCGCTCTTTCTCTGCATACAGAGAACAAATGGTCATTATGGGGAGACCAGTTAATAATATTACACACATAAAAAGGAAAAGAACAGCTTAATTACTTGATGTTTTTGTCCTCTTCTGACTTAGTTCTGTAACTAGCTGTCAAATTCACCATGTAGCTACAACTCCATGAACTTGAAGGGACAGCTGGTACACAGCTCTCTCTCCCGTCGAACCACAGTGCAGTGGTGCAGCATTAAAGGATAAGTTCACCTAAAAATGACAATTGAGTCACTTCTCACCCTGATGCTGATGGAAAGTCAGGTGATTTTTCATAGTTCGCAAAACATTTCTGGAGCTTCACAGAAAAACAGCATTGCAGTATTCCCCTAAACAGCTGAAGTAGATGGGGACTTGTTTTAAAAAAAACCAAAACATTAAATGTTGTTCAGTGTAATCCAAGTCTGCGGTGGCCCAGTAGGGTTGGGCCAATTTAATTTTCAAATCGGTTTGATATAAGGCGTAAGAGCGGAGCAGAGAGGTAAAACCGAATTTCACCACTAGATGTTGCACGAGGCTCAGCCGCTCCCAAGAGGAACATAATGAGTGCTGGTGAATGAGAGTGTAGCAGCACCACAGTGCATCAGGTCGACTGCAACATTTTTTTCATTTCTTACAACAACAATTCAACTTAACTCGTCTTCTTTTAAAGTTTAATGTCAAAATGAGAAAGCCAAAAAGCGTTACGCTCACCCTGAAACTTGATCGCGCATCGGGGGTGTAGATAACATCTTTTCAAATCAACAGTGTTTTCCTATTTTAAAACAAGTCCCCATCTGCGTCAGTTGTTTAGCAGAATGCTGCAACGCTGTTTTGCTGTGAAGCTCCAGAAATGCTTTGTGAACAACGTAACTTCACCCGACTTTCCATCATCATGAGGCTGAATAGATAATGACTGAATTTTCATTTTTTGGGCGAACTGCTCCTTTAATCAGTTATGATCTACGTAGGCCTAAGGAGATTTACAGATGCACAACCTTAATATCAGTATTTGTGAGGGGACATACCACTTTATCTGGGTATTATGAATTTGTCAGCTCATTTTAAAATAGCAGTGTTTACATTTGGGGGACATTTTGAATTTCTTTGTACAACTGCAGTACAGTTTAGGGGTTTTCTTTAGTTCACTGAAGCACTTTGAGGCATTTTGCCAAGCGTAGCAGCTTTGCAATTAAAGTATACAGTCAGGGGGTGAAGTGAGAGTCCTCAGAAGGTCTCAGCAGAAACAATGCAGGGTGAATTTTAATTTTCATGAGAGATGGCTCCTTCTTCTCCTCTGTCTTTATCACATACAATGACAATAACTCCCCACCTCTTCATTACAGTTTATGGAAACGTGAGAGGGTTTGGAATTAATTAGGATGAGAAAATGAGGTGAGTAGGGATCGGCGTATTCCCTCATTTCCACATCACCTGACCTCCACACCCACCTGCACACCTGCTCCCTCATTAGCTCCTCGGCACATTTACAGTACCTACCCTCTTGTTTCCTGACAGATTGTCTATTGTGCTACCTGAGCTGCAGCGGCCCACTTTTGTCTTCTCTTTTCTCTTTACTGCCTGCCTGTTCTGGTTGTGTTCTGACTGCCTACAGTACAGCTGTGAACAGTCCTCTGAGCAAACTAATACTACACGTTTACCTTAAATGCTTATGTGAGTCCACAACCTGTTTTACTGACTCTCAGATGCAGGACAATTTGGTTCTTGACTTGAGTAATATATTTGTTATTTCCTCTCGTCCTCTTCCAATTTCAGTGTCTCCCTCTTGGGCACTTACTTCAACAGACTGAGATTATTGCCCATTTCCCGTTTCCTGGTGCAATCTTGTATTACACTTTTTATTAAGTGAAGGGATTCACAAGAGACAGATTTGAAAAATAATGTTCAAAATTAAAGAAGCATTACATATATTTTGAATCAAGCTCCAGAGACACTGGATCTTACATTTTCCATCAATGCAACTTGATACTGTCTTTCATTAAACCGCCCCTGCCTCCCAAATGCTCACTTATTGCCTGTAGGCTTTCTAAAAAATGTAAGTCTCAAGCCAAAACTAAATTACTGTTAACTTAAAATTAAGCGCTCTACAATTTGTATGAAAAACTGTGACTTTCTTAACTTGCAAATTATCTTTTGAATTGACAAAAAAACACATGTGTGATTCATGGCACAATTCAAACGGGATCGGAAATGTATTTGTCTCTGACGATCGACTGCTGTACACAAAAATAAGGTCCCGTGGCGGACACCGGAAGGCCGCCTCTCTATGGATTTGATATTACATATAACTATAAGAGTGTGAGCCTGACCCTTCTGAACTGAAGACTTAATTACAACTTTGGCATTCATCTCACGGCTCTTACGTCAAGGCTCATTATCATGCTCCGACGTGCTTTATAAAAGTGAAGATTTTCACTCACAAACAACACAATAAACACTGATCACCTGCAAGATGATGAAACAATTTATCAAAGCACTCTAAACTTCCTGCACAGAGCAATGCCTGCAGGACCACTCTGCTGGATCTGCTGTTTTCAAATGGGGTTAAATCATTGTTGAATTATGCATAACACACATGCACAGAGCTGCAACGGGATAGACCTTCCCACACAACAGACTGGCCTCATCCTGCTATCAGTAACTATGACAATTAATTATTAAGAAAGCCTTTTGTTGTTCAAAGACTTTGGTCTACTTACACATTTAATTAGAAGATGTGTAAATGCAATAATGTCTTTGTAGTACAGCACCAAGTTATCGCTGTCTTTTAACAGACTTTTTTCTGGAGGAGCTTTTGATTTCAGCAGACTATTGATTCACAATAATTCAGAGCATATTTCTCCAGAGTCTAACATTGATCCAGGAAGCTTTCAGATGAGTTTCAGAAGCTACAGGAAATGTTTCTGCCCAAAAGGAAGACTACAGACTGCCTTTAATTCACTTGAAAATTGGAAACATCTGAGTCCGTTCCTGCAAGCTCAAGGTCACCTCCATCTGTGTGTGAGGCAGATAGGATGCTTCAGGTGACACACACATGCACACACACTAACAACACACATGTCTAGAGAGGCTACTGTGTCATTGTATCTCTCTAAACCAGAGCACTGCACCAGGATAGGATCATTTACACAATTCAAACCTGCAACACCTTACCCTCCACACCAAACAGATTTTTTTTTCTGTTGTTTCATCATTTTAGAAGTAGAAATAAAAATATTCTTACCAATGTGAGTATTTCTCCTCCAGAATGCCATCTTCCCCGGGGACCTCCTGAGAGTTTCCCTAAGTGACATGAAGAAATATGAGGTGGTAACTCATAAATTGGTAAATTTACTCAAGTAGACTCACCTAAATATTTAAATGTCATGCTTCTTTGTACTTATATATTTATTTATTTATCTATCATTATTATTCATTCTATTATGTTTTGTCAACATTTAAATGTACAATATGTAGCTTCTGCAACCAGGGGGCTCTCTGTCAAAACAAAACAAAAGATGTTTGCTGAGTGGTGAGGGCCTCGTGGAGCGGGGGAGCAAGAGCCGCCGCTCATGTGCTTAGAGCCGGTTAGAGATTCTGGATCAGAGCCAGACCCTCTGGAGAATAAACACCTGGAGTCACTTCGGATTCTGCTCTGATCCAGAGCTGCCACTGACGGGAGGAGAACTCAGACATTATATTTGACTATTGGGATTGAATTTTAATGACAACCTATTGTCTTGTAAAATAATCTGATGAAGTTCTTTGTAACAAAACATCATTATTAAAATGTATTTCAAATGAGGTGAACAGTGTGCAGGAGTTTTTTTTTCTCCTGAGTTTGTCAGCCAATGATGGTCCTCTACACACCTGTCGATCCACAGGTGTGTCCTGTTGCCCACAAACGTTATCTTATCGCTAATGTACAATAAAGTAAATTGGGCAGGCGATAAACTCTTGAGTAACGCAATTAAACACTAATGTTCCTGCTGTCAAACCACCATTAAACAACCATGTGACTCAGGCACAAATGTTGACAGATGTGGCAATGTTTTGGTAAACCTTGGTTACCTTTAGGACATTGACGGATTTCTCTGGATTTGAACATTGTTGGAAACATTTGGAATAATGTAAGTACACAACTCGACAAAATATAAAACAAAGGTCAAGTCCCTTTTTTTGACATTTTAATGCAGAATTGCTACATAATATATCTTTAAATAAAGGATGTGAATACCATCATTTACCATCTACAATAAAAAGTGTGAAGCTGCAGTGGGGACACGAAGTAAATGAGGAGGATTGAGTCAGTGTGAGCATTACATTTTATCATTATTTATTGAATTCATTATTAATCCATCATTACTATATATCCTATTGTGTTTTGTCAGCAACCTCACACGTAGCATTACATGCAGCTACACTTTGGTGTCACATCTGAGGCAGCCACACACAAAGCAGAGTGGTGTCTTGTTTCTTTTCTGTTCAGAGGAGCAACTTAAATTAAACTCTTGCTGTGTAAGCAGCTGCGTCCCCAGTGAACAGTGTCTCCTTAGCAAATGATCCCAGGTGAGCAAAACAACCCCTAAACAAGGTGTGTAGTAGCATGTAGTCCTTTAAGTGTTAAACACAGTATGTAATATAGGGTTTTCTTTATGTTCCTTACCTTGCACAAGTTTGTCACAGGCGCAGTCTTGTGTTGTCGCCATGTATCCTGTCGTTCAGTGGCGATCATTTATTTCCAAGCATCATATTTATCCGCAGTAGAAGCTGTCATCCTCCTCCTAAGTAAATAAAAACAAACAAATATCGCCAGGCATGGGTGGACTGATGCAGGTGCTGCGGTGAGTAAGAAGACTGCAGACGGTGTAGACTGTGAAGGTGGTGTAGGCAGGCAACAAGAAGCAATCAGGCTGTTCAGAGAGCGAGAGGCACACTGATGACTGCTCACCAACATGGAGCTGAGCCTGCGGGAGCGTGCGTGCGTGTGTGTGTGTGCGCTGCAGTCACATCTCTCTCTGACTAATCACGCTTTACTGAGGAGCACTAAATAAATACTTAAGTGATTTAATGCAGTTACATTTATATAAAAAGCCATCAAAAAAATATTAAAACTAAACAGCATTTTTTAATAGGCCAAATAGAGTGGTGTAGTAATGAGTCCTAAAGCCCGGAAGTCAGTTAGCATTTTTCGCACTTCCGGTTCCCTGTCTCAAACTCAATTAGTTTTCTGAATTGGTTTTCGGTTAAATGCCTGAAATAAGGTGTGTGGTGACCACAGGTGCAAGATTTTTGCGTATTTTGTTCTACGACATTAAAAAAACATCATTAAATGTCACACAAATTAATCATAAAGCTTTAAAAATGGAGGTTGCTAACAAGTGGCTAAATGAGACTATACAAAATGCTTAAGTATAATCCAAAATAATTCAAATAAATAATTCAAAAATCTCATAGGATTTTTGTTGAGGGAATCAGGGCTATGCTAACTTCCGCAATAGCCTACAAAAATACGTCATCCCACAGCACTCTAATTCCCTAAGACATGAGATGTAATGTGATGTTAATCAATTAATTGGGCTAAATGTTAACTTGTTGTCACTGATTGCTCCGAACTCCTTACCTTATATAAAAACCATATATTATATCATATAAAAATGTTCGCAGGTCTGTGTCAATGTCTAAATGGTGCACTAGCTCAACCATGCATGGCTAGGCAATAATAACATCTTTGCAAATCAGTTTGCAATCTCAGGTATTTCAGAGACTTGAATTACGCCGGCCAAGCTGTATGGAGTCATTTTTTGTTTTTGTCTTGCGACGGCCATGCCTCTTGTGGCTGTTGGGCTGTTTCCTTTCCTTCTTTTTGTATTGCAGATGCCCAGCAGGAGGGGTTAGGGTTGTTGCTTCTGTTTCCACCTGGTTTTGAGTTAGTTCCAATAAATTATGATTTCCTTGCTTTAACTTCTTGGTTCATCTCCCATTATTTGTCATGGTTTTGAGCCAGCCGTGACAGTCTTTACTTCAGTTGTTTAGGTGAATGCTGCAACTCTGTTTTTCACAACATCAGTTTATTCTTTCTCTCTTGTCTTGTCTTCTTTCTTTCACTCTTACATTTCCTGCTCAAGGTATAACTGGTGTGTCTTTACTGCGTAATACATGCACAGGTGTGTAGAGGGTGAGGCTGAGCTCTAGTAAAAATAAAACCTGACGTTTTCATTACAGTAGGATTAAACAGTTCCAAAGGACATGGTTGTTTATTCGTTTATGGCACATAGTGGCTCATTCTCCAATAACTAGCATTATGTGTTGGGAAATTATAATTCAAGTGAACACCTACATTTTACATCACAAACCTGTAGAAAATATCAGGACTCTGGCCTGCATGAACTACTTAAGTCACTGTACTCGGTAACATTCCATCACTGTGTAAGACTGTGATATAAATCTGTCTGGACATGTTTGGGAAAGTCATAAATAAAAACTGCAGCCACACTTTTCTGCTCCTGCAGGAACTAAAGTTGTTTCAATGGAAGTGACGTTCTGCATTGTTTCTACAAAGTGTTGCCTTCATGTAAAACTGGAAATTAGTATTTCCACATTGCCACTTACAGGAGCAGCCGCAATCCGTTTCGCTGCTAAGTTTGGAAACAAAGAGAAGCAACTTTAAGTTCAAGTTTACTTTGTAAACAAGCTTTAGAGTGTTTACCAGGATGACTGGTACTTGCTGTCCGTTAGGACCATTTAAAAATCCACGCCCACCCTGAAGTGCCCTAAACTGTCGCTTTTGATTGGTCGAGCGGTGGAGGAGGCGGGGCTAACGCTCTGAACCTCAACTAGAATTCGACAACGGTTCCGGTGGTTCGTCCCTCACAGGAGACGACTTCAGGTTCACACCAGGTTAACACTTCACACAGGTTGCTGAGCCAGTCCGGGCTGACTTCCCCTGTGTCGCGTCCTGATTTTGTCATCAAAACGTGTGGTTAACAGTAGTTCTGGTGGAGGTAAGTCTGTGTTTTTCGACGTTACAGTGCGAAACTGTACCTAAATGTCATTTTGTCAGGTCTACGCATGCACAGGAATGATTGTTATGGAGGCTCAGACGGTTCATTGCGCAGCATGCAGCAGCAACTGCTCAGCTCAGATTAGGCTTCACAAAAGAGGATGTCAACACCAAAAATAAGGAACCTTACTAGACTGAAAAGTCCAAATCTATCACTGATGTTAATGTTAAAGCACTTCCTGTTATTATCTGTTATTATGCATATTTAAGCTGATGAAAAGATGTTTTAAATCTACTCAGAGAAGAAATCTGACTTTGAAACCTCCCTTGGGTTATTTACATTCCTCATTAAAAGCAGTGAGGCTACTTTCCACCTCTGAAAGTCATGATATAACAATGGACATATTATGTTTCAGTCCTGCTCAGTGTGTCTGCAATACTGCCAACCAAAATGACTTGTCCTTTTTTGTTCAAACACAGAATGGCTGCACTGCGTCGTCTGAGGCAGTGCCACCCCACAGGCATGGCTATCTCTAATCTTCACACGAGCTGCCCTGCCTCTGCCAAACAGCATTACAAAATGCTGGTGCTGGGAGGAGGAAGTGGGGGTATAACCATGAGCGCACGGATGAAGAGGATGTTTGGAGCTGAGAATGTGGCTGTTGTGGAGCCCAGTGAGGCAAGGATCCAGTCGATCATGATTTCAATTTGCCACACCTCAGTTTGTGTATAAGTGGAACCCGGTGCAAAGAAATTATAGAAACTCTGATTTCAAGTTTGCATTTTATGTGTCGGCTCCTCACAAACAGTATTTTCCACCATCATGTGACGCTAGTGTCTCAAAACGTTTCTTTTTTCTTTCAGATGCACTACTATCAGCCAATATGGACCCTGGTTGGTGCTGGTGCAAAAACTGTAGCTTCATCAGGCCGTTCCACTGCAAGTGTTATGCCATCTGGAGTGAAGTGGGTGAAATCTAAAGTTCAGGAAATAAATCCAGACAAAAATACCATCCGCACAGACGATGGGGCTGAAGTATGTTTGCTTGAGGAAACTTTTATCTGACAGTGTGTATTAATAATGCCAACAGTGTGGCATTGAGTGACAGTTTGAAGATTATTTAAAATGATATGATGATCTGTGTGCATCCCGCCTCACTTATCTTTCTTTCACATTACAGATCTCCTATGAGTATTTGATTGTGGCTCTTGGTTTACAACTCCATTATGAGAAGGTGAAGTAAGGCTTGGTTCATTCATTGCTACCTCCACCTTGTAAACCTTTTCTACTTCGTATATGAATTAACTTACATCCTAGGAAATTTAATTGTAGATCAAAGGACTGCCAGAGGGATTTGAACATCCAAATATTGGGTCAAACTACTCAGTCGAAACTGTGGAGAAAACGTGGAAAGCACTGCAGAACTTCAAAGAGGGCAACGCTGTGTTCACGTTCCCAAACAGTCCTGTGAAGTGTGCTGGAGCTCCACAGAAGATCATGTACCTATCAGATGCCTACCTCAGAAAGGTACTTATAGTTTTGTAATGATACTTGGTTGATTAATTTTGCCATTATAAAGTGTGGTTCTGCAAACTTGAATAAAATGTTATGTTTCTGTCCAAGACAGGAAAAAGGTCCAAGGCTAATGTCATGTACAACACATCACTCCCTGTGCTCTTTGGGATAAAGAAATATGCTGAGTCATTGTGGGATATTGTGAAACAGCGTGACCTTCAGGTGAACCTGAGGCAAAATCTGATAGAAGTGCGGGCAGACAAGCAAGAAGCTGTGTTTGAAAATCTTGACAAACCAGGCGAAACCAAAGTCATTGAGGTAACTGTGTTATTGTACTTCAGCAGTAACTTTAAATTCCAGTTGTATCATATTGACTGCTTTGTACAATGGGTAGCCTGTTCCACCATGTGCTATGTAATTTCCTTCCTCTTTAAATCCTTAAAAATAATATTTTTGTCCTTGGTCCCATTTGCAATTTAGTATGAAATGCTTCATGTCACACCTCCAATGGGACCCAATTTGGTGATCAAAGGCAGTCTGCTGGCAGATGAGGCTGGCTGGTTGGATGTCAACAAAGACAACCTCCAACATAAGAGGTATCCAAATGTGTTTGGGATCGGAGACTGTACCAACCTGCCCACAGCCAAAACGGGCGCTGCAGTAGGTAAGTGATAATCGTGTTATGGGTTTGAACATTGTATCAACGCAATACTGGAAAGCACTCTGTTGCTGCATACACCCATATTGTTTTATCTCTTGTTAACTGCTTGTTCATTTTGTAAGTTTAGTGTGTTGCATAATAACATATTTACACAAGACTATAAAACCATACACCACACCCTGTGATGCTCACCATTTAGGAACAGTTCTCAGTAGTACCTGACACTATCTCATTATCTAACTTTGTGTTTGAGTTTGATTGTAGCATTTCAGTGACAAAGAAATGTCTTTGCGCTTGACACAAACACATTGTGAAAAAGTGTAACCCTAGCTAATTGAAATTTCCCGTGTTTGGGCCATTTCCTGTCTGTTAACTCTTGATGAAATGATGGGAAGTTCCTGCCAATTTCATCACCAATGATGACTCAGGTTATCAATCAGTACTTATCACTATCACTCCCTGTACAACTGCAATCTGACTGCTGTAAAGAATTAGGCCTTATCGTACTCATCATGTTTACATTCAGTGTATTCGTGCAAGGTATGTCATGCTAAATGCTGTTCTTTTTTCACTGTGGGACATGTTTGTGTTTTCAGCCACATTAGTGGCTGTAGCATAACTGCCAATGTTAGACTGTGGAAAAGATGGAGGTTTTTGGGGATATTGGCAAATGGCCTATCCTTTAGCCCCCTGTAGGGTTGACAGTGTCAGTCAATCCATCTATCAACCTCGATGCTGAGGAAGATATCTTAAAAATTATTGAGTGAATAGCTGTCACATGTGGAACAGATGCTTAGGGTCCGTACAGGATGAATCTCATATGTATTATTTATTTAGGTAATTCAGTGCCACCATTTTAATTTTCAAAATGGCTGAAAAATAATGACCCAATCTCTGAATTTTAAGATTAAAACTAAAGTTGTGTTTTAACATTCTAACCTAAAATGACCAAGTAAAGTAAAGACTGCAGTTGAGATGAGGGTGCCTTGTCTTCCCTTCATGTCCTACCTCAGTGAGCCCCCTAGTGATGAAATTTCTTCATTACATCAGTTGAACTAGAACTCAAACAGCTTTCTCATCTAATAAAAGGACGTGTTGCCATAACAAACTTCTACTAATTAAAACGTAAAAATGCTTTAAGTAGAATGTAGACTAACTTCTGTTTGCTTTTGTCAGACAACTTCAATTCAATGTTGACACATTTTACATCGACCTGAATGCACCCCAAATCTGACAATATTGTGGCTACCGTACAGAAGATAAACTTTGGATTAGGTTAAAAGCATGGCAAGGCAACACAGTGGTTCATTGGTTAGCAATGCTGCCTCACAGTAAGAAGATCTTCGCATCAGATTGCCAGGCATGTGAAATGATAAGAAGAAAAATGAATATGCATGGATTGATAGCAAAAATCTTGCATTTTGTTTTGCAACACAACATGTCAGACTTTAAATTATTTGCTGAAACAAGGTTGCCTCTCCATTCTTTATCTACCCAACAATGTATCTCTCTGCTGTGTTGCACTACAGCCCCATGAGGCCACTAGCATGTTTTCAAACTTAAAAGTTGTGTCTCAAAAAAAATTGTGTTCAACTTGCAGTGACAGCATGCAATGCAGTACATACTATATAGAGCTATCATAGTATGGAGTTTTCGGACATAGCGTTTGTCTTCCTAATCAGAATTAGAAAAACAGAATTAACACTTGTTTTCTCATTCTCAGCTGCACAGTCTGGTATCTTGAACAGAACCATCAGCAAAATACTGAAAAATGAGAAGCCAGATAAGAAGGTACGTGGCAGATACACACCAACTGTGATCTATGATTCCTCTTTTTGATTTTAAACAATGCTTTAACTTATCCACTGGATGTTCCCCGGTTGAAAAATATGTAAATAATCAGTAATCTCCTTGTTTACAGTATGATGGTTACACCTCATGTCCGTTGGTTACAAGCTACAACACAGTAATTCTGGCAGAGTTTGACTACGATGGACAGCCACTAGAAACATTCCCCATCAACCAAGCCAAAGAAAGAAGAATCATGTACCACATGAAGGCCGATTTGATGCCTCACCTCTATTGGCATGGGCTTCTAAAGTATGCTTATAGTTAATTAACATCATGTTAATAGTTAGTGATGAAGTATTGTACCACATCTTCAACCACATCTTACTAATGTTCTTTATTTCTCTTATATCAGGGGCCTGTGGGGTGGACCAGAACCATACAGGAAACTCCTTCATCTTGGGATGAAATGAAACCGTCAGTAAATATTTACATTCCCTAAAGTTTTAGGGGAAGATGTAGCACATTTAAATCTGTCCTACTCTTAAAGGGGTGAAAACATAATTTGGCTATTAAGGGTGTAGACATCATGACAAATAACAAGCTTGATCAGGTTAATGTCAAAATTTATCAAGGTAGGTTTAGTTAACTTACAGTTACTAAGTGGTGCCTTGAACTGACCATGGAATGATTCCCTGTAATGAGAAATAGTTGCTCCTAGTGCAGAAAACACTGAACATGAACACTTAACGCCACAGTTCTATGTAGCTTTTACCTGCTTATAGGTCAGTCTTTTGGTTATTATGTCGACATACTGAATATAAGGTCTTGCTGGTTTCATTAACCTAATTTTTAAACCAGCAATGTGTTTTTTTATGAGTCAGTAGATTTCACCCGAGTCCACAGTCTAAGGGTCTTCAAGTTTATTCAACTTGTTGCTGCAGAGTATACACCGATCAGCCACAACATTAAAACCACTGACAGGTGACGTGAATAACATTGATCATCTCATCACAATGCGATGTTCTGCTGGGAAACCTTGGGTGCTGGCATTCATTTGAATGCCACTTGACATGCACCACCCATCCAAACACTGTTGTGTACCAAGTACACCCCCTCATCAAAACAGCACTACCTGATGGCAGTGGCCCCCCAGCAGGACAATGTTCCCTGACACACCGCAAACACTGCTCAGGAACAGCTCGAGGAACACAATAAAGGGTCCAAGGTGTTGACTGGGCCTCCAAATTCCCCAGATCCCAATCTGGAGCCCCACCCCCCAACATACAGGACCCAGAGGATCCACTATAAAACGCCCTGGTGCCAGACACCACAGGACACCCTCAGAGGTCTTAAGTCCATGTCTTGACAAGTCAGAGCTGTTTTGGCTGCACAAGGGGAACCTTCGCAATATTAGCTAGGTGGTCCTAATGTTATGCCTGATCGGTGTATACTCCATGCTACCCATGTATATCCAATAAACTGACCCGAATTGACTCTTTTTAAAATTGTGGCAAAGGGTTAATTAATAGTTTGAAATGTGAATGTTTTAGAACACTTATGTGGTTCTTTGTTTTTTCAGTATATTGGTCATTGGCTACTGATCATGTAGGGTGTTGTGATGATAAGCAAAGTGTACAAATACACTCTTTTTTTTGTGATATTACACTTATAATTTTGTATATCAGTGAAAAGTCCCATTATCATATTATGTGGGTCCTCAGGTCTGTCTCACACATTCAGTCTGTAAACATGTGTGTTTTTCACAGTATTGTGTTGATCATTTGTACGAGTGGTCTTAGGGAATGTTTGACCATTCTCGTGCAAACAACCACAAGTGCTTTTCTTACATATAAACATCAGACATATAGTTTTGTACATAGTGATTATCTTTCTTATCAGAGCTGGTTAGAGGTGGCTATGCAGTAAGTGCTACATTAATGATTGTATGATAAAAAAAAAAAAATAAATAAATAAATCATTATTCTAAAATTGCTGACTGTGAGTGCTTATAAACATACTGTAATTATGATATTGGAATAAAAATTGAAAATGTTGATGACAAATCCTACATGCATAATCAGTATAATCATTTCAGCCCTGTTGCACTTAATCTAATAGTGTTTCTGAAATAATTAATTTCTCTGAGGGCCCTGATAAATACGATCACTCTAGGTCTCATGTGAATTGTGTGTACTACTAAGTTGGCTGTACATGTGGACTATGTTTACTCTACCATTAGACTGTAATATAATTTAATGACAGGTTTTTGCAAGTTCTAGCTCAATAGCTGAACAACTCCCATAGCTTTACCATATTGTTTTCAGATTGATGATTCCCTTTTCCTTTCAAAAGTCATCAGCGGGATAACACTTCATGCAAACTGAAAAAGCATGTTGTCCGATTTGGAAGAAATCATAATTAGTGGAAGATTTTCTGACCTGCTGATGACATTCGGTTTTATGGTTCTGAGGATTTGTTCCCATGTACAGTAGGCCTACATAGCAGAGTTGAGCCTGTTGACAGATAAGATTTTTTAAAATGTATACTGGGTTTGATTTTTATGTACATATACTATGTCAGGGGGTATGTTGTAAGCTATTGTTTCATGGCGGCTGCTTCGCAGGTGCAATTTGATTAAAATCATATGAGCTGGTAACAGTGTTTCCCCTGACAGTATCTGAAAATCAACTCAAGAGGTGGATGCATTCTTAGCCCTCTGGACTTGAGGAGATTTACAATGCAGCTCATGTAGGCTAGGTCTAAAGTTTATAATATGCATTAATTGGCACTTGTTCAACCCTGCTCACATTTTTAGCTTAGTAAGGTATATCTAAGACTGTCTGTGTCACTATTTCATTGACATAGATCTGTGTTGGCAGTGTGAATAAACACTGCAACCACACTGACAATCACGTCCTGCATTGTTTACACAAAGTGTTGCATTCAGGTAAAACAGGAAATCAAACACTCCCAATTGTTACTCGCAGTCGTCTTCCGTTTTCGCTGCTAGGTTTTGAAACAAAGACAATCAACTGCAAGTTCAAGTTTAGTTTGTAAATATACTTTAAGTCGAGGACGTTACATTAAAATGTTGAGAGTATATTACAGGGCGACTAGTACGTTAAGTCCAGTGGGGCCGATTAAAATCCACGCTGACCCTGAAGTGCTTTATCATAGCTGCTTTTGATTGGTCGAGAGGTGGAGGAGGCGGGACGAACGGTCTGGACTTCAGCTAGAATTCGATAACGGTTCTGTTCGTCCCTCGATGGGTGGAGACTTCAGGTTCATATCACAGGTTGTTGAGCCGGTCCTTACTGGGTGAAAGCAGGTCGGACTGACTTGTACAGGCTCTCTAACGGATTTTGTGGTTAAAAGTAGTTCTGGTCAAGGTAAGTCTGTGTTTTTCGACGTTACAGTACCTGAATATCATTTTGTCCGGTCCACGCAGGTACTGGAGTGATTGTTATGGAGGCTCAGACTGTTCATTGCGCAGCATGCAGCAGTTATGTTAAAGTTAATGTCAAAGTCTCTCACTAAAGTTAAAGTTATTATCTGTTCGTTCATTATGCTACATACAGTATTACTGCACAGCTTGTCAAGAAAAGTCACCTTAAAGAAGTGTTAATTTGCTCCAATGAATATTGAGTTAGTGTAAATATTAAGGTGTTTAAAACCCACTCCTCCTACAATCTCACTTTATTTGCATTACTAATTTAAAAAAAAAACTGTAAAAGCAGTGAGGCTACTTTCCACCTCTGAAAGTCATGATATGAATATGGACATATTATGTTTCAGTCCTGGAAGGTGTGTCTGCATTGCTGCCAACCAAAATGACTTGTCCTTTTTGTTCAGACAGAATGGCTGCACTGCGTCGTCTGAGGCAGTGCCACCCCACAGGCATGGCTATCTCTAATTTTCACACGAGCTGCCCTGCCTCTGCCAAAGAGCATTACAAAATGCTGGTGCTGGGAGGAGGAAGTGGGGGTATTGCTATGAGTGCACGGATGAAGAGGATGTTTGGAGCTGAGAATGTGGCTGTTGTGGAGCCCAGTGAGGCAAGGATGCAGTCGATTAGCTGGTTATTATTTGCCATACCTCTCTTTTTGTATCCCCGGACCGCAAGAAATGATAGAAACTCTGATTTCAAGTTTGCATTTCATGTGTCATCTCCTCACAAACAATATTTTCCACCATCATGTGACGCTAGTGTCACAGAACTTTTCTTTTTTCTTTCAGATGCACTACTATCAGCCAATATGGACCCTGGTTGGTGCTGGTGCAAAAACTGTAGCTTCATCAGGCCGTTCCACTGCAAGTGTTATGCCATCTGGAGTGAAGTGGGTGAAATCTAAAGTTCAGGAAATAAATCCAGACAAAAATACCGTCCGCACAGACGATGGGGCTGAAGTATGTTTGCCTTAGTAAACTTGTGTTTTTGCACATACAGTTCGTATTAATAATGCTTCATCCACCAGTGTGGCATTGAGTGACAGTTTGACGATTATTTTAAATGATATGATGATCTGTGTGCATCCCGCCTCACTTAGACTTTCTTTCACTTTAAAGATCTCCTATGAGTATTTGATTGTGGCTCTTGGTTTACAACTCCATTATGAGAAGGTGAAGTAAGGCTTGGTTCATTCATCTCTACCTCCACCTGGTAAACTTGTATATAAATGAAGTTACATCCTAGGAAATTTACACTCTTCTTACATGTAGATCAAAGGACTGCCAGAGGGATTTGAACATCCAAATATTGGGTCAAACTACTCAGTCCAAACTGTGGAGAAAACGTGGAAAGCACTGCAGAACTTCAAAGAGGGCAACGCTGTGTTCACGTTCCCGAACACTCCTGTGAAATGTCCTGGAGCTCCACAGAAGATCATGTACCTATCAGATGCCTACCTCAGAAAGGTACTTACAGTTTTGTAATGTGATGTTCCTGTCATACTTTTTGAAAATATCCTGTGTGGTTTTACAGATTAAAGGAAGATATTTTTATGTTTCTGTCCAAGACAGGAAAAAGGTCAAAGGCCAATTTGATATACAACACATCGCTTCCTGTGCTCTTTGCGATAAAGAAATATGCTGACGCGCTGTGGGAAATTGTGAAAGAGCGTGACCTACAAGTCAACCTGAGGCAAAATCTGATAGAAGTGCGGGCAGACAAGCAAGAAGCTGTGTTTGAAAATCTCGACAAACCAGGCGAAACAAAAGTGATCGAGGTAACTGTTAGTGTACCTCAACAGTAACTCTCCAGCCTATTCCATCATTTGCTATGTCCTTTCCTTCCTCCTTAAATCCTTAAAAACAATATATATTTTTGTCTGCTTTGATTACATTTGCACCTGATATATGCCAGATTAGGAAAAGAGGCTCTTTGTGCAACTCTTAAACTTTGCTTTCTTTTATCAGTATGAAATGCTTCATGTCACACCTCCAATGGGACCCAATTCAGCGATTAAAGGCAGTCCTCTGGGAGATGAGGCCGGCTGGTTGGATCTCGACAAAGAAAGCCTTCAACATAAGAGGTATCCAAATGTGTTTGGGATCGGAGACTGTACCAACCTGCCCACACCCAGGACAGCCGCTGCCGTCGGTAAGTGATTACTGTGACAATGATCTGTTCCTTTTCTTTTTTCTTTCAGTGTGGGTTATGTTGGTGTTTTTAGCAACATTGGTGGCTGTAGGGGTTTCATTGTCAATCAATCCATCCTTCAACCTCAACTTTAATGAGAGGGAAATATATCAGTGTTGAATAGTTGTAACATGTGGCACCAATGTTCATGTTTCCTACAAGATAATCTAAAAAAAACTCCTGCACACTGTTCACCTGCAATGAATTTTAATGAGAGATGAGGTGAGCTGAGGGTGCCTGTATTCCCTTGATTTTACCTCAGTGAGTCCTCTAGTGATGAAAATTTCTTCTATACATCAGTTAAACTAGAACTCAAACAGCTGTCTTGTCTAATGAAAGGATGTGTTGCCATAACAACTTCTTATTAATTACTCTAGTATGGATTGTGGACACAGTGTTAGGTTTCCTAATTCCCACAAAGGGAATTTACACATTGATTAAAAACGTTCACCACTTGTTTTCTCATTCTCAGCTGCAGAGTCTGGTATCTTGAACAGAACCATCAGCAAAATACTGAAAAATGAGAAGCCAGATAAGAAGGTACGTGGCAGATACGCACCAACTGTGATCTATGAACCATCTTTTTGATTCTGAAGAATGTTTTGATTTCTCCACGGGATTAAATTATAATCAGTAATCTCCTTGTTTACAGTATGATGGTTACACCTCATGTCCGTTGGTTACAAGCTACAACACAGTAATTCTGGCAGAGTTTGACTACGATGGACAGCCACTAGAAACCTTCCCCATCAACCAAGCCAAAGAAAGAAGAATCATGTACCACATGAAGGCTGATTTGATGCCACACCTCTATTGGCATGGGCTTCTAAAGTACGTCTATAGTTAATTAACACCATGTTAATAGTTAGTAGTGAAGAATCGTTCCACATCTTTAACCACATCTTACTAATGTTCTTTATTCTTCTTATATCAGGGGCCTGTGGGGTGGACCAGAACCATACAGGAAACTCCTTCATCTCGGGATGAAATGAAACCATCAGTTTGCAAGTTAATAGTCACATTCCCTAAACTTTTAAGGAAAGAGCTAGCACATTTAAATCCATCCTTCTTTAAAAGGCGTGAAAACATAAATTGTCTATTTATGATCCAGACGTCGTGACTACTAACAAGTATGATCAAGTTAACATCAATTGTATAATTGGTGCATTGGCATTGCCATGGAATAATGATTCTCTGTAATGAGAAAGAGGTCTTGCTGTAATTTATTAACCCCATTCATCAAATTTAAACCAGCTATGTGATTTTAATAGAAGCCTAGAACAAATATCTGTAGATTATTTGATTTGCAAAGTATACAAATATACTATTTTTCAAATTACTACGCTTATAATTTTGCATATTGGTGGCAGTCAGTTATTACTTGTGTCTTAAGGTCTGTCTCCAACTCTAGTCTGTGAAAATGTGTTTGTTTTTTTCCACAGTATTGTCTGTCATCAGTTGTGCTACCAAACACGTTGTACAAGGTCTCTGGGAACGTTTAACCCTAACATGCAAACCACCACAGCAACCTTTTCCTACATGTGAACGTCAGAAATATAGTTTTGTATTTAGTGATTATTTTTCTATCAGAGCTGTTTAGAGGTGGTTATACAATAAGTTTATTATTGTATTATAAAAAGATTAATTATTCTAAAATCGTTCAAATGACTGTGAGCATTTAAACATACTATGATTATGATATTGAGGTAAAAATTGAAAATGTTGATGAAAAATTATGAATGTTTACATTCAACCTTATTGCACTTAATGGTGTTTTAGATCCAATAGTGTTTCTGAAATGATGTTATATATGACTGTGATTCTTGTGTCACTTTATCACTTTAGGGCTTTAATTGAAATACATGTTTTTGCATGTTCTAGCCCAATTATTTTACTGTACATTACCAAAAATCCCTGTCGCTTAACCATATTGTTTTCAGATTGATGAATGCCTTTGTCTATCAGAAGTCATCAGCAGGATAACACGTGCTCATGCAAACCAAAAAAGCATGTTGTCCATGCAAGAATAAATCATAACAAGAGTGTTTCTCCTGCTGATGGTGTTTGGTTTTTGGTTCCTAGGATTTGTTCCTGTGTACAGTAGGCCTACTGTACAACTAAGAGTTGAGTGTGTTAATGGATAATTTTCTGAAGCTGAACCATGCTTGTCAATTTGTTTCAATGCATGCTTGTCTGTCAGTTTTCTTGGTGATATGGCTGAATGCACAGTGTGATTCAGAGACTCTTCATTGCTGGGGCAAAGTCTGAACAGCCAGGACTTGATTCCAGTCTTTCTACAGAAAAATGCTATAAAATTCTGATTACCTGTCACACCCTATACTGTTGCATGTTTGTATTCCCTGTTTGATTTTCCAACGACATAGTTCATAATCACAGTGCTGCACCCCAACTGACTGAAATCTCTTATCTAGGACCTTTGAGTGTTTGAAACTGAGCTGCATCTGCTGAAAACTAGAAAATTAAACTATGATGCATTGATGATGAAGGTTCTTAGTCATCCAGGCCAGGGCAATTATGTGCTGTATCATAGACAACTGGACTTGTTTCAGTTTCTTGAGGACGTTTCACCTCATTGACTCAGGTGAGCTCAGGTGTAAGGGAACTAAGTACTGCATTGTAGGTGGGTGATAGGTAGTGTCGTAGGCCACCTCCTCTGCTCAAAGACGGCTTTGCAGTTTGACATTTCAAATCATCTGTCTTCTCTGTCCAAGATGTTTACATTGTTGTCCTCAAAGGAAATATTTTTCTCCTTCAGATGTAAGTGGACAGCAGAGTCTTGACCTGAGGAGTTGGCCCTCCTGTGTTATGCCATTTGTTTATGGAGAGCTTGTTTTGTCTCTTCCCAATGTACAAATCTGCAGTCCTGGCTGCATTGAACAGTATAAACTACATTACTCTGTTTATGCCTGGGTGTTTTGTCCTTAGGATGGACAAAATGATGATGCATTGTTATTCTCAACTTATCTGCAACTGTACACTGTAATGTTGTTGACATAATGAAAGCATTTAAAATGATAAACAACAACTGCTGGTAGTCTGATCCATCACCTTGTAACAATAAAAACAGATAATGCGCACAATTTAACACATCCGGTTTAATAATTATGTGCACAGGTTTCTTGTAGTCACACAATAATACCAGCAGGGATAAAGAGTGGTAGTGAGCTGCAGTCCAGCTGCGCGCACACACACAATTACACACACCATAGCCATTTTCCTGTTGCCTCCGCGCTCCGCCACGTTGGTTCCCCTACGTGTGTGTGTCGCATTCTCCTGCGCACCACCAACGTTATGTTTGTGATGAGGCGGGAAATGGCGTCCGCAGACATGGTTGATCAGTGACTAGCCACCGAGCGACAGACCGCGGGCAGCAACAACCACGGCCCGACCTCTACCGGAGGCCGCCACGGTCGCGGCTGAAAGCTGACATCGCTGCGGCAACTTTCGACGAGCTCCCTGTATTATCAGTAAGTAACAAACAACGTCAACATGTAAACAAAAAGGTTTGTCCGCCTGATAGCCCGACCGCTGCTAGGTTAGCTAGCGGCTAACGCTAGCCAGCGAAGGGGGCGTAGTCATGGCTGAAAATAGTCATGGAAGCGAACAAAATGACGCGTTAGCTGGAGCGGAGCTAGCTGTTATGAAGCGTTGTTGTACCGAGGGATTGATGGATAGTTTGCATGTTAAACACAGATATGTTAACGGGGACACGTGTGAGGCGTGCTGTGGTAACTGAAGTCAATAATGTCACGGCCTTGCTTTTGCTGCCATTGGCGTTTTGTTAGCCTGAATGCTAACTGTAGCCGCTTGTGTTAACTAGCCGCGGAGCCCACCGACAGCATCTGGGTTAACTTACGTTTAGAGGAATTCCGATTGATAGCAGATATATTAACATGACAGACGCCAGTTGTGGCCACGCAAACTCATAGTTTTATCCGACCAAATGTGGGGGAAACGAGCGTCAAACCAGCGGTGGCTGTACATGGGGATTTGATGCTAAATACCAGCAGCTGGTTAACGTTAGCGGTAGCTGACGTCGTTGGTGTTGATACAGCCTACCCGATGTTACATAACGATAGTCATCGATGCTGTTGTGCTACCAAATCTGATTTATCGCCAATTACCAAGCACACGATTGAGCAAACACACATACGGAAATATGTTTTACTCAACACCAGCGCAATTTGAACATAGTTAGGGCCTCGCATTTCCGATTAGCAGCAATGTTTATCACGTACACCGCCCACTCCAGGCACCGGTTGCCTGGCATACTGTACGTTTTGTTTTAATAACAACTGGTGCGCTAAACTTTGTTTATAATCTCCTTAAGTGACTGTGACAACACAAACATTGCGTCTACACTCGACACGTCACTGTGATCACAGTTGTGAGTGACTATTATTATTCACTGCCGTGTTTAACAGTCTTCTTTCACCACGACATCATATTTAAAGGAGCATTACACCAGACGCAAACACCCGTAAGTGATGCGTTTGAGGGCAACAAAGAATAATTTGTCCAGATATAATGGGTAAATACTTTTCTTGGACTATAAGGTGGTTGCCAACATCTATTGTTGGCAAGAGAAGTGGAAACAGGAACTGAAAAGTAGCAAACATGAATAGATGGTAAGATGATATGATGACATGTTAAAAGGTGAACAGTACTGCATATTTGAGCTCAAGAGTTGAGCCTAAATGTCCAATGACATGTGTCTTACACTGTATAAATAGTGCGATAAGTAACAAGAAGTTGCAGCACAGAAACATAAATGTATTGGAGTTTGAGATAGTAAGTAACAGTATCTCCCTTGCATTGTTTGTCTACTTTGGTAGCCAATAACCATCATTAATAAATGGTGAATGTATAGTTAATTAAACTTTAGTTAATAGTTATTTTATTGTTAACAAACAATGGAATGCTTTATAAACTGTTAATTAAGTAATTGTTTATTGTAAAGTTGCAACTGGTGTTAGTAAACCTTTACAACGATGTAATAAATGGTGTTTAAAGAATAACATTGTTTGTTAACGTTGAAATAACTATTAAATTAAGTTTAATTAACTTTAAATGCACTGCTTATTAATGATGTTTATTATAAATAATAATCTTTATTTTAAATTAATGCATATATTGGTCACGGTTTTTAATAACCAAATTTATGGGGTCCTTAAGATATTTGTTTATGTTTTGTTGTCATGTAAAGGCTCTTTATATTATGCCATATAAAGTCCAGTATCTGTGGCACAGTACCCAAGAGTTGCCCATGGCACCAAGTAGCAAAAACCCTCAATTACAGTTGACATCAAATATTTGGTCACATATAACATTGTTTACTTTATATTTGATCATATAATTCCAGATTTTGATCAATAGTTGACAGTTTTACATGGAAGAGGAAGTTGCTTGTGTTTGGACAACCTGTAACATTTAACAACAGGAGGGAATTTGTTCAGTGCAAACACATTTTATAGAATTATATTTCTCAGATTACCGTACTGATTTAATTTTTCAAAGCATTTTGTCTTATTTTTTTCACCTCTTGTCAGATTTTTCTATGTGACGTCGGAGCATGATGAGGCTGAGAGTGCGTAAAGCTCCTCAGCAGCCGAACCCAGGCCGTCGAACCCACCCATCCCAGGCCAAAAGGAAACACTGTGAAGTGGAACCATCCCCGGTGAGAGGCCGAGGCAAAATGCAGAAGAATGAAACAGGCCTGTTCTCCACTATAAAGAAATTCATCCGTGGAAATGCAGTCAAGGTGGGCTTACACCTGGAGTCACACCTGCTTTATCTTTTTTCCCCTCTGCTGTAACATAAAAATACACACAGGAACACACCCTTTACTTTATGCAGAAAAAAAGCTGTGCCTCAGCTGCACTTTATGCTGATAATGTGAAACGGTGACTCACACATAGTAGGTAGGTGTTTGTAAATGCTTAACAGAAAGTCTCAACACAGTCGACATTGTTTCCTGCTGGCTTTTCATGAGTTTCTGTCAACTTCCTCTATTTTCAGTCTGGCAGCTATTATACATTTTAATGATTGATGGTCTGCTTATTGCTATTGTAAAACCACATACTGTATTTACAGAAAAATGAAGAACATGAACATTTATCAGTCATGGGCATTTAACCCAATCTATCCTGTGTCAGAATAGAGTCACTTTAGTAAAAGTCTGAATGGTAAACATACTAATGGAACCTAGTAAGAATTTCGCAGCTCTTTCAAGTCTCATTTTAATGTGTCACATCACGTAAAGAGTTCAGCAGCACAAAGTAAAAGATGCGCAGAGTGAAATTAAATAAATGTCTCGTATGCCTGCACTCTATAAAATCTAAAAATCACTTGATTATCTTTTCCTGTGTAGAGAAGAAAATCAAATTGTTTGTATTTAGTGCAGTGATGGAATGAAATCTTATTGACCATTACAGTCACTGTCACCTCGATCACTACTATTTCAATGCTATTTGTTGTATTCCACATTATAATTTGAAAGATTAAAAATGCAATCAAAAAAAAATAATGTAAGTGAATTAATGTGACTGGTCCTGTCTCTCTGTTTTTATTGTTCTCAGGTGGAGCAGGATATCCCCGCCAAGAGAAGTCGTATTGATTGTAATTCTGATAGCGATCTAATTACTTCATCACCACAGACTAGAGGCCTTCCGAACAAAGCAGTCTCCAGAGTTTGCCGGAAAAGCCCAAATAAAGGTACGACAGACCCAATAAAAAGTGTTGGCTCACCTTGTCATCTTGACAAATATTGAGTTTTTGAGTTGTTAATAAGGAGATGTTGTCTCTGTCTCTTTTTTTTTTAAAAGACACAATGACCTGCAACAGTAAACCGTTGAAGCCAAATGGTAAACTAGAGGCCCCCGTCGAGGCAGCAAGCAGCCCACCACGCACCACCCTGCTTGGAACCATCTTCTCTCCCGTCTTCAACTTTTTCTCACCAGCAACTAAAACTGGTAAACCAAAACGATTTATTAAAAAAGTTTTTTATTGGATTTAAAACTGGATATCACTTAGATTGTTTATGAGAGAACCTTTTTTGATATGTGACTAAAAGCTTTGCTCTGACCAAACTGTGCTGACTGCTCTCGTCACTCAGCCACTCCTGGATCAGACTCTCCTGGCCAAGCGGTGGAGGCAGAGGAGATCATGAAACAGCTGGACATTGAGCAGGCAGAGGAAATGCCAAGCAGCACTCTCACATCCACAGAGGGCATCACTCCATGTCACACTGCTCCGATGTTGCCACAGAGGGTTCAGATTACCTCTGATACATCCATAGAAGAAGGGGAAATCGTCACTGAAACTGACATGCCACCATTAACAGGTACTGCGCTCACATAACATTCAGACTCATTCTTTTAATTTGGGAAACTTTCTCGATATAAGTACAACCAAGAATAGCCATGTAACAGATAAGGGAAGTCGAATGAGCTTTTTTTTCTTAGCCAGCAATTTAGTTCAATAATGCATATAGATGGATTAATAAATAATAGGTTATAAGAATAAAGTATCTTTTATATTGGAGTGTGGAGGATGAATTGAGGAGTCTCATAGCCTGAGGAAAGAAGCTGCTCTGTAGTCTGGTGGTACAGCAGCAAATACCCTATCTCTTGCCAAACAACAGCAGGGTGAAAAGACTGTGGCTGGGATGGTTGTTGTCTTGTGTTGTCTTGTGTTGTCTGGGCTCTGTGCAGACACCTCACCTCACCTCACCTCACCTCACCTCACTGATGTCACTGACACTCGGTAGATGAGTACCAGTGATTCTCTGGACAGTTTTAATCACCCGCTGCTGAGCCTTCCCGTCCTGGGCTATGGTGGGTGGCCATGGATGGAGACGCTGCCATTTGGAAACCTATGCCATGCCAGTTTTCACTGTCTGTGTCTTTTAACAACAAACAGTTGACAATAGTCTAACCTCTGCTTTATCAATAAACAATTCAGAGTGGAAGTGAAACTGGAACTTCAACTTCTGTTCCAGAAGCAAGAAAACCTCATTCACTCAGTGAAAAACTGAAAAATTCAGCCTTGAAACAGAGTCTTTCGCAACAGTACATGTGTGATTCACTCCATATGTTTAGATAAGTGTGGTTATTTTTAAAAGTATGATCTAATATCCTTGTTTATGCAATATGTCAGCTGTTACGATAGACCAGACCTATTCAGCTGGTGGCACTGGGGCTGAACATGACCCTTTAACAACCTCATTCTGGCCCTTTGATCATTTTGTTTGTAGCCGTATTAGCCCATTTGCTACTTATGTCTTTTACTAAGCACAAAAAAAAAAATCTTACTTTATTTAAACTTTTAACCCAGGCTGTTAGAGCAGAGGGGATTCATGAGAAACCTACATCTAAGAATAAACGTTTAATTGTTCCTTTTTTTTCTTGTAGTTGTGTATAAATAATATTTCTTTTTTTAAATTATGAAAACCAATAAAGTGGAAGAAACAAAATATAAAGTTCATTGTTGTCACACAAAAATTCTGAGCGCAGCAGTTCAGATATAGGGGATGTAAAAATAAGGCCCCGTGGCACTGCCCCACACCATTGTGAGTAAACGCACTGTATACTAAGGTTTCAGTTACTGTCAGCAGCTGCTATAAATGGATAGCGATTTGTCCTCAGGAACATGACTAATTTTCAGAAAGACTGACAACAGAGATGTTTAAGAGGTTACACTGATCAACCGAGATTGTGGCAGTCATCACTGTGTCTTTCTTCATCAGCTCCTGGTTGTATGCCAGATGGTGGTTACACGCACACGTTACCTCCAGCTCCTGCAGAAACCTCATATGATGAGGACTGGGAAGTTTTTGATCCGTAAGTTGTTTTGAGTTTTTCAAGCACCAACAATAATAGATATATATATATATACACACACATATAAAATTGAACTGTAAAGGGAGACGTAAATGAATAATTATTGTTACTCTGATTTTCGTATTAAAATTTCAACCCTGCACAAGACAAAGGTTTTGTGATCAGAAGTGCTTCCACTTGAAATCACATTCAAGGTGACATTGTAGCAAGATCTATTCACACACCAACATGCATTATGAAACTTAACACCACAAGATGGCAGCAAGAACATGACAGCCAGTCTGTGTATGAGTTCTCTGCGACGACATGCGATACCATGTTTACTCATACATTTTTTTTTTAACTTCAGTTGATTCACTCATGTTTTAAACTGCCAGGATTTACAGCGATACAAGATAATATTTTACTTGGAAAATTTCTGTTTCTTAAGTGGTGAAAAGACATGCAAATCTGGTTTACTTACTGTATTATTGCTTTGCCAGGACAATCCATGTTTTTTTTTTAAAAATGTGATCTTTTGATGTTTTTTCTGATTTTAAGGTACTTCTTCATCAAGCACGTGCCTCCCCTGACGGAAGAGCAGTTAACACGCAAACCAGCGTTACCTTTGAAAACCCGCAGCACACCAGAGTTTTCTCTCGTCTTGGATCTGGTAAGCCATGAAAGGTTTCTTCGGCTGTATCTTGTATTGAAAGTGAACTGACTTTAATGGGTTTTTCCGTCTTCTATTGTCAGGACGAAACTCTGGTCCACTGTAGTTTGAATGAACTCGAAGATGCAGCCCTGACATTCCCTGTGCTCTTTCAAGATGTAATATACCAGGTACTATCTGTTAAATGTCATTCACTAATTCAGAGGTCTCCATTTTTCTGGCTGCTGTGATTAAATTTTCTGTCCCTGTTTGTTCTTTTTTAATCTGTAGGTGTATGTTCGGTTAAGGCCCTTTTTCCGTGAGTTTCTTGAGCGCATGTCTCAAATGTACGAGGTGAGAAGCCCTTTCATTTCTCTTCCTTGTTTCACTTGACATGCTCAAAGTTGACACATTCCTCATTTATTGCTGTCCATTCAAAATTCCAGATTATTCTCTTCACGGCTTCAAAGAAAGTCTACGCTGACAAGTTGCTCAACATCCTGGATCCGAAAAAACAGTTGGTCAGGTCAGTGCCGATACAAGACTCTGAAACGGCTTTGATAATACATCGTTTTGATATACTCCTAAAGTGAGAGGAAATGGTTTGATATCCATTATTCAATCAAACAAAAAGGCTGGGAATTAATCAAAGATAAACATAAAAAGTTTGTCAGTGGGACAAACAAGGCTCGGACTCTTCTCTGCCTTCTTTTCCAACCTTGTGATCAGTCTCAGATAAATGGTGAATGTCACATCACATCACTGCTGCTGGACACCAGAAAATACTTCCTCCTGGGTGTGTTCTGAAATGTTGGTACTAATTGTTTCTATTGTGCTGTTTTCAAGTTAATCAAGTTTGCTTGTCAGAGGGAGATAGCAACAGCTAAACAAGCGTCAACATACTGTAAACAGATCAGCCACATTAAAACCACTGACAGGTGAAGTGAATAACATTGATCATCTCTTTACAAAGCATGTTCTGCTTGGAAACTTTGGCTCCTGGCTTTCATGTGAACGCCACTTTGACACGCACCACCTCCAAGGAGGCCTCACCTTTTATTCACTTCACCTGTTAGTCCATTTAATGTCGTGGCTGATCGGTGTATGCATTGATGTCTTGTTTTTCCTCCATACACACAAACGCTGTCTAAATCTGGCCATCTACACCTCCGACTCCTTTATTGTGTCGAGAGCTTCAGCCATAAATACAACCTGTAAAATAGTCTGGTTGGATGCGGCAGTAACTTCCTCTTCCTTTTTTCAGACGAGCAGTTGTGAGAAGGAAACGGTTCTGTTAATTAAAAACAGACAATAAATATTCATGTAACTGCTTAATGCTTGTGTGGGCTGCTTCATATTTAGCATGAAGTGGTTAAGAAGTCTTCTGTTCCAGACCAGTACAATCTGAAATTGTCATATAGCCTCTGTCTGAAATTTAATTGTGTGTTTTTTTCCTAATTATTGAGGATGTTGAGGTTCCGTTTGTTTGTTTTTATTTGTTTATAGCTCAAGAACTTATTTGAAGATTATTTTCTCACTGTGTCTTTTAGGCATAGGCTATTTCGTGAGCACTGCGTGTGCGTTCAAGGAAATTATATTAAAGACCTAAACATTCTCGGACGAGATCTTTCCAAGACGATAATAATCGACAACTCACCCCAAGCCTTTGCCTATCAGGTAAAACTTTTTCACAGCGACACATAAACCAGTTTTCAAACCCCTTCGAATGTTTCTGTGTCACAGTGATTCTAGAGCAAAGGTTTTTTGTCTTTTTCAGCTTTCCAATGGGATCCCTATTGAGAGCTGGTTTGTGGATAGAAATGACAATGAGCTTCTAAAGCTTGTTCCTTTCCTGGAGAAGCTCGTGGAGCTGGTATGTATTTTGGCTTTAAACATTTTGGCCTCTGTCTAGTTAGACTGCCGGGAACAGTTATAAATATTCCACCTACTCATCCACATGGAGAGCCTCAAGACTGGATGCACGGGCACACTGTCCCTTTTATATTACACAGATAGTCTCACTGATACGAGAGGAAATATAATCAGTGTAGGTACAACAGAACCTGTTACTCTGATAAATGTAAAGATTAATATGGATAAAGTCACAGGGTATAAAATTGGCACTGGTGACCTATTTTTAAAATATTACTCACAAGAATCCAAGTATATTAATGTCTCCGAAAGTACTTAACCCTCTCAGATATGTTCTACGTATCTGTAAGGATCGTATAGGAATATTAAATGGCACCTGAAATGATGAAGTAACCTAACTGAAGCTCTGGATTTTAAAAACAAAATGTTTCTGATGTTTCTGATTTGATTGCATGCTCTAATTTTCTTGTGCAGTCCTGCTGATTAATATAACACACTATCTGCTGACTTCATTAAATATGTTTCATTATAATGCGATTTCACGTGAAGGCTCAGTGTTTTTGTGTACGCACAACTGGAATAATTCACTGAATAGCCTCTTTATTTAATAGGAAATGAGATTTCTGAGACATGGTGGTTTGAGCGCTCTTCTCAGATTTTTGCTGGGAGCTGTAGATAAATACGATTACTTTATCAATAGTTGCACCTAGGTAACACAAGAAATCATGTTGGGCAGCCCACGCAGCTCCCCCCCTTCGCCTTTTCAGTTTGTCCACAGCTGTGAAACTAGACACTGAAAAGTCTGGTTTCTCTTAGTTTTTTAAATGACTCTGTGCTCTTTATCACAGAATGAAGATGTCAGACCGCACATCCGTCAACAGTTTCGCTTGCACGACCTCCTTCCTCCAGACTGAAGACCTCGTGCTCCTCTCTCAGTTTAAGATGGTATCATTATTGGAAAAAAAAAAAAAAACTGACCCTGAAGGAAATATTCAATGGATTTCTCTTTGCAAACAAAACATTGCCATTATTATTATTAATATAATTTTTTAAATCATGCAAAAAATTGAAAGCTGTGTTTGGGTTAAAAAGCCCTGGATGTTTTTATACCCACACACTCAAACCAGACTCTTTGAAGACGGCCTCCTGGAAGGTTTTTTGTCTTTTTAAAGAACCATTTTGGATTGACAAAACTGAATGTCATGCAGTGTTGGATTTTATGGACCTTGGTGGCTTCAGCCTGACCTTGACCGGCCAGTCAAACCTGTATAATATTCGATCTATTTACTTGTAAATATATGTACATATTTTTTTTTCTTCGAGGTTTTTAAGTCATTTTATTTTCACTTCAGATTTTAGTATGTATTCTTTGATTCGGTTGCTTTTATAAACCAACAAAATGTTAGTGTGTTTTTGTTTGAAGTTGTTGATAAACAGCTGCTTTTCTGTTGTATGCCTGCATTATTCCTGTGATGCTTTACTCCATTACATGCAGTTGTCTGTAATAAGGTGCAGTTTAAAAAAAAAAAAAGTATCTTTGGGAGGAAAATGTTTCTGAAACAATATTTTAAAGTTATGTAATGTAAACTAGACTAGAGTCTCAACCGAATACAAAGCCATAGTGGCTGAATTCTAATTTTGGAGATTTGTATTTGAGAGTCCATTTCTGATCTCGACACCTCAGTCGTCCTCTTTAATGAGGCGTGAGGTGGGGTGAGTGGGGGTGGGGGGGTTCAGGCATCTTGCACTTTGACATCCAGCCCTTTGTAAGTTGATGTAAAATGTCACTTTTCTACACAGGTGTGTCCCACCTCAATTTGTTATGTGAGGGGAAAAAATGAAATTGTAGCACCAGCAAATTGCCAACATGTTTGCTTTGAAATCTTGTTTTCCAAGACGTCTTGTATGTGGGATCTTAATGATGTAGGAGTCACAAGTTTTATTGACTATTGAATGATCACTCCTGTTGTATTCAGTGTTACTTAATGGTTTCCTTGAAAATAAATACATTTTTATACGAATCGGAGCCTCCTTCTAATAATTTAAATACAAAACCATGGGTATATTTATAAATATAACGATTAAGGGGGAAAAAATCCTCTCAATCATCACTTATGACCCACTAGAAGCGTGAGACTGCCATCTGCCTGTGTTTTCAAATGACATTGCTGTGTTTGGGAGGTTTCTGTGTGTCAGCATCTCTGAGAAAGATGGCTGATTGTTGAGTCTCAATAGGTCGTCAAAGACTGACGCTGTGGGTTGGTAGCCTGGCAACCAAATCATCAGTATTTGACGACCTAGGGATGAGACTCAACTATCAACCATCTTACCCCAGAACTGCGAACTGTACCTGTGTGTTTACAAACAGCAACCCACAAATCCTGCATAACATACCTTTAAGTGTACAAGATGATTGAGCTTGACATATCTGGAGTTTGGAAATAAAATCTAAATTGAAGGGCTGCTAACTCATTTATTTTGGAGCTTTTGAACGAGTCATACTGTATTCACCAGCAGATTTAGTTTGCTCAGCTGCCACCAAACTCTCGATGTTCAAACTTTCCATGCTGCCCCTTAAACAGGTGAGTAGAAACACATTGTCGAGTAGCCTACCTACACATGAATTAAATAACCATCATAGTCAAGAATCACACAGGACTCTCAAAAAGCTAATTATCAGGAGCTAATAATATTTTGAACAGATATGAGTTTACTATCATCAATCCTTTTGGAAAGGGACTCTAAGTGCGTCACTTTCAAAAACTAATGCTAAAAAATCCTTTGCATTGTTCTTAAGGTGCAAAATAGGTCATTTTAATATTTTATTTTTGTATAACACAAAATGCTAAAATAATTACTGATTTTAAATCAGGCAAATATACTGATTATTTGTGTTTATGCCTATTTGCTTTTTGCTGACTGTGCTTATAATGTAAAAAATGTTCATTAAACAATATTTTTAAAAAATGTTGAAATAAGTTTACCTTTGAATTTATTTTAATAATTAATTTAATTATTTAATCACCCTAAAATAATTTAGATTTAGTGGCTGTGAGGGCAAAAACACAACAACATATCACAAAACACAACAAATGTTTTTTTCTGAAAACAGATTGTGCTTTCTGAAATGTATTTGTTTTGTGAGATGTTGTTTTTTTTATTTAGCGTTGTGTTGTCTGAAATGTTGTTGTGTTGACCCTCAGGGCCACCGTATTTTGACTCAACTTATTGTACTCTAGCCGTTTGCTGCTCCATAAAAAGGAAGCCAGATAAAAAGAAAAAGAGGCTTTTATATTGAAACCTCCTGTGTAACTCGATAGATATCCAGTGGCCATCTTTTATTGTTTGCACACCACCTGCCAGAGTTTTTATTCATAGATACGCAAGTTACGAGATGTCCTGATCAGATAACCTGCTGCAGGATGTCTTAATCCTTTTGTTCTTTCGAGAAATAGGTCATTACCTGATTGTAGGTGTGCACTGAATTACCCCTTCCAGAGGTCATGTGACTCCAAATACAAAGGGGGCCAGTCTTCATCAGACTTATCTGACGGTGTTCAGAAGGAGGAATCATTTCAAAACAAAATCACACTGTTGATAGTGTGGAGATAAGACGTGGGGATAATTAACTGTGTATTTAGACTGAGTGAATCCCACCTGCCCTCCTCTATTGGCTGCTGGTGGGGGGTGGAGGTTGTTGCTCATAAACTGTGAAGCCTTGGTGGTGTGTTATCCAAGGGGCCGACGTGCGTATAAAAGGTGGTGGCAGGTGTTTTCACCTCAGGATAACATTAAGTCAATGAATGATGTGGGTGCTCTTCTTTCTGAGTGCCTTGTTGGGGGCGTTGGGGTCAGAGGAGTCGACCCCTGGAGCAGCTCAGCAGCTTCAAGCTCTCCACTGCCCGCCCTGCGAGCAGATACACTGCTCCTCCCGCCGGGCGCTGAAGCTCCAGTGTAAAGGCGGCGTGACGACAGGCGTGTGTGGCTGCTGCCCCGTCTGTGCCAGAGTGGAGGGGGAGACCTGTGGAGGAACGTGGGACTATCTGGGCAAGTGTGATGAGGGACTGGTGTGTGTCTACCAGGACTCAGCATCTGACAGACCAGACGCAGAGCGCGAAGGGATCTGTGAAACAGGTGAGATTATAGTTTATAACCTCCATTAGTATCAAGGAGGTAGAGTGTCCTTGATTACTGTTGATCATTGATTCATTTAGTGTGCCACAGGAGCCAGACTTCTTGATACTTTAACCACCAATTTTAAAAAACTTTGCAGCAAAGTCTGAATTTTTCTGCATTACATATGTATTTAACTTGTATGTTTATATTTAAGTTGATGTATAATTATTATGTCTATAACTATCCTTTTTAAATCAATTTTTGTATGCACAAAGAAATGTTTGCAAATCTTACATATTGCAATTAAATAGTTAATTGAGCTTCTTTCAATAAAACAAATCTTTATCCAAAATGAACCCTCAAAAAGTCAATAACTTAGAGACAAAAAACCTCCAAAACATGTGAATAGCAATGAAGAAAATCTGCATAACAAATACAAATTTAGAAGCCTTGTCAGAGAAATGCACCAGGAAGTTTTAAAAACAGAGTAGTCATCATGCAGCAGAATTGCTCCTGTCAGTGTTGTATTAATTTCTATTAAAATATTGTATAATTATTACAGATTAGTTAAAATATAAGATGCATTTTACTGTGTAAGCTGACTGATGGAGCTAGTTTTGACTATTATATTTCTACTGTTGGGCAGTGCAATGAGTCATAGTTTGAAAACTGATGTCTATAAAATTTGGACCCACAAAGTAACTAATAACGACAACTTTGAACTAAATGTGCAGTAAAAAGTAGAATATTTAGGTGTGGAAGAAGAAGAATAAGTGCATGTTTGCATTAAAAGAAAAAACTCAAACTTTACCAAAACTTTGACCACTTTAGGGTCATTGGAGTGGGAACGGTGCCAATGTGGTAAATCTTGATTGTGAGCTGTGAAGACTGATAGTGTGGTCAAGGCTTCCTTTGATTCAAAGGTTTCTGCTAACAGTTAAGCCATAATGACACCTCTTATCTCTTCATGGTAAAAGGAGTTGTCGCTGTTGCTGATACGGTATCAGACGTAGTACGAGATTAGACACTTTTATGTTGTGTTGCTGCTCTGCAAAAGATGTAAATAATACATTTGTTACATCTTGTGAATTAATACTCACACTTGTGTTTGTTTGAAATGTGTGTTCGCACAGTGATTAAATCTTTGGATCCAGAGACCTGTCGTCCAGAGTGCACCAAGGAATACTGTCAGGCCAACCCCTCTGAAATCTGCTCTGCCAGGTGAATTAAAATAAATAAAAAATAAATAGATTTATTTCCCCTATTATCTTCTTGTGCTCCGTTTATGAACTGAGATCTGATTTCCTGCTCTGTAGGTTTGTGTCTCTGGAGAAGAAAACGTGCCAGGGCTCCTGCCAACACACCTCCTGTTCAAGCTGTCTGCTGCTAAATCCCCCATCCTGCCCTCAGACCTGCAACCACTCGGATGCTTCCTGTCTACACCGCTTTGGGAAGTGTGTGCACAACCACCTGACAGCCACTCATAGTCATGTATGCCACAACAACCTACAGGTACGTGGGAGAAAAGCACCAGAAACTGCTCTGTAATGCCTTAAAAACACTTGACCCGTTGATAAACTGTGTTGTGTCTTTATTTTTCTCTCTGCAGAGTCAATCTGAGGGGCATTTTCGGTGTTTGGTCCCAGCCTGTCTGACAGCATCAAACTAATTCCAGATGTAAAGACAGGAAACCCAGAGAAAACAAGCCCATGTAGCAAAATGGAAAAAAAGGCAGCTATCTATAAATATGTGTGTATAAATGAAAAATCATTTTGTATGCAATGTAAAGTTGAGTAAAAACCTGTGACGTTTTATGTGTTTTAAATAATGAGAAAATAAAATTCCAAGTGTGTACTCTCTTCTTTTATTAATGTGGCTGGAACAATGGTGATGTTTTAACCATTGATGATTGTGTTGGACGATCTCTTCCAGGTTTTTTTTTTATTATGCCGTCACTTATTGTTCATTCCTTTGCCTTTCTTTTTACAAGTTGACTTTAAGAGATACGCAGAATAATTCCAATGTACCTGTACCGTCCTGTACCTGTGCAAATGGCAATAAAAATCTAATCTCTAATCTCTCTAATCAGGGAGCTTCTGTGTCAGGTTTTAGCAATTAGCAATTGTTTCATCTCGTATCTTATAAACAAAAACACTTTTCCTGCACATGTTGCAGGGCGTTGCTTAGGCCCAGTTTATTATAGTGTACATGTTTGGTCCTGGATTAAAATCTTTGTCATAATTTCGCAGCAGAATCAGCCCCAGCCAGTTTGCCAATGGAGAGCTAAGTGTCTCATTTGTTAATTAACATTTTTTGGTGTAAATTGTTTCATTAAATTGTTTATAAATGATGTTTTTATAAAGGGATTGGGAAAATATCTACACAATGTAGATGTCACCGATGATAAAGCAAGAACTAACATGCTTGGCACATACCTGCGTAGTGTTAGTTTTTGGGACGGATCTAGCATCAGTTGGTCCACACATTCATGTCCCCCTGAGGATAAATCCCCTGACTTTTCATTAGCACCATCATCAGGTTCAAAAGGTAATTTGTCCATTTTTTTTATGACCAAATACCTGTAAAACGGACATACCTATCAGCCTCAGTTGTACTTTATGTTGAGTTCTAATTAGCGAGTGCTACCAACTAATCAGACATGTGATTCAAGTCATTTGGTCCAAATCTCAAGCAAGTCCCAAGTCATTTTGTCTTGGGCAAGTCAAGTCCTTAGTTAATTAGAGTCCGCTCTTGCAGTCTTACCTTCAATATCCAGTCTTTATGAAGAGCAAAGATGAGGAATCAGTGCTTACTTAGTCTAATAATGACATTATTGTCATTGGTCTTGTTCTTAAAGAACTGCGTTTATAGTGAATGATTAAACCAATTTGGACACATGAATTGAGATAAATGAAGAGGAATAATACGGGTACAACAGTGTATCAAATGACAGAGTCATATCAGTCCAGCACGGTGTCTCTAATGTTTGAATTGTTCCCATTTTGGGAAGTTTTTCTGGATCACAGGAGAAGTGAAGCGTGTTGAGTCCCCTCTGCCATCGCTGCCCCCCTGACAGTTGATAGTTATTGAATAACAGATGGTTTATGAGGCAGCAATAATGAAGCTTGTACAGAAAGGGAATAAAGTGTGGACCAACAATGGACAGTTTGTTCTGTGTCCTTCGAATGTGAGACATTTCTGAGGCAGTTTATCTGGAGGATTTCGCAAGAAGGAATCTGATTTTATACCAAAACAAAGGCCTGCGTTTTCTTTCATCTTCTTTTAACTTGTGAGTCAGCTGCATCACTAAAGTAGTGCGATATCTAAATAATGTCCGGTGTCTAATAAGACAAAAGAGAGCACTGTGCAGCTCCATGTCTGAAGCAAGTGCCAGGAGAGGGAAACGTGAGCAAACTTATAAGAAATAGTGCCTGTGCCATCAGTATTGTACATGCAATTCAAATCTGGCCATAATAGACCTACCTGAATATATATATATATATATATATATATATACATATACATATATATATATATATTTGTATCAATTTCCAAATTGAGCACTCCATCATCTTAGTTAATAATTTGTCATCTTACAAGGTTGTATGACAAACCACAAACAACTATCCAGATTCTCTTGCTTTTGATCATTTCTTGTGCCTCTAATTGTAGACACACATCATCGTATCAGTTGTCTATTAGAACGACAGGATCTGTCACCAAAGCGGGCCGCCTCTGTTATCAATCCCATATAGCCGTCTCACTTTTTTTTTTACTGATAAAAACAGAGGATAACAAAGGACTGTGTGCGTGCCAGCTGTAATAAATGTGCCCCTGTCAGAGGAAGCCCATGTTAAAGTTTGAATACAAGACAAAACCCGGGAACAATAGAAAAGAACAAGAGATTACGACGAAGGAGTGACCTTAAAGTAGATGTTGATGTATGGGAGCAGCTGCAGAGATTTCAACATGATTGTTTGTGTTATAGGGATTTTAAACCAGCCTGACAATCATTTAAAGTCAACCATTACACTTTGGAGATTTTTAAATCAACTTTAGAACAAACTCACAAAACAATTTAAATCAAAAGTATATTTTTATTTGTCAAAAATTGTAACAAATGTTATAAACCTGTTGCCTTTAAGAGGATAAAGCCGCTGACTTCCTTTATTTCAACATGTGGAAGTTCTGATCCACATGTGAAAAAAAGCAATCACAAATAAATGAATGTATGTAATTCACATGCTGCAATTTCTAGTTCACATGTGAAAAAAAACATATTATGTGTCATTTCATGTCAAAACACATATTAATGTATTAATCACACAATAATTTCATCTCGTCTGAAAAAAGCTGATCTCATGTGACATTATTTTATTTTCATATGTTGAAATTTTAGTTGAAAAAAATAGCAGTCACATGTGAAAAAGCCAACCACATAGGAATACATGTAATTCACATATTTAAAAAAAAATAAAGCCAATCTGTGAAATTTGTGAAAATGTCCAGTTCACGACACTATTTTAGTTCACATGTGAAAATAGCAAATCGCATGTGAAAATGCAGAATTGAAGGAGCAAAGTAAACGTAATTTCATGTCCTATGTTTTGTTTCCACATGTGAAAACATTACATTCACAATTTTCACATGTGACTTCATAGAAAAATATATCCAAAATTATTATGAACGAGGTTGTCAGTGGCCTTTCTATGAACCATTATATAATCATCATGTATAATTACAATATGTCAGCATAACAATTATGGCAACCCCATATATTTTTCCTTCATGAACCTAATTATTATAGTCAGTATGTTAAAGTTAACGGACAGTAAATCATGAAAGCCCCTTCCCATCTATTTTCTAAAAGCTGAGTCATACATTAAAAGGTAAGCGTTTCAATGAGAACATTGTCATCAGTGACTGATCAAACAGATAAGAGTCAATATGATGAGTTCATGTGCAAGAAAGTCCTCAGTGCCTAACAAGGGTTGCAGCAGTATAGCGTGGTATGAAAATTGGTTGGTTATCGTAACGTGTGCGTTCGGTTATCTACATTACATTATATTTTGTAATGTAGATAATCAAATGTACATAATATTCAAATAAATTCAAATAAAGCATTCTCTTCAACCAAAAGACAAAAAATAACCTTTGTTTTCATTCTTTTAAGGATAAGTGATAATAATAATTGTGTAACACTGTAGACTAAGATCTTTTCTGATATGATTATCATACAATTAAAATCTCATACCGTCGCAACCCTAACCTAGACATAACCAAAAACTGCATCTTGACGCTGATCTACATAACAATGTTTAACATACAAATTATAGATGAAACATTGCATAACATTTTTAAAATGCAGAATGGTCTTAGCACTCATTTCCAACAAAACCAGTACATAATAAGATCCCAATAGCTGCTTTTTGAGAAGGTATTATCTTGATATAACAGTAGTTATAGTTATTGGTACGGGGAAAAAACAAAAAGAACCATTGTAGAGAGAAAACAGTATTAAAAGGTGCATAAAAGTGGCCTCCAGTCAGTCTCTGATCAGGAAGGCACTGTGATAATAAACATCCAGGCCGTCTGTCCCGCTGTCTTGTCACCTGAACAGTCGGTTCCAAAAGGATACGAAGGTGGTGGAGTTAAAGGCACCGATAAATATGAGCAGCAGAAGGTAGAGACTCATCATGATGGCAAAATGGTGTCTGAGGAGCCACGAGGTGCTGCGGGAATGTCTGAAGAAGAAAACCATACAAAGTTTATATTTTGTTTACCAGCAAGAGAAAATCGTACTCATTTACTTTGTCTTACTTTGTTTTCAGAAAACAAGAGGCATGTATTGCACTATGTGTGTTGTTATAGTTTCAACATGCTGGTAACATATGATAAGAATTGTAATTAAAGTTGGTTTAAAACATTCATCTGTTTCTGTCAGCATCCAAGAAGCTGTTTCTCTTTTAGGGCCCAGACACATCAAACCGACATCGAAAGATCAGTGGCGATGAAGGCTGACTATTGCATTGCCTCACATCACCTGCGTCTCAGCCAAAAAGCTGCACTTGAACACACCGTGAAGAGAACAACAAGGTCACGGTAGTCTGTATTTGTAGTAAACTTAAGTATGTATAACAGTGTCAACAATAACAACAACAACAACAGGAGATTCTTACCTGGACAGGTGCCTCCTCTGAGAGTAAACAAGCAGGTACTTGATGCGCAAAAGCTGATTGTTGGTAACTACAAAGTACTTCTGCGGTACTTCCCCTCCTTCGCTGTTCTTTGCTCTTGAGCGCTGTCGGTCAATGATTTCAGAATCTGAAATGGGAAATGAGTGGCTGGTTTTAAATTTTGGAGATGTACCGATACCATTTTCTCCTTCCCCTCACTGATTCCCATAACAGAACTTTGTTTTTTGGCCGATCCGAGTAATAAATCCGGTGCATAGACTTGTGTACTCACTGATACCGATTACAGCTGTTTAAGCAGTATCTGAGGCATTTTCGATACTGGGATCAGTATGGGAACAACCCTATTTAATATGAAGCAATTCAAACATCCGTGTTGCATGTTTAAATTTGTACTATTCTGTGCATGCAGTGAGTCAACACACCTTTTTTCTTCACCTGGCACTTAACATCTGGGTGATCAATGACTTCGCACAAGGCAACACAGCTGAGCAGTGGACCCAGGAGGCTTTCTCGCCAGCCGCTGCTGTGCGGACTGTAGAGGACAGCCATGCTGAGGTCACTGGTGAGGTAGGTCCCCTCTCCAAACACTGAGTTCTGCACACAACATGCAGAAAAGGTGGACTGAGTTTTAGCGTCAGGCAGAAACAAAAAAAATATCTCGATTTCTACTTCATCCTTTAGTATTCTCTGCACTACAACAACTTCACAAAGTCTTCTATTATATTATATATTGAGGTTTATAGGGGACAGCCTGTTATTGCCACAGACAAGATGAAGCAGTGATGCCAGGATTAACCTTGTTGAGGTGACAGTGCAGGCCATTGTGAATGATAGAGTGAAAGTTCTCCAGGCGGCTCCCGTGAAATGCATAGAAGACGTCTCTGTCTGCCCTCGTCTTCTCAAACCTGGCATTCAACTGATCACAATATTCCAGCTCGAACAGGAAGTCTGGCACGGGAGCAGAAATCCCTTCATTCTCCGTCAGGTTACAAAGTTTGGCATACTGGTTAAGATCGAAGAAACATACCGTTAACAAAAAAGCATGTAGTCAAAGACACTGTTGTTTATGTATTTCATTCTTGTCGTGATGTACCTCTTCTTTCTGTAGCGTCTTCACAGCAAAGCTCTTTGAAGAGAGAATCCAGTGAGTGAGAGCCAGGTGATGATCTCCTTCTCTGGGTCGTAGTCTCACCAATTCTCTCACGCCAGGCAAAGACTTCACATCTGCCAACTAAAGAGAAAAGCCAAATTGTTCTAAATACTGTTATTTTTCGTCAATGCTGATCAAATGTTTCAAATGCTGAGACAAGCTCATTGCAAATACCCTAAAAATGATTAAATACTGCGCATGTAAGAAGTGGATATAAGCAGATTCAGCCTTGTATTCACCATAGTAATTCTGATTAGTCTGACACTTGCGTCCCATGATAGCATCCCAAAGGTACAAATCTTTATTTGAGGTACCTACTAAACTGAAAAGATCTTAAATCTTTATGTGACTCATAAGCTTTACAATATAACTGTCTATAAAGTTTTTGTACGTTCAGTGTTTCTCACCAAAAGCATTGTTAATACCTCTGAAATCTTTTACAAAGCCATTTCAATGTTGTGAATCTACATTGTTGTTTTTCGGTCTTGTTCTTCACCTTTATTATTGACACTCTGCAGCATCCTGCAGTACATTACTGCCACCAAGTGAGTGTGATATGTCAATGCTTGACATGCAAGCATAAATGCAGCAGAAGTCGGTGTTCAGAAGCTTTTCACTGTCACTACATCTTACCAGCTCATCAAAGTCCTTATTATCACCACTTATATATCGAGGAGGAAAGGGTCTGAGCAAAGAGTCCCTCTTGTAGCTCTGCGCGGCAGCAACAAACAGGCTGCAGCGGAGGTCTGCTGCTACTGGGTCTCTGTGCAGGCAGGAGCACACCAGCTCTCTGACCGCCTCAGGTGGGAGCGGTGGCTGCATTCCCAGCTCTGTAGACATAGGCGATAAGATAGCACAGACAAATAATAAGTTAGGTGACATCAGCACAGTGAAAACCTCATGACAACGTATATCAGGGTGGTAAAAGAAATAGATTAAAAACTGATTGTTGAGCCAGACTGTGCTCAACCAGAATGTGCTCAACCAATCAGAATCTGATTAATTATAAAATTAATCTTCTGATTGATATGTAAAATATTTTTTAAAAAGCCACCACAGTCCAAAACATGTGAATCATCTTCTCTAACTTTGAAAGGAGGATATGACAGGAATACAAAACACCACCTAACTCATGTTGCACTGTTGTGACCCTGTTGGTAAGAGACTAAACAGGTAACTGGCTCAGTTAGCTCGTCTACTAATCAGGCAAACACAAGTTAGGCACGACGTTACTTTTGTCAATGTAGCTGTAACTTTTAAGCTCAACACTAACACTGAAACAGACACAAAAGTCCAACGTACAGCTTTTGTCTTGACTTACAACGTTGCTGGAAATAGCTGACGTTACTGTTTAGTTCCTGTTTAAGCCAGTATTGTTGTTGCTAGCACAGGAGGATGTGAAGAAGCTACGTTAGCTAACATTAGCTGCGCTACAAGTGAAAGGCTGCTAATATCTAACGCCGAGTAACAAATACAGCTTTGTCGGTCTACTGCGAGATCCTGAATGTGCCATGAATACATCCCTTTGGCACACAGACCTATTTCACCTGACACACACTAGTTTCATGTCATTATTTGCCGTTACCTTCAGTCTTCCTCAACTCATAGCACAGCAGGAAGAGCTAACGCTAGCTTTAAGGACTGGTGCGTTCATGCGCCATGAAATAAACGGATTTGTTCCTCATTTTAGCGCATGGACGAAATGTGTAAGCACAAACATGGAAGATAAGGAATGCGTAGCGGGGTATGCTAGTAAATACAGAGGAGGAGCACAAAAACGTTAATACGTGTTTCGTGTGCATATTTAACATTCACTCTACTTTGCGCCAGAAGCAACAACTATACATTTACGAGTAACTGTGAACGCAGCACTCATCACACTGCACTATCCAGAGAGCCACAGCAGGAATAACAACAGTCTTTCTGCAGCCCCAAGAGTGCAGAGTACATTTAGTCAGGTACAGAGGGGTCAAAACATATGTGTCATTGGAGCATATAGGTTTGAAACATGAGGTGGATAAAAGGCAGTGTGTGATTTACTTATTTTAAATTAGTCTTTAAAAACACCACGTTTTGCGTGCATTCTCCTACCATTATTACTGCCAAACCTGGCAACCCAAATTTTTGGAGAATTATACTTAATTATACTCAATTTGTGTATCCATGTTTTATAATACATTTCCTGCGTAATGTTTTAAAATGCATTGTGTTATGTTCTCTGACCTGTGTTACACAAATAAACTTACCCTGTATTGAATATAGCCTATTGTACCCACCTCTATATTCATTTCCTCAATACAACTGTTAAATTTTTTGCTGTGATATTTGCTTAGTAGTGTATTTAATAGTATGTTAACTGGCAGCCAGTCAGATCAGATTGTTCATGCCTCCTCTGATTTTCAGCACTGTGGACAGCATCAGCGCGGGGCGGAGCTTGGTGACCTATTTCTGGTTTTTCATTGGTCAATTCAGGCCAGCAACAAATCCAGTTCTTTGTCCCGGCCCTGCTCTATGGAGGACTGAACCTGACAAAATAAACATTAAAAAAGTAAATAAATAAGAATCAATTGGAATAATAAAAAAAGTGAAGTATATTTCTTGTGGAAAATATAATAACAATGTATTATAACAAATAACATTTTTTTTAATGTGATGTTACAACATTGCTTCTGCTTCTTATTATTTTATTATTATTATTTTTTACCTTTGTATTAATTCTGCTATTTATTTACATTCCCCTTTAATTTACCTGTTTATTCATAAATGTGTACATTTTTAGATATATTTATTCACAGATTTATTACCGTATTATCCTCCATTTGCTTTTTTAGCCTATTTATTGCCACAAACTTATTTAATGATGTATTTTATTTCTTACATTTGGTCATACATTTCTGCCTCACAACGCTAAATGAGGGGGTGTTTATAGTGCATTTAATGTTATATTGATGTAATTATTGGGGGCATTTGTCTTTTTATTTAAATTTGATCTTGTCAGTCTGGGTCCTCCGTACCGGTCCTGCCCGGGCGGGTAAAGCTGACGGGGGTGGGGTGGTGGATGGGGGGTGGAGGGGTATGTGCCATGGTATGTGCGTAAAGAGAAGACCTGACGTCACGTGACCGCCTCTTACTCCCGAAACCATCATTTGAGGAATAACGTAACATCTTTGTGTCTCAGCAGCGCCGGATCTGTTTCCTTCCTCTGTGTTTTCATGCCGATGAATCCATAGGATGCTTTTTAAACGACCGGAGAGATTCTAGCCACATTTATTGGACTAAACGGGAGGTAAGGCGTTTTAATCGCTGCATTTTCATTCATTACACCTCATGTAGGGATGGAGGGAAACAGATGCGTTAAAATAAACCGGATTCTGGCTTCAGTAAATAAAAAAAAACCCCTCGAAATCTGTATCCAGGGTGGTTTATTGTGCGGAGTTTGGGCTTGACCTGCTCGGCGTCCGGATGAAGAAGGAAGCAAGCGATGCGCCGTGTCGCACAGCCTGAAGGACGCTTCTCCATCGCCCCTGATCACGATGCTCTGTGTCCTACCGCAGCATCCCTGCCATCCGCCGACACAAACACACATAGGAGACAGTTTCAGGGATTATAAGACGTAAAATCAACCAGGATCAGGCTGTTTTTTTCTTGTCAGACTGCTTGATTTTGTGGCAGAAAGATGCCCTTCACACATCCACCATCATATAGCTACACTGATGTGTGGTTCACAAACACAATCAGATAATGTGGATTGTAGGCTACTAGCAGGTTAAAAAAAGGCTGCACGAATAGCTTTATTATAGCCCAGTGTGTGTGTACTCTGTAGGCCTGTATCACGCCTATTTTTGCGCCCATAGGTTTTGGATAGGTTTCAGGAGTCGCGACAAGGCCACACTGTTACCCTCCGCGCGTTAACACAGCTGTAATGTGCTCAAGCAAACATGTTTATCTCTGTCCATTTAATGAACGATGCACCAGCACGGAAGGGAAGGACCACACCTCTGATCAAAATCACACACAAGGATGTAAAGTCTGTTATTCCAGTGGAGTGTGTGCATGCGTCTATGAGGAGGCCTGTGGAGGACTGTGGCCTGTGGAGGAGCAGCGTGAGTGAGGGTGATGTTGCACTTCATAAAAAACACATCTCTTCTCTCTCCTCAGTGTGGTTTGAGCTGAGATTGAAGTCTGTGTGCCTGTTTGTGAAGGAGAATACTGAGCGGTCATCATGGCAGGTAAGCTCTCCTTTCTGTTCATCTCCACAGTGTGTGCATGTGATTTCAGAGACCAAGCACAAAGCTGGCTTTAATGGAAACTCAAGGCTAAATTGTAATTTCTACATGCAGCTGTCTTGACTTGATTTCTGTATGAGTTTCACTGGCGGGCAGCTGCGTTGAACTGTGTATCTTTGTATCCCAGAAAACAACTTCCCTCCCCTGCCTCGATTCATCCCACTCAAGCCGTGTTTTTACCAAGACTTCAATGAGATCCCAGACCAGCGTCGCACCATGTGCAAGAGGCTCTATTACCTGTGGATCTGTGAGTGAACCGGCACTAAAAGTTCACATGTACAATATCTTTCCATACAGTGTGTATCCTGCTTGCTTGCATCATGGTATAAGCTGTGAACCTGTCCACTGCTTCCATGGCACTTTGTTTTTACCCAAAATATTATGAGAGTCAAACATCACAGACACTCCAGTGTAGCTGGGAGACCAGATTGACTGGTTTTACTGTCCAGCACCGAGCCACTTCAGTAGTTTTTCCATTTTCTTGTGCATTTTTAAGGTTTGAAATATTGTGGGTTTTTGACACATTTGCTTTGGGTTTTGTCTGTACTCTGAGTTTTGGGTCACAGAATCTACACAAATCTAAAATCTGATTGATTTTGATCAAGTCTATCGGCTGAAAATTACTTGTTTGATTACAGATTAATGTCAGATTTCTCTGGTTCCAGGTTCTTAAAGGATAAGTTCCCCCAAAAATTATCTACTCAGCCTCATGCCGATGGAAAGTCGTAGTCCACAGAAAATTAATGGAGCTTCACAGCAAAACAGCTGGCAGCATTCTCCCAAACAACTGAAGTAGATGGGGACGGAGACAACAGAAAAAAATTAAAATGGCTCCATGCCGCTTGTACTGTGTAATCCAAGTCTCCCAAACTGCAGAGATCTTTTTAAAGCCAAAATCTTCATTGTAGCTGCTAAGCTAAAAGCGTTAGCACACACCCCGTCTGAGGTGGGTGCATGAGCTCAACCGTGTGTCGAAGGGGTAAATAATGAAGTCTTCTCAAAACGATTTGGGATCTCAGAGCTTCTTGAGTCTTGGATTACGCTAAGCGAGCTGTATGTAGCCAATTTATGTTTTTTTCAGTTGTTTTTTTACGTTTTAAAACGAGTCCCCATCTACTTTAGATTTTTATGAGAAGGCTGCAACTCTGTTTTGCTGTGAAGCTCCAGAAATGTTTTATGGATGAGGAAACTTCACCTGACTTTCCATCGGCATGGGGGGTGAGTAGATAATAATATGCATTCATTTTCTGGTGAACTGTTCCTTTAAATGAGAGGATTTGCTGCCTTTTTATTGCAAATCATTGAAGACTGAATATCTCTGAGTTTTGGTCAGACAAAGAAGACATCTTGGACTCTGGGAAACTGTGATAAGCTTTTTTTCACAGTTTTTTTGAATGACTAATGTATTCATTGAAAAAATGAACTAAGCCAGATGAACCAGTGAAGTAACAATCATTAGTCTCAGATAACAGTAGATACTAACAATGTCTCAAATTGTAATTCACATTCATATAAGTGTCATGGTGTCTTTTTTCATGAACACATAGGTTCTGCCATTTGAAAACAAGAATGTAAGTCTGGTGTAAAAGTCGATTAGTTTACTGAAAATGTAGAGTAGAAACTGTGTTTTCTAGCTCCAGTTTATATTAAATGATCGTAGCTTTAATGTAGATGTGGTGTTGACTAGTTGCTGAGAGTCATCGTGATTCAATCCTGCTGAATTATGAGTAATGCAGCCTGTGGGATGTCCGCCATAGACGTTTTTGTCTGTCATGTCTCTGCGATGTTCACAGTGAACGCTGCCACACTGGCTGTTAATCTGATTGGCTGTCTGGCGTGGATGTGCGGCGGTGGCGGGGCGACCAACTTCGGCATGGCCTTCCTGTGGCTCATCCTCTTCACCCCCTGCTCCTATGTGTGCTGGTTCAGGCCCATCTACAAGGCCTTCAAGTAAACCTGTTCTCCATTGAACACACTCAACATTTATACCTGCTGATTCGCCTCATTTCTGACGTTTATTATTCTCTCCGTGCAGGACCGACAGCTCTTTCAACTTTATGGCTTTCTTCTTCGTCTTCATGGCCCAGGTGGTGATCAGTATTATCCAGACGGTTGGCATTCCTGGTTGGGGAGTGTGGTAAGAACTTTGATATGAAGCGTAATACAGATGGGAGACATGGGATAAAGGCTGGGCGATATGGCCTTAAAAAAATATTGCAGTATTTTTAGGCTATATCACCATACACAATATATATCACTATATTTTGAAATCTCCTAAAAAGCACTTCTTTTACATTTGGATACGCCTTCAAACACTGCCTCATATTACCTTGAACTAGGGGTTTTCATGAGCCTGTATTTGTTTACATTTTGGCAAATTAGCCCTTCTGGCAGCTCTCAGCCGTTACTGTTTGAGACAACAGTTAGAAGGAGATAATGCTATCCTCAGGAAGTCCAACTGAATCACACAGACCCGCCCTGTCTCTCTTCGCACACCCCCTTGAACTCCCCCTGGGCAGGCACGCCACACAGTTTGAAAACCTCTGCCTTGGATAGTGACCAATAATGTCATGCAGTAGGTGTGAGATGTTACTAACTCTTTTATCGTTCCCAACAGTGGTTGGCTGGCTACCATCACCTTCTTCAGCACCAACGTCGGCTCAGCGGTGGTCATGTTGATTCCCACCATCATGTTTACTGCAGTGGCTGTGCTCTCCTTCATCGCCCTCACAAAGGTGACCAATTTATCCTGCTTCTCTCAGTTAAAAAAATAAACTATGAAATGTTTTAGCTTCTTCACCAGAAGAAGCATTCGTTGGGTTTATATTTGGTGAAAAGGCTCTTAGAAGTCGAACTGAAATTTGAGTTCTCTCTTCCTTTTTTGTGTAAGGAAATATAAACTGTGATGGTGCTGCTACCATCATATTATACTGCTATTTTGCATTATTCAGAAGATGATAAGACCGTTTGTAGAAACAGCGTCTAAGTTTTAGGCTTTGGGTGGGTGTTTCACTTGGCAGAGGTCGACCAACGTTTTAGGTCCGTTGTTGCCATGGATGTGTTTAAGAGCTGGATACCGGACTCAAGGTTGGGTCCAATACAGTCCAATTAAAACTGCAAGTAGTGTTAATGCCATCATGTGAATCAATTCTGAGACATGAATGCATGTAGTGGTGAATGCATGAATGCAGTGGTGATGCAATTCTGTTCAGTTTTACAAAATCCCTTTGCTTAAAAATATACAACACACATTTTTATAGCTGATGTTTTATAGATGTCTCTTTTACAATAGTGCTCTATGTGTTACACTGTGTTAGACAAGGTGAGGACCCAAACGCAGACAACACACAGGTGGCAGGATATAGGGGAACCAAAAGTGAGACCAAAAGTGAGCTCTATTTAAATAAAGCTGAAAGTACAAAACACAAGAAAGCTAGACAAACCAAGAATGAGTCACTAGGACCAAAAACAAAGTAGCAACTAAAACTTAAACAAAGTTCAACCAAAAAGCAAAAGATCAACTCAAACAAGAAGCTAGAAACCAAAACCAGAAACATACCAAACAGGAGACATGAGGAGACACTGGAGGAAACACTGGGGAAGAAATGCTGGGAGGCACATGAGGGGAAGATGGACCAAGACAGAGAAACATCTAACCACAGGGACCTCATGGAACAAACTGACAAAGACTATATACACAGACACACTAACACGGGGATCAGGAACAGGTGGAGGGAGAAGGGAAGAGGACAGGTGAGAGAACGAGGCCGGAAAAACACTGGGAGGGAAAAACACACAGGAGGAACTAAAAAGCAAGAAGTGACACATGAGGGTAAAATTTCAAAATAAAACAGAAAACACAAGAACAAGACACTGAATCATGACACTATGATGAAATGCTATTTTTTCTTTTGGTTACAATACTGCAAGTAGCCACTGGAAAGATTTGACACAAGGCTGAGAGGTGGCTCCATATCCAGCTCTTATAAAACATCCAGGGTTGTTGCTAGAAAACATGCTTTCAACTTCCGTGGTGCACTACTGACTGAAGTATGTCATAACCCAGTAGAAGGAAATCGATGCTAACTTACTTTACGTCAACACCTACTGAGTCATTGGCAGCACCCACTCACTCAGCACTGTGCCACATTGCATTGTACAGAGATGAGAGTCTAGCTTGCATTAGCTGTATGTCTCTGTCATGAGTCCCACTGTGGTGATGGCAAATCACCAAACTGTAAGCCAAAGACGGCCATTCGGTGTTATCACTGAAGACCTTGGCGGAGTCATACTGTCTGAGGGGCAGGGCAAAAAATTTTAATAAAAAGGGCACCAGCTGCTTGTGATGTGGCACAGCTGCATACATTAACAGTGAAACAGTTTCAAGCTCCATTAAGATTAATGCTTTTTTATTATGTGACTCAGAATAACTATTAAATACTTACAATATACATTTCTAGCGGGGAAGGCACCCTCGAGGGTACTTAATCCAGTTTTCTTGCACAATGGGCCGCCGTGGAAGGCACCTTTATGTGCTTGCAACTTGTTTGGTGTTGTGTTGTCACTGCACAGTATTTTAATCCTCATAAGACCAATAATACAAATATATAATCATATACCATCTTGATGACGAGAACGCTTGCGGGTAATCTAATATTTCCCATCTTTACCATCCATTGCATATGACATGAACAAAGCATAACATGCAGTCACTGAGTTAAAGGGTAACTCCACCAATTCTACACAATAAAGTGTGTTTACAGGTCTTGAGGAGTACTACTACATATGTGAAAAAGTAATATAAAGCCATCTGATAAATTGCCTCCAGTGATGTCACTCAGTGGCTGAGTTGCATTGTGGGTAATGTAGGCGCCAAGTTTTGAAAAGCAGTCCACTGGTCTAGCATTGCACATCTGTAACACTGTTGGACTCATTATGGAGCATTTAAAAACAATCAAGAGATCTTCTTTTTTATGCCATGCTTATATTACCCACAATGCAACTCAGCCACTGAGTGACATCACTGGAGGCAATTTATCAGATTACATGCAGCTTTATGCTACTTTTTTCACGCATCGGAGTTATGCTTCAAGTATTGAGAGCTCAAATCACAGATGGGACTAAGTAATGCTGCAAAGCCTCTGTCACACCCGGCTGCTTAGCTGTCTATATGGGTGTTTGAATTTAAGTGATATAATGGACTATTTTTAGTGGCCGCCCACACAGATGTTGCACCAATCAAATTACAGTCCTTACTTCATTACTGGTATGAAAATTAATGCCACACGGGGTAACACTAACAGCAAACAAATATTTTAATCTTTAACTCTGTAGAGCATTTTTTCCTGAAACACATTAATGATACTAAAACGCCTTGAATTACAGGTTCATAACTTCTACCGTGGCAGTGGTGGCAGCCTGGGTAAGGCCCAGGAGGAGTGGGCCACCGGGGCCTGGAAGAACCCCCACGTCCAACAGGCAGCTCAGCAGGCGGCCATGGGAGCTGCGCAGGGAGCCATGCAGCAGAACCAGAACCAGTACTCAGCAGCTCCCACCTACAACTACGACGACCCGATGTAGGACAGTGGAGGGGGCCGGGTTGCCGTGTGGGAGAGATAAAAAGGGATCAATTAAGAACACAATTCAGAATTAGGTGCCCTTCATTATAACACTGTACAAGCTGAATTCAAACAGAACAAAGTCATGTTTGTGGTGAAACTGTCTTTTTATTGAATTCTGACACACATGGGAGTTAATCTTTTAGCTCAGTTCACATTTAAATCAGCAGCAAGTTATTAAAAAGCTGTTGTTTGTTTTGTTTTTTGAAATCTCTTGCTGCTCAATCCTAGCTGGGCAATGTGTGTGTTGCTTTCCAACGGAGACACATCACATAGCTAAAACCACTACCCTGAGCTTCATCAGTTTATTCAGGTCGGTTCGTCTGAGTGACTTCTCTGCCTCCTCCTGTCACACTTTTAAAACATCTTTTAATGACCTTTAATGTGTTTTTTAATGTACTAGTACCAGTAGAGTGTTTACTTTAATCAGCCTTGAAGGTCACCAAACTGTAAAAACATTTGCCCCTCAGTTGATGTACTGTAGTCGCTTGCTTCTCAAGCTGACAAGTCTTAATGATTTCCCATTAAAGGAATGGTTCGACAATTTGGGAAATATGACATGCTGGCCACGAAGTTCATTGTCTTTTTCTTACTCTTTATGTAAACTTTGGTACTTTTTTGTTGAAAAAGAAAAAAGTTGAACATGGCCAAAATGTCAATAGAATCAGTCTTTAAAAAATAAAAAAAAATAAAAAAATCAGAAATTATTCTGCTTTAACATAATTCGAATGAGGAGACATTTGCTGCTTCAGAAACACCTGACAATAAGGGACACAAACATTTGAGTAGTTACTTGGAAAGGAATGAGGAACCATCTGCTAGTTAACCATTAGTAACACATTATCCAATTTTATATACTAGCTAATGATTAGTTACTGATTACTTAATTAAAGCAACTCTATATATGTCTAATAGAGGATAGTAATGAGTTACTAGAGAACAAATTTGGATCATTCCTTCATGAGTACCTGTCCATTAGTCAAAAAGGTCTCCTTTCCCCTTTCATTGCTGATTCAATACTTACCCACTGTAATTAAGATAGTTAGGTAATCATTAGCTACTCTATAAAATTGGATTAGGTGTAACTCATTAACTAATGGGAAATAAGCAGTTAATTCCTAATTTCTTCCCTAGTAACTACTGAAAATTTGGTGTTTCCCACAGTTTCTCGCAGAATATGTGTCAGGCACGTATTTCACAGCTCAGTTTCTGAAGATCTGAAATCCCAGTTAAAACATTTAACAGTTCATGTTTTGGTGACCGGGTTGTTTTTGTTTGTTTTTGTACTGATGAGAAGTCGCTCTGTGTCAGTGAACCTTTACGTTTTATTCAAATCTTTTACATTGTGTGATAGCTGGTTTAAATTCCACCTGTGAAGCCCTTTAAGTGTCAACATATTTGTTTATTGTCTCCGTTTGGGGTGTTTGGTTTTCTTCGTTTCACACTGGTCATGTGATTAGCAGGTTGATTTCAGTGAAATAAATTATTACATGTTCAAGTGAAGCACATGCAGTATTTAGGATTGCTATTCATTGGATAAAACATTCCAAGTCAACATTGTACAGGTTAAAAGTGAGAGAAGACCAAAACACTTGCAGTTTGGGCACACAGTTAATATTAATAATCATTGTTGTAGGTGGTCATAGCATTGTATGAAGTGATGGATGTCTTCCCCCTTTGGCAAATTCTCCCACTCACCCCTAACTACATGTACATGCTTAAATGACTACTTGTTTCTGAAGCTCTGGGTTTCAGGCCTTAGTGCGTCATTCTGTGGCTGTTGGTGTTATTCTATGAGTAGGTGTAACATGATATTTATATAAAAGAAAATAGAATATAAAATAATTCAAGCCAATTATTTCTTTATGAGGTGAAAGTGAAAGAGAGGATACTCGTGCGTAGCCCCTCGTGAGGCCTTGCGGTGTCTTACTGATATCAGTGGAAAGATTTTTGCCTCGTGTCACTCAAGTCTTCAAGATTCAATAGGTGGTTATTACAGTAATACAGTATTAGATTTGAAACAGATGTGAAGATATGTATCTGAATGCTCGTTATTTCAAAACCTGTGAGTCGTCTTGTCTGATTGTGATGATGTGGTATTCTATAGGCTGTTTGTTGTTTTACTTTTCAGTTGTTTTTTTTTGTACCGCCCTATTTTGTGTATTTTGGATGATGTGTGGATGAGTTTGAAGCACATGTTCGTTGTGTCCTTCCATGGCTGTGGGTAACAGAGGTTCAGGTTTTTTTTTTCTTTTAATTATACTTTTTTGAAATGTAATGTTTGCATCTGTTGACATCAGTGCAAACTAAATTCACAGTGAATCACAGTGGAGCAATACTAACAAAAAAATGCATTCAACAGTGGAATTATTAGGATCACGTGAGGTCCTGTTGTGCAGGGTTCAAATATAGTAACGACCATAAGATAAAGATTTAAAAAACGGGCCTGTTTCCAAGTTGGACACCACTAGTATAATTTAACAACTGCGTAACATTTTCACCAGCAGATGCATATAAAATAGTTATGAAGTTTAACCCTGTAAACTGTAACATACACGTGCTCATCTGTTACTTAATGCACAAAGTTTAGCTGATCGGTTCCTTAAATTAAGTGTAAAATACGCACAAAGACGAACAAACAAGCTACTTTTCTCTGTATGTTGTAAGTTTTCATGGTCTTCGGTGAGTTTTGGATCAGTCCAATCTTTTCGCCATATGTACATACAGCACAGTTAATGTGATTATTGGAATTTCAGCTGTATAGTTATCGTGTAGCAGGAACTGCAGTGTTCATACTCTGCTGTATCAAAGCTTCTGAAAGCCATTTCCCATTAACTCCCCCCATGTTCCCACATGTACTGTATGTTGTTTGATATGTATGATCATGTACTATATCATAACTAGATATAAATATATAATTACTTGAGGTGAGGTAAATATTTGCCATGGACAAACACATTCAGTAGAAACATGCTCTAATTAGGCGAGTGAGACGTTTGAGGAGGCTGTGTCTCCATGACTGAAGTAAATGAGGAATACATTTTTGTGTATTACTTTTGTATTATTTGGTCTTACCCTGATAGATATTAAACAGTTCTTGTTGCATTCTGTTTTGTTATTTAATAATTTTACTTATAGGTCTTCTACACACACCAGCTAGAAGTTCTGCTACATGCTGATGATGGATTATTATTATTATTGTTTATTTCAATATTTTGTATTTTCAGTTAATCGTAAAGTGATGGAAGGGATTGGATGTAACTCCAAATAGTTGCAAATAGTGGGAAAATTGTGTGAGTAATTGTGTATGGTGTAAAATTATAACAAAATAAGAATACAAAACAGTCACATGCCAGCAAAAAATGCCACTCAACTGAGTTTATTGCAAAACGTGCCCACTTGTTCACAGGTTATACATAAACCAAAAACATAAGATACCCCACCATCTATGGAACAGTGCAAGGACTGTCGTACACCTGTCCTCCAGAAACTATTCCAAGTGGGAGTATTGCACCAAGCACGATTACTCAGTTAGCCAGGTAACTCCTAAAATAGCATGCAACAACTTCAACATTTGTTAATAGACATAATCAATATTTATGACAAACTGACACCTAATACATTCCAGTGATGAATGCCTTCACTTCTTCACAGCGTTCAGGACGAAAGAAAAACAGGGTTCAATTATAACAGAGCAGCAAATGGTAAAATAAAACTTAAAAATCATTCCTTTCCTTTTATGGCCTGATGTTGTTTGTTTCAGTAGTTAACTACACACGCTGCTGCAAAATGTAGTTACCTACTCGTTAAACTACTTGTATTTCACTCTCCAACACTGACTGTAGCTGTCGAACCATGAACCTCCATATAAGGTGATGTTTTGTTCTTTAGAACATGGAGCTTTCCTTTCAGGGAAATTCTTATTTCCTTTTAATTAATACCAAATGATGTAGTTCTTCTCCAGACAAAATTTCAAGGAAATAAAAAAAAAAACAACCTACAATTTCCGCCATGCACCGGCCAAGTTGCTGTTCCTGAGCTATGGCGTTGAATAATGGCCAGAGCATTTTTCGCAGAACACTATGATGTCATAGCGAAGTTGACCTTTTGGATATAACACTTCATAACGTCATAATTTTGTCCTGTTAGACATTTGTGTAAAATCTTGTCATAATTATCATGACCTGAGTAATAGTCAAAAATGTGTTTTCTAAAGGTCACAGTGACTTCAAAATCTAATCAGTACATTCTTGAGTCCAGGTGGGCATTCGTGCCAAATTTGAAGAAATTACCTCAAGGTGTTCTTGAGATATCGTGTCCACAAGGATGGGACGTATGGACTCCCCCAAAACATAATGTCTCTGGCTATTGCCGGCTTGGAGGCATAAAAATAAAGCGTTGACCAAATTTTAAGTGAAAAGTTGACTGATGGTTGTATCATCAGAAAATTATTTATTAAAGCTGTTGATATTGGATCAATTTGTCTGCGATCCATTAAGACAACAGTGAAAAACTCATTCATTTATATATCCTCGTGACTCAAATAATACACAGGGAAGCCAGTAAAACAGCAATAATCTTAAAATTCTTTATTCATAAACTTGATGCAAGTTTACAAATTACTGTACATGGTCAAAATTTCTTCAAATGGAAAATGAATATAAAAGAAAACCAAAGCGAGCCAGCGGTGCCGGACTTGATCATCTGTTTGTTGGTGCCAGAAAATGAACTGACAACTGAGAGAAATCAATCTTTTCAACACACAGTCCAGTTAGAGAAGCGTGCAAGTCTATTCACCACGGCATGACTGTCAAACCTCAATCATCTCTTATTATCTCCGCTGAGCAGAGTTTTGGCATTTTGGAGGGAGGTGATCACACAGGTGGATGAAACTTCTAAAGGTTCATCAACACAGGCCCTTTAGAGGCGAGTACACAGTTCCTTGATATTGATACACGGTAATTCCTCCCCCGTCAGCCTCCCTTCAGCTATATCAGACATGTAACAACAGGATGTGGAGCAGTATGTTGAGAAAAGTTTCCTGATTTTAAAATATTTAGCTCAAAACGTGCTTGTTGTTTTAATTGACCTCTTGAGGCACGTTGTTCCAGTTGTGCAAACACCTTTACCGGGAATATTTAAAGATCACACACTGAAATCAAATCTACTTCCGTACTTGGGAGGAAAAAAAATCCAAAAAATCTACAGTGGATATTGATGAGCTTTTACACATGGTGGTTATCATGCCACTGCAATCCTGTTAAAATGGCATCTTTCTGTAAATGTCCTTCTTCGTACATTGCTTGAATTAAAAGCAACATGTGGCCCGTAAGATTGTAAAGCTCGTTACATTTTTCTGTTGACATCAGATCAGTGGGTGAGTAAGCCTAAACGTCAGCTGTACAGAACGTTAATTAACCCAAAATATAACCCCAAACCCAACACGTACAGATTCCCCTCCTAAGTATTGTTTGTTACCTGAGTTGCCATTTAAACAAACCTTTGCAGACAGTGTTAACAAATAAACTGCAAAAGAGCCAACAGATTGATAGATACAGTGTGTCCTGTAGTATGGGGAACAGCAGTACTGATATATTGCATGGTGTGAGTTCAAATGTAGAGTTTTAGGTCAGTTTTTAAATCACACTACAAATGATCCTTCTTGTTGCGCACCAAACGCAACACCGAACCATCAGTGGAAGGAAGCCCCGCAAATGATGGATGTTTAGCCCCTGAGAGGGGATGAATCCAGCTGCATGTGAAGTCATGTAACAGGGTTGAAATTCCAGATCTAAACTGGGCAGGAGCAAACCACTACAATCGATGTATGTCAGGAAGATTTAACACGAGTATTTTCTGCAAAACTGTTGAGTGATGAAAAAGAAATCACATCCGAACACCCTTCGTTCCCTCTGTAATCACATCCAACAATAACAACGGTTGAGACAACGCTCGTGTGCAACACGCTGTCAGCTTTACACATATGAGGCTTCATTTTCAGCATCAAACTTGCCATCAATCTCTACAGCTATAACCAATTGAAAACACCAGTAGCCCAAATGAGCACTTGCAGGGCTGATGCATTAACAGAAATAAGGCAAAAAGAGCTCTTTAGCGTCAACATTAAATCTGTTAGAACTTCCAAAATGATGCTGATCTCATCTTCTGGTGAAAATATATCTATGTATCCTCTTTCCAAGATATGAAATATGCAGATTCTGATAGTTCATGACCCTTGGCCCTCTTTTATTATCAACCCTTGGTGGTTTTGTTCACTGACAACACTTAATCTTAGTTCAACAGCATTGTAGCTTTTGATTCTGCTTGGCCCATATTCTCAGAAGGAACCAGAAGATACAGAGTGGTGGGTCATCTCGATTTAAAGATTCCAAAATAAGAACATTGGCTCATTTATTGTATAATATGCTCAAAATAATAAAAACAATCGCCAAATAATAATTCTAAAACAATATTTGCCATATGTACCAGTTATATTTCCAAAAGAAAAAAGGGGGAAAATGGCGGTCAATAAAAACAGGTGCAGTGAGGTGCCACTTCAAGAGCTTCAGTGTCAATCGTCTTTTAAAATTCCCGTTTAATGAGGGCTAACTGACTGTTTGTGAAGCCCACTTTGTCAAAGCAGCTAAAGAAAAAGCATTTCCCCACATTTAAAGGAGGAAAGTTTTTTTTAAAGACAAATGAGCATATTTAGAAAACAGAACTAGTGATACCCTCACATTCTCCTCCTCACTCAAACACTGAGAGGAGAAGCCAAGTGATACCAGAATAAAGTCTTTCCTGGAGCGGGGTGAAGGAATACTTGTCAGATGAGCTGGCGAGATGGTTTCCGCAAGAAAGGTGATACATCCCCAGGTCGAGTCGGGGGAGGGAGGGGGGGGGGATATTCCAAAGAAAACAAGATACTTTGACCCAAAGACATGTTCTCAGTGCATAGTGGTAGTAGCTCCTTATCCATCCTCTTTAGGTGGTGTGTACCAGCCTGTAAAAACACAAAGAGAAACCCCTTTGCCAATGGATCCATACCACTGTGTGTCTGCTGAGCCCCAACCATCAGATATTTACTCACCATTCTTTTCATGAATCTGCACAAGGGATTTGTACGACTGTTGTGCTCTGGCAAGATTGTACTGGTTCTGAAAAACAAATGAAAATGTTCTGTTAGATGTACAGAAATCGTTCGCTATGCAGGAGGAACTACATAAACAATCAACGAAAACCACAAAATTCCCCATCTCTTACTGTCCTATAATGTTTCCTTCGACTGGTTCCAATAAAATGGGAAATGTAAATACAAGTGTAACTAGGTCATCGAATGGCCTGTGAAAACACCCTCTACAGGGTCAGTCTACTATAGTAAGGGCAGCTGAAGTTACGCAGAAAATACACTGAAACTGTTGCTGTTCTCCTTGACACATAAAGTGATGGGGAAAGAGCAGCTAGAGGGATTTCAACACATACAGTCTTTCATACAGAGGGGGTAACAAGCTATTGTAGCATTGTGTATTTATCTGCAGAGAGGACACACATATATGTGAGTAAAGTGACAGTGTATTTAGCCACATTTGGATTTTTATCTGGATTCAGGAAACTGACAGGTGTAAAAAGGACCTAGTATTGAACTCGAATCACTTTTCCTGCCACTTAATTATTCTCCTGGATCATAACAACACTACTCGACAGTTGCACCATATCCTAACTGAATGTATGTGTACATGGACGAGGAAAGATTGATCCACAAAGCTAAAAAGAGGAGTTATCCATATGATAACTCCAAAGTTAACCGCACATCCTAAAAAAAAATTGACAGCTGGCTCGAAGTTTCTGCAAAGAAAACACAATCCCTAATAACATTCTTGCTGTTGGCTGTAAGAAACATCTAAATATCTCAATAAAAAATGTGTGATTTCTGTCAAAAAAGTACAAACGTGAAGCTAGGCTATCTTAGCACACTCACTCATCTTTTACATGAGTGGTTGTGTCTCCATCCTAACCTCAGCGCACTGCTGATAGGTATGTGGTTTTTTAACTCGATATAACAGAAGTGACATTTAAATGATTCAATGTGGGCAGAGAGCATCCATAAAATGCCATAGTGGGACGCTTGCTTGACGTTAGGACATGGTGTTAAGGTGTCTAAACCTCAGTACGCCTCAAAGAGCACGTTTAGTCATCAAACACCGCCTTGAACGCCCTCCCACACTACCATGCACGTATAGTTTATGCCTATAAATAGGCATAAACTAAAATGTGGCCATCTGAAAAAAAGAGACACTTGTGGTCGACTGACCGACATGCTGATAGGTGACTAATGACATTAGTTACCTTATTGGCTCCAAACTGCACTCTGGCTTTTCCTTTAACCAGAGTTGCATTTATCTGCATAATGACAGACTCTATGGAATAGGCACTGCTCCAGCCCTGAAAACACACACACACACAAACGCACGCACGCACGCACACACACGCAAACACACACACACACACAAAACCATTAATTCTGTTGTTACGGTTGAGAAAAATTGACATGATGAGATGTAATCGAACTCAGTAACAAACCTGTTTTGTGAGAAGCTCCATGCACAAGGCCCCTCCTCCTAGAACATAACTGAAAAGAAAAAATATAAATTCAGTATTTAGGATGAGGATTAAACATCATATATTAGTGCAGGTGCGTACATTTGATCGAGAAAGTGTTCACTTGACCTTTTACAAATTTGTTGTGCATTAAATTAATTTCATTATGTCTTTATTTGCCTTGTGGAAGAGATTTAGATTTTTGTAAAATCTAATCCATCTTTTAAGTGGGATTTCCAGGGAAATTTGTTTATACCCGTTAATAATCAGAATAATCAGAGCCCTTAAACAATCTGCATGGTTTGACGTGGAAGATGGAATTATAAACAGTGTAAAAACAGTGAATGAATTGCCCTCAAGTCTTGTTCAAATGCATTTGATAGCCTGATTACACTCTTTTATGATGATGATTTCATTTACTTTTAAGAGTCAGAGCAGTAATTTGCAGCCAGTCATAAGCAAGCTTCATAGCCTGTACTACGCAGGCATAACATAGGTGCAGGGTGGACTTTAAGCTAACAGCATAAAGCAATTCATCAAAGGATCTGACATCAGCTTTGTAAACAAAGCACATTATAACCACATCTGCAACATAGGATTCAAAACACTTAGAGTTGCAACTTCACATTTGTGTGAGTTTTGATTTATTCTCATTAATATTGTGAGTAAATCTCTCCCAACAAAGTCCACAATCCATCTCCAAATTGTGTGCACAACAAATTTGGACAAAGTCCCAGTGAGTGAATACTTTCTTCAGATGAATTCATATGCAAACTGAGCAGTGGGAGATCACTACACACTCACCCTCCGGAGAGCACAGGTGAGACAACCCGTACAAAAGGTGGGTCAAAAGGAAAATTATCCTGTCACATGAAGGAAAATGAAACTTGAGTCTTGAGAAAACCCTTCCCCTTTCCCAAAAAAAACCAATTGACAACAAATATTATCACAGGACTCACTTTATAAGAGAAATTGAGCAGAATATAGTCCACGCCTTCCTTTTCTTTTAAGACCTGCAAGTCACTATGTAACGGACTATCTGGGTCTACCCTGTAATAAAGAACGGCAAGTCAAATGACGGACGACACAATACACACAACACAATAAAACACATTGTTTGCAAAATGTTAAAATCAACTTACGTCCTTAACTTGACATGCCATTCATAAAGGCTGTCGCCGACTAGTTCGACTGAATAAATACCTGTGAAACAAACATGAACATGATGTACTTCAGTCTGAGTTGTTATAACGATAAAAGTCACCACTGTACAGAAATGTGTCATTTCAATCACCCGTCTTGTAACTCTGTGATCTGTAGATCTCCCTGAGTTCCTTCATTAGGCGGTCTGAGGCTTGCACAGAGCCGGACACTGCACCCTGCAACATAAATCACAAGAGGAATCACACAGATGGTCGGACGCCAGGACAAATTAGAAGATAGAGATAGATATTAAACATTATAGAGCCTGATGGGAAAGTCTTATTCCTTTCTGTGTATACATGGTGTCAAAAATCTCCTTGACCAACCAACTCTCCTTGAGTGGAAACAGTTGAATTACTCAACTTTTCTACTATAAGCCCAAAAGAATAGCCTTTGATCACATGCAGTAATGAAAACAATGACTTAAAAGTGTGGGTCCATCATTTTTTATATCATTCTGTAGCTTTCCAGTGCTGTTCCTTATGCATTCAAAGCAGAATGTTTATTTTTGGTCAAATTATGTATGTTTTAGGGTCAAAATGCAGTTTTTCCGAGCGCTTCTGAAAGACACATAATGCTCCAACATAATGTGACATAGATTTCCGTATGATGATGTTGCTACAAAATAAACCCCTTAACTCGCCTATTGTGCCCTTCCACCAAGACTCGAGAGCTGCAGGTCTGTGTCTCTGTTTGAACATTGTCGAGGGTGTGGCTGAACCACACACACACACACACACACACACACACACACACACACACACACACACACACACACACACACACACACACACACACACACACACACACACACACACACACACACACACACACACACACACACACACGCAGGGTTGGCCAGTGGCCGACACAGCCGTCAGGTAAAGCGTATGCTTCAAGTGAATTCACACAAAATCAGGTATTGAGGCACCTTCCCACAGGATTGTTTTTGTGCTTCAGAACGTAACTGCTGTGACAAAATCATAAAAAATATCAAATATCAAAAAATATTCATGCAATCTCCGCTCACTTTCTTCATTTACTCTGTAGCTCGCTAGACCACTGCTGCTCCGTCTCCCTCGCTGCGCTGGGACTTCGGCGATGACTTTGAATAGTGTTTTTACCAACAGCAACCAACATATCTTGTATAGTGTCTCTCTAAATTAAGATTTTAACATCATAAAACACATTGTCTTCCACCTTCAAGTTCATATCTTACAAGCTAACATTTTGGTCACTCGTCATGCTTTCATGTAAGTGAACTTCTGTGTGGGGGCTGAGGGAGGGGAAGGCATCAGCACTTTAACCAACGTCACTGCCTTTACTAACAGCTAACTGGGAGTGTCCATTTTAAAAACTTAGAAGAGAATGTGGAAGGACTCGCTCTTTAAAGATGTTGACTTTGAAAGTATCTGGATGAATCCAGCAGTTTGAATCAGATCAGTTTTGCATTAAGTTTGCATCATTTTACCAACTGTGGTCTGGTGTTTTGTTGTTGATAGCTTAAATTGGGACTTGTAATTCTGATGTCATGATTCCAGATGGATGATTCTTCTCCGTCACCGATGAGGCCACTGTGTTGCCTGATAATGTTGAACTGTGCTGCTGCAAAAGTTGAGGGACAACTACATTTTTTGCTTGACAGTTTAGTATTTTTTTTCTGCCCAAGCTCTCTGCGGCAGCAGCCACACTGTGTCAGCATGACAGGAATGATGAGTCCGCGTTTTGGACTCAGTGCTGCTGTTGATCTGAACATGGCCAATCTGACTGAAAAATAGAATTTGTCAGATGGTGTATAAGAGAAGAATTTTATTTTAGTATTCCTGTAGTGCTGTGAAACTATCCAGGAGTTGGGTTGGGTTTCATTTTCCTCCACATCTCCTCCATTATGGTCACCAAAACTAAATAAAGAAAATCACGAAGTGAATGGGCCCTTACATTCAAGTGATCCTGTCTCTGGTTTTTACGAATCTTCTCCAAGATGGCCAGATTTTCTTTTTCTATCCCGTCATCTTCTGACTTTTTTCCATCTGCTGGCTCCTCTTCTTTCATGTCATAATGGTCCAGGTCTTGGTCCAGGTCGATGTCCTGCTGCAAGTGGATAAATCATGTTTAGAAACAGGATGTAAACAAATTGGACCTTTAAGCTACATACAATATGAATCCAGTAAATTGTCATGAATACACATATTTACCTCTCCCATTTCCTCCTCCTCCTCTTCTTCAGATGTCACCTCATCTGGTGGCCCATGCTGTTATGTGGTAAAACATCGTGTGAGTTGACAAATGTTGAGTTTTCAAATGCAACAAGAAGATATTGAATTTCACTCTTGTTTTTCGTTTGTACCTTTCGCTCCTGGGTTATTGGACCAGCAGGCAGAGGCTGGTCGAGCATTTCTACATCTGGATGTTGTGGCAGGTTGTAAAGCCGACAGAGATCACAAATGAGGCGCTTCAACTGCTGAAGAAGCTGTGGTGAAATCAGCACGATAAAACGTTAATAACGAAAACCAAACTGCCATTGAACAAATTATTCTTCCAAGTTTCTTCTGTTATAGCATAAACATGCAAAATTAACATTTGAAATAAGCCTCTGAGAAGCTGGAACCACATCATCCAACTTACCAACGTGCTGCCTTTTCTCACATCCTCTAAGCGCTCCAACACCTCAGCCAGACACGGATCATCAGAGTCAACAAACCATATTGGCGCTGTTGAGGGATAGGATTCCTACAACGGATACAACAGCATGACATGGAAATTTAGCTAATTATACTTGTATGCTAAATGCTTTATTGTCTACAGCTTGTGTATTAACACTTAACAGAGAATGCCACTGCCTTCATGAAACCAAAATGTTGCCCTGGGAAATCTCATCTAACTAAGATGTTAAAGTTATTCCAAAGCTATAAATGATATCAGACCAAACGTCTTAGCCCACACAGCCACCCACTGAACACAATGATTTCTCAACTGCCAGCTGTAGAGCAAGAGTATCTCCAGCACTGGATGACGCTGAACCTTCAAATAAACCTTTATAAAGTTGTTAAGTCACACTGCAGTAACCATCTCAGAAAATATCACGGTTTCACTTAGTAAGGTTTTACATAATTATTTTTGTCAATATTGGTTACAATGACCGTTTACAGGATGAAAACAGAAGCTTTTTGGTTTCATTTTCACAAAATGATTCTAAATTATGAAGGGCTAATTGTTCAGACCAGGAGATTATGGTATAGGTAGATGGTATAACTGGGGGAAAAAACTGTAACAGGACTGTTGTTTAGTCTAACAAGCAAGCTCAAACAGTCAAAATCTGTCATGTGTGTCTGGTCTGTAATGTATTGGTAATAATTTTCAGTGGGAAGCATCCCATGTCCAATTTCCAGAAAGGAAAACATAACACATATTCTTACAGCAATGCTGATGTTAGGCATAAAGTTACAAATGGACAAAAGGGTATGACTGGGAGTGCATGCAGTGTCATGTTATGTGGGATGGATGGTAGAGAGTAGTTGTATGAGGGTTTTAAGTACTGTGCATTGTGTATATAGTGGGCAAGATTTGTAGGTCAGAGAGTCTCTGCAACACTACAGTACTTCATTATAAAGCCGTTCTGCCGCAAATGTCAATCAAAAAATTGCAGCTCCTATGATTTGGATATTCCACTTGAGTATATCATGATTTTTGATAACTTATTGTGCAGCCCTAATTTCAGGTATCTCCATCCTTTCTGGGATTTAGCACAAACCATAATAATCCCAAATTCAAAGATGACACACTCACAATGGTTCAAGACAGTTCTTTACGAGTACATGCCCAAAGGAACAAATTAATGTTTCAGCACATGATAGCCGATTGGTTCAAAAACCTACGTCTGGAAGTTACAAGCTCTTGCATCTCCACCGACTCTTCCTATAACTAAATCAGGTGCAGCCAATCGAGTGCTGGTGGCCATCTAGTTAATCGGACATGGGAAATAAGCCGGCATTGGGGTACCTAGAGGCTGGATTGTATGAACTAAGTGTTGGAAACAACTTGCACTAACTCACTCACTCACTTTTTTTAGTGTGACGATTATAATGCTGTGGGTAGGGTTGAGTGATATGGGTAAAAAAATGACACTGCAATATTTTGGTTTTCTGCAATATATATTGCTAGATTAAAAAAAAAAAGAGAGAGAAAATTTCACCAGATAACTTAAATCACTCTACTTGATTGTTAAATCGATCAAGAATGATTGTGATTGGTGGTTCACCTTTAAATCAGACTTAATTATGCCATATCAGAGACTTCTCTTGTAGTTAAGTCATGACAAAAATCAGAAATATGCAAGTTTTCCTTTTGCATCAAGCAGCAAAAAAGCTGTAGATGGACGTGTTTGAAATAATTTGCCTTACTTGACATTGCACGTCCCGCTATGTGAGTATTGTGCATGCACACATTGTGATGTAGATGCTGAAACGATATATTGTGCGCCCCTGATACTTCAATATCGATATTGCAGCAAATATTGTAGGGATGACTTTCGATGAGCAGAATGAGATTTTTGAAAAATAATCATCAGTATGCGATATAATGACTAAGTGGGTGACGATAAGTGTTTGAACAAGTAGTGCTGTCTGGTAGGTACCGAAAACTACATCACGTCACTCTAATGCAGCATTTTAAATCAGGTCTTATATCACTATAACGACAATTACTGCACATATCTCCCAGCTCTAACTGATTGTATGGTTTCTTTGAGATGGAGCTGACTCAAAGGCGATGCAGACTGACTCAACATGACAAGGCTATCAAAACATTTTTAACAAGCCCGTCTGCGTCCCTAAAATCGAGCACAAGTGGAAGTGTGTGTGTGTGTAGATGTTGTTGCTTAGAGATGAGGATGTGGTCAGGCTGTCAGGATGGTGTGTGAATGATCTGTCACCTGAATCATACTAATGCAAGGGCCGTGAGAACAATTAGTCTCAGTTCTCGTGTCATAAATTGAACTTATGTCTGAAGATTATTTACATTATTAATTATGTGTATTCACTGCTCACTGGAGTTGGTGTTGAAATGCATTATAATAGCAGGTCCAACGTTAACAAAACATATATACAGCTAATCTGACATTATAAGATGGTTGACAAATTACAGAAATGTAAAAGTACAGTACAGACTCCTTCATATCTACATCATATAGCTTCCTACATATTTTAGTTCACTGATAAAATGACTATTACCGTCACAGCTTTAAAATATGCCAGTAAGTTCGTCAAAGGGATCAGACTATTTACTGAAAAGCCTGAAAACACAGCAGAACAACATTCCGTTAAACCGCCTCGATTTAACGTTAAACATGTTTAACGGGAACAGCGATATGCCCGTTTAGACAAATCTGTTTTTAAGAAACGTAGTAAAAAAAAAAAAATAATTAAAAAAAAAACAGCTGTGGTGTTGCGAAAGTCCCTCTGTGCTAAGCTAAATGGCGTAAAGATTAAACTCGATACGTAGATTCAGTAAAAGAAAGTTAGCAGTCGTAGTACTGCCAGCAGCAACGCAGTTATTTTGGCTAACAAGACAAGCTAGCGTTAACGTTACTTTCAGTTAACAAGCTAGCAGCAGCTACCGCAGCGTCGTTACTGATCGACGTTTTCTCCTACACTTTACAAAGTGAATTTAACACTGGCGCCGTGCCGTTTTCAGTAATCAACGGGGTTACATCAATCTCGATGACTAAACACAACACGAACACAGCAGCGAACACTTTATTCGTATTTATTTTGCGAACACGGAACCTTCCGCCGAATGATTTGGTTTCAGTTGATAGTCAGTGGCTGGGTTAGCTTGTGCGCAGAGCTGGCCTGGACTCACCGTGATGTTGCAGTGTATGATCAGCAGCTTCTCCCCTGTTACGTTGAATTGACAACTGAGTTCGTCGGGTTTCCAGTCTATTATTCTGAAACGTTCGTGGTTTGGGTCAAAAATTGACTCCAAAAACTTCAATTCGGCCTTCAGCCCCGAAACCGACATCTTCTACTCATCTCAAACCACCAGGCCGCTGGCAGAGGGGAAGTCGGGGCGGGATGTGACCGCGCAGTTGAGTCGGGTCTACGGATCTCGCATATTAGCGTGAGAACAACAACAAAGGGCTGGAGGGTGAGGTTCATGATGCACACTGTCAGGAGCACCTCACAGTTATGACACCACACTACTCTGATTTAAATATACTGAACAGATTAAATATTCAACTATATTTCATTTCATTTATTTTTTTGTGCTATTCTGTTATCAGGCCGTTTGGCACTTCATAGTAGTGTTCATAACCTACAATGCTCATAAAAACAAGATGAAAGCATCCTAAATAATTTATATATGTATATAATAAATATACAAGATTTACAAGACCTAGAGGACGTTTATTTTTTGCCACAGGGCCCCAGACCTCCAGCGACCCCAAAAACATTTGCAGCGTTTCAGTTGTTTTTCTGGTAATTTAACTAATTGCACTTTTCTTTGTGACTATCTAACACATAACCTTTTGGTCCTGTGTGAAACTCCACTTAAAAAAAACAAACTTAAAGCAACATTATGTAGCTTTTTTACTTTAAAGGTACAATATGTAAGAATTTTAGTTTAAAACATTAAAACATTGAACTAAAATTATCAACACAATGTGAAGAAATAACAGTTTTGACTTTTTGTTTTAATGTTGTTTTAATGAAGTTAGCATGCTAACCAGCTAGCCCGGGCCTGAAAACCTCTCTCAGAGGTCCAAAGCTCCTGTGCGAGGTGTGTAAACAACAACATTCCCCTGGTTGTCCAGCTAGCTGCACAGCTAATTGAGCTAACAAGTTAACAGTAGCTACAGTCATGGGTGTATAAAAATATACAGTTAGCAGCAGTTAGCAGTTACTATGGTGATTTGCTGCCCCTATTTGTCGGTAGTATAAATTCAAGGTGACTAATTTTTACAGATTGCACCTTTAAAATAACAGCTTCAGAATCATTTGGATGGTACAGGGTCCGTACAGTTGTAATAGAGCGAATGGTGTCTCCGTCTCAAGACAGACCTGGGATAGATTTGTATTCACAACGGTGTTGTTGCACTCAGAAACTGTTGGGGGCCAATTTGTACTGTATATATTTATATATTATTATATATTATAGAGTATATATTTGTCAAGTGGGTGGACTTTGTTAGTTGTGACAAGGAATTAAGAATAAAACTCAGGTGTGGCCATTTTGGTTATGAGAAGTTTTGGAACTTGTGTTTTTGTTTCTGTAATGTTTTGTCCATGCAGACCACTGAAATATGAGCTGCTACTATAATATGTTCAAATGGTAGGTAACATATCAGTTAAAGCTTCAGCTTACACCTTTTTGGTCAATATATTTTTTGTTGCTGTTGTTTTATTTCTGTTTATTTTTTTGTTGTACAGTGAAGACTGAAATAAACTGAACTGAACTGAACTGCAGAGGTTTTTGATTTTGGTCTGGTTGGGTCTCTGTATAAAATCAAATAAAACAGACAGACAGACAGTCTGTGTAGTGTGCAGTGCACTTTGTACTTGATCTAATTTTGCATGCTATAGTGTCCCAACAGCAAATATTTGCCCTGGGGCCCCCAAACAGGGTAATCCAGCCATGTAAAGCATAACTTTAAAGCTACTACAAGAAACCTATATATTCTTGTTGACTCTAGCGGCCTCTGTGGACAAAAGATGGCAACAGTGAAATGAAGTAAACTTTGTTTTTAGTGATGTACCGCTATTCATCCTCAGCACTCCACTATAAAATCTAGTTTTAATTTTTATGAATTTTCCAAACTGGATAGGTAAGAATCCAACACAGGGACAGGCATTATGAATACCTGATAATTATGCAGAAATTGGCAATGTGGGAACTTTTAAGTACAAGGCGAGTCTATCTGCTGAAAGTTAAATTATTCTGATTTGACATGAATAACAGCACAACGGTAGTAATGTCGCCTCGTGACTTGAGCTTTTGCATCTTTACTATTAAATAAAAAATTTGTGTGCATGTTACATCAATACCTGTCATCCTATATGCATATTATCAATAAATAATAATGTTTCATAAACACAAGAATTTTAATAATAGTAGCCCCCCTTAACTTCACCATTACTCCCCCTTCCTTTATACAGAGAAATGCAGGTACCCCAAGGAACTAAACTCAAGTTAATACAACTGAGCAAAATTAAACACATCTGAATCTAAAAGTTAAGAAAAAGATATTAGTAGACTTAAAGGCAAAGTCCAGCTAATGGTGAATGCCAAGTGTTTACTCATATAGTACAGCAAAGTTTGTTTGTTTACATCATTTCAGTACAGTGGATTGGAGAAGAACAACATAATTTCTCGTTACAGTATGAAAAATTAAGTTGAATGATTTTGTACTATTTTGGGTAATGCGCTGTGTACTATTCTTTATTTTGTTGTGATCAGAAATTTAAGTGTACTGATTAATTTCAAATGTCTGTGATCTGATCCTTTTGTATTAATGCGTATAATTTTTTAAGTTAAAAGGGGTAGGGGTATATAAGCTTTGGCTTCAACCTACACCCTTTCGGTTATATAAGCTTGATATATACCGAAATAAATAAATTCATTCATTCATTCATTCATTCATTAAGTGGTTTTAAACTTGGGTATTAAAGCTAGGGCCGCAACTAAGGATAATTTTTTTTAGGGTTGATTAATCTAGCGATTATTTTCTCAATTAATCGATTAGTTGTTTGGTCTATAAAATGTCAGAAAATGGTGAAAAATGTCAATCAGTGTTTCCTCGATCGTTGCAGCTCCAGTCAAGATCCCACAACAAAGTCCCAAGATGAATCTAGGAGGTTTCGAGTTGATAAATCAGACATGAGAGCACAAAATAATATGCTTCTACCACACAAAATTATGTTATTTTCCTTGCTTGTACCATTTGAATTAGTGCATAATTGTGGGTTTTGGAGTCCCTGAAAATGTATCAAATAAAACACTGTGGGAGGGAAAAAAAAATTGTCTTTGACCTGTAGACACGACATAACAATGGCAAGTGGTAGAAAAAAGCTTTAGAAACACTGGATTAATCTGAAAAATGTGTTGAGTTTGCTGATCATAAACAACCTCTGTAGTTCTCTGCCATCTTTGTGTCATAAATATTTGGCAGGTCACGTATGTTACCAGATAAATATGTTTTTGTTGCTCCGTTCTTCTTGAAAAAGTGAGCATGGTTTGAGGACGAGGGTGAGGCAGTTGTTAAAACTGGCCTTACTGCTGTTTGAGGAAACAATCATGATCAATTTAATGTTAGTTGCACTGACTTGACACTAGATGGCACCACAGACAAATGTTTTCTGCCCACAACTACACATGAACTCTTTTGGAAGCAGTACCTTGAGCAGTAAACACATTTTACAGCCAGCCCTTATCTGCAGCAGCACACCTTCCTTTACAACACAGCTGTACATAGTACATTACATGTACATACATGCCAGCTGGTCATAACTTTGAAGGACAGACTAGGAGTTGCATTCACAACTCTTTCTTTTTTACTCTGCGCAAAACCTTTCTTGTACCAGTGGATTTAGGTAAGTGTTGATAAAAAACTCTAACTCTTAACTCACGCGTTAAGTAAAAACAGCCATGGGATGTGTGTTAGATTGAAACATGATGTCCGAAAGGTTTTCTGTGCAAATCTGGGCAGTAAGTGTAAAATTTCACAGAATGTAATGTTTGTTAAAAGTTATCCACTTTTGAATTATAATTATAGCTGTGATCAAGTCAATCAATTTGGTGTTTTGTATTTTTGGTGTTTTATTAACTTAATTTGTTTTCATTTGGATCAATGATTTGGGTTAAAGTTATAAGATTTACATTTCAGCGCTACATCATCTGTCATGAAAAAAGTATTCTTAACGTGAGCAAAAGTAGCAATAAAACAATTTAAAAATACTCTATTACAAGTAAAAGTACTTCATTCAGAATCTCAAATATCATTGGCAAAATGTACTTTAAGTCTCAAAAGTAAAAGAGCTTGTTCTGAAGTAAAATGTCCACAGTGACGGGCATATTATTAAGTTTACATGATCAGATTGTTGCTACGGATGCATCAGTGTGTAAGAAGCATTTTACTGCTGTAGGTTAAAGTGGAGCTAGTTTGAACTTTAATGAACTTCAGTTGTTTAGTCCTTTACAACATACGGGTCACGCCTCTTCAAAGAGTCAGGAGATAAATCTGAGGGGTTGTGTGATGATTAATGCTGCATTAAAGAGGAAAAAACACTTCTTCTATGCAATTCTGTATGCATTTCTAAAAAACATATTGGATAGTTTGACCCTAGTTACAGTGGAAATGTCTCTTTGGTTAAACTGATAACAGCTGTAACGTAACAAGGGGCCCCGACCACTGGTTTAATCTTTAACGATATATTGTATTTTACAAGCATGCCATATATTCTTATGTAAAAATTTAAATTGGAGTAAGTCAGTAACAAACTGTCAAATAATGTAATTATTAATTCCCTCTAAAATTAAGTGAAAGTATAATGTAGATATAAAATGAATAAACCAGCATTCCTCTCGTATTGACTTGTTTTTGTGTTTAAAGGTCCCTGAGGGATTTCAACATGACGGTGCCTCATTCATCGCTGGTCACATTTGCCCTGCTGTTTATACAACTAACCAGTGTATCTGGAGGGAAAATACTGGTGTTCCCATTGGATGGAAGCCACTGGGTAAACATGAAAGTGCTCATAGAGGAACTGCACGCCAAAGGCCACGAGGTCACTGTGGTCCGGGCGTCCGATAGCTGGTACATCAGCGAAAAGTCTCCTCTCTACACCTCTGTCACCGTCGACAGCCCGAATGGATTTGAGCAAAACTTTGAAACCTTTTTGTCCCCACAGCTGGAGATCCGGCTTCAGGGTAAGGGTGCCTCTTGGTGGTCTCGCATCTGGACTCGTATTAAGATGCAACGTGCGACTGTGGAGCAGTTCAATCAGTTCCATAAGGGAATGAGTGAAATGGTCACTCAGATGTTTGAAGATGAAAAGCTGATGCAGTCTTTGCATGAAGCCAGATATGATGTGGTTTTGACTGACCCTGGCATTGGCGGAGGGGCAATACTTGCGCGTCGGCTCCAAGTTCCTCTTGTTTTTAATGTCAGGTGGACCATTCAAGGTGAAGCTCATTTGCTTATTGCCCCTTCACCTCTGTCATACATCCCTTTCACTGCGACAGAGTTGACAGATAAGATGACCTTCCCTCAAAGAGTGCTGAATGTTTTTAGTTATACCCTCGGTATGTACACAATGTCATCCATCACAGAACCTCATTACAAACCAGTAGTTCAGAAGTACTTTGGTCCTGATGTGGATTACTCAACGTTTTTCCTGGATGCTGATATTTGGCTCATGAGGAATGACTTTATCTTTGACTTTCCACGTCCGACAATGCCAAATATAGTCTACATGGGTGGATTTCAGTGCAAGCCCTCAAAGCCTCTTCCTGCAGACCTGGAGGAGTTTGTCCAGAGTTCTGGAGACCATGGGGTCATTATGATGACCTTAGGGACTTTAGTCGGGAAGCTTCCTCAAGATATCGCTGAAGAGATCGCTGCAGCCTTTGCCCAGCTGCCTCAGAAGGTTGTGTGGAGATATCTGGGAGAAAGGCCAGCCAATCTGGGCAACAACACATTATTGGTCAACTGGCTGCCACAGAACGACCTCTTAGGACATCCTAAAACTAGAGTGTTTGTGGCCCACGGAGGCACTAATGGGGTCCAGGAGGCAATTTACCACGGAGTGCCTGTAGTTGGACTTCCCTTATTCTTTGATCAGCCTGACAACCTGTCCAGAATCAGAGCAAAGGGAGGAGCTGTGATCGTAGATATCGCCATGCTTGATAGACACATCTTTGCAGATGCACTGATGACAACTCTTTACAACTCCTCTTACAGGGAAAACATGCAGAGGCTCTCGAGGCTGCACAGAGATCAGCCCATGAAACCACTGGACCAGGCCGTGTTTTGGATAGAATATGTGATCAGACATAAAGGAGCCCGTCATCTGCAGACGCAGTCCCACAAAATGTCCTGGTTTGTTTACAAGTCTTTGGATGTCATCGCTGCTTTGTTGACAGTTGTACTTATTGTGACATTCACCTGCATTTTCATTGTAAGGTTACTGTGGAGGAAGATGTTTGTGGGGAAAAAAGTTAAACATGAATGACATTAAAATAAAATGTTGGTTTTGTGTGTGAAATCTGAGCATTACCAAACATTAAGTCAGCTGTTATCTCTGTGTGTGATGTTGCTAAATTTGACAGCATTTGGAAAAATATGGTGATATTTTTTAATTAATAAAATGTGAAACATATTTCTTTGACATGATTAAAGCTTATAACTCCTGTTATATAAAGCTTGTTCTGTAACATATACTCAAGTGCAATATGTATTAGTGAGCTATTTAAAATACATTTTTAGTTCAGCTTTTTTCTACCTCGTTTTGATTTCATACTTTTGAGGGATTTACTAAAAGAGATCACTCATTCAACAAGTGCAAGTGAAAAAAAAAGAAGAAAAAAAATGGAAAATAGGCCAGAATTTTCTTTAAAAAATCATAAATAAGGAACGTGTTAGCTTATATCTGACTTACAGATGTGGATAATGTAAACATGATCTGAATATGATGATTAAAATATTTTTTTTAAAGTGTAGCATCTGGAACTAATTGTAGATTCCCAGTAAAAAACTGAAAGAGATCAAATAATGTATTAATTAGAAACAATTCCTTCAGTTATTAAAGACAAAAAGCAAAGTAACTGTCATTTAAAAATGTTTATTCAATCATGATACAATAAATGCATATATAGAAAGGAAGTACATATTACATATTATCATTATTTCACGTTCTTTGTTTTGATTAGACATTTTAAATCTAAAAAGGATCAAATTGTCACATAAAAGATGCACTGAGACTGGTTACAGGAAATGTGAAATAATGTGATACACAAAATGAGAAACACAAAAAGCATTTGCCACAGAAGTTTAGTCAAGACATTTGTTTATCTTATATATAAATGTTTTATCAAATTCATCACCTCTTTTTCTCTCTTATTTTACTTAAATATATTTTTGGGTCTTGATTTATGAGCTGATGAATTTGATATACCATAACATAGACAATGTATATTTGATGTTTCAACATGTTCCTTTTTCTATTTACTTTACTGATTATTTAATTGTTTTGTATGTTTGGATGGTTCACCACACCTGCCATCATAGAGCTTGTCAACCTATTGGTGTCTCTGTTGTATAAATATGTGTGGTTTCCATTTTTCTGTCCAGTCTGTCCTGATGAAGATCCAAATGGGATCAAAACGTCTTCATTAAACTTATGTGTTGTGCATAAACTCTTCATCAGCAGACAATAAGCATTAGCATTACCTTTTCAACTCTTATATTTACAGCTCTTGCTTTATTTAGGAACTTGTAAAATCTTGACACGACAAAAAAAAAAAAAAGACAAAATAAGATTGAATTCCTAGTATACAATAAAATAAAATCATAATGAATGGTTCAGGAGCAAACTAGGATTATCAAAATGTATCCCAGCTTTATTTCTTTTATATAATTGTGATTGGGAAAGTTTTTGTTCATAAACGTATGTTAAAAAAGATCTTTATTAAAGTAAAATATCTCCTGTCTATAGTTTTAACAGCCTCATGTCCGTCCCCACTTCCAAGATTTTTACATCATGTGTCCTCCCAGATGAATTAGTTGGAATCAGAAATGTCTGGGGAAAAGAGTCCAGTCACAAATCTCTTGGTGCAGATTAAACTATATTTGATTTTGCCAAAATGACACAGTCGATTTTCTTCTATCAATACAGCAATGTGATGATGCCAATCAAAGGTTTTTCTAAGCTTTACCCAAGATTTGTACTTTTAGTAAATTATTTATATGGTTAGAATTCTATGAGCTTTTCAAAGACTCCACCTTTTCACCATCTGCGACTGCATGACTGGCATACAGTATTTTACACCCCCTGTGTCCCAGATCTTGATCCAGTTTCTGCTCCACCCTGACTTGACTAGTTGATTGGCCTCATCATCAGTCCTTCTCCCAATTCATTGTCTTCATTTGTCTCCTTTTCCTCCTTTTCTTCTGTTATGAAGCAGCACATATATGGAGCAGTGACCAAAGTGAGGAACAAGATGAGCCCCAATCCAAAGAGCTAAACCACAGGCCAAAGAATAAACAAGGTAAAGGAAAAGTGAAAATGAAAAGTGGTTATCAACACTGCTAATGAACCACATTTTGTAGAGAGTATACAGCAGGGCTCTAGGGATGATAACATTGGACTGTCTGTAGTTTGATCTGTTGTTTGGTTGGTCTGCCACTGATGTATACCAACAACTACTAAGTGGATTACATAAGGAATAATACAGGATGAGGTGTCCAGAATCAGGAATTAATTTGATGATACTTTCACGTTTTGTTCAGCAAAATAATCTCGACAGATGAACACCACTTTGTGATTTTTGAAATTAAATCACTAGAGGTAAAAAGCTAATGTTAGGCTATAAACAGACTACGTTCGATCATTTGACTTATTATAAGTCACCACCACCAAGCGTCGTACTACACAATTACTATACTTGTTTTCTATAAACTGATTAATGTACAAGTTGTAAAGTTAGAATGGTTTGGACCTAAAAGTCAGCCTGTAAAGACAGACTAGTGAGTAGATGAGTCTCTGTGTTCGCTGTAATGACATTTAATGTCCCCAACAACCTCTGTAGTCTTGTTTAGACACTTGTGAGCAACTGCCATTTTAAAGACACGTAAGAGCTTTATAATTAAATTGTGGGACATAAAAGTATGTATTTTATGTCGTAGAACAAACTGTGTAAATATCTTAAGCCTGTGGTAACCACAGACCTTATTTCAGGCATTTAACTAAAAAACAATTAAAAAACCCACTGACTTTGAGAGGAGGAAACCGGAAGTGCAAAAATGCTAACTGATTTCCTGGTTTTAGGACTCAAACTACACCACTCCATTTAAGATCCCTTGAAGATGAATTCTACTGCCTGAATCGTAGCGCCCCAAGTACCTCAAAGTCTTCACTTTTCCTGTCCAATTTCTAAAAATCTAACCATTTTGGGTTCCCAGACTAATGACTTTGGTGATCCTGTCTTTCCCTCTAGCTACACCTTGAGGTTGACATTTGTGTTTTTTAGTTAAATGTTTAAAAAACTGTTGGTATTCTCCTCTGAATGAGTTCACTTTACACGTAGTGCCACTATCAGGTCAAAATGTATTTTGTCCAATATAGTGCTAATCAGCTAATGTTAGCATCCTAAAGGCTAAACCTATGAACATGGTAAAGAAAAAAAAGCAGCTAAACACAAGCATATCAGCATAGTCTCTCTTAGCATCTATGTTAGTATGCTAACTCCCATCGTCTTATTTGCAGATCAGTTCCTGACAAATGTCAAACAAAGTTGTTTTAGTTGTCACTATAGAGACATCTGATTTGTCCTTACCTTAGACAGAAAAAACCATTTCTGAGTCTTGACCAGTTCATCTGGTGGGTTTTCTTTGGTTGGTTTGCACCATTTCCGAGTAGCAGCTTCAGTTGCCTTTACATGCTGTCCCGGCCAGTCTGTCTTTGCACACGCCAAGTAGTTGCCATCGAGGAACAACAGGATGAGCCACAGCATTGCCTGGGCAAAACCCATGAACACATTATTTTTCCACCCTTTTGAACACTTCTTGTTCTTACATCCTTGAACGCTCATCACCACAAAGATAAAAACAGCAGGAACAACAAAATATCCAGCTACAAGCCAGGCATTCAATTCAGGATTGCAAGGACATTCAAACTCCACTTCCATTAACTTCTCCATGCATGCAAGTAAGGAGCCAAAAATCACATTTGGCACAAGAGGGCTCTTCACAATTTTTCCCTTCACCGTAGTGAACCAGGATCTAAGTGTTGCCATTTTTATTCCTGCATAAAGACAGAAATAAATGAAAGTTAGAAAATGTGAATTTATGACAATTATTCTATTTTTGCCAATCAACTGAACACTTAAAATCACTGTTGTCTTGCGAGAGATCCCGGTTCGTGTGTAGGTTACAGTACTTGGGTCATAAATTCCAAGGCCTTTAAAACGATCCACACAGTGTAATATAAAACCTAAAGACCTAATAAAACCCGAAATCACTGCACCCTAACTGTTCCCTAGTATGTCTCTGTACAGCAAGATTAAAGTTTTACATACCTTAAGATTGACCCCAAGAAACTTGAGAAACGTGCTCTTCTTGAAAGTGCTTTGAAGAAGTGAAACTCTTTTAGCTATCCATTTCATGGGTGTTCCCTTTTGATACTTAATCATTAACCACTAAAGGTAGAATATACCACTGTCACTGTCACACAAAATGTTTTTGTATGTGAACACAATGAGTGGTACTAATAATTATACCAACTTAACAACTTTGCTGCTTTGTGGGGGCCACTGGCTTGTTTTAACATTAAAACATTTAAAAACACCATTAGAGATGTTGTACTCTAAGGTAGAAGTTTAAACTTTAAATCCTCTGACTGTACTAAGCAGTCTTTGTAATTAACCACTAAAGGAAGACTGTTACTGTCACACAAAATGTATTTGTATGTGAACACAATGAGTGGTTATAGCTTCAATATACCAATATAATTGCAATAAACAACAAAGAGCTTCTGTTCTGTGTCAAATCATTTTTGGGATCACCTCTGCAAAATAAGATGTTACAGTAAATATGTATTTATCATTTTGGTTTGTTGAATTAATGGTGTATGAATTGCTTTTCTCATTCTAATAAAACACACACAAAAATATCTTATCCTGCCATTTTAATGCATCCCTGATAGAGACTACATGGGAAATAGTCTTACTGAATAAATGTATGCTGACAAAGGCTCTAACTACAATACAATATCTTAGTTTTGCAGGGTGTGTGATAAGACATTTTCTGTCACCACTGTGTTAACCCAACATCAGGAACAGCACAAAATATATGAGAAGCCATCAGGCCAAAATGCACATGCACATACATGCATACTCTCATGCATATAGGCTTACACATACGTACATAGAAGAATCTTTATTTGATCACATATCATACAATGTACAACATATCAAAACTTGTATTCTGCATTTAACACATTTTCTGCAGTTGCAAAGCAAGCTGCCACATCACCAGCTACAAGCTTGTAGGTGACAAAAGATAAGATATCTGTTTCATGCCCTGCGTCCTGTCTTTTACCAGTGCATAACAGTATGATATATGATACTGTTTGTGTGAGAACAGATCTAACAATTGCACTAAAAATAATTATTGTTTTTTCCATAGGAATAGTATTGCAAACAATGCTATGTAGCCTTTCTGGCAGATAACTTGTATTTGCCTTTACTTGACCTTTCATGTCATGCATACATACATACATTCATGCATACATACATACATACATATCCCCCATGCTGTTGAACTCATTCAATAAGTGAAAGTTCTTTGTAAAAATGGAATATAGACCAGAATTTTCTTAACAGAGCATAAATTAGGAATGTATGTGTTAGCTAATATATGACTTACAGATGTGGATGATGTAAACATGATTTGAATATGATACTTTTAGATATATAGGCTCTCGAGGCTGCACAGCGATCAGCCCATGAAACCACTGGACCAGGCCATGTTTTGGATAGAATATGTGATCAGACATAAAGGAGCCCGTCATCTGCAGACACAGTCCCACAAAATGTCCTGGTTTGTTTGCAAGTCTTTGGATGTCATCGCTGCTTTGTTGACAGTTGTACTTATTGTGACATTCACCTGCATTTCCATTGTAAGGTTACTGTAGGTTACTGTTTGTTTTTTAATTGATGAATTGTGAAACATATTTCTTTGACATGATTTTAGCTTATAACTCTAATATACCAACAGTATTTCTAACAACTCAAAAGAAAGAAGAGTAAATATATTCTGTAACAAATACTCAAGTGCAATATGTATGAGTGAGCTAACTGATACATTCAGTAGTGATATGGATTTAAAATAAATTTTTAGTGCAGCCTTTTTCTACCTCTTTTTGATTTCATATTTTTGTGGGATTTACTAAAAGAGATGACTCATTCAACAAGTGCAAGTTGATTGTAAAAATGGAAAAAAGGCCAGAATTTTCTTAAAAAATCATAAATAAGGAACGTGTTAGCTTATATCTAACTTACAGATGTGGATAATGTAAGCATGATCTGAATATGATGATTAAAATATATTTTTTTTAAAGTGTAGCATCTGGAACTAATTGTAGATTCCCAGTAAAAACTGAAAGAGATCAAATAATGTATTAATTAGAAACAATTCCTTCAGTTATTAAAGACAAATAGCAAAGTAACTGTCATTTAAAATTGTTTATTCAATCATGATACAATAAATGCATATATAGAAAGGAAGTACATATTACATATTATTATTATTTCACGTTCTTTGTTTTGATTTGACATTTTACATCCAAAAAGGATCAAATTGTCACATAAAAGATGCACTGAGACTGGTTACAGGAAATGTGGAATAATGTGATACACAAAATGAGAAACACAAAAAGCATTTGCCACAGAAGTTTAGTCAAAACGTTTGTTTATCTTATATATAAATGTTTTATCAAACTCATCACCTCTTTTTCTCTCTTATTTTACTTTAATATATTTTTGAACGTAGATAATTTGGTTCTTGATTCATGAGCTGATGAATTTGATATAACATAACATAGAGAATGTATATTTGATGTTTCAACACTATGTATCAATGTTCCTTTTTCTATTTACTTTACTGATTATTTAATTGTTTTGTATGTTTGGATGGTTCACCACACCTGCCATCATAGAGCTTGTCAACCTATTGGTGTCCCTGATGTATAAATATGTGTGGTTTCCATTTTTCTGTCCAGTCTGTCCTGATGAAGATCCAAATGGGATCAAAACGTCTTTATTAAACTTATGTGTTGTGCATAAACTCTTCATCAGCAGACAATAAGCATTAGCATTACCTTTTCAACTCTTATATTTACAGCTCTTGCTTTATTTAGGAATTTGTAAAATCTTGACACGACAAAAAAACCCAAAACAAAATAAGATTGAATTCTTAATATACTTATTAAATCACAATGAATGGTTCAGAAGCAAACTAGGATTATCAAAATGTATCCCAGCTTTATTTCTTTTATATAATTGTGACTGGGAAAGTTTTTGTTAGTAAACGTATGTTAAAAAAGATCTTTATTAAAGTAAAATATCTCCTGTTGATAGTTTTAACAGCCTCATGTCTCATGTAGTTGTTGTGTTTCTCAATGACTTATTTATTTACAATATATTTAACATGACCCAACAAACCCGTCCCCACTTCCAAGGTTTTTACATCACGTGTCCTCCCAGATGAATTAGTTGGAATCAGAAATATCTGGGGAAAAGAGTCCAGTCACAAATCTCTTGGTGCAGATCAAACTATATTTAATTTTGCCAAAATGACACAGTCGATTCGCTTCTATCAATACAGCAATGTGATGATGCCAATCAAAGGTTTTTCTAAGCTTTACTAGATTTGTACTTCTAATAAATTATTTATATATAATTCTATGATCTTCAAAGTCTTTGGCCTCCAACTTTCACTGGTATTGTTCACACTGTGTGTGTGTGTGTGTGTGTGTGTGTGTGTGTGTGTTTGTGTTTGTGTGTGTGTTTGTTTGTGTGTGTGTATGTGTGTGTGTGTGTGTGTGTGTGTGTGTGTGTGTGTGTGTGTTACATTTCACCATACACAATGATTTAGCATCATGGCTTGTTATCCCATTGCAAGATTCTCTCTAGTTTAAATTGTTTCCATTTTCTTTTTAAACCTTTGTGTCCTGGTCGTTTGTTGGCAGACACGGATCAGATGCTTCCTGATCCGGATTCTGTGTCTGCTCAGCCGTAACTTGGATGGATGATTAATTTCCTCCTTGGACTGGATTTTCTTTTGTTCTGCGCCAACATAAATACACAGTATACCCGAAATATACACAAGCGAGGACTGTGATGAACCCCAATCCAATGCCCTTAATGACAGGTCAAAGAGGAAACAAAGAAAAAGACAAGTGAAAATAAAACAGCTTGTTAAAACTGTTGAAGGATGAATCCTACTGACTTTGGTTATCCCCCAACTTTTCCCCTGGTGCCCCAAGTGGATCAAAGTTTTTACCTATCCTGACAAAGTTTTCAACATCTAATAGACACAGACATTCATGGTTCCCAGACGATAATGACTGGTGATCCTCTGTGTTCCCCTCTAGCTACACCTTGAGGTTGACACTTGTGTTTTTTAGTTAAATGTTTTAACAACTGTTGCATGCACATTAAGATCTCCTCAGGATGAATTGTAATTAGTATCTACTGCCATCATCAGGTCAAAATGTGTTTTTGTTTAATATAGTGCTAAATGAATAATGTTAGCATACTTAGAGGCTAAACTAAGGTGGTGCACATAGTAAAAATGATGCATGCTAATCACAAGTATGTTAGCATTGTCTCTCTTAGCATGTTAGCATGCTTAGTCTAATCGTCTTGTTTGCAGATCAGTTCCTGACAAATGCCAAACAAAGAATTTTTAGAGACATCACATTTTTCCTTACCTGTGACCAAGTAAACCATTTCTGACTGTTGCTCAGTGCATCTGATGAGGTTGTGTTGGCTGGGTTGCACCATTTCCGAGGAGCAGCTTCAGGAGCAGTAACATACGTCCCCGACCAGTTTGTCTTTGCACAGACAAAGTAGTTACCATCCAAGAAGACCAGGGTGAGCCATATCATTGTAGTGACACTGCTGATGATCACTGACCACACCACACTCTGGCATCCTTGAATGTTTATTATCAGCATAGAGACCAGAAGTGCAGGAAGAATAAAAAACCCGGATGCAAATGGACCATTCCATGTGGGATCACAAGGACATACAAACTCATATTCCACAAACTTCTCCAAGCTAGTAAGCATGAGGCCAAAGACCACATTTGACGCAAGAGGACTCTTGATAAATTCACGCAGTGTATTGATCCAGACTGTTCTTTGTGACATCTCCAATTCTGCATAAAAATAAAAATAAAGATGAAAAGTCATATAACGTGAATTCATGACAATGCAAGGCTCTTTATTTGTTAATCAACTGAAAATCGAAAATCACTGTTGTGTTTAGAAGACACATTTTTGATGGCTTGGGTCATAAAGACATTAAGCCTCATTGCTGAGCATGGTTAGGGCAGTATACAGTTGGAAATGAATGACATTTCCCAGAACTAAGAAACGTTTTCAAATAATAACTTAATATGTCAAAATAATAACTTAGTATCTAGTAATCATTTACTAATGGTGTACATGTTACCTGGATGGGCATTAATAAACAATTATTGAGAGTCTTAAGTAATCATTTACTAATGCTGTGCTGTGTATGTCATCAGGTAGCCCTTACCTAACCTTAAGTAAGGTATTACTTAACATTAGTAACCTGACATAAACCTTAATAAATATATAGGAGTGCTTCATAAGCATTACATAACCATAGTTAACAATAATAAATTGATTGATAGTTAACCATTAGTGAATGCTTTCTGAACCCTTATTGTAAAGTGTAACATGCATATATAAGGATAACTAATTACATTATGTAACTTTTATTAATGCTTAATAATGTATTAATTAACTCTGAGCAGTAGACATTAATTAACTGCTTATTAATGCATTTACTAAGATGTTAATTAATGTGAAGTAATACATTATAATGATTATTAAACTATTATTAAACTGTTAATTAATGCTTAATAATGCATTAACTAATGTTAATTAAGGGACCCTTATTGTAAAGTGTTACCTTTGTTGGGATGGAAAACACAATAACACATTTTAGCACAATGTAATTGTTCATTGTAATTAGGTGACAGCAACAGCACCGGCTGGTAATGTTTTACTACGTGAGTCTGTGTATCATGATGGTCTGTCATCTGATCTTATGGCTGATGGGTTTAGATGTTGACTCAACTATATGACATTTTATGGAAAGTATTTATTTTTGCTGAATGAGAGATTTGATCTGATTGGTCTGATTTTGAAGGTTTAGTCTAGTCTGTTAACAGAAGATATGCTGTGTGGCCGGTGTGGAGACTAAATAGCCCACATCTTATTAATGTAGTCAGAGTCAGATGATTTATGAACAGCAGCAAACTGATGTGAAGCTGATTTATGTGAAAATGTATGTCAAATTGAGGTTGGTCCATGAACAGATGGCCTGTCATAATTAACAACAACTGAAGACTGTTTACAGACTGATAAATGTGTCTGATAACATTTATATTAATCGGTATGAGATCTAACAGGATGTGGGTGTTTCTGTGACTTCCTGTACTGACTCCAAGCTGCTGGAAAACTGTCCGACTTGATGTCAGCCTCTTGTCTCTGAACCTGCTGCTGCTGCCTGATCTCATCCACTTTCCAGCTGAGGCGCAGTTCATTGCGAATGAGCCTATAACTATGTTGCGTACGTTATCTGATCACATCTTGAACATGAAATAAAAATAGTTCCTTGACTGAGACATTCTTGATTTGCCATGAAAACCATAGCTCACGCTGTTACAATTAAGACCTACTTGTAACATCAGAGAGCGTCCACTTTTGATTTAATTCCTCACCACTCGTTTTCTATTTTGAAGAACTTTAAGTGGTTTGTGATGGCAGACACATACGGAAGCCCTAAAGGGCCATGCATTCATACATTTTATTTCCTTCGTTTTGCTGTGAAAACGAGTTAATTTCATTTGTTTTCTCGAGATCTCGAGTTATTATCTTGAAATAACAACTGCTGTTTTCCCGAGATAACGGGATAATTTTCTCGAGATCTTGAGAAAACAAAACGATAGTGTAGTATATTAAATCATTGCAGGAAACATCATTCAGTGTAGCAATGTCAGAGGAGCAGGAGCATATCGATCACCACGTCACCTATCTTTTCAATCAAGGCCTGACACAGGCTGAAATAGCATTATGCCTTGCTATTACAGATAATATACACATTAGTGTGCATAATCTAAAAAGACAGTTAGCAAGGCTTCAGCTATATCGGCGGCGCAATCTACGTGAGCCTGATGCCTGATGAGATCTCAAATTAATTATATCGTTATCTCGGGAAAACAAAGTTTGGTTATCTCGAGATCTCGAGAAAACAAATGAAATGAACTTGTTATCACGGCAAAACGGAGGAAATAAAATGTATGAATGCATGGCCCTTTAGGGGTTTCCGTAGACACATGTAGGTTGTTTGCCTAAAAATATTAGCCTATATATAAAGAAATGTCTGAGTAAAAGAGTAAAAAGTTAAAAACTTTACAATTGTGGCGACTCTCCCCTGCACACAATGTAATATAAAACCGAAAGACTTAATAAAACCTGAACCCAATGCACTCCCAGTATGTCTCTGTACAGCAAAATAAAAGTTTTACCAACCTTAAGATGACCCTGAGAATCTTGAGAAACGTGCTCTTCTTGAGACTGCTCTGAAGAAGTGAAACTCTTTTTGCTATCTGTACCAGGGGTGTTCCCTTTGATACTTAACCACTAACCACTAAAGGAAGACTATAGCACTGTTACTGTCACACAAAATGTATTTGTATGTGAACACAATGAGTGTTTATAACTTCAATATACCAATACAATTGCAATAAACAACAAGGAGCGACTGTTCTGTGTCAGATCATTTTTAGGATCACCTCTGCAAAATAAGATGTTACAGTAGATATGTATTTATCATTTTGGTTTGTTGAATTAATGATGTATGAATTGCTTTTCTCATTCTAATTAAACACACACAAAAATATCTTATCCTGCCATTTTAATGCATGCCTGATAGAGACTACATGGGAAATAGTCTTATTGGATAAATGTATGCTGAGAAAGGCTCTAACTACAACATGACAACTTAGTCTTGCAGGGTGTGTGATAAGACATTTTCTGTCACCATTGTGTTAACCCAACATCAGGAACAGCACAAAACATTTGAGAAGCTGTCAGGCCAAAATAGCATACTTCACTGGTACTAAGAGCTGTTGTTTCTGGGCTTTCTTCATCAAAGGTGTTGGCGTGTAGTTTGATGATAAAAGAATCTGTGGAGGCAAAGCTGGGTGGATGGATAGAACAATCTTTATTTTCAAGCCTGTGTCCGAACCAGTGTGGCCACACCTGGTGTTCCCAATATCTGACAAAGTTCTGCCTAAAGCTTTGCCCTCTGCTCTACCTGAAATCCTCTCCAATTTAGGAAATCTACAAGTACCCACCTAACTTTATCTGTACACACGGGCCTTTTTAGATCCCTTTCGCCTGCACCTACCTACTTCTTCTAATTGGTCACTTTGATGGATTAAGGGTCCATCTATCCAAAAGGCGAAAGAGGAGTGGATCTGCCTCCGGCCCCTTTGGACTGTCTCATCTTCTATAAGTTACCTAACTCTGCTGATGTCACTTCTTGACCTTACAACCTAAAGCTGACCTGACTGTGTCTCTCTTTCCCTATATGGACATGTTTACGTTGAACCAGCTCCACACGTCTGGCATAAGAATTAACTCTGGTTCAGTACCTTACTCTTCAGCTAACCTTTTGCGCACAAACAGAGCTGATTAACGACTCTGTCTTCTCACAGATCTCCTCAACATCAGCCGCCTTCCTTAAGCCCCCACAAACAGGAGCAACATGTCACCGTTAAATCATCGCTCAGAATGTGTTGTTGCACATATACCTCATAATTCCCCCCTTCGAGGACTGCTAGGTCTTGAAAAGAAAGGCACACAAACACATTCACAATGATTCACCATTGTCCAACTTAGTGACAGTGCTTGTCTGGCTTGTCTAAATACAAGTGAACAGTCATCTTCCCCTGATACGTCCAGTGCCTTCAAAATCTTGGTCCTGGGGTGGTAGGGTTTCTTCTCCTGGCACCCTTGGCACAGTGTGATTAGTGATACCACATCCTTCTGAACACCTTCACGAACACCTTGTCTCCAGGTTTCACTCTATCTCTTTCTTTTCTTGTTCATCTATTTATTATTATTATTTTTTATTATTATTTCTCAAGCCTCTCAAGCACCTCATCCTGCTTTTGCCTGTCGGAGACATACGTGAATATACTCCTATGTAGATTAGTCAAATTTTTGATGTACGCCTTCATTTCATCTTCCAAAAGGGATAGACTCGAACCCTTTCTGCTTGTGCGCAAACAAGATATAGGCATCCGTCTGCCTGTGGCCAATTCGTGAGGCATCATACGCAAATCTCGAAGTTGAACAACACCAATCACTGCGAGCGGAAGCGCTGCTACCCAATTTAGACCTGTGTGTTGGCAGATTTTGACAATGCGGTTTTTCAGAACGCCATTATTATTATTTTTTTCACAAATACCTAAGCTTTGAGGATGATAGACTGCTCCTAAACATTGTTTGATTTTCAATTTCTGTAGAATTAATTTTAGCGTTTTATCCACAAGCTCTTTCCCATTATCTGAGGATATGCAATCTGGAAGTCCCCATCTGTTTATGACCTCACAACATAAGAAATCAAATCAAATGAACTTTATTTGTCCCGCAAGGGAAATTTGTCTTGGGCAAGTGGCGTTGTAACAGCTGCTTTGTACTTGCAATACATACATACACAATACATACATTACAATAGTAACAATGGCACACATATCCAAGAAAGAAAAGAGAAAGAGAGAAAGTGCGGAGAGTGCAATTAATAGTTTAAAATACTTATAATACAAGTTCAAATAAACACATACTAAAAACTAAAGGAACAAGGGATGTTGATTAAAGCCAGCAGGTGAACAGGCAAACCGGATGTAATAGATATGATTGACTGATTGATGGGTTGATGGGTTGATGGGCAGGGGATCCACAGCCATGGCCTCCCCCCTGCCCACATAGGGGAAGGGTTACCAGAATGGTAGTGCCAGGAACCATCCCCTCCACCCGACCGAGGTCAGATGGTGGGGTGGGAGGGGGCTAGGGTAGTGGATCCGCAGCAGTAGGCCTCCCCACTACCCTAGTGGGGCAAGGGAGGGGCCTCTGCCACGAGAGGTGTTGGTTTGTTTGGAGTGTTTTATAACGGTTGGTCCTGCACCTGCTGGCTCTATAGCGCCTCCCTGACGGCAGCAGCTGGTACTCTTGAAAGAGGACGTGTGAAGGGTCACTCAGAATCCTATTTGCTCCCTTCACAACTGTTCCCTCATATATTGCCTGGAGGGACTGGAAGTGATCGTGATCATGTTTCCCCACTATCCTCAATGCTGTAGTCACCATTCTTTGGAGTCTGGCCTTACACTGGACTGTGAGGGAGCCGAACCATGCTGCCATACCATATCTTATGATACTGGCCAGCACCGCATTATAGAATGTTAACATTGTCTCGGTTCGGACCCCAAACAGCCGCAGCCTTCTTAGAGAGTGGAGCCTCTGAGCTAATCTGTTACAGAGGAAATCCACATGATCGCTCCAGCCCAAATTATCAGACACCATCAAACCCAAGTACTTGTATGAAGGAACCTGTTCAATAGTGCAGTTATCAATGATTACCCGGTCATGAGCTGCAATTACCTTAGGGTTAAAGATAATTTCTTTTGTCTTGTTAGTGTTAAGCACCAATCACACCAGGTTTTGAAGGTGCCTATATCACTGAAATACACGGAGGGGCAGGTATTCACATCCAACAGACTTAAAATGAAGTTGGCAACAGACTGAACATCCTTCCACTTGGTAGGACAGGCCTCAGGCCATCGTGAACATCTATCTACAACTTACCTCCAATATGTTTTATCCCATCAATAAAGTCCCTCACTAACTCACACATTCGGCCTTTTGGAGTTGGAATGTAACCAGCAGGGACCTTCACACCTCTCCTAACATTGTTTTTCAGACAGATTGTACATCTATTTGATCACATATCATACAATGTACAACATATCCAAACTGGTACTCTGCATTTAACACATTTTCTGCAGTTGCAAAGCAAGCTGCCACATCACCAGCTACAAGCTTGTAGCTGACAAAAGATAGATATCTGTGTCATGCACTGCATCCTGTGTTTTACCAGTGCATAACAATATGATATATGATAACGTTTGTGTGAGAACAGAGCCAACTATTTAAAAATTGCACTAAAAATAATTATTGTGTTTTCCATAATAATAGAGTAGAAGTAGAGTATTACAAACAATGTGTATCTGGCAGATAACTTGTATTTACCCGTACTTGTCCTTTCATGACTTATTTTTGGCTGATTTTTTATTTTAGTAGCTACTCTAATATGAGCAGCTACTAAGAGTGCTAACCACTGCGCCACCGTGTTACACATACATACATACATACGTACATACGTACATACAAACATACATACAAACAAATATACATACATACAAACATACATACATGCATACTGTACATATCATTCAGTAAAGTAACTGGATTTTATTGTGTTATCTTTTTTTACCATATGAAATAAACCAATAATATGCAAACAGTAATAAGCATTTGAAATGAAACTCATCCAATCATGATCAATTTAGTATTAATTGCACTGACTTGACACTAGAGAACTACACAACTACACATAATAAATTATCTATATATAATTCTATGATCTTCAAAGCCTTTGGCCTCCAACTTTTCATTGGAAAAACACACTTTGTGCATGTGTGTGTGTATTTGTTTGCTTGTTTATGTGTGTGTGTGTGTATGTGTGTGTGTGTGCGTGTGTGTGTGTGTGTGTTTGTTTGTGTGTGTGTGTCACATTTCACCATACACAATGATTCAGCGTCATGGCTTGTTATCCCATTGCAAGATTCTCTCTTTAAATTCTCTCCATTTTCTTTTCAAACACTTATGTCCTGGTCATTTTTTTCCGGGCACAGAACAGATTTTTCCGGATCCGGATTCTTTTTCAGCTCGTCCATAACTTGATAAGTTGATTGATCTCCTCCTTGGACTTGATTTTCTTTCTTTCTGCAGCAACATAAAATCATAGTAAGCTAGGACTGTGATGAACCCCAATCCAATGCCCTAAACGACAAATGAAAGAATAAACAAAGAAAAGACAAGTGAAAATAAAACAGCTTCATGAAACTGTTGAATCCTACTGACTTTGGTTATCCCCCAACTTTTCCCCTAGGGCCCCAAGTAGCTCAAAGTTTTTACCTATCCTCTCAAAGTTTTCAACATCTAATAGACAGACATTCATGGTTCCCAATCGATAATGACTAGTGATCCTGTGTTCCCCTCTTTTCACACACAAAAAATTTTGGTTTTGTGTGTGAAATCTGAGCATTACCAAACATTAAGTCAGCCGTTATCTCTGTGTGTGATGTTGCTAAATTTGACAGCATTTGAAAAAAATACGGTGATATTTTTATTTAATAAAATGTGAAACATATTTCTTTGACATGATTAAAGCTTATAACTCCAACATGCCAACAGTATTTCTAGCAACTCAAAAGAAGGAAGAGTAAATATGTTCTGTAACAAATACTAAAATGCAATATGTATTAGTGAGCTAACTCTGATACATTCAACAGTGTTATGGATTTAAAATACATTTTTAGTGCAGCGCATATGATGTAGACAATGTAAACATGATCTGAACATGATGATTACATTTTTTTTTTAAAGTGTAGCATCTGGAACTAATTGTAGTTTCCCAGTAAAAACTGAAAGAGATCAAATAATGTATTAATTAGAAACAATTCCTTCAGTTATTAAAGACAAAAAGCAAAGTAACTCATTCATTTAAAAATGTTTATTCAATCACGATACAATTAATGCATATATAGAAAGGAAGTACATACAACATATTATTATTATTTCACGTTCTTTGTTTTGATTAGACATTTTAAATCTAAAAAGGATTAAATTGTCACATAAAAGATGCACTGAGACTGGTTACAGGAAATGTGGAATAATGTGATACACAAAATGAGAAACACAAAAAACATTTGCCACAGAAGTTTAGTCAAGACGTTTGTTTATCTTATATATAAATGTTTTATCAAACTCATCACCTCTTTTTCTCTCTTATTTTACTTTAATATATTTTTGGGTCTTGATTTATGAGCTGATGAATTTGATATACCATAACATAGACAATGTATATTTGATGTATCAATGTTCCTTTTTCTATTTACTTTACTGATTATTTAATTGTTTCGTATGTTTGGATGGTTCACCACACCTGCCATCATAGAGCTTGTCAACCTATTGGTGTCCCTGATGTATAAAAAGTGTGGTTTCCATTTTTCAGATAGTCCTGATGAAGATCCAAATGGGATCAAAACGTCTTTATTAAACTTATGTGTTGTGCATAAACTCTTCATCAACAGACAATAAGCATTAGCATTACCTTTTCAACTCTTATATTTACAGCTCTTGCTTTATTTAGGAACTCGTGGCAAGTATATGCTAAAAAAAAAGACAAAATAAGATTGAATTCCTAATATACTTATTAAAATCATAATGAATGGTTCAGGAGCAAACTAGGATTATTAAAATGTATTCCAGCTTTATCTATTTTATATAATTGTGACTGGGAAAGTTTTTGTTCGTAACCTTATGTTAAAAAAAGATCTTTATTAAAGTAAAATATCTCCTCTTGATAGTTTTAACAGCCTCATGTCTCACGTAGTTGTTGTGTTTCTCAATGACTTATTTATTTACAAGATATTTGACATGACACAACAAACCCGTCCCCACTTCCAAGGTTTTTACATCATGTGTCCTCCCAGATGAATTAGTTGGAATCAGAAATGTTTGGGGAAAAGAGTCCAGTCACAAATCTCTTGGTGCAGATCAAACTATATTTAGTTTTGCCAAAATGACACAGTCAATTTTCTTCTATCAATACAGCAATGTGATGATGCCAATCAAAGGTTTTTCTAAGCTTTACCCAAGATTTGTACTTTTAAAAAATTATTTATATATAATTCTATGATCGTCAAAGCCTTTGGCCTCCAACTTTCACTGGTATTGTTCACACTGTGTGTGTGTGTGTGTGTTTGTTTGTTTGTTTGTGTGTTTGTGTGTTTGTGTGTGTGTGTGTGTTTGTTTGTGTTTGTTTGTGTGCACCATACACAATGATTCAGTGTTATGGCTTGTTATCCCATTGCAAGATTCTCTCTAGTTTAAATTGTTTCCCTTTCTTTAATAACCGTTGTGTTACTGAACAGATGCTGCCTGATCCAGATTCTGTCCCTGCTTGCCCGTAACTTGACCAGATGATCGATCTCCTCCTTGGACTTGACAGTATACAGTATACCCGAAATATACAGCAGCGAGGCCTGTGATGAACCCCAATCCAATGCCCTAAACGGCGGGTCAAAGAGGAAACAAAGAAAAAGACAAGTGAAAATAAAACAGCTTATCAAAACTGTTGAAGCAAATTTTGAGGGAGTATTTTTTCATTAATGGTCTCTTGAGGATGAATCCTACTGACTTTGGTTATCCCCCAACTTTTCCCCTGGTGCCCCAAGTGGATCAAAGTTTTTACCTATCCTGTCAAAGTTTTCAACATCTAATAGACACAGACATTAATGGTTCCCAGACGATAATGACTGGTGATCCTCTGTGTTCCCCTCTAGCTACACCTTTTGAGGTTGACATCTGTGTTTTTTTAAATGTTGCATGCACATTAAGATCTCCTCAGGATGAATTGTAATTAGTATCTACTGCCATCATCAGGTCAAAATGTGTTTTTGTTTATATAATGCTTAATAAATAATGTTAGTATTCCTAAAGGCTAAACTAAGCTGGTGCACATGGTAAAAATGATGCATACTAATCACAAGTATGTTAGCATTGTCTCTCTTAGCATGTTAGCATGCTTAGTCTTATCATCTTGTTTGCAGATCAGTTCCTGACAAATGCCAAACAAATAATTTTTAGAGACATCACATTTTTCCTTACCTGTGACAAAGTAAACCATTTCTGACTGTTGCTCAGTGCATCTGACGAGGTTGTGTTGGCTGGTTCGCACCATTTCCGAGGAGCAGCTTCAGGAACAGTTACATACGTCCCCGGCCAGTTTGTCATTGCACAGACAAAGTAGTTACCATCCATGAAGACCAGGATGAGCCATATCATTGCAGTGCAACTGCTGATGAGCAGATTTTTACAACACTCTTCTGAACACTTCACACTCTGACATCCTTGAATGTTTATTATCAGCATAAAGACCAGAAGTGCAGGAAGAACAAAAAAACCGGATGCAAATGGACCATTCCATGTGGGATCACAAGGACATACAAACTCATATTCCACAAACTTCTCCAAGCCAGTAAGGATGAGGCCAAAAACCACATTTGACACGACAGGACTCTTGACAAATTCACTCTTCACTTCAGAGAACCAGGCTTTTTTCAGTGACATCTCCAATTCTGCATAAAAGAAAATATTAATAAGTAAAAAGTCATATCACGTGAATTCATGACGGTGGTGGGCGGTATACAGGTGGAAATTAATTTCCCAGAACTAAGAAAAGATTTGAAATAATGACTTAATATTTCAAAATAATAACTTACTATCTCAAAAAAATGACTTACTTTTGCTAAATAATTACTTTGTATCTCCTTAAAAGTGACATTTTTTTGAGATACTTAAGTATTTTGAAAAAAAAAAAAAAGCTTTTGATTCTTTTGGGATACTTATAATGACCCAGCTACAGGATCTTTTTTCCACCACCCAGGCAGAAATGGGTTTCCACAGAATTCAGTTATTGAGCTGCATAATATTTGTTTGTTGTGATGGAAAACACAATAACACATTTAGCACAATGTAATTGCTCATTGTAATTAGGTGACAGCGGCAGCACCGGCTGGTAATGTTTTACTACGTGAGTCTGTGTATCATGATGGTCTGTCGTCTGATCTTACAGCTGATGGGTTTAGATGTTGACTCAACTTCAAGAGATTTTATAGAAACTATTTATTTTTGCTGGATGAGAGATTTGATCTGATTTGTCTGATTTTTAAGGTTTAGCCGAGTCAATTAACAGAAGATATGCTGTGTGGCTGGTGGAGACTAAATAGCCCACATCTTATTAATGTAGTCAGAGAGGGACAGGTCTGCTCAAATGATTTATGAACCGCAGCAAACTGATATGAAGCTGATTTACGTGAAAATATATGTAAAATGGAGGTTGATCCATGAACAGATGGCCGGCGTAGAGTTTTAATAGTGTCATAATTAACAACAACTGAAGACTGTTTACAGACTGATAAATGTGTCTGATAACATTTATATCAATCAGTATGAGATCTAACAGGATGTGAGTGTTTCTGTGACTTCCTGTACTGACTCCAAGCTGCTGGAAAACTGTCTGACTTGATGTCAGCCTCTTGCCTCTGACCCTGCTGCTGCTGCTGCCTGATCTCATCCACTTTCCAGCCGAAGCACAGTTCATCTTGAATAAGCCTATAACTATGTTGTGTACGTTATCTGATCACATCTGGAGTATGAAATAAAAATAGTTCCTTGACTGAGACATTCTTGATTTGCCATGAAAGCTATTTGTTTAAAGCTGTTTTTTTTTTAACTGTGTTACAACCATACAGTTACAATCAAGACTTATTTGTAACGTCAGAGAGTGTCCCCTTCTGAGTTAATTCTTCACCACTCGTTTTCTCTTGTGAAAAAGTTTAAGTGGTTTGTGATGGCAGACATATGTAGGTTGTTTGCCTAAAAATATTAACCGATATATTTAGGCAAAAAAATGTCTGAGTAAAAGAGTGAAATCTGAAAAACAATTGTGGCGACTCTCCCCTACACACAATATAATATAAAACCTAAAGACTTAATACAACCTGAAACCAATGCACTCAAACTGTCACCCAGTATGTCTCTGTACAACAAAATAAAAGTTTTACCAACCTTAAGATTGACCCTGAGAAATGTGCTCTTCTTGAGACTGCTTTGAAGAAGTGTAACTCTTTTAGCTATCGGTTTCATGAGTGTTCCCTTTTTATACTTAACCACTAAAGGTAGACTATACCACTGTCACTGTCACACAAAATGTTTTTGTATGTGAACACAATGAGTGGTACTAATAATTATACCAACTTAACAACTTTGCTGCTTTGTGGGGGCCAATGGCTTGTTTTAACATTAAAACATTTAAAAACACCATTAGAGATGTTGTACTCTAAGGTAGAAGTTTAAACTTTAAATCCTCTGACTGTACTAAGCAGTCTATGTAATTAACCACCACTAAAGGAAGACTGTAGCACTGTTACTGTCACAAAAAATGTATTTGTATGTGAACACAATGAGTGGTTATAACTTAAATATACCAATATAATTGCAATAAACAACAAAGAGCGACTGTTCTGTGTCAAATCATTTTTAGGATCACCTCTGCTAAATAAGATGTTACAGTAGATATGTATTTATCATTTTGGTTTGTTGAATTAATGGTGTATGAATTGCTTTTCTCATTCTAATAAAACACACACAAAAATATCTTATCCTGCCATTTTAATGCATCCCTGATAGAGACTACATGGGAAATAGTCTTATTGGATTAATGTATGCTGACAAAGGCTCTAACTACAACATGATAACTTAGTCTTGCACGTTGTGTGATAAGACATTTTCTGCCACCATTGTGTTAACCCAACATCAGGAGCAGCACAAAACATTTGAGAAGCCGTCAGGCCAAAATGGAATACTTCACTGGTACCAAGCGCTTGCACATACATGCATACTCTCATGCATGTAGGCTTGCACGTACGTACATAGAAGAATCTGTATTTGATCACATATCAGACAATGTACAGAGTCAAATAGTGAATCTGGTACTCTGCATTTAGTTGCAAAGCAAGTTGCCACATCACCAGCTACAAGCTTGTAGGTGACAAAAGATAAGGTATCTCTGTCATCTAATAGTATGATACATGATACTGTTTGTGTGAGAACAGATCCAACAATTTAAAAATTGCACTAAAAAGAATTATTGTGTTTTCCATAATAATAGCAATTACAAACAACGCTATGTAGCCTTTCTGACAGATAACTTGTCCTTTCATGTCATATACATGCATGCATGCATACATACATACATACAAACATACATACATACATACATACATACATACATATGTACATACATACATACATGCTAGCATGCATGGATGCATTCATGCATGGATGCATGGATGCATGGATGCATACATACATACATACATACAAACAAACAAACATACATACATACATACATGCTAGCATGCATGGATGCATTCATGCATGGATGCATGGATGAATACATACATACAAACATACATACATACATACATACATACATACATACATACAAACATACATACATACATACATACATACTGTACATACATACATACATACATACATACATACAAACATACATACATACATACATACAAACAAGCATACATACGTACATACATATGTAACTTTGTTTAACAAATGTTAAACAAAGTTGTTTTAGTTGTCTCTATAGAGACATCTGATTTGTCCTTACCTTAGACAGAAAAAAACATTTCTGAGTCTTGACCAGTTCATCTGGTGGTGTTTGTTCGCCTGGTTTGCACCATTTCCGAGGAGAAGCTTCAGTTGCCTGTACATACGCTCCCAACTAGTCTGTCTTTGCACACGCCAAGTAGTTGCCATCGATGAACAACAGGATGAGCCACAGTATTGCCTGGGCAAAACCCATGAACATATTACTTGTCCACCCTTTTGAACACTTCTTGTTCTTACATCCTCGAAAAGCTCATCACCACAAAGATAAAAACAGCAGGAAGAACAAAATATCCAATTACAAAGCAGGCATTCATTTCAGGATTGCAAGGACATTCAAACTCCACTTCCATCAACTTCTCCATGCATGCAAGTAAGGAGCCAAAAATCACATTTGGCACAAGAGGGCTCTTCACAATTATTGTTGCCATTTTCAATTCTGCATAAAGACAGAAATAAAGATAAAAATTAGAAAACGAGAATTTATGACAATTACTCTATTTTTGCCAATCAACTAAACACTTAAAATCACTGTTGTCTTGGAATAGGTTGTAGTTAGTGTGGAGGTTGCTTTGGTCATAAAATTCCAAGGCCTTAAAAACAATCCACACAGTGTAATATAAAACCTAAAGACTTAATAAAACCCGAAATCAATGCACCTTAACTGTCCCCTAGTATGCTTCTGTACAGCAAGATTAAAGTTTTACCAACCTTAAGATTGACCCTAAGAAACTTGAAACGTGCTCTTCTTGAAAGTGCTTTGAAGAAGTGAAACTCTTGTATCGGTTTCATGAGTGTTTATTTTTGATACTTAATCATTAACCACTAAAGGTAGACTATGCCACTGTCACTGTCACACAAAATGTTTTTGTATGTGAACACAATGATTGGTACTAATAATTATACCAACTTAACAACTTTGCTGCTTTGTGGGGGCCACTGGCTTGTTTTAACATTAAAACATTTAAAAACACCATTAGACATGTTGTACTCTAAGGTAGAAGTTTAAACTGTAAATCCTCTGACTGTACTAAGCAGTCTATGTAATTAACCACTAAAGGAAGACTGTTACTGTCACATAAAATGTATTTGTATATGAACACAATGAGTGGTTATAACTTAAATATACCAATATAATTGCAATAAACAACAAAGAGCTTCTGTTCTGTGTCAAATCATTTTTAGGATCACCTCTGCTAAATAAGATGTTACAGTAGATATGTATTTATCATTTTGGTTTGTTGAATTAATGGTGTATGAATTGCTTTTCTCATTCTAATAAAACACACACAAAAATATCTTATCCTGCCATCGTAATGCATCCCTGATAGAGACTACATGGGAAATAGTCTTATTGAATAAATGTATGATGACAAAGGCTCTAACTACAACATATAGCATGGCAATGGCATACTTCACTGGTACTAAGCGCTTGCACATACTCTCATGCATATAGGCTTGCACATATGTGCATAGAAGAATCTCTATTTGATCACATATCATACAATGTACAAAATAGTGAAACTGGTACTCTGCATTTAACACATTTTTGGCAGGTACCAGCTACAAGCTTGTAGGTGACAGAAGATAAGACATCTGTATCATGCCCGGCATCCTGTCTTTTACCAGTGCATAACAGTATGATGCATGATGTTTGTGTGAGAACAGATCTAGCAATTTAAAAATTGCACTAAAAAGAATTATTGTGTTTTCCATAATAATAGCAGAGTATTACAAGCAACGCTATGTAGCCTTCCTGGCAGATAACTTGTATTTACCTTAACTTGTCCTTTCATGTCTTATTTTTGGCAGATTTTCAGTTAGTAGCTACTCTAATATGAGCAGCTACTAAGAGTGCTAACCACTGTGCCACCGTGCTTCACATACATACATACATACATACATACATATATATGTACATACATACATACATACGTACATAAATACATACATACATACTGTACATATCATACCGTGCAGTAATTGGATTTTATTGTGTCATCCTTGGCATCTTATGTAGTTGTGTGTTATTTAATGGTCTTTTTTTACCATATGAAATAAGCCAATAATATGCAAACAGTAATAAGCATTTGAAATGAAACTCATCCAATCATGATCAATTTAATGTTAATTGTACTGACTTGACACTAGACAACTACACATTATAAATTATTTATGTATAATTCTATGATCTTCAAAGCCTTTGGCCTCCAACTTTTCATTGGAAAAACACACTTTGTGCGTGTGTGTGTATTTGTTTGTTTGTTTATGTGTGTTTGTTTGTGTGTGTGTGTGTGTGTGTTTGTTTGTGTGTGTGTGTCACATTTCACTATACACAATGATTCAGCATCATGGCTTGTTATCCCATTGCAAGATTCTCTCTAGTTTAAATTCTCTCCATTTTCTTTTTAAACACTTATGTCCTGGTCGTTTTTTTCCGGGCACAGAACAGATTTTTCCGGATCCGGATTCTTTTTCAACTCGTCCATAACTTGATAAGTTGATTGATCTCCTCCTTAGACTTGATTTTCTTTCTTTCTGCAGCAACATGAAATCATAGTATGCAGCAAATATGCACAAGCTAGGACTGTGATGAACCCCAATCCAATGCCCTAAACGACAAATGAAAGAATAAACAAAGAAAAGACAAGTGAAAAAAAAAAACGGCTTAATGACACTGTTGAATCCTATCGAGGAGTTAAGTTAAGTGGAACATAAGGTGCAGTATTTACAGTAGGTAAAGGTGAGGTTCGCCCAGGGCGTCATGCAAGCTTGGACCGCCACTGCATACTCTCATGCATATAGGCTTACACATACATAGAATAATATTTATTTGATCACATATCATACCATGTCCAAAATAGTGAAACTTGTACTCTGCATTTAACACATTTTCTGTGTTTTCTGTCTATCATTTGGAAAAATACGGTGATATTTTTTAATTAATAAATTGTGAAACATATTTCTTTGACATGATTTAAGCTATAACTCTAACATACCAACAGTATTTCTAAAAACTCAAAAGAAAGAAGAGTAAATATGTTCTGTAACAAATACTCAAGTGCAATATGTATTAGTGAGCAAACTCAGATACATTCAACAGTCTTATTGATTCAAAATACATTTTTAGTTCAGCCTTTTTCGACCTCTTTTTGATTTAATATTTTGGGGGATTTACTAAAAGAGATCACTCATTCAACAAGTGCAAGTTCTTTGTAAAAATGGAAAATAGGCCAGAATTTTCTTAAAAAATCATAAATAAGGAACGTGTTAGCTTATATCTGACTTACAGATGTGGATAATGTAAACATGATCTGAATATGATGATTAAAATATATTTGTTTGGATGTAGCATCTGGAACTAATTGTAGTTTCCCAGTAAAAACTGAAAGAGATCAAATAATGTATTAATTAGACACAATTCCTTCAGTTATTAAAGACAAAAAGCAAAGTAACTCATTCATTTAAAAATGTTTATTCAATCATGATACAATAAATGCATATATAGAAAGGAAATTCATATTACATGTTATTATTATTTCACTCTCTTTGTTTTGATTAGATATTTTAAATCTAAAAAGGTTCAAATTGTCACATAAAAGATGCACTGAGACTGGTTACAGGAAATGTGGAATAATGTGATACACAAAATGAGAAACACAAAAAGCATTTGCCACAGAAGTTTAGTCAAGACGTTTGTTTATCTTATATATAAATGTTTTATCAAATTCATCACCTCTTTTTCTCTCTTATTTTACTTTAATATATTTTTGAACATAGATAATTTGGTTCTTGATTCATGAGCTGATGAATTTGATATAACATAACATAGACAATGTATATTTGATGTATCAATGTTCCTTTTTCTATTTACTTTACTGATTATTTAATTGTTTCGTATGTTTGGATTGTTCAGCACACCTGCCATCATAGAGCTTGTCAACCTATTGGTGTCTCTGATGTATAAAAAGTGTGGTTTCCATTTTTCAGATAGTCCTGATGAAGATCCAAATGGGATCAAAACGTCTTTATTAAACTTATGTGATGTGCATAAACTCTTCATCAGCAGACAATAAGCATTAGCATTACCTTTTCAACTCTTATATTTACAGCTCTTGCTTTATCTAGGAACTTGTAAAATCTTGACATGACAAGAAAAACAAACAAAATAAGATTGAATTCCTAATATACTTAAAATCATAATGAATGGTTCAGGAGCAAATTAGGATTATCAAAATGTATCCCAGCTTTATTTCTTTTATATAATTGTGACTGGGAAAGTTTTTGTTCGTAAACTTATGTTACGATAGTTTTAACAGCCTCATGTCTCATGTAGTTGTTGTGTTTCTCAATTACTTATTTATTTACAAGATATTTGACATGACCCGTCCCCACTTCCAAGGTTTTTACATCATGTGTCCTCCCAGATGAATTAGTTGGAATCAGAAATGTTTGGGGAAAAGAGTCCAGTCACAAATCTCTTGGTGCAGATCAAACTATATTTAATTTTGCCAAAATAACACAGTCGATTTTCTTCTATCAATACAGCAATGTGATGATGCCAATCAAAGGTTTTTCTAAGCTTTACTAGATTTGTGTTTGTTTGTTTGTTTGAGTGTGTGTTTTTTTATTCATTCATGTGTGTTTGTTTGTTTGCGTGTGTGTGTGTGTGTGTGTTTGTGTGTGTGTATTTGTTTGTTTGTGTGTGTGTGTGTGTGTGTGTGTGTGTGTGTGTTACATTTAATGTTACACAATGATTTAGCATCATGGCTTGTTATCCCATTGCAAGATTCTCTCTAATTTAAATTGTTTCTGTTTTCTTTTTAAACATTTGTGTCCTGCTCGTTCTTTTGCAGACACGGAACAGAAGCTGCCTGATCTGGATTCTTTTACAACTCTCTCATAGCTTGACCAGATGATTGATCTCCTCCTTCGACTGGATCTTCTTCCTCTCTGCAGCACCATGAAATTAGAGTATACACCGAATATACAATAGCGAGGACTATGATGAACACCAATCCAATGCCCTAAATGACAGGTCAAAGAATAAACAAGCTCATCAAAACTGTTGAAGGATGAATCCTACTGACTTTGGTTATCCCCCAACTTTTCCCCTGGTGCCCCAAGTGGATCAAAGTTTTTACCTATCCTGACAAAGTTCTCAACATCTAATAGACACAGACATTCATGGTTCACAGACAATAATGACTGGTGATCCTCTGTGTTCCCCTCTAGCTACACCTTTTGAGGTTGACATTTGTGTTTTTTAGTTAAATGTTTTAACAACTGCTGCATGCACATTAAGCTCTCCTCAGGATGAATTGTAATTAGTATCTACTGCCATCATCAGGTCAAAATGTGTTTTTGTTTATATAGTGCTAAATAAATAATGTTAGCATTCTTAAAGGCTAAACTAAGGTGGTGCACATGGTAAAAATTATACATGCAAATCACAAGTATTTTAGCATTTTCTCTCTTAGCATGTTAGCATGCTTAATCTTATCATCTTGTTTGCAGATCAGTTCCTGACAAATGCCAAACAAAGAATTTTTAGAGACATCGCATTTTTCCTTACCTGTGACAAAGTAAACCATTTCTGACTCAGTAAACTCAGTGCTGCATCTGATGAGGTTGTGTTGACTGGTTTGCACCATTTCCGAGGCGCAGCATTAGGAACAGTTACATATGTCCCCGACCAGTTTGTATTTGCACAGACAAGGTAGTTACCATCCATGAAGACCAGGATGAGCCATATTATTGTAGTGCTGCTGCTGATGAGCAGATTTTTCCAACACTCTTTTGAACACTTCACACTCTGCCATCTTTGAATTTTCGTCATCAGCAGAAAGGACAGGAGTGCAGGAACAGCAAAAGACCCAGCTGCAAGTAGACCATTCCATCTGGGATCACAAGGACATACAAACTCATATTCCACAAACTTCTCCACGCCAGTAAGGATGAGGCCAAATAACACATTTGTCGCAAGAGGACTCTTGGCAAATTCACTCTTCAGTGTAGAGAACCAGGCTTTTCTCTGTGACATCTCCAATTCTGCATAAAAGAAAAAATAAATAAGAAAAGTCATATAACATGTGAATTCATGACAATGCAAGGCTCTTTATTGGGTTTTTTAGAAGACACATTTTTGATGGATCGCAGTTAGTGTGAGGCTTGGGTCATAAAGGAACTCTTTAAGCCTCATTGCTGAGCATGGTTAGGGCAGTATACAGCTGGAAATGAATGACATTTCCCAGAACTAAGAAAAGTTTTGGCAAACATAAAAAAACCAAACTATTATTAATTATATTTTAATATACAGTCATTATCCTCTTCAACAGATGCTTCAACTGAAAATCAGGCAACAATAAGCGGAAAGGACAACTCTCTTTGTATAAAACATGCTTGTACAATAATCATCAGATGATCAGATGTCTATAGGAAACTAAAAATGATTTTCAGCAGGGTTAGTATGTTAGGGAATCTCATCTCTGCTATTGTGTTCAAAACAACAACAAAAACAATCCTGTGAGTCATTATAATGAGAAACTTTAATGAAATAATGACTTAATATCTCAAAATAATAACTTAGTATCTCAAAAAATTACTTACTTTTGCTAAGTAATTACTTTGTATCTCATTTTTTTTTTACTCATTTTAAGGAAACTATTTATTTTGCTGAATGAGAGATTTGATCTGATTGGTCTGATTTTTAAGGTTTAGTCTAGTCTGTTAACAGAAGATATGCTGTGTGGCTGGTGGAGACTAAATAGTCCACATCTTATTAATGTAGTCAGAGAGGGACAGGTCTGCTCAAATGATTTATGAACAGCAGCAAACTGACATGAAGCTGATTTACATGAATATGTATGTAAAATGGAGGTTGATCCATGAACAGATGGCCGGCGTAGAGTTTTAATAGTGTCATAATTAACAACAACTGAAGACTGTTTACAGACTGATAAATGTGTCTGATAACATTTATATCAATCAGTATGAGATCTAACAGGATGTGAGTGTTTCTGTGACTTCCTGTACTGACTCCAAGCTGCTGGAAAACTGTCCGGCTTGATGTCAGCCTCTTGTCTCTGAACCTGCTGCTGCTGCTGCCTGATCTCATCCACTTTCCAGCCGAAGCACAGTTCATCTTGAATGAGCCTATAACTATGTTGTGTACGTTATCTGATCACATCTTGAGTAAGAAATAAAAATAGTTCCTTGACTGAGACATTCTTGATTTGCCATGAAAATCATTTGTTTAAAGCTGTTTTTCTTTTAACTGTGTTACAACTGTGCAGTTACAATCAAGACTTATTTGTAACATCAGAGAGCGTACGCTTTTGATTTAATTCCTCACCACTCATTTTCTCTTTTGAAAAACTTTAAGTGGTTTGTGATGGCAGACACATGTAAGTTGTTTGCCTAAAAATATTAGCCGACATATATAGACAAAGAAATATCTGAGTAAAAGAGTGAAAAGTGAAAAGTGAAAAACTTTACAATTGTGGCGACTCTCCCCTACACACAATGTAATATACATTTGTAATACTTAATAAAACCTGAAACCAATGCACTCAAACTGTCTCCTAGTATGTCTCTGTACAACAAGATCAAAGTTTTACCAACCTTTAGATGACCCTGAGAAACGTGCTCCTCTTGAGACTGCTTTGAAGAAGTGAAACTCTTTTAGCTATCCGTATCAAAGGTGTTCCCTTTTGATGCTTAATCATTAACCACTAAAGGAAGACTATAGCACGGTCACTCTCACACAAAATTTATTTGTATGTGAACACAATGAGTGTTTATAACTTCAATATAACAATATAACTGCAATAAACAACAAAGAGCGACTGTTCTGTGTCAAATCATTTTTAGGATCACCTCTGCAAAATTAGATGTTACAGTAGATATGTATTTATCATTTTGGTTTGTTGAATTAATGATGTATGAATTGCTTTTCTCATTCTAATAAAACACACACAAAAATATCTTATCCTGCCATTTTAATGCATGCCTGATAGAGACTACATGGGAAATAGTCTTATTGGATACATTTATGCTGACAAAGGCTCTAACTACAACATGATAACTTAGTCTTGCAGAGTGTGTGATAAGACATTTTCTGTCATCATTGTGTTAACCCAACATCAGGAGCAGCACAAAACATTTGAGAAATGGCATACTTCACTGGTACTAAGCGCTTGCACATACATGCATACTCTCATGCATATAGGCTTGCACATATACATAGAAGAATCTGTATTTGATCACATATCATACAATGTACACAGTGGCGGTTCTAGCTTGCATGACGCCCTGGGCGGACCTCTCCCCCAGCGCCACTTTTCCTTTCATGTCTTATTTTTGGCAGCTACTAAGAGTGCTAACCACTGCGCCACCGTGCTATACATACATACATTCATACATACATACATACATACGTACATACATATCCCCCAGCACGTTGTTAGCAAACTGGGTCCACTGGGTCTGAGTCCCCCCATGTGCAACTGGATACTGGACGTTCTCACTGACAGGCCCCAGTCCGTACCTGTGGGAAGGAACACCTCCAACACCATCCTGCTGAGCACTGGCTCGCCACAGGGCTGCATGCTAAGCCCACTACTCTTTACCCTGATGACCCAGGACTGTTGTACGAGGTTCGATACAAACCACATCTTTTAGTATGCAGACAACACAACAGTGGAGAGCCTCATCTGGGACAAAGAGGAGCTGGCGTACAAGGAGGAGGTGAAACATCTGGTGAACTGGTGTAACCGCAACAATCTGGATCTTAATGTCGGCAAAACAAAGGAGATCATTGTCGACTTCAGGAGGAAGCAGCTCACCCACACATTACCAACAACCTGACCTGGTCCCAGCACACATCTGCTTTGATCATGAACGTCATCAGCGGCTCCACTTCCTGCAACTGCTCAGAAGAGCACATCTTCCTCCTCCCATCCTCATCACTTTCCACAGGGGCACTGTGGAGAGCATAATGACCAGCTACATCTCCATATGGTATGAGAACTGTAATGCCTCAGACCAGAAGGCCCTGCAGAAGGTGGAGAGGGCTGCCGGTAGGATCACTGGTACTCCTACACTCCCAGCCATTGAGGTATGTGATTCAATGTCCTTCCTTTAACCATATGATATAAACCAATAATATGCAAACAGTAATAAGCATTTTTAAAATCTGAATATAAGGATGGGGTGTAAGTGGCCTTAAGTCCTGCCGGTGGTAAATACCTAACCCAATGTTTACTGATACTGCACTGTAAAGTGGATTGGAGCTGTGTTTTTTATTGTAGTGGTCAGGACCCTTAAAATTGAGTCCCAAGATAAATCTGAGGGGTCGTGAGTTCATAAATAGGACAGAAAACACAAAATAATATATTTCTAACACATAAAATTATGTTTATATTTTATACATTTTTATTCTATGCTTTTTGCATTTAAATGTTAACTGTATTCTTGAAGTCCCTGACAAGTATTCAAATAAAATATTCTGGGAGGGAAAAAAATCTTTCTGTTACCTGGTCATCACCTGTAGATATAACAATGACGAGAGGTAGAGTATATGCAAAGTGTTGAGTTTGCTGTGATAGCTACTGATCAATCAACAACCTGTATAGTGTTGTTTTCTCCCATCTTTGTGTCATGAATAATTGGCAGGTTATGAATGTGAAGGTTTCTAAAAAGGATAACGTTATATGCAGTGTAATGTAATGTTAAAAAAAAACCCAACACTTTACCAGGTATGGTTTTTATGGCTCTGTTTTTACATTTTTTTTGAAAAAGAGTCTTATTTCAGGACAAGACTGGCGCCGTTATGAAAAATGTACTGCTCTGTTCAGGTAAACCAACTTGATCAACTAAATATTAATTGCACTCACTTGACACTAGATGGCACCACAGATAAATGTGTTCTGCCTACAACTACTCTGGACTCTTCTGTAGCATTACCATGTGAAGTTCACACATTTTCCTGTAGCAGTGGATTCAGGTTAGTACATAAAGTGATAAAAAGCTCTGATATGAGTACATTTTATGTCAAAACAGCCATTTGTTTAATGGAAACATTATGCAAAAACTGAGTTTTCTGTGCAAGTCTTGGTACATGTAAGTGTAAAGTGGCATACTGAAATGCTTGTTAACAGTTATCCACTTATGTTTTAAATTCATATTTCATAGCTGTGATAAACATCAAGTCAATTACTGCTGATAGATACAATTATAAACCATTTTGGAGACTCGCTTTTATTTGGATTGTTGTTTAATATAAATTGCTAGATTAACAGTCTGTGTTTGGGAGAATGTAATATTCAGTTGTCATGTCTCTTTTATACCCAATTTATAATCACAGATTCAGATATGTGTGTGTTCATGTAGTATAGTATATAGTATAGAGTATAGAAAGGTTCATTGTGCTGAAGCAACTGTAACAACAAAGTGAAACTGATAAAAACAAGGTTACAAAATTGGTGAACCAGCAGTGAAAAGAAAACCCTGTCTGATACAAAATAACAGGATGTTGTGTTGAGAGGATATCGTGAACTGCAATGAACTAAGAGTTTGATAGATAACATTTGTCACTAATGGTCAGGTCACATAAATCCTGTGCAGCTGCAACACCAGTCAGTGTGTATGGTGGAAGACTCGCACGAGAGAAGTGAGTTTGGCAAAACAGGCAAACTCTAATATGTTTAATGTACATTCCTTGCATTGAAGAAGGGAAAACACATGTCAATACTAACATGGTTTAATTGTGGAGGATGGTGTAGTTGAAGTTGTGTCTGTTTTCTCTTTAAACATTTGCGTCCTGGACGGTTAATTCATATTCTCCTTTGATTTGATGTTGCTGTTGCTCTCCTTCTCCACCCAAGGACAATGTGCAATATTTGTAAAGACTATTTCACTGTACATACCTGCAACACTGCACACTTTATTTACTTTATTTATATTTTTATACTTATATTTGCACTACTTTTTACTACTACTTGTACTTTTTACTTTATTTTATATTTGCTGCTAAAATTCGTTGTACACTTGTGCAATGACAATAAAGAGGATTCTTCTCTGATTCTCTTTCTTGCATAACTGATATATTCCTATCAGCACAGCGATGAACATGATGAACCACAGTCCAATGCCCTTGACGAAAGGTAAAAGAACAAAAACAGAAAAAGACAAGTGAAAATAAAAATTGGTTATCCAAAACTTTTAATGAACGATGTTGGCAGGTGTGTCGTTTGGTCGGTCTACCACTGATGTATCTCAACAACTACTAAAGACAGTACCATGATTTTTTGTACAGGCAGTGACAGTCCCTTGAGGATAAATCTGACTGACTTTGGTTAATGTTAGCATAAAACAAAAAGCCCCTGAGCCAAACAGCACAGAGGTGGCAAAAACAGACACCTTTAGCCGCTATTGTTAGCATAAAGCACACACCCGGCGTAACTGTCACTTCAAAACTCACAGAGTTGCTAGCATGACTTTGACAAAGTGCCAACGTATTTTACAGACCTGAGATTTTTCCTTACCTGAGACAGAGAATACCATTGTTTGGACTGGATCAGCAGCTCTTGTGCTAAGGGTTGGTTGTCTGGTTTGCACCATGTCTGAGGAGAACCTTCATCATCAGTCACGAACTCCCCTGACCAGGTTGTCATGGCACACACAAAGTAGTTGCCATCCATGAACACCAGGGCCATCCACACCAAGGCATCGATAAAGCCGAAAAGCAGATTTTTTCCCCACTTATCACTCTTGCAACATCGGATGTTCATCAACACAAAGATCAGAACTGCTGGAACAACAAAAAATGCTGCTGCAAAAGGTGCGTTCCACTCAGACATGCAGGGGCAGGCAAACTCCTCATCCGTTAGCTCCTCACAGGCAGTAAGGATGAGGCCCAAAGCCGAACTCGACACAAGAGGGCTGTTCTCAAATTCAGTCTTCATTTTCTCTGACATTTTCAATTCTGCATAAAGAGAAAAATAAAAATGAAAATCATATAACGTGCATTCATGACATTGAAGGACTCTTTGCGCTCATTCACCTGAAAACCCCCCAAAAATCACTGCTGTGTTGTATTGAAGGCGCAATTGTGAAGGATCTCGGTTCAGTAAAGGCCTCTTGGGTCATAAAGGTGCATTTTGCCTCATAGCTGAGCATGGTTAGGGCAGGATACAGTTGGAAATGAACGACATTTCCCAGAACTAAGAAAAGTTTTGGCAAACATAATAAAAACAAACTATTATTAATCATATTTTAATCTACATTCATTATCCTCTGAAACAGATGCTTCAACTGAAAATCAGGCAACAATAAGCAGAAGGACAACTCACTTTGAATAAAACATGCGTATACAATAATCATCAGAAATGATCAGGTATCTATAGGAAACTAAAAATGATTTTCAGCAGGGTTGGTATGTTAGGGAATCTCATCTCTGCTGATGTGTTGAAAACAACAACAAAAACAATCCTGTGTCATTATAATGAGAAACTTTATTGAAATAATGACTTAATATCTCAAAATAATAACTTAGTATCTCAAAAAATGTTAACAGAAGATAATCTAGTCTGTTAACAGAAGATATGCTGTGTGGCTGGTGGAGACTAAATAGCCCACACCTTATTAATGTAGTGAGGGACGGGTCTGCTCAGATGATTTATGAACAGCAGCAAACTGACATGAAGCTGATTTACGTGAAAATGTATGTAAAATGGAGGTTGATCCATGAACAGATGGCCTGTGCAGAGTTTTGATAGTGTCATAATTAACAACAACTGAAGACTGTTTACAGACTGATAAATGTGTCTGATAACATTAATATCAATAAGAATGAGATCTAACAGGATGTGAGTGTTTCTGTGACTTCCTGTACTGACTCCAAGCTGCTGGAAAACTGTCCGACTTGATGTCAGCCTCTTGCCTCTGACCCTGCTGCTGCTGCCAACTCATCTCATCCACTTTCCAGCCGAGGCGCAGTTCATTGCGAATGAGCCTATATGTTGCGTACGTTATCTGATCACACCTTCAACATGAAATAAAAATAGTTTCTTGACTGAGACATTCTTGATTTGCCATGAAAATCATAGCTCACGCTGTTACAATTAAGACCTACTTGTAACCAGTAATGTAATGTAATCAGAGAGCGTACACTTTAATTTGTGTGAATGCTGAGTCAGCATTCACACTATTGTTCATTATAATTTTCTAATAAATTATACTAATAAATTACACTATTTTTAAATTTGTACCTACTTAAATTGTCCTAAACAGATGCTTTAACTGATTATCAGTCAAAAATTAGACATTATAAAGGAAAAGTCAAGATAAATACAGCAGTTATCAGTTAGAAAGGCTACATAACATTGTTTGTAATACTAGACTATTATCATTAAAAAAACACAATAACCAATTTAAGTGTAATTTTGTAATTGTTCTATTAATGTCATTTTGTTCTGCTGTTGTTTTCTTAATTGTAGATCTGGTTTCAAACAAATAGAATGATATAAACCTGAAATTCAGTTGAAGACAGGCTGCCAGGCAAGACACAAATGTCTTATCTTTTCTGTTTCTGGTAAGCTTGCAGCTGCTGATATGGCAAACCGAAAGTAAAAAGAAACTAAAAAGAAGAAAAAAACACGCACTGCATTTTACATGCAAATATCATAAACTGCCCCTTTTGAAATGGTGAGATCAGAGTATAATTCTTGCCTTTTTTTTTTACCCCTAAAAGCAGCTTGCATACCATGCGATAAAATATACATGATATTAATTTATTGACGCAAAACCAATTTCAATCTACGTGTTTCATTCTTAAACAAGACGAACAACACATATACACACATATATACGCAGATATACAGTATGCAGTGCTTTTGCTTTTAAACACAGATGATTTATGAAGCCAAACTATCACCAAAAATAAGTAAAATAAGATATACAGATGAATACAACTTTAAAGTTTGAAAAGTCATTTCTGTATACAATACATAAGTAAGATTAATTTCTAACATGTAATGAGAGAAACTCTTAACACACCAAAAGATATGTAGAATTTTCTTTTTCATTTGAAACACTGAACACCTAAATACACCTTCAGTGTTTCTTTCAAAGTGAAGCATCCTTTATTTATTCAGAAGTTAAATATCGTCACCCTAATAAAATAATGGCCTAAGTCAGTTTTTGACAAAAATGATTTTTTGGCCTAAATCAGCTCCTGATAATGCTGGCCACCTCTGGTAAAATCCCCATCAGCCTTAGTTGAAAGGATCATGCTCTTTTTTCCCAATAAGACAATTGCCTATGTCAAGAGGGTGACTTAGGCCATTTTATTGGTTACCTAAGTCAAAATAATTGAATCTTTAAAAAAAAAAATTCTGACTTAGGCAATTTAAACAAGCTTTCATGATGGCAGCTGCTTCAAGGAGCAGTAGACATTATAGCACAGAAGAAGCTCTAAACTTGATTTTTAAGTCAATATCTACTGGTGAGTGACAAAGTTTGCTATCATAAAGGCTAGGCTGTAATGTCGTGTAGCAATTTAGTCTGAATTTCAAGTTATAATTTATTTCAAATGCTAGCTATTTCTAGCTTGCTAGCTATTCCTGTCTAGCCCACTTTTCTGTAACATTGCCAAATATAAATAATCACAAGCCAATGACAACTCTCAAAGTTTTATGTTTATTATGCTTTTTTTCAGGTGAAATAATTGACTATTCTGACATGGCCTTGTCCTCTCAAAGTGATTTTGTTGACATTGAGCCAATCACTGAGGAGATTGATTTATCAAGTAAAGACCATTGCCCCTCTGTGGGAGCAGAGTCAGTAGACAATTAAGTTCAATTAAAACCCAACAAAAAAGACCTGGAGAACTTTACAAGACAATTGTTTAATTTAATTAATTTTTAATTTTTTGTTGAAACTCTTGGGAGATATTTCTTGTGTGCTGGCCTGCTGCTTTCTCCACTTCAATTGTTTAATTTAACTCAGGGTAATTTCAGTTTTGAGTGTGCAATAGGGAATGGAATGGCAATTAATGACAGTGTTTAAGTTGCCTCAGTCACACTATAATGTTTGGAAATTGGCCTAGGTCACTTTTATTCTTTAATATTACATGATTTAGACACAACTTTCTATGTATCTCAAGAGTCATCCACTATGAGGGCCTTTTTGAGTGAAATGATTAATAAATATCCTATGGTCTGCGTTTGGTGAAGTTTTTTGTGTTTTCCCAAAGGCTTGAAAAAATGACTTAGGCCATTATTTTATTAGGGTGACGATATGATGCAATTGTTGCATTTTGAAAAAAGAAAACAACCTGATCAAACTAATTCAATTTCATGTAGTTTTTGTTTAGAATTTAAATAAGAAAGTTTTCATTGCTGTTTTTATGAATAAAATAGGTAATTGAGTACGGACATAAAAATGGAGGTTAAAACTGAAAGATAGGAGTCAAAAACTTAATGGGTGACAAATGTTGTGAATTATGCTATTTATGTAAAATACTCATTTATTTCCTGAAGACAAGGAGATGGCTCCTCACCCGCTGTATTGCGGAAGATACATACTTTTAGTTTTTTTCAAGCGTGCAGGCTTCAATGATGTGTTTAATTTTTTGCTCCTCTCCACAAACACACCGTGGCCCCTGGCTGCTGCCCCGCCAATAAAGACAAGCAGGGGCTATTGGCGGTCCTGAATCTATTAGGGGTTGGCCACTTGCTCCTTGGGAGGATGGTGCCAGGGAGCTGTGGAGTACAGTCTGACACCGGATGTTTGTTAACATTAAGAAGCTCATCATTTACAAAGACAGGTCAACTTTGCTGTTGAACTCATTCAATAAGTGAAAGTTCTTTGTAAAAATGGAAAATAGACCAGAATTTTCTTAATAGAGCTTAAATTAGGAAAATATGTGTTAGCTGATATATGAGATGTGGATAATGTAAACATGATCTAAATATGATGATTAAAATATATTTGTTTGGATGTAGCATTTGGAATTAATTGTAGATTCCCAGTAAAAACTGAAAGAGATCAAATAATGTATTAATTAGAAACAATTCCTTCAGTTATTAAAGACAAAAAGCAAAGTAACTGTCATTTAAAAATGTTTATTCAATCATGATACAATAAATGCATATATAGAGGGAAGTACATATTACATATTATTATTATCTCACGTTCTTTGTTTTGATTAGATATTTTAATGAGACGCACTGATGCACTGAGACTGGTTACAGGAAATATGGAATAATGTGATACACAAAATGCGAAACGCAAAAAGCATTTGCCACAGAAGTTTAGTCAAGACATTTGTTTATCTTATATATAAATGTTTTATCAAATTCATCACCTCTTTTTCTCTCTTATTTTACTTTAATATATTTTTGAACGTAGATAATTTGGGTCTTGATTTATGAGCTGATGAATTTGATATAACATAACATAAACAATGTATATTTGATGTATCAATGTTCCTTTTTCTATTTACTTTACTGATTATTTAATTGTTTTGTATGTTTGGACGGTTCACCACATCTGCCATCATAGAGCTTGTCAACCTATTGGTGTCCCTGATGTATAAATATGTGTGGTTTCCATTTTTCAGATAGTCCTGATGAAGATCCAAATGGGATCAAAACGTCTTCATTAAACTTATGTGTTTTGCATAAACTCTTCATCAACAGACAATAAGCATTAGCATTACCTTTTCAACTCTTATATTTACAGCTCTTGCTTTATTTAGGAACTCGTGGCAAGTATATGCTAAAAAAAAGACAAAATAAGATTGAATTCCTTATATACTTATTAAAATCATAATTAATGGTTCAGGAGCAAACTAGGATTATCAAAATGTATTCCAGCTTTATCTATTTTATATAATTGTGACTGGGAAAGTTTTTGTTCGTAAACTTATGTTAAAAAAAGATCTTTATTAAAGTAAAGTATCTCCTGTTGATAGTTTTAACAGCCTCATGTCTCATGTAGTTGTTGTGTTTCTCAATGACTTATTTATTTACAAGATGTTTGACATGACACAACAAACCCGTCCCCACTTCCAAGGTTTTTACATCATGTGTCCTCCCAGATGAATTAGTTGGAATCAGAAATATTTGGGGAAAAGAGTCCAGTCACAAATCTCTTGGTGCAGATCAAACTATATTTAATTTAACCAAAATAACACAGTCGATTTGCTTCTATCAATACAGCAATGTGATGATGCCAATCAAAAGTTTTTCTAAGCTTCACCCAAGATTTTTACTTTTAATAAATGATTTATATATAATTCTATAATCTTCAAAGTCTTTGGCCTCCAACTCTTTTACAACTCTCTCATAGCTTGACCAGATGGTTGATCTCCTCCTTCGTCCCGATCTTCTTCCTCTCTGCAGCAGCAGCACCATGAAATTAGAGTATACACCGAATATACAACAGCGAGGACTGTGATGAACACCAATCCAATGTTCTAAACGACAGGTCAAAGAATAAACAAAGAAAAGACAAGTGAAAATGTTTGTTTAATATAGTTATGTTAGCATTCTTAGAGGCTAAACTAAGTTGGTGCACATGGTAAAAAATATACATGCTAATCACAAGTATGTTAGCATTGTCTCTCTTAGCATGTTAGCATGCTTAGTCTTATCATCTTGTTTGCAGATCAGTTCCTGACAAATGCCAAACAAAGAATTTTTAGAGACATCACATTTTTCCTTACCTGTGACAAAGTAAACCATTCCTGACTCAGTAAACTCAGTGCTGCATCTGATGAGGTTGTGTTGACTGGTTCACACCATTTCTGAGAAGCAGCATCAGTAACAGTTACAAACTTCCCCGACCAGTTTGTATTTGCACAGACAAAGTAGTTACCATCCATGAAGACCAGGGTGAACCATATCAGTGCAGTGCCAATGCTGATGAGCAGATTTTTACAACACTCTTTTGAACACTTCCCACTCTGACATCCTTGAATGTTTATCATCAGCAGAAAGGACAGGAGTGCAGGAACAGCAAAGAAACCGGATGCAAGTAGACCATTCCATGTGGGATTGCAAGGACATACAAACTCATATTCCACAAACTTCTCCACGCCAGTAAGGATGAGGCCAAATAACACATTGGTCGCAAGAGGACTCTTGGCAAATTCACTCTTCAGTGTAGAGAACCAGGCTCTTTTCAGTAACATCTCCATTTCTGCATAAAAGAAAAAAAAAAAATAGGAAAAGTCATATAACATGTGAATTCATGAAGACACATTTTCGATGGATCATGATTAGTGTGAGGCTTGGGTCATAACGACACTTTAAGCCTCATTGCTGAGCATGGTTAGGGCAGTATACAGCTGGAAATTAATGACATTTCCCAGAACTAAGAAAAGTTTTGGCAAACATAAAAACAAACTATTATTAATTATATTTTAATTTACAGTCATTATCCTCTTCAACGGATGCTTCAACTGAAAATCAGGCAACAATAAGCAGAAAGGACAACTCACTTTGAATAAAACATGCTTATACAATAATCATCAGATGATCAGGTATCTTTAGGAAACTAAAAACGATTTTCAGCAGGGTTGGTATGTTAGGGAATCTCATCTCTGCCGATTGATGAAAACAAAAACAATCCTGTGAGTCATCAAAATAATAACTTAGTATCTCAAAAAATGACTTACTTCTGCTATGTAATTACTTTGTATCATTTTTTTTTACTCATTTTATGGAAACTTTTTATTTTTGCTGAATGAGAGATTTGATCTGATTGGTCTGATTTTTAAGGTTTAGTCTAGTCTGTGAACAGAAGATATGCTGTGTGGCTGGTGGAGACTAAATAGCCCACATCTTATTAATGTAGTGAGGGACGGGTCTGCTCAGAGGATTTATGAACATCAGCAAACTAATATGAAGCTGATTTGCGTGAAAATGTATGTAAAATGGAGGTTGATCCATGAACAGATGGCTTGCGTAGAGTTTCTAGTGTCATAATTAACAACAACTGAAGACTGTTTACAGACTGATAAATGTGTCTGATAACATTTATATCAATCAGAATGAGATCTAACAGGATGCGAGTGTTTCTGTGACTTCCTGTACTGACTCCAAGCTGCTGGAAAACTGTCCGACTTGATGTCAGCCTCTTGCCTCTGATCCTGCTGCTGCTGCCTGATCTCATCTACTTTCCAGCCGAGGCACAGTTCATCTTGAATGAGCCTATAACTATGTTGTGTACGTTATCTGATCACATCTGGAATATGAAATAAAATACAGTAGTTCCTTGACTGAGACATTCTTGATTTGCCATGAAAGCTATCTGTTTAAAGCTATTTTTGTTTTAACTGTGTTACAACCGTACAGTTACAATCAAGACTTATTCCTAACATCAGAGAGCGTCCACTTTTGATTTATTTCCTCACCACTTGTTTTCTATTTTGAAGAACTTCAAGTGGTTTGTGATGGCAGACACATGTAGGTTGTCTGCCTTAAATTATTAGCCGATATATTTATGCAAAAAAATGTAAAAGTAATGTAAAGTAAAAAGGGTGAAAAGTGAAAAACTTAACAATTGTGGCAACTCTCCCCTGCACACACTGTGATATAAAACCGAAAGACTTAATAAAACCTGAAACCAATGCAGTCAAACGGTCTCCTATGTATCTGTACAGCAAAATAAAAGTTTTACCAACCTTAAGATGATCCTGAGAATCTTGAGAAACTTGGTCTTCTTGAGACCACTCTGAAGAAGTGTAACTCTTTTAGCTTTCCGTTTCAGTGTTCCCTTTTGATACTTAGTGAGAATTCTGGCCTGACTAAGTGACCGGTATTAACCCTTGAATGTGAATGTGTGATAATAGATTGGGAAATACGAATGACACCACACCTAATAAGAACACACACACATAACAGCATGGAGATGCCAAAACCTTCCAAACCGGTGCAAACCAGGAAGTTTGGTCTCCGAACCGGAAACAAGGATGAACACACACATACACCCATGCACGAGCATACACACACTCCCTCAGACAAGACTCAGGAATCACTGGAAATGACATAGAGCATCAGGAAAGATCTGGAACAATGAGACAAGGGTCACCGTGACATTTTGGTGATGGTCCAGGTCATCACAACGCAAGTGTGGTTGTGCAAACAGATTTCGAGGCATACAGTATAAATGTCTGGTCAGTCCAGGAATAAACAGAACCCACTTTCTACAAACCTTGCCTCTGTGTCGTCTTTCTGAGGGTTTTGACTTGTTGTATACATTCTCTACAACATGCTTAACCACTAACCACTAAAGGAAGACTATACCACGGTCACTGTCTCACAAAATGTATTCCTATGTGAACACAATGAGTGGTTATAACTTAAATATACCAATACAATTGCAATAAACAACAAAGAGCTTCTGTTCTGTGTCAAATCATTTTTAGGATCACCTCTGCAAAATAAGATGTTACAGTAGATATGTATTTATCATTTTGGTTTGTTGAATTAATGATGTATAAATTGCTTTTCTCATTCTAATAAAACACACACAAAAATATCTTATCCTGCCATTTTAATGTATCCCAGATAGAGACTACATGGGAAATAGTTGTATTAGATGAATTTATGCTGAGAAAGGCTCTAAATACAACATGATAACTTAGTCTTGCAGGGTGTGTGATAAAACATTTTCTGTTACCATTGTGTTAACCCAACATCAGGAACAGCACAAAAACACATGAGAGGCCGTGTAGGCTAAAATGGCATACTGTTAGGAGTAGAGGGATTGATTCTCCAAGATGGTGTCTTGTTGAGTAAATGGCGGCCTCGTGATCATCCTGCTGATGAGCTGTGGACTGTCATGACTCAAATTGTGTTACCTGAGAGTTTCGGAAAGGAAGTCCTCCGTTTGGCTCACGAGGTATCCATGGCTGGTCATTTGGGCATCCATAAAACTCAAGAGAAAGTCAGTAGACATTTTTACTGGCCTAAGATGCATAAAGATGTTGCGTCGTACAGTCGTAGCTGTCATGCTTGTCAGGTTGAGGGCAAGCCCAACCAGACAATTCCAGTTGCTCCTCTCTGCCCTCTGCCCGTCATGGAGGAGCCTTTCTCTCAGGTGCTGATTGATTGTGTCGGCCCTTTGCCGCAAACTAAGAAAGGGAATGAGTATCTTCTTACCATTATGGATGTGTCAACCAGATTTCCGGAGGCTGTGCCGTTGAGATCAATTAAGACCAAGGTCATAGTGGAAGTTCTGCTGCATTTCTTTTCTAGGGTAGGTTTACCATTAGAGGTCCAACATGATCGTGGGTCCAACTTCACTTCTGGTGTATTCCAGGAAGTGATGCATGAGCTTGGAGTCAAACAAATCATGTCATCTGCTTATCATCCCCACTCCCAGGGTGCAATCGAGAGGTACCATCAGACTTTAAAGTCTATGAATAAGACCTACTGTGTTAGTTACGCAACTGACCGGGATGTTGCTATACCATTTTTATTGTTTGCGATAAGAGATTCTGTGAATGAGGCTACTGGTTTTAGCCCTTTAGAGCTCTTTTATGGCCATCAAGTAAGGGGACCACTGAGGATGGTGAAAGAGCAGCTGTTGCAGTCAGCTTCCGAGACAGATGCTCGGTGTGGTGTCCTGCAGTATGTAGCGTCCTTCAAGGACCGGCTGCATACAGCTTGTGACCTGGCCAGGAGTAATTTGGAAGCAGCTAAGGGAAAGATGAAAACCCAGTATGACAGGAAAGCGGTGAAGCGGACTTTTAACATAGGAGACCAGGTTTTGGTGTTGTTACCCATGGGTGGAGACAAGCTGGGGGTGAAATTCTATGGTCCGTATAAGGTTGTCAGGAAGGTCAGTGATTGTAATTATGTTATTGAAACACCTGACCGGAGACGAAAATCACGGCTATGTCACATCGACTTCCTGAAACCTTATTATATTCGTGACTCGTCCGTAGTCTGTAAAACATCTCAGGTTGATGTGGAGGATGGGGAGAGTGAGGATGATGGGGTTGGGTCAGGTGAGCCAGTCACTGCTAGGCTTAAGAACTCCAGCGCCCTGGCCAATCTCAGAGAGTCACTCAGTCATCTCACCACAGAGCAGAGAGAGGATGTCGTACATCTAGTGGAGCAGTTTCGCCCTTTGTTCAGCGATACACCTGGTTTAACAAAGTTAATAACTCATGATGTCGACATTGGTGAGGCAACACCCATTAAGCAGCATCCTTACAGGATTAACCCACAGAAATGGGCTCAGGTGAAACCGAAGTTGCTGTACATGGAGGGAATTGGGGTGGTTGAGCAGGGCTCGAGCGAGTGGAGTTCTCCTTTAGTCCTTGTTCCCAAGCCTGATTTAACTGTACGCCTTTGTATTGATTACCGAAAGTTAAACAACGTAACTAAAACTGATGCATATCCTGTACCCAGACTGGAGGATTGCATAGATAGGATTGGCAATGCACAATATGTGTCTAAATTTGACTTATTAAAGGGCTACTGGCAAGTGCCCTTGACAGAAAGGGCCAAAGATGTACTCCTGAATGTTTGTACCGCTGTAAAGTCCTCCCATTTGGCATGAAAAATGCCCCAGCAACCTTTCAGAGGTTAATGAATTTGGTCACCTCTGGCCCACAGAACACGGTGACATATTTGGATGATGTGGTTTGTTACAGTGCTTCATGGCAGTGGCGTCAATTCAGCCAAAGCTAAGGTATGGCAAGGTTACTAGTCACATGACTTAACTACAGTATCAATCAATATACATGCCCAGCAAATAATCATCACAAAAGTCTGCTATGTAGCTTATCTGTGTGGTTAGGAAAATTTTAACTTTTTCAAACGCAGTCTCACTCACATCCCGCTAATGTAACTATGGACACAAACACGACGTGCGTGTTGATCAATTCAGTCAAATGCGCCGTTACGCATCCGTTTTCAGCACCATGGATAGCAAGTGGCAGGGTTAGAGAGCAGTAATAGCCTTTCTGACAAACGCAATTTCACTCATTCTGTTCACTTCATTCACTATGTAATTGCAACAATATCACGTGAACATACCAGGTAAACTTAAAACTGTTAAAGTCCAAATGCAAAGAGGAGAGGGAGGGAGGGAGAAGAAGCGAGAAACAGATTTATAAGAGGTTTGGGTGGTGTATCTTACCTTAAGATCAACTTGCATAATTAATCCATCAGTGGATAACGCCAAGGCCTCAAACCGGCAAAGTCATTAACAAGTTCATCTGGGTCCAGTGATTTCACGACAGCCGGCTCAACAGCCATTAACATAAGGTGCGTCAGTCTGTCATCGCCCATAGTGGTCCTCAGGTACGTTTTCACTCTCTTGATGAAAAATGATTCTCAAGTGCTCTGCTTCCTTTTCATTTTAGTTAATTAGCTCAGCAAAACAAATTGCGATAACAATAATGACCCAGCTCTGACCTCCGTCATCTCGTCAGGGGGGGCCGGGAGATACCACATTTCAAGATATGGAGGGGGGATACAAGTGTTGGGAAAGATAATACCTAGAGAAATCGACTGTGTTGTTCTGATTATCATTTGGAGTTAATGTATATGTATTAAATAATAGAATAATCAATACAAATTGACACAGAGTAATTCCATAAATTTATTAAAAAAAAAACCTTGGAGCCAAGGTGTGGCAGCTGCCATACCTTGCCATACCCAATTGACGCCCATGCTTCATGGTCTGACCACATGGAACATACTGAACAGCTGTTTGACCTTCTTAAACAAGCAGGGCTGGTAGTCAACTTGCCTAAATGTGAGATTGGAAAAGGGCAGGTCACATTGGGGCACCAGGTGGGCCAAGGCTCTGTTAGACCTTTCTCCTTCTCACACACTCCAGGTTAGGACTAGCACATGTTACGTTTACTTGAATCTCCCTAGACCCGCTAGTCCGTAACAATACTTCACTGGTACTTAGCGCTTGCACATACATGCATACTCTCATGCATATAGGCTTGCACATATGTACATAGAATAATCTGTATTTGATCACATATCATATCATATGTTTGATCTGATTTTGCAGGTTTGGCCTAGTCTGTGAACAGACTTGCAACTTTATTACAAATCAACATATGCAAAATACACCACAAATGAAATAGCACTGTGAACATTCACTATACACTTAAAGGGGTGAGACAAAGAGATTGGGGCTGGGGCTGTATTGTTGGATGTGTGTGCAGTGGTTGAAAGTTAATAAGAACAACTTTTCAACTTTCCCTCTCCTACTGTTTCCCTGTGATACTACTGTCAACGCTGCTGTTGCGAAGACAGCGTTGGCAACACAACTACCACTAATGGCCTGGCTACTGTATGGAGCAAATAAACAACTGGAAGGTTCCTAGTTTGACCCAGAAACCAATCAGTGCTAAGTAAAACAGCTGGTTGTATTAATAAGTAGGCAGGTTTTGTTACTCACTGATCCTGTGAGTCCTGGTGATAAGAGGAAACACATATCAACAGGGGAACAGACTTTGACACAACAGCGGAGCGCTCTCCATAGAGTGAATGCCTGTACGCTCACTCTTGTTTTATCACCCAGTGTGTGACGGTTGCCTAATAGTCTTACAGGACCCAAAAGCAGACAACCAGACTGGGAGAGGTTTAAAGATAGAGAGAGATAGAGAGACAGGGTTAGGTTGGTTGGAGAGCAAAGATACAATCATACAAAAATCAACTAGAGGCTCGAAGGTATGATCTACCACGTTGTAGAGTCGTAGAGTTGATGAGATTCGCTGCAGGTGTGCGAGCCCTCCAGGAAAGACACACCCAGCCTCTGCTGCACCTCTGAAACACACGCAGGCGAAAGTAAAACACACCAAGCACAGAAAATCCACACAAAAACTGCAATTCATGACACAGAGTGTATCACTCTCCCTCTTCACCTTCTTTGAGTTCCATTTCTTTTGCGGTGTAATTCATACTTCTTACTCCAATACATCCCAGATTTTCTTAGTCTAGTTCTTAAACTAAACAAGCTTTTTAAAAACCCTCTCTGATTACCTGGAAAATTCGTTGTCACAATGTCGTTGTGCATGAGCGTGTGGCCCGTGTTTGAGTAGGGTGGAGACGATGGTGAGGGTTGTGTTGAGGTTTTTAACTTTATTTTTGTTGTTAATTTTGTTGCATTTTATATTTCATTGCATTTACTGCACATTTTAGTATAGAAAGGTGCTGGATGAGAGTTTAGTTTTGTTATTTAGCTTTTTTAGAGTTTTCAAAGTTTATTATTATTATTATTATTATTATTGTTTTTGTTATCGATATTATTGTAAGTAGAAGTAAGTAAGCAATGTATTCATTTTTGCTGTTATAATCATGGTTGTTGTTCTAATTATATTTAAAAAGTATAAAACAGGGCCTGACCTTTCTGTGTTGTGATTTTTTTACATTATGGGCAGCAAATTATGCAACTGATTAAAAAGAAAATAACCAATTAAAACCATAACCTCATAATTGTTCGCTGATCTTGTAATTAGACTCTTGTTTTGATCAATTAACTTCCCAGTCTGTACTTTCAAACTTTATATCAGACTTGCAGAGGGTCCACAGAAATTAAAGAAGTGTTTCTTGCCAGTGTTTTCTAAGCCTGGTCGTGTACTGAGAGCTGCTCTTCCTAGGGCTGGTTAAAGCCAATCTATAAATGCTGTTCTCAGACTCCTCCAAGCGACACATGCAGCGACACATCAGAAGTCATGTGTAGAAACACCAGAGGACACAAACAGTTGACTGGCACTGTGCCATCTGGGAAACTGAAGCAGCAGCAACCTCATTGTATTATTGTAAGCTACTAGAGTCTCCTTATACTACTTTTCCTGTAGCTACGCCACAGGTGAGCTTTATATGTGGATACACAGAAGGCTCTAAATAAAGAGCATTTTACGCAGACAGAACACATAGGCCTTATTTCCTTATATGACATAAGGGGAGCATCACACAAGTGAGAAAAAGGAAAAACTGTTCTCTGTCCTGTCCTCTCTACTTCTCACTATCAGGACATTAATCTTTTTGGCATTAAATATAATATGATCTTGGCTGTACTGTGAACACGCTTTCAGTAATTGCTGCAGCCCAGCACTGTATGAACTAAAAATGACCAGGTCATCAACATACATCAGATGACTGATGACAGAGTTTCCAACAAGACAGCCGATAAGCACTTCATATATACATTAAACAGGAGGAGACAGAATTCCACCTTGGCGAACACCATTACTCACATGAAAGAGGGCAGATGCAACATCGTGCCATTTAACCCACAAGTGTCCTAATTATATACTTTGGAGCACCTCTAACAAATGCAATGACGATTATTAGAAGCAGATACAGTTTTATTTTGCTGTAAAATCATCTAATGTAAAAAGTGGCTCATCTTACCCTGTTCTCCCTCAGCAGAGGTTTGTTCGGTGTCAAGCACCACCCAGTGGACGATGCCTAGATTTTCATTACGCTTAAAGCAACCCTAAGAAAAGCCTCACGGAGCTATTAGCATGAGTGTAGACCCCTCGTCTTGTTTACAGATCAACTCTCGACAAATGCTGAACCAACTATTTTAAGAAAAAGATTTTTCCCGACCCGAAAAACTCAAAACATTGCTGATTCTTGATCCTTAACAACACAACTATGTTGTTGCATGACCCAATGTTATTGGACACATTTACAACCTAGAGGATGGAACATGAACAAAATCATAATTTGTTAATTTTTTGTTAATCTCAACCTCTTTAAACAATACCAAAATAAAAAACAAATAACAAATGTGTGGTCCTGTTATAAACTTTTATTTAAGAGGAAACCAGCTTATTTTGTTCCATATCAATAAAGTGTAACTAAAGTATAACACTATTCCTTAATTGACAGTACTTCCAAAACCCTAAAAAGTGGACAAGTGATGCAGATTTCAGTAAGAGAAAGACTGTCTGTTCTGTCCTGTGTGAAAGATCGAGTGGTTCTTCTGGAGAGTAAGCTGTCCTGTTGCTTGGCGTACACCATTTCAGTTTTGTTAGCAGCTACAAGTATGCCTGGCCAGTCTGACTTTGCACAGACCATGTACAGGGTTTTGTCCAAACTCATGAACGAGTTACATACAGTACATGGTCACAGTCTCCTGTAGGAGGCCAAGCATCAGCCACAGTGACACATCCTGGCCAGCAGAGGGGGAGCATGTGACAGAGGGATCCAGGAACACAGAGTGTCATTAATAAGTAGCTCATAATGACAACACCAGGTTGGATTTAAGATGAACTGTGATGGTACGGCCCCACTGACTGATTCTGTGGTAAATATGGGACAGGAAATGATTAAAAGTTAATACATATAATATAATAACAACATAAAAAAAATGCTTTACTAGAGTTTTCATGTAGAAACCCCTTATGCATCCATGTGTAAGATATTCAATCTGATGTCAAATTTATTTTAAAATCTGGTTTTAATATGCTTTGTATCTGTATATATGTTTGTGCATTTAATTTGATATTGACACAAAACAATGTACTTTTCTTTGGCCCAGCAGCATGAGTGAAAACATATTCTGCATCATTAATTTGTGTTAACTGTGTTAAATTGTACCTGCTGATGGCACTCGAGGAAAAGCTAGAATCACTCATGTCTACGAATGTATCCTTGAGGGACCTTGAATGTCCAAATTCATCCAATAAGTGTGAGATATTTCACTCTGAACCATAACCATCAACCTCAGGGTGGATTATATGGGTTATATTCGCCCTTTTAATGAAATAATAACAGAAACATTAAAAAGATCTAAACTTTGCATGATGTAAGAAGAATACTTTTAAAGGAATGTGCTTTTCTTGAGGAATGCTTTGAGAAGGTTTCCTTTCATGACCTTCTGTTAACCTCAAACACTTGTGCTGTCCTGATCAAGTTGTTATATCGTCCTGTTTATCCCAATCCCAGTAAAGGAATGTATCAAGGTGAAACAAAACATTAGTTAATCCTGGCATTTAAGTGCACCTGAGAGACTTTACGAGAAATAGTTAGTCGCAGGCAAAGGCTTTAACTATAACACAATTCCCTGTAGCCTCTGTGTTTATGTGACATTAGAAACATTTGTGCATCTGCATGGCTGAAAAACCACCAACACAAAACATTTACTGAGACTGTTTAAAGAAGCAAATGAAGACAGTTTACATTTGCAGAGACAACTTACAAACAAATGACTTCTCAATTATTTCTTTCCCTTCCTGTCTCACTGGAAAGATTTTAAAGTAAAGTTTGACTTTGAGTCAGAGACTTTTTTTCTCCCAGTTGTATGTGATAATGCCAAATATATGCTAATTTACATTTTATCAGAAATTTCCAATAAATGACTATTTACTACTAGAGTCATAATGATTACATAAGATAATTTCTAATATTCATACAATATTGTTTTAAACTTTTCTTTTTGGTTAAGGCTCTTATAACTGGCAGAGTCCAGTCCACATCAATGAGCATAACATGATCAGTGCCAGACCCAGCCAGGGTCGGGAGGGGGGAATAAAAGACAAAAAAAACAAATGAAGTCGTCAGCACTCTTGATGCACTCAGATAAGTAGATAATACTGTTAATAATGCACAGCAGCAGAAAGAAACCAGGCACGTTTCATCCTTATCCCCTCTTCAGCTTTGAAGGTTGTTATTTTGTGATTTTTGTGGGTCAGCACAGATTAAACTTAGAAGACTTTTGCGTCGAGCTTGCAACTTCTTTTTGTTTGAAAGACATAAAAGGGCACAATCTGCATGTGGCGGATCACCAGCGGGCAGAAAGCCCTTTCTTGCACATTGGGCCACGCTGATCATCAACATTGGTATATAAACAGAGAATATGTGCGGGAATCTTGGGTTTTCTTTCTCCAAAGATCAATTCCAGACAGATAAATACATTTTGAAACATCCTATTGTTCCTTACCTGAGAGAGGCAACAGTGACAAACATTCAACCATCAACAGGTTGTGTAGCCTGTGGCTTGTTAGTTTAGGCCACTCCATTTAGTTGAGGGACAAGGTTACACTGTGTAGTAGGCGTGAGGCGGCCATTACCCTTCATTAGTTCAAAGAGAAATAGGATTAAAAGTCTACTTAAAGCTTAGGCAGCCTGACAAACGGCTTGACCTACAGCACAGTTTAAAGCCCAGCAGAGGTCTTTTTTTTCAGTCCTGAACACCAGTGCTTTACAGGTGGATGATTCTGCATCCATACCTGAGAAAAACTGGTGTCTGACTGGTTGGCAGGTGTCTGTTAAAACCAGTCAAACATCATTGGTGGAGTCTAACTCAGTACTTTTATTCAAGCACCGCACTTCAGTTAAATTTTCAAGAGGAAAGGTTCTCTGAGGAAAAAAAGGTTTCTAGCTATTTGAAGCTAGAAAGGTGGCAGGGTCCGCCACATATAAACAAAGTAAAACATATGAAATTGTGTTGTCCTTTAAAGGTGCACTACGTAATTTGGAGGAAGTAGAGAAAGATCTTCATTGACTGATTTTTATGCCTAAACAAATTAAATAAACAAACAGGGTTGGGGCCTTATTTTCCTCTGAGAACAGCTTGTTTAGTCATTTAAGAAATTTTGTAATTTATAAACAAACTGGTCTTAAATCAACATTAATGAGGTAATAATACAAACTCAGAAATATTTATTTTTCCCTTAACTGAATAAATAAGGAAAATAAGGTCCCCTACACACTGTTTGAGGCTAGAAAGGTGGCAGGGTCCGCCAAATATAAACAAAGTATGTGTGTTGTCCTTTAAGGTCAGTTTGTTTATTCAGCCATGAAATTAGTTTGTTTATTTAGTTTGTTTAGGCAGACAAAAAATAAATAAATCTGTCAATGAAGATCTTTCTCCTTTAATTACACATAGTGCACCTTTAAATTAGTCCTGTTTAACATCAATAGTTGATCATTAAAATATTTTAACCCTGGAATAACCTGGCTACAAACAATCTTCACAAGTAGTTGTCCTTGTTAAAAGTCTGGTTAAAACCTGGCGCACACGCTAGCAGCGTCCATCTTGTTCATTGTTGACTATAAAACTGATTTCTGCTCCACTTCACGACGGGACGTTGTGAGATGTGCCGGGCTCGTCTCTGCGCTCCTTACAAGATCTCGCGGGATTTGAGATTACACGGGGTGGTTTAAAAAAAGGTGGTTCCCTCCCTCGCCCCCTCCCCCCCCCCTCCCTCCTCCTCGCTGCACCGGGCTGACAGACGGCAGAGGGCTGCACAGGTAGCGGCTGTGGTGCTGAAGCCTCCCCGCTGGTCTACCTAGCGACACTTGCCTCTCTGCGTGACACGACTGGAGAGCGTGGAGGTTGCGGTGCGAGTCCTCCCCGCATCATCATCATACCCCGCTCAGGTCACCTTAGCGCTCGCCTACCGGCATTTTCCATCTCCCGTCTCCGAAGATGATACCTGGCAAACGAAGAGCTGCAGTCATGTCCTTCTCGGTGGCGATAGTCGGAGCCCTGCTGCTGCAGTCCGTCTCTTCCCAGAACGGTAGGAAATGAAACCAGCTCAGTGAGAAAATGCGGGTTTTTATTGAGGAGGGATACCGCCTGTTTTTCTGCATCGGGGCTTTTTTTTTTTTCTTTTAATGAATAATTACAAGACGTGTGTTATTAATGAACGCTGTCCATCACGAATATCTCTCCAGCAGCCGAGTCTCGTTAGATAACCCCGATAAGAAACGCGTATTAATCGAACACAGCTCTGTTTCTGCTTCACGACTCGTTTTGCATTGAAGGGTCAATCAATCATTAATAGGCTACAGTGTCGGGCTGAAGTGGGCCACGCGGAGGCCTGCCGACGTCCCTAAAATGTCCTTTTGAAGTGAATGCACGGGGACGTTCAGTCAAGCAAGGACGAGTCCTGCTCATCCGGCTGGACGAGGGGGGAGGAGGCGGATAAGGGACATGGTGCCACACTGAAGTTAAAGAATCTGCTGCCAGGCCCGGCTCTGCTCAGGTATGTCAGGATGTGGTGTCCAGCAGCAGCAGCAGCAGCAGCAGCTCCTCTCCTCCTGGCTGAGATGACCCCTCTGCATCAGTCCAGCCTTGTGCCAGCACACAACACGGATGTAAATCAGATGTAGGACCTGCTAGAAGTGCGGCTCTGTAAATAGCATCAGTCCATTTTGCTGCATGCTTCTATTTTTAGAGCAGAGATGCTGCACTGGGAACTGTGGCTTTAATGTCCTCTTGTTAACTCTTTGCTGAGATGTGCTGCACTGCAGAATGGCATTGATTTCTCAGCACGGTGCTTCTTATTCAGGCGACCCCTCATAAATCTCATCCCCGCCTCACAGCTGAGAGCGGTGGAGAACCCGCCTCAGCCGAGAGTGCAAGTGTGTACTGCGAGTGTCCGAGTGCAGCGAGCATTGCAATGTGAGAGCGAGTGAGGATGTATCCAGCCTCGGCCCTCCCTGGAGTTGCCCATGTGTAGGAATGCATTACACATCTCCTCCTATACCGCACACCCACTCGTAACATCTCTCCTTCAATCAGCACTCCAGTGGATAGAGCTCAGAATGCTGCTCTAATGAAACAGCATTTTACCTGACACATAACTGGGAAGTGGGATGTTTTCTTATCTTTCTTGCTTGTTTTCAGAGAGTATTATCAATATCTAAATCTCAGTAGCTGCAGTTGTTTTTTTGGTAAAGGTAAAACGTGTGAAGAAACAGCGTTATATTAAAGTACTGTAGTGCTGCAGAGATGTTCTGGCCTACTAATCTCCGGATGTAAGAAAACGCCTTTCTTTGGTACAGACTAGGGTCGAACGATACGCCTTTTTCAGGGCCGATACCTCCACAGATTATTAGAAATCAAGACTGAAGCCTGATATTTGTGAGCGATATTCATCTGCAGTAAAAATTACATACTTGGTGCTAAAATTTCAACCAGCGAAAGTATAATTTTGAGGTACTTTACTTGAGTATTTCCATTTTCTGCTACTTGTTGATAGGCTGTTAGTTGTGACGTGTTGGCAGTCAGATATGGTTGTGGGCGGGACCTTGTGTGAGATGATGCTGCATCAGAGCCAAAGTAGCACATTTTTGAATTAGTTTATTTTATCGGCAATCTGACAGAAAAATCACCGATACCGTTAATTGAAAAATGACAGCAAATACTTTTTTCTTCATTTTTAATCACAGCACACGCTACAAGAAATGCAGATAACCTCAATTGTTACAAAATAAACAGATACATTTCAGGCGCAACGGTGCGACAAATGAAAATGTTTAGTTGCACTTGACATATTTTTGGGTGCAAGTGTGACCAGAAGAGTCTCAGCCTGGAGCTCATCATAACTTTGTACTTATAAGGTCCTGTGTGTGTAATTTGCAGTAGGGCTACAAATATTTATTATTTTCCTTATTGATTAATCCAACGATACGTTTCTTCAACAAAGTGTCTGAAAATAGTCAAAATAAAAGCAGGAACAAGGAGATGTTTGGTTACGTCAACGATTTAAATCACAACTGGTGCAGACTTTTAGTTAAGATTTGCATTCAGTGGAGTGTTAAAGACTTTCTTTTCAGCCCAGCTGTCTCGGATGCAAAATATCAAAAGTCGGCTTCTAGATGGCATCAGAGTATCCTAATCTTAGTATTTTCAATTGAAATCATGTTTATATTAATCCAGACAGCTGCTTGTATCTTCTGTAAACGTCACTGCGGAAGGTGAATAATGTAGCCCGAGGAAAATTTCTGTACTTTCACTTTAAAATCTTTTGATTATTAAAAAGCATTTTTCAGTACAATGCTGTAATGACACAGAGAAATGTGTAAAATATGCTTGCTGTTGCTCGACTTCCCTCATCGCTTGTTGTCTCTGTCGATCAGGACTCGCTTCTGTTCTGACAGAATATTCATTTAGCATCCGATTAGCTGCTCAATATGTGTGGCGACAGTTTTTTTGGTACATTGACTGGGACAGTGGCCAGAATTGCTTCATATTACACTGGTTTAAATGGATTCCCCGGGCGGTACAGAGAAGACATCTGCAAGGAAACGCTCATCACAATTCGAGGCCATGTGTTGTCAGGTTGTGTTGTTTGATTGGAATAATGAATCAGAAATTAGCATCTATTTAAACTCATGGCGTGATAAGGGTTTAAACTGTATGTCATATTAATAACGTTGTCAATTTGCAGTCATGAGGGGCTGACAGGACTTTTAATTGGTCCTGACTGAAGCGTCTCTTTGGTGTGTGATTGGATGGAGGCGCTATTTAACCTTAAAATACTAATTTTCTCCAGATAGAGCTTTTTGTCCTGCTCAATACAGTATGTGCTTCCAAAAGACTTTTATATAAACAACACTACAACATGAAGTCACATTTAGAGCTGAAGAGACTAGCAGATCAATTGATTGGTAGGTCAGCAGAAAGGTTATTATTAACTATGTTTGATAGAGAAATGTAGTTATCAAGTTCAAACTCCAGCTAGGCTCTGGTTTCAGCTTCCAGTGTTGAGATCATTTGCTTTTTTTCTGTATTAGATCATCGCAAACAATTTGTTTTTCATTTTTCTGACTGTTGGTCGGTCAAAAACAAGACATTTGATGACACTTTGGGCTCTGGGAACATGTGACGGACTTTTAGCATCATTTTTAAGACCAAATGATCTTGCTCTGTGTCACAGTTTGTTAATTTTACTGATGTGTACGTCCCTCTGGACTTCCTCAAGAGCGTTTCAAACAACTCTCACAACAGTGGTCTTAAGTAGACAATGCTCGGCCCATTCATTGTGCACAGGTGTGGGTCAATTATTCTGTGGGAGTGTCTCTCATTAATTACCTGTGGCATGTGTGTTCAATCTGTCACATTATACCTCTCTCAAAAGAAAAAGGGCACGAGGCAGAAGAGTAAACATGAACAAGTGAATTACCCCAACACATAATCAAGTCCATTTACATAACTAATAAATGAAAACATTGTTTGTTAAGTCATTCAAAGTTATGTAATTACATGAACAGGTTACCTCTTGAGTGTAAGACCAAACCATTAAAAGATTAAAAATCTTAAAACCTCCCACATATAAACACCTTTTCACACAGTAGTCGCCAAGAAAACAAACAAAAGCGCACAGATTCATTCCAACACGAGACATAAAGACAAAATGAACAAGATAAATGTAATGAAAATAAAGGTATCTACAGACATTTAAACTTTTAAGGAACTGCAAACAAACTGGAAACCAAAAGACTGACTAAAGTGTGACTGTTTGCGATGTCTTAGAAGCAAAACTGATGTAAAAAATGAACAAAACAACATCATAAGGCAGCAGAAAATATTAGGTTTTTAAACCTGCTTTTACAGCCGGTCAGAGTCAATCCGGAATGGACAGATAAAGAGATTATCAAAAAATTACAAATATATCTTTTGATTTGCACAAAACCTCCTCTTGAATTCACACTCCAGACAGCTAGGGGGGGCAGCATATCACCATTGTACGTTAGCTGGTGTTAGCTAGTTGGCTCAGTTAGCTGTGCAGTAAGCGGATAGAGTATATAAGAAAAACATTCATACATTAATAATAATGACAATAATTAACATGTTGCAGCCTCACACCTCTAAAAATTAAGAATATAAAGTTAACTCTAGATTTAACTCAAGTAAGGAAAAACTCCCCCAGAAACTCTTGTAGCAGAGAAACAAAGGGAACGGACGAACCACAGAGGAGACATCACTCTCTGTGGGAATAAAATCTAATCTAATCTATACAGATTATAATCACAAAGTGTCCGATACAAGTAGATTATCAAATACATGTGTAGAGAGTGGATCCAGGAGGACGACGGAGCAAGCTGAGGCGTCTCCAAGTGATGCCTGAGCCACACGACCTCCTCTCCACCATGCTGACCTGGAAGAGGACGAACCACACAACAACAAAAATATCATAAAATATACAGATTTTGATTTTTAAAAAGTACAAATTTTAGAAGATTGTAAAACAGGAGTGAGCACTGATCTATGAGGGTACGATGATCCAGATCAGGATGATCTCAATTGAAACTAAACCAGAACAAACTACAGTGCAGCCTGTGGAGCCTGTGTAAACACATAACCACATGCTAAAACTAAACTAACATCAGCTTGACGTGAGTGACGTCATTCAGACATGTACGGTACAGCAGCACAGCGCAACTGGATCAGCACTTTCTACGCATCTACACTATCCGAGGTGGCAGGATCCGTCTCTCAGCACTTCTGTGCGCTGAGGTGTTGCTTTTATCTTCAGTCATATTATTTACCGGTACTTATATACACTCAGTTGCCAGTTTATTAGATTTGCCGGGCTAAAACTAATGCAGTCTTACAATGAATCTTACATTCATGGAGGTGATAATGTTTCAGAGAGGAGTTGATTCAGCTGTATGATCCTTTTGGAGGATGTTTCTATTATTTTGTCCACTCCATTTGTAGCAAAGAGGGTACAATTCAACAGGACCACAAACTGCAGCCTGTAAAACAAGTGATTATAGCCGTCGTGAAGGCAGAATTTACTGCCAGCTGAGTGCATATAGAAATCTATATGTGCCGACTGGTCTTGATGAACCAGTTGTGGGCTGTACAGCAGGATGATGATGTCAGCTGACAAATTAAAAAAAAAAAGAAAAAAGAAGAAGGAAAACACGTGATTGTCTGTCCTGTGATGATCCGCCTGGTCTGGTTGGCTGTCTCGTCCTCTTCCTACTTTGTTGCCGTAGAGTGCTTCTATGGAAACGGAGGGGGTCTTTCACCATGCGCCCACGCGCTCCCCTGAGACCTGCAGCTTCTATAAATCTCCTCTCAATCTCATGTGCTCTCCACAGTGCCTATAGACTATGCGTATGACTACAGCCCCCCCGTCTTCCTCCACCTCCTCCTCCTCCTCCTCTCTGCGCAGCAGCCATGATCAATTGTTTCACTTTTATTGCATTCAATACAGACACAGCGATATTTCACTCCAGTTAAATTAACAGCAGTTTGCCCGGTGTCTGTGTTCTTTCCCGAAGCTTTTCAGAGCGCTAATGATGTTTTCATCAAACAGAGAAGATGTACTGAAAATGACAAGGTCACTTGGAGGACTTTTCGGATGTGAGCGCCGTGCGAGCCAGACACAAATTTAAATGATATCATTAATTGGACAGAACCAAGTGAGAGCAGCTCTGCAAGGACGTCCCAGCAGAATTGAATTAAGGCTTCCCAGGAATAGCAGCAATAATGGCTTAGGCAGATCTGAGGTCGCCGCTTTCTTTCTGTCTCTATCCAAATATGTTCACAGTTTGGTGTTGATTTCAGCGTTTTGTTTCACGATTTTATGTTGGATTACAGCAAAAAATGTTCTGTTTCCACCTTTTCATTTTGGATCATCGCCTGTTTTCTTAGGTCCCATATTCTAGAAAGGGAGATTTCCATATCGTTTTTGATTGTAAAGCAGGTTTAAGTTTGAATATAAATAGTGTGAAATCCACAGGGAAAAACCCCGGCCTGTATTCGGAAACTGTGCCTTCAAATGAGCCGTCAAAACTTCCAAAAGGTTGTGATGTCACAACCATACAGTCACCGCCCTCAGCTATGCCTCGAGCCCAGCTATGGTTGCTAAAACACCCTTAGAGCTTGAGAGGAGGGCCTTGAAGAGACGGCACCAAAACAGAGCGTTCAGAGAGAGGGTGAATAGAGGTGCTGCAGCAATGGGCAGTATGAGAAAAATAAAGTGTATTTTAAACATTGAAGTATGTGAACATTTTTAGTAGACACCCAAAATAAATATAATATGAGACCTTTAAATATCTCAAATATCGCAGTATGAGTCGTCAACTTGGGCTCTGGATACATTGTGATGGACATTTTACACTATTTTAAACATTATAAAGACCCCAAAATGAATCAATAAATCAAGGAAATATATTAATAGATAATTCGATAATGAATTATTGTTAGCTTTTCAGCTGCATATTTGACATTTTCTGCTCTTTTACTTAAAATCATCTTCGTTTTCATTATTTGTCTCTCAGTTTCTTTTTCATTATTGCATGTTATCTTTTTTCTTGATGTTTTTCTTTTTCTGTTTCCATTTTAATTTACCTTGTTATTTTCTTGTCTTGCCATCCTACACCTATTTTCCTTTTTTCTTGTGGTGCCCCCTAAACTTCCACCTCCTCCAGCGGGCTTTGTGAAATCACCTTTGTCTGAGACAAAGCTCACGGGCGACACCTTTGAGCTGTACTGTGACGTGGTGGGAAACCCCACCCCAGAAATCCAGTGGTGGTACTCTGAGATCAACCGAGCTGATTCCTTTAGGCAGCTGTGGGACGGCGCCCGTAAGCGTCGAGTCTCCATCAGCACGGCCTATGGCTCCAATGCCGTGAGTGTGCTGGGCGTCTCTCGTCTGACGTTGGACGATGCTGGGACCTACGAGTGCAGAGCCAGCAATGACCCGCGACGTAACGACCTGCACCAAAATCCAGCCACCACCTGGATCCGTGCTCAGGCCACTATAACGGTGCTGCAGAGTGAGTGGTCAGTGTAGAAGAAACACCCCCACCGCCCCCCCACATTAGCAACCAAATTTGATAGTTCCTGTGTGATTCAGCCTCCCTCAAACCTCTCCAGAGGACCGCTACCTTCCTCCGTAGGTGCCATCCTCCCCTACAGACTTGAAAAATGGAGAAAAACACCATCCACTAGTCCTTTTCCAGCAGAGTTGAGTAGTATATTACATGAAGCTCATCCCTCGGTTCAGTGCTTCCTTCAGCCTACACCCTGTAGAGCCTCACCTCCCAGTCTCCATTTCCTCTTTACTTCATTCTTCTTTCCATTTAGCTCTCATTTTCTCATTTCCCTCAACTGATTTTAATTATATTCTTATTGTGATTGTTTAAACTTGTTTTATTTCTCTGTTTAATATGTCAAATTTTGTTGACTGTTGATACTTTGACACACAAAGTCCATTATTTGGTGAGGTTGATCATAACCATACGACATTAAACAGTTAAATCTGGCTCTTATGCACAATAACGTTTGTTTTTGTTTGCCTACCAGCAGCAAATAATCGTTCCAAAGTTAAAAGCAAAATTTTGCCATTTTAAGATAATTTTATCTCACCAAATAATAGTTGGGTTAGACCAGTGTTTGTCAGTCCTGGTCCTGGTGTCCCACTCCCCTGTTTTTAGATGTTTCCCTGTTCCAACACATCTGATTCAAATGATCAGCTCGTCATTGGGCAAATGACTGTTTCAGCAGATTGAGAGGCTCACTAATGTCTACATGTACAAACAAGATGTGGATAATCAGGATTAAGCAGAACCCGACATTCTAATTAGGGTCTTCATGCTTTCAAAGCTAAACCAAGTGAGGATTTTGTTGCTGGTTTAATGTCAACTAGTTACAAATGCATATTATAGTTTCTGTGTTTTTTTATGGAATTCCTTCAGAGCTATTTAATCCTTAAATTAAAGCCACGAGAGTTGCTGAACGGACCTTTCTCACCTTCAGTCATCCTAACTGGCTCCCAGCATGAGGGCTTCTTTTGTGAAAGGCGAATCCTTTGTGATGAGCTTTGCTGTAAAACCACCAAGTTGAAAATGAGGCCATATTTTTAGCCTTTCTTGAGTTTATTTTAGCATAAAAAATTGGAAAACTTCAAGGTTGGACCTGCCTGTGATCTACTAGTGTAGCAGAAATAAATGCATTTCAGGTGCATCCTGAACAGAAACTCATTCTACAGGTACTTTTCTCCACCTGATGATGTAATGATACAGCAGATTTATGTCATGACCATGAGTTTTAATAAATTGCACCCTTTTCTGGGCTGTAATATTCATCTAAGCTGCAGAAAAATGTAATCTTTTGCTTCCACTCATCGTGAGTGATGTATGTAACAGAAATGTAAGCTCTGCGATTGGATGCTTCTTACTGCAGTGCACCTTGGGAGCTATAGATGACTTCTCTACTTTCATTTTTCATGTGTGCAGGCTTGTACCTTAACTTTTTATTAAAGAACAAGATGTTGTTTGATACAGTTGGTCATCTGATGATTCAACCGAGAGAGTCTTGGAAGCGCTCCCACTTGAGCTAACAGTGCAGTAAATGACTTCTACTTAAGGAACCTTGGATGCCCGAAATAATTCCTCCCACTTTGCAGCTCTATTCCTGGGTTATATTGTATAAAGTGTGTTTGGCAGAGGTGTCTGTCTGAACCCTTGTTGTTTACATCTTCTAACACAAGCATCACTTCTGTCGTAGCTGATCTGTGCCTCTCTTACAGAGCCGTCAATCAGCTCCTCCGAACACACCACACTTCCTGTGGAAGGAGACGCTTACACACTGCAGTGCAACCTGACCAGCGCCCACAGTGTCCACCAGGAGAGCTACTGGATGAAGAACGGCGAGGAGATCCCGGAAACGCGCACCCCAAATAGGAACACCGAGTACAGGTAGGAGTGATGTGAGAGGGAGTGTTGGACAGTCAGACAGAGTCAAGCAGTCCGACGTGGGTTCATGTGAGGTTTGTTTCTGCGCCGCAGGCTGAACAAACCAAGAGGAGACGACGCCGGAGTGTACATGTGTGTCTACAACTTCGAGATGAGTCCTCCAGCCAACGCCACCATCGAAGTTAAATGTAGGTGTTGATTTGCGAGCTACAAGGCATTTCAAGGCCACATTAGAGATGTCACCAATAAAAATGGCCCGAGTGGCCTTGAGCACCAGCCGCCCTGTCATGCGAGGACCTGTGATTTCAAACAGCTCTGCTGGCTGCTCAGGGCCAGCCGGCGCCCTTGACACCTCCATCTAACCAATGCCCGGCTCAGTGGCAGCAGATGGTGTCTTGTTTGTCTGATGGCAAGGGATTATGTCTCAACGGTAAAATCTGGTCAGCCTTTTCTGCGATCACGCGCAACACTATGGAGGCAAATTGGATTTTAAAACAGTTTGCTCTTGTTTTATGGGGCAGAGAAAAAAAAACATTTAAAACGAGGCAGATTTATAAACCAGATGCACAGAATAATAACAGACACTTTATGTTAGATTGGCTCACTTGTTCCTGATAGAACAAATGTTGTGAATGAAATATATGAGCTCAGTTAAACTTCCTCATGTTTTACTCCTTGATCACGCTACAAGATAATTCAGTGGAATCACAGCAACATGGTTTCATTTTTTATCATTAGTTTTACATTTTTATATTTCTGTACTTGTTCCCATCTTGTTTGCTGCATTATTTACATCCTGCAGCTGATTTAATGCCAATTATATTTTCTTTTATCTTCCTTACCCCCCTTTTTTTATTCCTAATTAGTGCATCTAGCTTGAAAAGTGCTCAATAAATAAGAATATATTGTTGTTATCATTATGATGATGATCTGAAATCTATAAAGCAGATGATCATCGCCTGAAGAAAGAATATTGTTGCATTGCATCAGTTTCTACGACCAAAAGCACAATTTAGTGATCCATTTATTATTTGAATGCATTTACATTTACATTTAAAACAGCTGATCTTTCTTGTTTCTTTGTTTTGTTTCAGGTGCTCCTGAGATTACAGGCCACAAGCGCAGTGAGAATAAGAACGAGGGCCAGAATGCTCTTCTCTACTGTAAGTCTGTCGGTTATCCTCACCCCGTCTGGACCTGGCGCAAGTTCGAGAACGGCATGTTTAGGGTATGTCATGTGAATATACAATCTGTGGCCACTTTACTCTGTACACTCATGCAATTTAATACAACAGATCTGCCAAAAACTCTGCATTCAGGGAGATTATATTATATTGTATTAACTCAACTCTGCTTTTATTATTGATGTTCTGAAAAAAAATTGAGCCACTGATTGCACATTATATTGATATATTTCTATAACTGTAAATGGTTTGCAAAATCCACAGGTGATTTCTAGATCCATTGATGAAGCGAGCTACATTTACTTTACGCCTGAACAAACAAAACTGTATATTAACTGTTAATGTGGTTATTCAAGTATCCTGGTTTATGATGCCAGATGAAAACATAATTGAGTTAAAATGACTTCAGCTGATGCTTTAATAACAAGAAAAAACATAAAATGTCTGATATGTAACTGATTGCTGCAGCATGTAAGCTTTATTTTTCTTGTATCTGCACAAACCACATCTATAAGCTTCCTAAGTGGAGCAGAAACATTGAGGTTAAGAGGTTAAAATCTGGCTAACATGTTTTTCTACGCCTACATTCTCCTGTTTGTTTCCAGGATTCTTTGCAGTTTGTTTGTTAAGATACCAATTTGCTTTTGCATAGCTGCTGTTCCTCCCTCACATCCACACAGTTTACATGTGGGCAATACTGAAACACACATTTACCGTAATAATCACAATACACAAACGTTTCACGTTGTTATGCAAGTCCAGAATTCAGACCTTTTCCCAGTTCATGTCGTGGAACACATTTTAAAAAATGAAAGTTAAAAGTAGAAAAATAAGCTAAAATAGCATAAAAATTGCAGACATACACGATTAAAGATGTTAAATTTCAAGAAAATCTATGACATAAACTATGAGTTGGTATGGAATGAAAATAAAATAACAATGAACACAAACTGTAAATATTCAAGCTCAATGAGCTTTTTTATCACGATTTCACCAAATGGATGCATGCACCATGCATGTATAGTAAATATTTATTTAATAATAATAATAATAATAATAATAATAATAATAATAATAATAATAATAATAATAATAGACTATGTATACAAAACCTTTCAAAACAAAGTTACAAAGTTCTTTACATGGAACAAATCAACATTACAGTTAAAAACAACTGGCACATAGAAGCAGAGAGAATGAAAAAGAAAAGAAAAGAAAAGAAAAACAATAAGAGAAAATAAATTAAAAAGGGGTAAAATAAGTAAATAAAACAAATATAAAGATAAAATGATGTAGGAACTGCTCCATGAAGTGCTTTATATATTTAAATACTGTATAATGTTTGAAAACCTCATCACGTCAGCTAGAATATAATGTCAAACCCTCAAGTTTATTAAGCGCTTTCCTTTTTTTCTCCCTCGGCAGGAAATCGACAACACAACCGGACGCTTCGTCATCAGCAGCAGAGACAACTACACCGAGCTCCACATCGCCAACCTGGACATCGGGTTAGATCCCGGCGAGTACCAGTGCAACGCCACCAACATGATCGGCAGCCGCGAGGAGAAGTCTGTGCTGAGGGTCCGCAGCCACTTGGCCCCCTTGTGGCCTCTCCTGGGCGTTCTGGCTGAGATCATCATCCTGGTCATCATCATCGTTGTTTATGAGAAGCGTAAGAAGCCAGAGGATTTACAAGACGGTGAGTCACCAGCGGCGGTGCTGAGGATTGTTTTATTATTCCACAGTGTTGTAATATATCAGAGGAAAAAGTTGTTCATTTTGTATCTGAAAAACCGTGTCAGTGTCAGGCACACTTTCTTTTCGAGTGTCCGCTGAAGTTGTTCCTTCGCCAGAGACACCAACAGGGTTACCCGACACCGCGTGGTGCCTGCATTCGATAATTCAGTCTGGTGAGGTCGACCGAACAGGCAGACACAGTTGCAGGAGGTGGCACCTTGTCAGGACAATTTCATGGATTTAATATTCATGAGAAATATGATACTGCAGTGTTGCGGAGGTGGACAGTTTCAATTATTAATGGCTTTCCAGGGACCTTGCGATGTCCCCAAGCTGCTGCGAGCTTCACCACGAGACACTCATTTAGCCACACAACCTGCGTGTGGCATCCTGGTATCGTCTCAGAGTACTGAGTACTTCCAGAGTCGAGCTATATAATAAATTATGCATTAATGGTATTTGGGTGACCTTTTTGCTCTCAAACAGCATTTTGATTTTGGCACATGCTGATTAGATGCAACGTGCAGGAAATGAGTGACAGCTCAGACTGTACAGGAACACACTGTCAGGATGGTTCATAGAAAATGGATGAAGATTGAGTCATACAGCAAATTCCTGCGTGAAATGTTAATAACTCACATATTTCCTGCATTTCTTTAAATAAGGGTTAGCTGTGGTCGTTGAGTATTTTAACAGATTGTTGTAATATCTCCCCTCCCACCCCCTTCCCAAACTGCATAACCTAAACCGTGTTTGTGGTAAGTGTGAGACTTTGCATGCTTCATGAATTTTTAATAAGCATTCAGCCTCATCTTATTCCAGTCCACGGCACAGTACACACTTTTGTTTAGCCTCCTCATTAGTGTCAAGTGCTGTTCAAAGTTTTCAGTTTTTATCGTTTTGTTTAACAAACTTCACATTCTTGCATCAAGCAGTGAAAAGGCATGCAAGTCACTGCAAAGCACTGACGATATTTTGTGTTTGTGAATCATTTCGGCTGTTTGACTCAGTCACTTCCGTCGAGGGGCTGATATTTGACGGAGCTGCTTTTCACTAATCTCTTGGAGTGAACAGCTGCTCTTTGTGAGCGCTGCTCGTCCGTGCATGAGAACAGAATTTTTTCAAATGTGAATTTTTTGCCTGTATGCAGTCGTCCTCACTTGATCATGCGTGTGAATGTGCTGTTGTGTTGGATTTGACTGCGATCTGTGTGTTTTTGTGAGTGACCTCGTGAGGTGGTTTTCCTGCGGCATGACAGAATATTGTTTACTATTCTGTTACTCCACTTTCATCCCATTACACACAGTCTGATCATGCAGCATAGTCGAAACCAAAAAAATCCTCAAAAACCTCAGGTCAAAGTGCAGTCACTGCTACAGCTACATTTCTAGATGAAATGTCTCTTCATCATCGTGTGCAACTTCCTTGCGATTGTTCTATTTTCTGGTCTTCATTTCTCCATATTTTCCCTTGTTGCTTCAGATGATGACCCAGCAGGACCAGTGTAAGTATCAAACATTTTACCTTCAATAGCTTGTGCCTGTCTAGCCTGGTAATGTGTGTGTTATTGTAGCTTATCATGATGTCTTGCACTCCTGACTGTCTTTAGAGCTCAGTACGCAGTACGCCTCAGAATCTGGGTCACAAATAACTGGAAGCATCTTGTTGTGGTGCTTTGCTGCATTCATTTAAATCAAAAAGGAACATATTTGCTGTCATTGACAAATTACCATCTGAACTGTCCTGGTTAAGGAGGCTCTGGCCAAGATGCTCTAAGACTTAAAAAGGCCAAACTGTACTTTACGTCCCTCTATGATCAGTCATGAGCCGAATGTAAACGTTTAACGTTTAAATTTAATGCTAAATTTTGACACTTAAAATGCCCTTATAGCTGCTTAAAACTACATTATAGTGTGTAGTAATAGATTACATGTTAAGATGTTACTATTTTTTATGGATACAAATATTAAGATAAGTTTGTATTGATCCCCAGCAGTGTTGAGCAGCACAAGGACAGAAAATAATTGCAGATACATTAAATAAAATTTGAAAAATAAAATTTAAAAAATGTAACATAGATGTAAGAATATAAATAAAACTATACAAGGGCAAGTTTCTATTCTTAGAAATAACTGGACTGGGCTCTGATACACTTGAATTTGTGTTCATGCACTCAAAAAAATAATTAGCCTGAAACAGTGACTTTATTTCAAATGCATATACAATTTTCTTTTGATTTATTAGAGACAGAATAACTGATTTGAAATACATTACTTTTATGTGTAATAACTGAATAATAAACACTTGAAATCACATTATGTTTATGTAAAAGTCATTATTAATCAGACTAACTTACTTAATTTATACATATTGACACAACACGATAGCAAAGCTTTGCATAAAATCATACACCAACTGTCAAACCTTCTTAATACAGTTAGATGGAATATTAACTAACTGATTGCATTATTGATTAAAGGAGCATTCCACCAATTACCCTAATGATATCATCAAGGTAATTTTGTTGTTGGACTTTGGGAAACTCCTTTCACAGCCACAGAAGACATTATGCAACTTTTTTTGTATAGTGCCCTGATATAACCTTCATCATCATGATTACGTCCTTAAATTGTCAGAAAATGTTGTGAAATTCCCATCACAAGTTGGTGACACCCAAAAAGATAAGTTAAAATTGGATATTTTTTCTAATGATGACCAAAAGTATCTAGTTCATAAAGATTTGGATCAATAATTAAACAGTTATGAGAACTGGACTCCGATTATTATCTGTCAATCAACTAATCAGTCATTCTTGTGGTTTGGATATTGCACATGGACATATTGTGATTCGATAATATTTTTAATGAATTTTGCAGCCCTAATTTAATAGATTAAAGGTGCATTACACCAATATCAGGGTCATTTTGTCAGATTTATAAAAAGATCCTTTCACCACCACAGAAGACACTTAAACAACTGTGTTTTACAGGATGAGTAGTTCTAACCTTGTGTAAAGTCGGTGAACTGCCCTTTTAATAAAATTCCCATCGCAGGTTGGCTGCACTCAAAAACAAAGACTTGAAATGAGTTTGTTAATTTACAGAGATGTGTGACAGAGAAATTAGTATTTTGGTTGTTGATTAGAAAAACGTTTATTAGAAATGGAATCAAATTATTATCTGTCAATCAACTAATCATCCTCCAGTCTGAACTGATTGTGTTTTTTACTTCTTTCTGAAGGAAAACTAATTCAACCAACAACCACAAAGACAAGAACCTCCGCCAGAGGAACACAAACTGAGCAGCCTGTCTGCTGAGTAAGTACTGAATTATTTAGACGTGGCCTGATTAATTATATGTGTCACACGCTTGTGGCCACAAATTACAAGATGAGCCGCCTTATGAAATACGTGGCTAACGGATTGAATTTTCTCTTTGTTTGCAGGCTGCATCACACATGTATTGACCATATGAAGGTAAACAAGAAGAGAATCCATACCAGTTGTTAATAGGATTTATCTGCCATTTAAAAGTATGGTTGTGGAGGGGTTAAGTGAGGCATGCCTTATGATTTTGTTATGTGAGCGTGCGAATCAGGAGGTACTCAAACCATTATGGGATTGTAAACATTATAACCATTGTTGCTGCATGCAGTTGTTGACATTATTAATTTTTCCCTCTTATCCACTAATTTAAAATATTTTTACTTCTTCTGAAATACTGCATGCAAGATGTTGACCTTCTGTTTGAAGGATGAAATGTTTTTCTTTCGCTGTTCTTTTCTCTGAGAGTGGCTTCATGTAGATAACCTGTGTGTACTAGAGGAAAAACAAAAACAAAAATGCCACCATAATCTGGTATGACAGTTGTGTATAGTTTTATCATTCTGCTGCATACCGTTTTCTAAGTTTAGTCATGTTATCAGACTATATCTATTACATTTTAAGGGCTTTGCAATGTCCCTCTAAATTTGATTAAGGTTTACTTTACTGTATGTATGTACTGTATGTGTTAAATCACTATAACTATGTATCAGATCAGCATTAATATAAAGACTTATTCATATTATATGATGCACTTAAATGTTGAGAATAATGAAAATCTGTATAAACCTACTTTAGGAGATCTGTACTAATCATTCTAACATATTGTTTTATAATTATGTGTATTGTACAGCATGGCTATTATCCTATGCAATTATTATCCATATCAATATATTGAAAATCATTGCAGCTTTTGATTTCTCTGTGACAAAGCTTTAAACTAGTAGGATCACCGTAGAGCGTTGATGGCATACGACACAGCTGCATGAATTCTCTACAGCTGACGTGGGAGGCGGCGAAAAAGAAGCCCACGTCAGGACTGACACATGTGAAGCAAACTGCAAGATCTTGACTCATTTTTAAGAATAAATATCTATAAAAAAGAAAAAGGAAAGTGTGTCTGTTGAGTGGGTTTCTTTCTAAACATCATGCCAGACATTCAGCTGCACTGTTAATGATGCACCCAGCTGTCCCGGGGGATGCAGACGGATAACAGCATGTGGGGAAACAGCACCATCTTGCGAGGTTTACAGTGACTCACAGCAGACGTGTTGAACATGATGATGAACTTTGGACATCAGAGGCAAGGCAATTTTATTTCTATAGCACATTTCATACATCAAAGCAATTCAGTGTGCTTTACAGGATAACAATATGGCAGAAATGGAAAGATTTACAATTCAAAGATGCAGAAGAACTACTGCAGTTTAGATCAAGGGATAATAAAAGATAAAAGAATGCAGTTGATGAACTAATCAAATTAAAATCAATTAGAAACAAATTCAATAATTAAAAACTTTTTTTTTTTAATTAAGGCGATTTCAAAGCTAAGCTAGGAGGATTTAGTTTTTATCTCTTACTGATTTAAATGTGATCAGAGTCGGGGCTTGTCAGAGGAACAAGAAACAACAAACCTAGATTGAAAAATAGTTCACAGAAATCCCTGAACTGTCAGACGAAAAAACACTTTTGATATAAGGCCATGGATAATAGATGAAAACAGTGTCCGAGGCAAACTTCGGCTCATTTCCAGACTTTGTTTCCCCCTAGGTCAATGACCATTGTCTCTGTCAAATAAACTACACTACTCAAAATGTATTTAGGGATTTTGGGATATTTTATTATTTTATGCCCTGTTGTTATGTCTTTGAATTATAGACCACTCAGTTCCTGCAATTTATTCATGCAGAAATAAAGGACTGCAATGAACGTCCACTTCATCCTCGATCGGATGCTCGTGCTGAGCTGTAAATAACTGTGGATCAAATTTCTGTAATTCTCCTCTGAAATGATGTTCCTGTAGTGAGGGGAAGGCATTGAAGAAGCTTTTGGAAAAGCATGTATTGAAATAAAGGTTGTACATAAATATCATGAATTACCAGTTAAGTCCCCAACCCCAGGTTTCACAACAAACCTACAAAACATTAAACTACTGTATGATTTTAGTGCTGCTATTATCTGTATATGTAGCCCAATTTATTGAGGTAACTGATATAAACACACTGTAATATTTATATTGTTATGTCACTTTTCTACCAAGCAGTGGCAGTATTGTTACTTACTTACACCGGAGCTTAAACTAATGCAGTCTAATCCAACAGATCCAATAAAGGTTATAATGTTCTGTTTTTGTTGAAACTGGTGTACTTCATCAACACATTATTTGGGAAGTTACAGCAGTGCAACAAGAAGTGGGCACTATTTTAGGAGCCAGGTGTCATTGTTGTGCTTTTGGGAACATTTCCTGGGGAGTTTTGGATAAATATTATGTGTTTTCATACCTTTTTAAACTGGTCTCTTAACTGTCTGGACCTGATTCCCACCAGGTAAAGTCATGTCCTAGATTTATGTGTCGCAGTAATAAAACCTCCCATTTCTGGAGCAAAGAGACATCTGCGACTTTGTGAACCCTAAAAAAAAAAAAAAAAAAAAAACGGAACACAACTTTTGACAAAAATGATTTGTAGTTGTGTCTGCGGGTGGATTAATCTGTCGTACAGGTAGTTACATGTCAGGAGCAGTTTAAATAATACGCTGATGGACTATTTCCTAAGCAGGCCACTGGATTGTATTTAAGGTATATAGTTTTTATTTTAATATATTCACACGGTAGCCATCCTTTGGACTAACCTCGAGCAGTGACCAGACTGAGTGTACTTAAAAGATCCTCCCTAGACATGTTTTACGACGTATAAAAATAATCTGCTTTGCACTGGTGGGTGGATGATCGGTTCCTGTCAAACAACAGGAACAGCGACCCAGTATCCAACACTGTGCAGAGTGCAGGCTGGTACCAGGTTGCAGTCTATTGAGAATCTCTGCAGTGAAACGGTTTCCCATTTGATATTATGTGAATGGATATTATGTGAAACTTTACGCTTCTTTATGTCCAATTTCTACTTTTTTCTCGTGACGACACTGTGCTTATGCCATGGCTGTGTTTAGGCATGAATACCACTTGGTTAGGGTTTGGAGAAGATCATGTTTTGGCTTAAAATAGCTGTTTTGGTTGCCACAAACATGGCTGGAGATTGTCCAAAGGTCTCCCTAAAATATCCACTGGTTTCACACTTACGCCTGCAACTACACCACCATCCCTCCACCTACCAGTAAGATCTTAAACATGCAATGTGAGCATGATGCGACATGTTTGGCAGGACTGTCAATATGGTTCATAGCCAATGACACTTACAATGTGAACATATCATCGGTTTGAAGAAACTGCATGTAGTTCACGACATCAAGAACATTATACATGTGAAGCTCCATGTGATAACCACAAAGCACACGGACAGTATGATAATAATAATTTTAACATGTAGATGTACACACTGTTTAGGCACATTAACCTAAAAACTAATGTGTGGGCTGCCCTCACTGATATAAAGTTGGTGGACAAAATTTTAGAAACACCACCTTCTGTTTCTTCTGTTGTGTCACTGTGTGTCAGTCCAAAATGGTATGGCATGTCTTGTTAAGTGTCAAGAGTAATAAAACAAATTTTCTTGCCACTAAATTCAGAGAAACCTAACATAACACAGTATTTCTCCATCAAAGTTACAGGGGACTTAAATAACAAGAAATCTTCGAGGTTTTGCCGCCTGCATATGTGGCGGAAAGTGATGACACGGAGTGAACTAAAATAAGGCGCAGTGTGAAATCCTAATCTGGGCAGTTCATGATCAGGAGACTTCAAACTCGCGGTGCTGACGCCACGAGACAGATTGTTGTTGGGCGCTGGAGGATGATTACTGATGGAAAGAGCCACAAATAACAAGCAGCAATAGAAGAAACAGGACATTCTATTTATTTGTGCCATTTTACAGCCACGGACTGGGAAATTAAAATAAATTAATTAGGTGAGAGAAAAGTGGTCTTGCAGCCGATAGAGATGCCAATTTCATTAAAAATTGATAGGCTGCCTCAACAATCGATTATCAGTTAATCATTAATAAAATATGAAATACGTTGGACATTTTTCCAAACTGTTTTAACCACTGACATGATGTTCGATCCAAAATCAGAGGCTACATTAGGAGTTAAAAGAACAGTAGAGTAAACAAGGTTACATCTGATTATCATTTAAAAACGCCAAGGTACATCACAGATGAAACAAAAAAAGAAACAAGCTATTTCATACGGTGGAGTGTGACAACGCTGTGCTTGTGCTCTGGTTAGGTTTAGGCACAATAACCACTTGGTTAGGGTTCGGAAAAGATCAGGATTGGCTTAAAAATAACTGTTTCAGTCGCCACAGACACGGCTGGAAATTGTCACGAGGTCTCTTTAAAAGTATCCGGCGGTGTCACACTTACAAATGTTGAAACACCTGTAACCCCACCACCAACGCCTCCACGTCAGGTCATGAACATGTAATGTGGACATGATATGAGACGTTTTGTAGAAATGTCAGCCTATGACAGGAACAAATGTGAGAGACGTTCACTGCCAACATTTAATTCTGGTGGCTGGGCTGGATTTTTCCCTAGTTGGACTTTATTATTTCTCTAAACTGGTACATTTATCCTGTCAAACCCATATTTCTGCTGTCCTGTCAGTGCACTCTGTGACTTTACTTGAAGTTTTCAATGAGCTGTCATACTTTTAACACCTTTTATGCAAAATCATAGAGTGATAAACCCACATGTTGCCCTCTGACTCTTGTTTTTACATCATAATATGTCTTAAAAGCCAACAAATAAAGCAAGCATGCTTAAATATATCACGCAGGGATCTCAGATGAATAAAGTGAGGCTGCAGATGAAATGTCAGTATCAGCTGGCCGAGCGGACTGCGGCACAATCGCGACAAAGACTTGTATCCACGATGAGATTCTTTCACCAAACTCATCAACTCCAAGGCTGGATCGCATCCTTGAATCATCCTCTCCTCCTCTTGTCCTGACTGGGCGGGGTGAGCGCATGTGCCACCCTGGCTCCTATGGCAACCCGATAGATCAGCTCCATCAATATTCACGTTATTGGAAAGCGGGAGGCTGATGGATCAGTGATGTCAGGATGCAGCTGCCAGCCGCGTGCACGCGTGTCATCACCTTGCACTGACAGAGAGCTCAGATATTTTGGGGAGGTGGAGATCATGCTTTGTCATTGAGGCGCTCAGCAGCAGCAGCAGCAGCAGTCTCCCACTCCGGCACGTCCGACGCTCAGCATGCTGCATCCTGATGCGCTCTCGTCTGCACGCTCTGGGGTTACCTGGATTTACACGCATTTGCCGTTCATCGCCTTCACACGGCCGTAGGAGTGATTGCCACGTATTGTTGGCGCATCTCAATGTTTGAACCGGGGGAGAGAGGCACGTCCCAAGTGTCAGAGAAGATACAACCTGTCCTGCGGATGCGCCGTCACTGTTTTGCCTCCAGTGGCACCCCAAGTGTGTGAGATTCATGATTCATCCCTCTGTTTTCTATCCTTAGAGCGCATCTCTTCTGCTTCTTGACAAAAAAAAATAAAAAAAAAATGGAAAGATTCCAGTCTTCCATGCGCAAACGGCTCTACAGCCTGCCGCAAAACATTGGGCAAAAACCCTTCGTGATTGACGAAGGAGACGGCGGCGACAAGGACACCAAGAGGAAAAGTATCCGGCTAAAACATTTGTCCTCTCCGTCTCCTGCGAGCAGTTGCAGGAGCATCGAGGAGGCCAGGAGCGAAGACTTGGACAGGGACGTTGTTGTGAAGACCAACTTGAACGGGGACTGTCGCTTATTCGGGGGCAGCATCTCCTCCATCACCGGGCGGCATCCTCCCGGGTCGGACCCGGCGGAGCAGCGGCGCCTCATCCCCGAGGCTGACGCGGGAGTCTGCGAGACTTTCCCCGGTGAGCACGGCCCCGGGGCCCAGCAGCGGGCAGCGGGGGGGCTGAGCGGCGCAAGTGAGCAAGGATCTGTGTTTGACCAGTCAAGTTTCATCAAGTTGGAGGGCAGCGAGCAGATAATACCTGAGGACGACCGTCTGTACCAAGCCGGCTTCATGCACCGGCAGTTTGGAGCGATGCTCCAGCCGGGAGTCAACAAGTTCTCCCTGCGGATGTTGGGCAGTGAGAGGGCCGTGGAGCATGAGAGGGAGCGAGTAAAGTCTGCTGGTTTCTGGATAATCCACCCCTACAGTGATTTTAGGTAATTTGTGAGCAGAAAACCATTTGTAGCCTGATGTTGATGTAAAAAAAATGCCATCAAACATGATAATATCACTATATGAAATTAATATAAGAGACACAGGTTAATCCTCTTTGTACCTGGAGTGTTTATTGTTTGATCACTTTAATGATATCATGAGCTGAATGTGCCTCAGTAATCCACACACACCTCGAACAGATAAATGGCTTCATTTCTGATGTTTTTGTCTAAATTTCAACACTCTGCACGGGCCCTTTTCTCACAGAGGAGCATGTGATGTATCATAAAGGAGCTGGCTGGCATTCAAAATGCTCTTATATCACCCATATGTAGGATGTAAGTGTGTGTGAGTCCCTGTTTTGTTTGGCCTGGAGAAGTGTGCTTCCTTCACACAGCAAAGAACGGGCCGTGTTGTAATCTAACCCACCAATTTTCTGTACGATTTCATAAATTCAATTTGTGCAGCAAACTAAGCCAACCTGTAATTCCCTAATTTACCAGCCATGCATACGTGCACACTCTGCATTTCATCGCTGGCTGCATACAAACCAGCGTTCTGTTCAATCACCGCCATCAAGGGATTTTCATGACATTTAACCTTGAGGCTCACTGTCACCATCACATTTTCACCGGCCAGTTGTACGCCCGATGTGTGTCACTGCAGTTTTTTTCCACTCATCTGAATTACACTTTTTTTTTTTTTTTTTATATCATTTAGCGAGGGCAATGGATTACAGAGAGTGCAGCAGGGGCTTGGAAATGGGGTAATCAAAATAGGGTAACATGACCATTCAAGATATTAGAAGCACACATCAGTGGAGATTATTACAGTACAATTAGTCTAATGGAGCAGAGATGGTGTGGACGGGGAGGGGGACACGCCACAAAACACTGGAGAGAGTGAGAGAGAGAGAGAGAGATTGAAATGAAAATGATGTTGCCGAGGAGGAATCAGGACATCCAGCTGTTTACTCTGCGTATAAGGCACGAGGTGTCATGACTTCGTGCTCGGCTTGGGTCACACTCGGAGCAGGAGCAGGTGCCCGTGGGCCTCTTGAGGTGAACGCTTGATCCTGCAGATCCCATTTCCAGCCACAGGTGTAAACCTTTGCACCATTAAAGGGTATTTGGGTCATTTTTGGCTTACTGATGAATCCAATCCTAATCCTGCAAACACTCAACTTCACCCTCTGATATCTGCAACAGTTGTGTGCTTCCATACTTCTGTGTGTGTGTCCATGACCGCTCCTCTCCTTGTGTCTCTCTGTCTTTGGAAGTAACTGCTGTCTTTTATTAAAGCTTTCCACGGACGCAGCGGCAGACATACTGAACTGGCACGCTGCGTAAATATGGTTAATATGATTGCTGGTGGGCCTGAGCCACAGTACAGGTGTGTGTTAAGCCACTGAGCTGCATGCAGGCTGTTGTGCTTCAGCTGCGCTCTGGCAGCAAGAGATAAGTATCTCTAGTACAAATGTGATCCCTTTTTCAGCTGTCCTGATTGATCTAAGCTCCTTTCACCATTTTAAGCCTTTTTGTGTTCACTTTGCTTGTAACTCCCCTCTCTCTTTGTGCGCTCATGCTCTTAAACGTAGTTGCACTCTGACCCAAATAGTGCAAGACTCCACTCTGGGACCAGTAAAGGTCCAGAGACCCCAGAACCGCCGGCTGCCTTTTTGATGGCAACACCAGATTACACCAGCAAGTTGTCTGGCCGAGCGCTGCGTGCACAGTCAGCGGGATGGTCTGCAGGGGACGGCAGTAATGCACTGTCCCCTGCAGACCTTCTTTTTTTTTTTTTTTGTGGTCCAGCTGTTCCAGTGTTCTGCAGCAGCAGCACAGTGACGTGTGCAGAGCAGTAATGCTAACTACTCAACATCTGGCTGATGGGAGCTGACTTCTGGAGATGACATGGATTCCCAGGAGATAACGGTGGATTTAGCTGGAGAGGGGAAGTGCAATTAGGACCAGTGTGTCACCGCAGAGACAACAGGCAGATGAGGAGAGGAATGCAAATGCTTTGTTTGGCAGAGAACAGCAGAAAGCTGATTAGAACAAATGGCCAGCCTGCCCCCTTACTGGGTCCCTCTTTTTGTGATGTTCTCCTGTGAAGGTTCGGTGTGAGTAAAGTGTGTCGGCTGTGGTCACATCTCTGCTGCTGATCACCTCAGCACATTGTCAGGAACACAACAGCCAGATGTTCCAGAAGTGGGTTTTTTGTGAAAGACGTGTCAGTTAGATACTCATCTTTTCAGTAGCCGTGGTTACATGGACAGTGTCTCTTCAGTCTGACTGAAATCATTCTGATAATATATCCCAACAGACTCATGTTGTCTAAATATAGATAAATCAATACATACTGATACTGAATGTTTGAAACACTTCTAATTTACATTTGTTTCAGTGTCTACACACCAGTACATCCTCCGACAGCTAGTTGACTCACTCACATTATTTGTAAAGGCCTAGTCTAAAGCGAATTAACAAATGTTTCTAAAAAAAAGTTTTTCTTTCTGCTGTTCTCTGGTACTGACCAAAAAAAGTTGTACTGTATATGTAGTTTGGCGCAGCCTTGTTTAATTTAGATTTAGATAATGCCCTCGATGTTATTCATGATTCAAGATGTTTATTGTCACTCCAGTTGTGCAAGCGCACTTTTGTGTACAAGAACAGTAAATAAGTACATATAATATATAAAAAAAAATAAAAATAAAAACAGATTATGTCAATTTTCCCCATAGTATCCAAACTGGTATTGAATAATCAATATTTTTCAATGTATTGTATCAAAGTTAGAAATTCGAGTATAGTGACAACACTAATATGGGCCCTAAATAAAGTGACCTGATTAGATGTGTTTACATGCCTCAAAGCATTTTATCAGAATAAAACTTTTTTGACATGCACAGCTGGTTCCACCAGCTGTGAAGCATCTAATCTGCCATAAGAAGTTTTCTTTCCAACTTTATTGAGAAAATGTATTTTATTCATTCACTCTGCCTGTTGATACAATTTTCAAGATTGTGTCCTGGGAAACGTTCGACCATCAAGGCTTCCAGCAATCCTTCAATCTTGTACAATCTCCAGTAGGAGACACTACATGATTATCGTGGACAAAAGAATTCACGCTAATGATTTTATCTCATTTAGTCTCCCGCGACGTGATTGTGTGCAGCAGTAGCACACACACTGTGCTAGTAGCTAGTTACTGCATCTTCTTCTTCTCTTTTCCATTTTCTTGCAGTTGTCAACCAGCATTAAGGTGCATTAAGGAAGGAATGTTAATGATCTAAGAGGTGCTGGAATACTTACACGATATTATCATAATCAATATTTCATATTTAAATATCATGGTTATCATCAATATCGGTATATCGCCAACAAAAACTTGCATCGGCCACAGACCAGTTCTGTTTTACAACCGCCATGTTTCTGTCCCTCAGGAAGCGACATCACATGAAGGGAACGTGCACAGAAATAACATATTTATTACAACAAAAAGAAATGATCAGATGAAGCGTTTACATGGTTATAAGGCACTCTTATTTCCCTATTGAACAGATTAGATAGCATAAGATAATCCTTTATTAGTCCCACAACGGGGAAAGGGGGTAGAAAAAATAGAGCATCGGTTTAAACAGTAGTAATACATAAGTAAGAAATATAAACAAATATAAGTAAAAATGCAGTAGAAACAATTTAAAACAATATAAATGAGAAACAAAAACAAAAATATTTACACTATTGCACACTGAGACGCAGAAAGGTCAAAGGTTTACACCACCTCTCTCGGTCTGATTGAAACTTTATTCAGACGGGATCACCCTCTTCTAATTAAGGGGGGCATTTTAGTCATGACATGACTGTGAGGCGTTTTGAGAAATGTCCTCTGATTTACTTTCAGCTTTCTTGTATGCAACAGTCGTTTGGCTCACACAGTGTGGCGACTGTACGGTGCCCTGAGAACCTTTAAGTGGTGTAATGCATGCGCCCTCGTAGGTGTGAGGACCCCCCTGCAGTTGTGCTGGCCCTGCAGGTGTGTCAGGTTCCTGTTGGATCGATCAGTGGTTAATTAGGTCTCTGAAATGGATCGGACATGCAATCACATGCATGCATGCGTTCTCATCTCGAACACACTCAGGATGGTAATTGGTAAACAAACACTCTCCATATCTCGGCTGGTGCTCGTGTGTGTGTTACTGTACGTGCGCATGTTTCCTGTGAATTGTAAAGTGCTCTGATAACGTCCTCTGTTATGCACCAGTAGTGCAATGATCATTCAAAAGCAGTGGAATAAAAGAAACAAAGACAACTGAGAACGAACAATATCCAATCTCACGATAGTAAACGAAGAGAAACAGAGGCTTTTTTTTATATTTAGCCCGTAACTGTTGGTTATAATTTACTAGATGTTTTTAATAAAGCTCTGAAATTTAATGAAAATGTTTTGGAATATCTTGAAATGCAATTTTGAGACGTTACCGTGAGAACAACTAAGAGCAGCCCTGCTTTTCATGCAATTATAGGTGAAATTGAAGCCTCTGCTGCTGATACTTGAGGATGTAGTTAGTTGTGAAAATCAATATTTCCTCATGAGCAATTCAGATGAATTCCAATAACGCATTTTCCTCTCGGTCCCCGTGGCCAGAAGCCCAGTATTGAACTGAATTAGAGAACTATTGTTGTTTCATCGTTGTGTTGCTTTGTTTATTTTCAGTAGCGGCAGTTTGTTTGCACAGTTTGTTTCTTCTCAGTTGAACATGAATCTGCTGGGTTTTCGAGTCACAGTGTGCGAATGCAATTTGCCCAGAGATTAATTTCTATTTGAAGTTCCTTCACGTCCAGAGCTGCTCTGAATATGCAGCACATCTTCAGTATGCACATAGACACTCACACTCAGGCTCTTGCTTTAAAAGTCTTCTGTGTGAACTGAACAGCAACTATTGATACAAATTATGTATTTTCATCATCTGTTCGAGTTCCTCTCAGAGTTTTTTCTACTGTTTTGATGAAAGAAAACAGGCTAAAAAGTTCAGACTTCTGATATTCAGTCCTCGCATTAGGGCTGTAATTAACGATTATTTTTATTTCCAGAACAGGGCTGTCCAATCTTTTTCCATCGGACAGAAAACTAAAACTTTATGGTTTTAAAAAGTAAGATGCAAAATGGTACAGACGCCCTGAGGGACAAGTGAGGGAAAAAAATCCTGATGATCCATTTTCTGATCAGTTTTTTCTCTTGTACTTCTGACTTAATAAATGTGAAAAAAAACAAAAAAGGATGGATAATCTTTTAAAGTTTTTTTTCACTTGCCTCTCCTCAGGGCTTCTGTAGTAAGAGGATTCAAAGTTCCCTAAATTGACAAATCAAACCTTATGGCGACCAGCTTTGGCCCACTGGCTCCACTTTTGGCAACCCTGATCTCGATTAATCAAATAAAGTGTACCAAACTGGTGAAAAATACCTTTTATAATTCCCTAGATCCCAACGTAACATACTGTATTCAAATGACTTGTTTTAGACCAAAACTCAAAGATATTTACGATCAAATATGATGAAGAAGAGCATCAAGTCCACATGTTAGAGAAGCTGATGAAAATGCTCAAAATGCACCTTTTTGGAACATTTCATTTAAGTTTTATGCAGCGTCCCAGTTTTTGTGAGTCGGGGTTGCATCACAATAGTTGCTGATTGGGTGCTCTGGTCACTTTTGCGTTTCTAGTTCGGGTCCATCTGGGGATCTTTGTTGCATGTTGTTCCCCATTTCTCTCCCCTTATCTTCTGTCATCTCATCGCTCTCCGGTGTGAAATAAAAACCTCACTTTTGCATCCTGACATAAAATGCTCAGCTCAGTTATTCTCTGATAGTCTGAGAGAAGTTTGCGATGGTTTATCCAAAGACCTAAAGGATTTAAATGACTCTTGGCTGCTGTTACCAACAATATGAGTTATCTGTGTTTCAGGTTCTACTGGGATCTGACTATGCTGCTGCTGATGGTGGGAAACCTCATCATCATCCCCGTGGGCATCACCTTCTTCAAGGACGAGCACACGCCGCCCTGGATCGTCTTCAACGTGGTCTCGGACACCTTCTTCCTCATGGACCTGGTCCTCAACTTCCGCACGGGCATTGTCAAGGAGGACAACACAGAGATCATCCTGGACCCGCAGCAGATCAAGATCAAGTACCTGAAGAGCTGGTTTGTGGTGGATTTCATCTCCTCCATACCCGTGGACTACATCTTTCTCATCGTAGAGACACGCATCAACTCGGACTTTTACAAGACGGCGCGAGCCCTGAGGATCGTCCGCTTCACCAAGATCCTCAGTCTGCTGCGGCTGCTGCGCCTCTCCAGACTCATCCGCTACATCCACCAATGGGAAGAGGTAGATCCTGCAGGGGCTTCACACTAGCTACCAGAGTGCTGTAGGGATGACCTATTTTTGTAGGCTAACCTGGAAGTTAGCATCGCTCCGGTTCTGGATTTTATGAATTGGATTATTGCAGGAAATAACCTCTGTGAGAAATACAAGCATAAGACACTTACACGTTTTGATCAGCAAGTAATCTAAAGAAGATGAACATCACTTTATTGGTTTTTGAAGTGTAAATCAGGGCTGGGCAATATATCGATGTCATATCATGATATAAGACTATATATCGTCTTAGATTTTGGATATTGTTATATCATGATATGACATAAGTGTTGTTTTTTCCTGGTTTTTAACGGCTGCATTACAGTAAAGTGATGTAATTGTGGGAACTTGTTCCTGGTCTACTTGCTCCAATACTTGCCCTAACCCACTTAGTCATTATATCCACATTACTTAAGATTATTCTTTAAAAAACCTCATTGTGTTAATATTTTGTGAAAGTAATCATCCCTACAGTGTTTCTCAAAATTAATATCAAAGTATTTAGTCTCAAATGTTGAGTTTTGATCGTCCTAGCATTTATGATGTACTTTTCAGGGGATTTCAAAAGAGTTATAAAAGCAGAGCAGATGAGTTTCCGTGTTTGGCGTGTTGACGTTTAATGTCCCCGACAACCTCTGTAGTGTCCCTCAGCCACTACACAGCTGCCTTTTTTAAGACAAGAAAAAAGCTTTAAAATTCAGGAGTGGGATGTGTACCGACCGATTTTTTGTTGTAGAACAAAACATAATACATTTTTCATACTTGTCTTAGAAAGGTAAATGAGTTGCTTCTATATTCTGCTTTGCTCGTCTCACTGATCACTCAAAGCTCTTTACAATACGAGCCAGCTCTGCCTTTTGGAGTAATTTGGGGCTCGGTGCCTTGCCCAAGGACGCTTTGACTCGCAGACTGCAGGAATTGAATCACCGACCTTCCAATCAGCCATCTAACCAGAAAGTAATTCATAAAACTCATATGACTTTGAGACGAGGGAACCGGAAGTGCAAAAATGTTAACTCATTTCTGTGTTTCAGGACTTAATCCTGCAGCGCTCTATAGAGCCTCAACAGTCAGCTGACTATTTGTCAATTACTCGACAGAAAATGAATCGGCAACAAGTCTAAGAGTTGCTTTAGTCATTTTTAGGAAAATATCCCAGAATTTCTCTGCTTCCAGCTTTACAGTGACAGTAAATTGAACAGCTTTCAGTTTTGAACTGCTGACTGGACAAAACAAGTACGCCACCCTCCTTCAGAACATGTGGGAGGAATTATTCACAGTTTTCTGACATTTTATAGAACAAACAGATTTATTAATTATGAAAGTATGATGAACATAGTGAGATGTGCATTGCATCAGTAGAAAACTTGAAACCTTGAACGTTGTCTGATTACCACGTTTCTTTCAGGGAAAATACACGATGCTGCTTATTGTAAAAAACAAAAGTCCATAATCTTAAAGCTGTAGAGTTAATTTGCTGGTTCCCCTCTGAGACTCACACACAATCAACTTACTTAACAGATACTTTCCTGCATTATCTTATTTCTATAATTCCAACAGAGGCTGCTCTCCCCACAGGCCATTAATGTTGCTTGCAGATGGTTACGCAACACTGAAACAGCCTCCGCTGGTCTGTAGAAGATTAAGAACAATGCTGTCTGGTATAGGACCCCTGCGTCCGTTGGACCGCACGGGGCCTGCTGTATATTTCAAATCCTCTGATTGCATGAGAGCAAATTGAAATTGTATGGATTTATTTACAAAGAGATGTGTGTTTGTTTGTTTCAGTTCCATTAATGCTGATAATCTGCGTCGCAGGTTTTCCATATGACCTATGATCTGGCCAGTGCCATGGTGCGCATCATGAACCTGATTGGTATGATGCTGCTGCTGTGCCACTGGGATGGCTGTCTGCAGTTCCTGGTTCCCATGCTGCAGGACTTCCCTCCTGACTGCTGGGTCACCAGAAACAAGATGGTGGTAAGTGGATTATTTATGAGTCAGACAGCATCCTAATGTGTTGCTCCTGAAGGCCACCCAACATTACTTTCTCACTATGAGTCCTGCATGAACACGATATTATTTCACATGAGAGATTTTCTGTCAGGGCTTTTTTCATCGGTTTGACAAAGGTGATGTCATCTATTTCTGTGCACCAATCAGACTTTAGTAACATTCGATCTGATGACAGTTTGGTGGATGTTTGGTCACTGTCAGTCAAATCAGATCAAAACAGTCCTGATGAAGCAGCTTAGCTGAGGTTTTGAATGTTAAACGTTCAATAAATAATACTAAAAGGGCAACTTCAGTAATTTTCAAATTGTAACCTAATTTCCTGTGTTTCCCCTTCAAAGTACATCCACTTAAAGTGACAGGCTCAGATTGTTATTGTAAGTGTCTGACAACGTTATAGAAAGGATCCTACAGAGATCGTTTTTAGTTTAACCAGAAACAGCTGCCAAATGACTCTCACCAAAGCCATCAGACTCCATTTGCAGAAACAGGAATTTTATTTGATTGATTGATAAACATAAATTTCAGTGGCAACTATTTTAATAACCGATAAATCATTTTATACATTTTATAAACAAAAATGACAGAAAAGTCTGAATGGGCTCACACAGATGTGCACCAGCTATGTGGATGTTGATAAACTTTCTCTTTCCTACTCTTTGTGCCTCGCAGAACGACACCTGGGGTCAGCAGTACTCCTACGCCCTGTTCAAAGCCATGAGTCACATGCTGTGCATCGGGTACGGCCTGTACCCCCCCATCGGCATGGCTGACGTTTGGCTCACCATCCTCAGCATGATCGTAGGCGCTACCTGCTTCGCCATGTTTGTGGGTCATGCAACTGCACTCATTCAGTCTCTGGACTCCTCCAGGAGGCAGTACCAAGAAAAGGTGGGTGTTTGGCTCTGCATGGCTGATTTTTGTCCCAAAAAAAGATTCCATTTTCTTTCAGCCTGCGAGAGCTGAAATCAGTGGTGAAATGTAACAAAATACCTTTTTTTGCAATCTTAAAAAGAAATGTAAAATTACAGGTACATCCCATTTTGATATGACAAACAAGAAGAGTGTGTGTGAACATAATAATACTTCTACAGTGGTGATTGAAGTGTGTATGAATATTTCAAATATATAAGCATACAAGGATCACAGATAAGTAGATAAAGAGTAAATTTAAATTAAAACGAATAAGATGAGGAGTAAAGTAAAATAGTAAATGAATAAAAGAAAAAGAATACATAACTACAGTAGAATGACACTCGGTGGAGTACATACCTCTGCCAAGGCCCGACAGTCCCTTATAATTCAATCAGGCCAAATCCAATATCAAATTAAACATATTTAAATTCTCTAGATCCAGATTTTTGTTTTGATCTGCATCAGCTCGTATTCCCTCATAGATACCAGACACCTAAATACATGCCAGATGTGTTAAAATCAAGATCTCGTAATGTTAAAGGGACACTATGTAGTTTTGGGTTTATTTAGTTTTATAGGTTTATTTATCCAGGAAAAAGTCTCATCGAGATCAAAAATCTCTTTTTAAGAGTCCTGGCCAGCAGCACAGCAGCACAGTTACTCAGCTGCAGGCATACAGCGAAGGCATAATAATAAGCAATGATGAAATAATGACAAGATTTTAAATGCATGACTTTTGCTTGTATCTTACTTTTACTTTTCAGTAAAGGTGTTGAATACACTGAAATGCAGTTAAAGTGGTCATGATGATAATAAGTGGGAAAGTATTTCATCCAGTAATGATGTGAAGACTTGTTAAGGTAATTTATTTGTCATTATACAACCAAGGGTGACTTGAAATTAAGGTTGTAGTTCCTTCATGCTACATAAACACATACATTTAGGATAAAAACATAAAATAAATACATAATAACCGCCTGGCAACAATCTTAAGTAAGAAAATGGCCCACAGATAGAAGACATCGAGCTTTTTGAGCTACTCTTGTGTCTGTTTTTAACTCAGAGAGGTGACTTACAGCGAGTAACATACACAGAGATTTGGTACACGGACGGTTCATATGTGCTTTGCTGGCAGAGTACACGGCTGAAGGACACACTAGTTAATGTTATTAGCTGCAGCCTGCAGAGCACAACTGTATCTGTCAGATGGGACAGAGGCACAGCATCGCTCTGTGGGCAGGTTTCACAGATGGCCTGACAGTTGACTGTTAACATAATGAGGCACATTATAGTCCACCTCTGAGCCAACACATCAATCAGTTTAATATATTCATTCTGACATGACTTTGCATTTTGTCTTTGCACTTACACTGCAGTTACAGTTATTTCTGTTGCGGCCGCTCACTTGACACTTTTATTGAATTTATCATTTTGCTAAGTGGACGTGTGTCTGTCGTTACAGTATAAGCAGGTGGAGCAGTACATGTCCTTCCACAAGCTCCCCGCCGACATGCGCCAGAGGATCCACGACTACTACGAGCACCGTTATCAGGGCAAGATGTTCGACGAGGAGAGCATCTTGGAGGAGCTGAACGAGCCGCTGCGAGAGGTCAGAAGTCATTGACCTCAACAATACTTCTGAGTCATCATAATGTTGGCTAAAAAATACACTTTAATTCCTCCTCTTATCATTTTTATCACAAACTATTATATTGTTGTCAGCAACTATAAGTGTTTATTTATGCATTTGTCAACAATTAGGACCCCTTTGGCTGCTGTATATACAGATAATAAGTAATGATATAGTAAAACACAATTGTAATAATAGAAAAAACTATTTTTCATCGGAGAATTTAGGATGTGCATTATTAACCACTTCAAAATGCCCTTATATCTGCTTACAAGAACATTATTGTGTGTTATAACCCATTTATTAAATGTTTATACAGTAGGTGAGTAGGGGATTAACGTCTCACAGAAAATATTTTAAATTTAATTTATTTTTTCAATTGTTTTACGGTTCTGAGCATCAAATATGTGAATTAATCAAGTGTTCTAAATGGTTTACAGTTAATTATTTGTCTAATCTAATAGGGCTCTCTTACTTTGCGCGATAATGTTAATAGTCGTGTAATCTGATTAGTAATGACTGGAGACTGTATGAGGACAGAGAGCCTCATTAACAGAGCACTAAGCCACCGCTAACCGCCCTGCTTTTATAATGATTGGAAATGTACACACCGACATGTGTTGCCTTAAATCTAAAACACTTTTTTCTGCCTCCTGCAGGAGATCATCAACTTTAACTGTCGTAAGCTGGTGGCCTCCATGCCTCTGTTCGCCAACGCAGATCCAAACTTTGTCACCTCCATGTTGACCAAGCTGCGCTTCGAGGTCTTCCAGCCGGGCGACTACATCATCCGAGAGGGAACCATCGGCAAGAAGATGTACTTCATCCAGCACGGCGTCGTCAGCGTCCTGACCAAGAGCAGCAAAGACACCAAGCTGTCCGACGGCTCTTATTTTGGAGGTAACGTCTGCACGCAGCCTGCTGTGTGGACCGCATGCTAATATATTCTGTAGCTGGCAGCGAGTCAGTTTGAATGTATGTGAAGGAGCAGGGATAGTATGATTTGTTTTGATTTATTTTTTTCTCCGGCACTCAGCAGATTAACTTCCCTGACTATTACAGCTGGGAAAAATTGTCCACATCATCTCCTTAAAAGGGCTCGGGACTAAGAGGAGCAAAGCTTTGTGATCTTTGATTCCATCTGTGGGGGTTTTCCCTTTTGTTAGCACCATATTTAAAGCTGAAATCCAAAACTTACCATTTGTTGTACCCTTTGTTACGTTGTCTCAGCCATGTCACTGTCCAGCTGTGAATGTGATCATCAAATGTAAACCAGGAAATGTCGATATTTAATTTACTTAACTTGCATTTTCAGATGAAAGCGGTGTAAGCTGGCAACCCGAGATTATTTCGAACCATATTTGAATGCTCAGCCATAATCCAGCATACATTTTTTAAACAAGAATGATATGTTAATCACAAAATGCTTTATATATTGTGGCTTACAGCTGCTCCAAGAAGAACAAACAGATTTAAGAATGATAAACGTGGACAGAAAATGTGTGTCGAAATCCAGCACATGGCAAAATAAATATGTCACAAATCCCATGTTGTCATGTGTAATAAATAGATTAAATTGATAAACAGGACAGGAAGAGAGAGGGGTGTGTGTGTGTATGAGTCTGTGTGTTTGTGTGTGTGTGTGTGTGTGTGTGTGTGTGTGTGTGTGTGTGTGTGTGTGGGTTTGTATATCCTCAATATGTCTGTCCTGAAAAATATGTCTACTTTTTTTTTTAAATGGCGCATTATTTTATCTTTCTGATCTGGCACGACGCACGAGGTCAGGACAAACTGTAAGCTGCAGAAATTGCATTAAGTGCTCCATCTGTGGGGTTCAGAGGCATCGGTCTTTTCATATTTTATCATCTCACATGAATAAAACTATTTTTTGCCTTTTCCTTTTATGAATGGATCTAAAAAGACAGAAATGTGGTTGTGATGTATCGCACGACTTGTGTAAGAAAAGTGGAACGTCATCATGTAACGATTAATATGATATGAAAATACCTTTTTTAAATGCTTGATGTGAAAATGCTGAGTTGCATTCTGCAGGACATGTTTTAAAGAACGGTTTAAATAATCTTTTTTCTTTTCTCCCCTCCTCTTGCAGAGATCTGCCTGCTGACACGAGGCAGGAGGACAGCCAGCGTGCGGGCAGATAACTACTGTCGGCTTTACTCTCTGTCGGTGGACAACTTCAACGAGGTGCTGGAGGAGTATCCGATGATGAGGAGGGCCTTTGAGACTGTGGCTCTCGACCGCCTGGACCGCATTGGTGAGTCCTAAATCCTCTCTATCAGTTTTATTGTGAAAGTTATTTTCATGCTGATATTTCATTTTGTCTGCTTCTATTCTTCAAATATGATTGCTTTTGTGGTAGCAGGATATTTATTTTTTATGTGCTGCTGGTTCTACACAGCCGTGTTGGCGGTGGCATTGGCTGACAGGATGTGCGATATGTGGGCTGCACATTCAAACACAGGATTAGGATTAGCCTGTCACGATAACTACGTTTAGTCGGACAATTTGTTGTCTCAGAAGTGATAGCGATAAAAACTATTATTGTCATTATAAAGACCATTATGTGCCTCTGATAATGAAAGCTTAACAATGCAAATGCACAAGCTTTTTTTTCTAAATATTCAGACATTGAAACTGTGATGTGAAACAAAATATTAAAGGGGCACTGAGTAGTTTTAGAGAAGAAATTCAAACTCAGAATCTTAATATTTACAATATTATTGAGGTTATAATACAAACGGGAATAGTTATTTTTCCATAACTGAATAAACAAACTGTTCTCAGAGCAAAAAAGGTCCAGAACACTGTTTGAAGCTAGAAAGGTGGCAGGGTCCACCAAATATAAACAAAGTAAAACAGAAATTGTGTTGTCCTTTAAGGTCAGTTTGTTTATTTAGTCCGCAGAAATGATCAAGGTAATGTACGTGTATCAATAAGCTGATAGGATATGAATGATGTTATTATCATGACAGGCCTACACAGGATCCAACGAAGCCGTTCATACAGTCGAGGTTGTATGAGGGAACATTTGGATGATTGTTTCAATACACAAAAAGGAAATATCACAAATCACAACACTCGCATTAAACAATGGATTCAATCTGAAGAATAAAGTAAATTCGGTCAGTAGTATTCTCTAACTATCATTAACTCATCAATAATGATCATATTTTGGATCTTCTTCAGGTTTTACTGACCATGAAATATGAACCAAATTAAATAAGACTTAAGATTTAATTTAGTTTAATTTTAGTGTACGCTGTTGAGAACTTGTCCTGATAATATGTACTATGTGTTCATTAATGAGAACAAAAAAGAAAGCATGGCCTTATCTGTGTTTTCTCAACAGGGAAGAGGAACTCTGTTCTTCAGCATAAAGTCCAGCATCACCAAAGTTCTGGCACTCTGAACTTCCAAGAGAGCGAAATCATCCAAAGAATAGTGCAACATGACCGCGACATGGCCCAGTGCACGCATCTGATCCAGACCAGCCTAAACCCTCCCCCTGCTCCCCCATCACCCACCCCGGTCATCTGGGCCCCGTTGGTTCAGGCCCCGCTCCAGGCTGCTGCTGCCACCACCCCACTGGCTCTGGCCTTAGCCCACCAATCCCAGCTGCCTCCGATCCTCTTCCACCACCCTCTGGTACCAGGCTCCCTGAAGGAGCCCATCACCTCAAGCCATCCAAAGAAAGTCCACGTTGGAGCGACGATGTCGGGCAGCTGTGGTTCAGGGCCCGGTTCTCCTGCCAGCGCCACCGAATTCAGATCTGGGGTTGAGACTCCCACCCTGACGTCCCTCAGGACACACCACCTCTCCGCTGGGTCCGTGTCACCCACCATGATGTCCCAGCCCATCTTCACCAGCAGCCTGCAGCCTCTGGGGCCACTGCCCTCACACCAGCCCCCGCACCATCTTCCACCCTCCAGCATGGCCTCAGTCTTCCCCATCAGCCAGGCCACTGTGTCCTACACCTGCTCCGCTCAGCTCCACTCTCAGCCCTTCCACGGTGCTATGACCACCCCACCACACCCGATAGGTTTACTCCAGCAGGGGGTGCCAGGGAGGCTAGTAGGGAGATTCCCAGCCCCCTCCGCCTCCGCCATAAGCCCTCTGATCTCCAGCTCAGTCGGCCCCATACTAAGCCAGCTGCAGCAAACCTCTCACGCCACTATGCAGCAGCAGATGGGGTTCAGTCATGACAGAGGAAGCAGGACAATCGGTGGTCTGAACCTCCCACATTTTCCCTTCATCACCAGCACCCAGTCGTCCAGTGGATGTACTCAGCCGGGATCTGCAGTCGGAGCTGGGGCCGCAGCCTCCCTGGCGCAGCACAGTCTTGCAGGTCTCCACTCTGTTTTCCTCCCCCAGGTCCTCCCCGAGCACTCGGCCCTGGCCTCTCTGGCCCAATATGGCTCCGCCGAGGACTCGCCCTGCTACACGCCTCCAGTTCACAGTCCCAGCAAACAGAGCCCTGTGAGGGGAAGAACAGTTTACCACAGTGAGCTCCCCTGCACCGTGGGCTCCCACAGCCCTCTAATCCCCCAGACTTCGTGCCCCACCAGGGTGACATGTACCCTCAAAGAGAGGGCCGAGTCCTCGCTGGATCTCTTTACCCAGGAAATAAAGACTATCTCAGGCTCGCACAGCTCTATACACCGTGAACGGCCTTTGGCCATGAGCGGCTCCTCAGAGGGGGCAGCGGGGGCATCAAGCCCCTTCTCCTCCCCCATGGCTGTCAGTAAACCCTACAGCCCGATCCTGGGTCAAGCCACCCCTGTCAATCGAACACATTCAGGGCCCGAACCTCAGAACCAGTCTGTAGGTGTCCGCTCTCCCCACGCTAGATCACCTGCTAAGATGTTAGAGACCGAACACAAACAGTCCAAACTTCCATCCAACTTGTGAGGTTCAGACACACCCTCCTTCAACGCCTGAACAAACGAGAGATCATCTCCTTGTTGGCATCGTGTAAACCACTATCAAATTTTAAAGTAGGAGGGTGTGTTACTCTAATCAGATTGGAGATCAGTGGTTTCATTTTTAATCAATGAATGGATTGTGGATAAAAATGGACAATGATGGATATTTTTTCTACAGGATGTTGCATCTTTGAATATAGTAATAAAATCCAAAACCTATTGATGGGTATATATAGCACCTCATAAAAATATCAATCGTTCTATGTATTGTATTATAACCACACTCTGTGATTTGTTATCAGTATTTGTTTGAACCCCATTGTCCAGGCAGTTTTATGTAACTTTTTAGCGACACCCGTTTAGTTTGAGATTCGTCCACGAGTTATGATTGAAACCAAAAACCATCGTCCCTTTTCGGTAAATCCTCCCCCCCCCACTTGAGTGTGTCGTGTGAATGCAAGGTTACCCCTGAAGAGATTAGAGGAGAGACAGACTGTGCACTTTGCTCGTTTCAGAGATCACCTGACCGAATGGTTTGATGACGCCATGTCTTCCAAGATAGCGTTTCAGCAATATTGCACGCCCGAATGGGTCACACAAATCAGATCACATTTAAAAAAAAAAAAACTGAAGTAATGAATGTAATGTAATGTTTGTCCGTCTGAGTTGGAGGAGTGGGATTAATTTTTGGAACGTGCAGAACTTGAGGGAGATGTTGGTTTTTCCGGAAAGTGTAATCAGTTTCAGAAACAACGCACACGTTTCCTGCTCGGGCGCATGGCGAAGCGCACAACCTGATGCCAACACATTTCAGTCTGACTCTGGTACAGAACATACACCTGAGCCATGGTTTGTGTGCCATCAGAACAGTATGCAATAATCTGTGTTTTTTTTAAAAAAGGTACTGTGAATCGAAGCACTTGAGTTTTTAGTTAGAGCAGATTAAAACAAGGGAATTAAATGGAATAAAAAAGCAACTGTGGATAATCAAACATCCTGAAACCAGCAATGCACTAAGACTGATCTGAATGTTTCTTGCACCAGTCAAAGGGCTAAAAGCAGTTACCTGGACGCACGGTTAATAAGGAACCCTGATGGGTCATATTGCTGCATATTTACCTCCTTCATTTTACATCATCTGATTGTAAAATTTGGCATCTGTTGTTGAACGATTGCTGCTTTGTGATGCTATGCTGAATCAATAAGATGTGTATCACTGACTGCTTTTTTAAAAATCCTTCTACTTGTTAATAAGTTCATGTGTTTAGATGATACTTCTCTCTCTCTCTCTGTGGACCTGCGGCCGGCGAGGAACTGTGAGCAGCGAGCCGGTCAGCAGGTCAGACCATCTGAGAATCCTGTCCAGTGGCTTTAGCTGCCTGGTTACTGAACCTGAGGTGTGCTGTGACCCACCCGCCCCCCCTCCGAGGGAATAGAGATACTATCAGTCACTAGCCAGTCACTGCCAATGGGCTCGATCAATCTCTCATTACTATTCTCCTCCGACCCTGCACCACTACACCACCTGCCAGAGGCGTCAGCTCGGCTTGAGAGCGAGGTTACTTTGAGTGCATTCAACTTAAGTGTGTGTGCAGGAGGAGAGGAGGTGTCAGTCATTCATGTATTTATATATTTATATCTCATTTCGCTGCCTTTTATCTGAAGAATCCATCACCTATGTATGTTAGGCATATTTTATTTTAGCTACTGAATTCAATGCAATAAAATAACATATGGTCAATGATGCTCGTCCGAGCTGTTGATTTCTCTTCAAGAGCAGAAGGAGCAGAATCTGATAAAACGCTGGTAAAGTTTCAGGCTTTAAGCCGGATTATGAATTGAGAACTGCCTGATGTTGTTTGGTGCCAACATCAAAATAGCCCAGATTATAATCTGCCAAATATTCGACTCGTCAGTACAAAGAAAATTATGTGCCGTGTTCATGGAGTGATGGCTGTTGGATTAGTATGTAGACATAGATATTTAATTCAGTGTTCCTGCAAGGCTTGGATGAAGCTGGCAGGTCGATCTGAAGCAGAAACAACTAGGTGAGCTCGTTTTATGACGATAACAGTATTATATAATAGTCTCATGTCATTTTTTCCTTTGAAGTATTGCTGCTTTTACCTAAGTACAAAACTTTAAAAAATGAATGGATTGGTTCACATCACGATGGTTGTATTCTGTCTGTATTCATTCATATGATTTTTATCGACACATGTACGTGTCCTTTGATTTGAGCAGACTTGAGTGCTACATGAACTCTCTAGGAAAATTAGAAACTTGTTAAGAAATAACCTAAACTGCATCTTCACCAACTTCTTTTGCTCATTCATTTTGGCTGAGGTTGGCATCATAGGTGACATTTACGCTAAGGACACTAGGACATGTCCCCACCACTTTTGGAAATGGTAGATTTAGTCCCCGTCACTTTTAAACGCCACGTCTGCGGTTTGAATCAGCCCTGGAGCTTTGTTGCATCTACAGTATCTACCTCCTTAGCATGAAAAAAACAATGTTTTCAAAATATGACTCTCAGTTTAGTGTGACAACAAGAAGAAGACAAACACAGTTGACCCCAGATTTCTTTTTAATGGAAACCAGTCATGCCAATGACTTTACAGTCACATTTTGTACCAACTGGAGAAGAAAATAACAGTACATTTTCATGTTTATCCCTGGGAAATTAAAGAACCAACATAACGTGTACTTGCACTCTATTCACCATGCAAACCGAGTCTGCACACACATGACAGGAGAGTTTCCACTAAAAGGTTTTGAGTTCAGTCTCTGGCAACAGGATTTAGACAATAAATTACAGATATGGATGAAAAGTGTTACTGTGACACCATCGAAAGTCCTTTGAAGGAGTTGGCCTGGTTTTTGGGTTGTTTTTGGAAAAGAAAGGTCCGACACGGGCGGAGGGGGGCCAGGTTACAGGAGAGGGGAGGGGGGGTGGTTACTAATGTCCTTTAATGAAGTTCAAGGAACCAGCACAACTCTCATAGTGTTGGTGTAACCGGCACCGGGGCGCCAACCGGTAACAACAATGGCCACATCACCAGACTTGAAGAATTTGCGGTGCTTGCCTATGGAAAGAAACAAGAGACGTGTTAATGGAAAATAAAGAATTAAGTAAAATACAGCCTTGTGACTGCAGGCAACACTAATTTTACTTTTATCCTGTTTGAGAATAAGTTAAACAAAACACAAACACGCACCATATTCCAGGGCAAAGTTCACACGCAGGTCAACATCCTCAGCCCAGACGTCGTTGGCGGCCTTGGTGTACAACACGGGGTAGACACCGCGGTACAGGTGGGACTGGCGGGCGGTCTGGCCACAGCGGGTCACGGCAATGATGGGGGCACGGGGCCTGTACCTTGACAGCATGTGAGCAGACCTGCAGGTAACAGAAACAAATTATTAGAAAGATGCATAATATTTCAATTTCAATGGCAATTAGGGAAACTTGAGCCCAAACCTAGACCTGTAATATCTGATTATCTGGAAACAAACTGTAATTCACAACTTCATCTTTCATGTTTATGTGGTGAACTCGTCAGGAAACAGTTAAGGAGCAACATCAGTCCAAAATTCACTCTCTTATAGCTCCGTTTTTGGTCTCTACCAACTCCTGAGGGCTCTTGCCGCTAAATGCTCTGCTATGTTCACCAGCTAGTTGCTACGTGTCTGTTTGCTGTTTGGTGCTGAGCAGGTAGCGTACAGTGGGTTTGATGAGTGTTTTTGCTGCTGTGCGGGAGCCGTAAGTGAACCGAAAAAGATTATTCCACAGAGTTTAGGGGAACAGCAGAGTCGTGACATAATGTTAATACAGCTGCTTTAATTATGCCATTATCTTCAGGAAATCCATCCAGCTGACAGTAGAACGTCCTCTGTATCATGTGTTGAGGAATGAACAGGGAGTTAAAATTAACTCATAAAATGTCAGGGTTCGGATCTCAAAAGGTCACGAGTGGAGCACAGATTGTGTGCCGTGAAAGTTGGCACACTTCATATGAGCCGAGGGCTCACGTGGGGGAGGGAGTGGAGGCGGAGGGAAGGAGAGATATTATAATACACCAGTTTCTTCGCTCACAGTGGGCGACGTGGAGGACATTATGACTAAGAGCAGTGCAGAGGAGTCTTACAGGAAGGACTTTAAGTCTCACCTGCCAGTCTTGGTGAGCACGATGATGGCGCTGGCGCAGCACTTGAAGGAAGCCTCAACGGCACCAATAGAGACGGACTCTGTGGGGTCACGGGTCAGATGAGAGGTGCGGCGAAGCTCCTCGAACATCTGCCTGTGGAACATGGCTGCCTCGGCCTCACGGGCGATCTGAACGTGCGAGAACAAAAACAGACGGATGAGAGTCGTGTCAGGCTGCAGTCACACGGCCAGCTTTAACTGCAGGAGTTAGTTTGTATTTTAAAGGACAAAACAAAAGGGGCAGTTAACGTCAGTGCCGAGGGCTTCATACCTGAAAGTACACTGAGACATGAAGCTAAACAACAGCGGCGGCCATGATGTCCAGGGACTGTTGCTGTGCACGGCAGATCCTCAGACACATGCTATTTGAGTAATATGATCACACAGTTAAAGCACAATGCAAGAAGACAAGAAGAGATGTTTGGTAGCAGATGGACGGAGGGAGGGGAGGGGTGGAGGAGGCAGGGATACACAAAGCAAGTCGAACAAATGCCAAACAAGCTGTTAGTAAAACTCAAGCTGATACCAACGATGTGCACATGATGTAAAAGCACAAAATATATCTTAGACCACAAAGCAAACATCATCTTCAAGTTAATTTCCATCATTTTAGTAATGTGTTGGTTGCTTATTATTCATGATCCTGGGGATGCACCAGTACAGGTAGAGCCTGACTGATACTCGATTTTTTGAGCTGATGCCGATATTAGGGAATAAAAACTTATTGACCGACATACTAACATTTTTTGATCCCTAAAATGGTGATGTAGTATGATGTCACAAAGCTATGCAATAAAGGTGCCACTACTGACGAAGGGAAAAAATGAGAAAACATAATAGGTCTCCTTTAATAATTAGAAAATAACCCAAGCATCTTTTTCAGTACATGTCGGAAAATATACATGCTGATGCCGATTTATCTGCGATAAGCCAATAACAGGCAGTAATATCGGCCGACTGATATATCGGTTGGGCCCCAATTACGTGATTGATCAGAAGATGACATGAAATTACCACTTTGTGGCTAGAATCACGCTAAAACATGGATTATTGTATGTTTTTCATGGTCAACGCATGACAAAGTGATACTAACATGACAATAACAAGAGCAGGACAACAGCTTCAGGCTCCCATAAAACAGTGAAGCTATGTATATAAAGCCCGAGCAGATAATAAGAGAGCATCAGTGCCTTGCTAGATCAAGTGAGTTTGGTAACTTTGGTCATTGAAAACAATTTAAAAAGTTTTTGCTATTGTTATGAAAGATGCACACTCACACTGAACACGATATGACACTTAATCAGTGGGATCAGTCCGAGGTGCTCTTACCATGTGCTGTGTGCGCACAGCCTCCAGGGGGTAGTCTCCCTTGGCGGTCTCACCGCTCAGCATGATGCAGTCGTTGCCGTCCAGCACGGCGTTGGCGACATCACTGGCCTCAGCGCGAGTAGGGCGGGGTTTCTTGGTCATGCTCTCCAGCATCTGAGGAGAGACAACGACATAACTCTCTGATACACATTTCTTTTTTTTAAATATTTTTTTCACAAAACAGGTAACAGACCTGTGTGGCGCAGATGATGGGCTTTCCGATCCTGTTGCACCTGCCGGTCATCATCTTCTGGGCGAGGAAGACCTTCTCTGTTGGGATTTCAATGCCCAGGTCTCCACGGGCAACCATGATGCCGTCACTAGCCTCCAGGATCTCATCGAATCTATCAGGCAAAAGAAAGAAAATCAGTTTCAGAAATTCCCCAAAGATTCAGATCTGTGCAGATTCATGTGAGGAATCCACTCACCTGCGCACACCCTCGTGGTTCTCCAGCTTGCTGATGATCCTGATGTCCTTGCCCTTCTCGCCCAGCGCTTTCCTGACAGCATGAACGTCAGCAGCCTTGCGGATGAAGGAGGCGAAGACCATGTCAACACCCTGCTCCACGCCGAACTTCAGGTCGCTAAGGTCCTTCTCAGAGAGAGCGGGCAGGTCGACAGCAGCTCCAGGCAGGTTCACGCCCTTCTTGCTGCCCAGCATACCGCCATTCTCAATGGTACACATCAGGAAGTCATTGCCTTGAGACACGCAGAAAGAGAAGATCATTTACTTCCACAAGAAAGATAAAGGAAATCTTCATTAAGGACGAGCCTCACAGGTGATTGTTTTTGAGCACTTACCGATTTCTTTAACCATGAGGGAAATCAGACCATCATCAACGTAGATGTGGCTTCCTTTCTGCACGACCTTGGTGATGTTCTTGTAGTCGAGCCACAGAACTTTGTCATCACATTTCTCTATGTACTGGTCGTCGAGTGTGAGCTTGATGGTTTCACCCTTCTTGAGCTCAACCTCAGCAGTGCCACTCTAAACAAGACCAGGGAGACAGAGCTTGTTCATTCTCTGCTTAAAACCTTCTTACAATTATTTGTGCAATAAATCAAGACATGGTGACTCACGCCCTTGATAAGTCCGGTCCTGATTTCTGGTCCCTTGGTGTCCAGAGCGATGGCCACTGGTCTGTACTCTAAAGATCCTGCCTTGAAGCTCTCAGTTGCCTCACGGACATTCTTGATGGTCTCGGCATGGTACTGTATGGGTGTTAAACGAATATTGTCACATTGAAAACCTAAATAAATCTACCATAGCTTAAAAAGTTACACTAGTTCTTTATTACTAATTACTAACTAACTTATTACACGTCTCCCTCTCTGTCTCGTTCTGTCTTGTGACGTCTTTTACATCACTTCGCCTCGCTACGTCTGCCGTGCTTGACACGCACTGACATCAGTCTTGAGATTGGCGACGTGCAATGACGCAAAATAAAAATAATCGATAATTCCCTTCAAAGGCATTGAAACTACAGTAACGAGCCTGTTTTGAAAATGTAAGGAGCAGAAAGTACAGATATTTGTGTTGAAATGTACAGAGTAAAAGTGAAAAGAAAAATAAATACTCAAGTGCAGTACAGATACCTGAAACATCAACTTAAGTACAGTCATAAAGCATTTGTACTGCATTACTTCCCACCTCTGATACTACGTCATAATACCTTTTTTTTATTTTGGCAGGGAAAGATTGACGAAACGTAAAATAAACAAAGAACAACATAAGGAGGACAAACTTGGACATGCGGTCACACGGACAGCACCGTACTGGTTACAGTAAATCTCGTCTAACAGCTGCAAGTCATTTTTAGCATGTGACATTGTTCAGCTTGTTCACACACTGTCAGGTCTTATAAGAATAGTTTCCAAAATATTTGAGCAATTGGGTGTTTGACAACTTTAATGAAACCAAGTACTTCTGTCTGGCTCAGAATTGCAGATTCAAAGTCTAATCTGTACACTGTCTTCTGTCCTCAGTCGATAATGAACGCTGGTTTCACTACATGCCTTCTACTCACACTGTTGCTGCCAGGCTGACTCTCAGAGAACTCCTATTTATAGCCGGACTGGCAACTGACACGGCAATGACACAAAAGTCAAATCTATTTTGCCCGTCTCCAAACAAAATCAAATCTCCACTTTGTGTTCTGGATATATGATAATCAATTTGATCATGTTTTTATTTAGCGGTGCTGAGCCGATACCTCAAGAGCCACTCTTAGAGTTAAGTTACATTGAAAAAAAACCCCCTGCTGTTAACCTTTAAACATCCAAATATCAACTGGGTGGTCATGTTAAAGCTGATGATGGAAACGACCTCTCATCCGCTCAGGTGACAGTGAAAAAGGTAAAGAGGCATGACTTTTAAAGGCGAGAGGTCACGAGTATAAGGTGGGCCAAAGAGTTGGCTGTGACTCAGTTCGCTCGCCAGATCACAAGCTACAACTCAGACCCGCCACTGAGGGGGTAAGTACAAGCTCGTAGATCACATTACAGCCGCAGACAGTAACCGGGCCACAAGAGTAATGTCACACTGACGGCTGCAGCTGTAAAGGGTAAATCCTCACTGAGTCACTTGTAGTGGGTAAAGAAAGTACGGCTGTGCTGATCTGTCTGGGTACATGCTGCACTTCTGCGCAAACTTAAATCAGTGAGGTCACGGCAGGTTTTTTTCCAATTCGACAGCCACTTGTAAATCACCTGCTGTGATGTCACCGTTTGGGAATCGTGTAATGCAAAATGGCCGGAAAGTTAAAGAGAAGTTTTGGAGATGCTGACAGTTATTTGTTGTATTTGCTGAATGTTTCTGACTCACTTCATGTGTTCCATGGGAGAAGTTCATTCTTGCAACGTTCATCCCAGACTTGATCATTTCCTTGGCCATGTCCACAGATCTGGAGACAGGTCCTGCATTGAGACAGGTGGATGATGGGATTTTACAGAAAACCACAGAGCTAAATATGAACTTTAGGAGGTCATATGGATGTTTTCAACAATGAGATAAAATATATAACATGACATGTTTCAACAGGGTTTGTATTCATGAGGCTGACCAATTGTGCAGACAATGCCAGTGTTGCGAGACACGGCAGGTTCAGAGTCAATGTCCAGCAGACACATGTGCTCGATGAAAGTATCGGCCATGGCAGCATGCAGCTGCTGGGTGTGGAGGACGGCAGAGCCTGTTTCCTTTGACTTCGACATGACTGGATCCGTGTTTCTAGGAACAATCCTGTGGAGACGAGAAGGTAACAAGTGCAATGATCATTAGTACCTGACAACTCTGTTATCATTATTGGATATTTGCGAGATAATTTCTTTCATGGGCCACAGACAGAAAACTATATCTGTAGAATATTTAGAGTTGTGGTCCAAACGGTGACACAGAGGCTCCTGACGCGAGAACTTGTCATAGAAGCTGCATTACGGTAACAAATGATCACATAAACATGACCACGTTAGTAGTCAGAGTATGAAAAATGAATCAGAAACTACAGAAAGATTCTATTAATGGAAGGGTACACACTTATAATAAGGTGTGACCTCCACCAGTGGAGAGTGACTGTGCTAGCTGACCGAACAGCCGGTGCATAAAGCAACAACGACAGTATGTGCCTGCCTGACTGCACTCTCCCACATTCCAGCGGGAGTTTATGTGCAGCTGAAGAAGAGGAGCTGGTTACTCCTCACAGAGGCTGAAGGTACCTCACACACACAAAGAATAACTCCGGTACACCACGATAAATAGATTAAAAACATTATTAGTGCTGCCCGGAGTGCGGCAATAGAGGTTTGCAACATGCATGGCGGATGTGTATTGTCAGCCAGTGCATGGAAACATGGTGTGTGTGTGTGTGTATGTGTGTGTGTTTGTGTGCTGCCCACAGCCCTTACCCAAAATAACATGGTCAGCTGAGAGTATTTATGGACTGTAGAAATGTATTAGAAAAAAATGTCCCAAAAATGAGAAAAAAAGGGCTGTATCTTTCTACAAAGTAATTCATGTAACAACTTCTAAAAACGAATCATTATGTAATATTGATAATATTGATTGGAATAATACTTTTCTATCGTTATTCCAAGGAGGAAGCAGCACTAGCATGAGTATGAGTACAGGTAAATAAATTAAATATACACAATTAACAAATAAATCAAAGTGAGAGAACTTTATGTGACTTTACTGCTCCTTAGTACAGTGTGCATAAAGGAACTGTAAGTGCAAAACAAGCACACAAAATAACACAAAAATAAAAATAGTGCACTCTCCTGATAGTCCAGATCAAAGTGACATTTTTTAAATACAGGACATTTGAGAATCTAAAATAGATGTTAGCCTATGTAAATAAGATCTATGCACAATTTCGTTCACAAAACTGTGAATGTTACATCAATAAGTGAAAGTCTGCAAAGATCTTCAAAAGAAAAAGTTAGTCTGGTGATTGAAAAGACGTTTTAAAAACATGATAACTGAAACATTATTAGAAACAGTACAGAATGTCCTCTCCTTTCTGTCATACAGCTGAATCTACTCGCAGTTACTCACCTACTGGGTAAACTTTGCAGGGACGAGGGCGCCGCTGGTCAGGCTGCAGGCCACAGCTTTTATCCCCCTCACTAACCGGAACTACTTCCCTGTGTGAACCGCACACGGTGAGACACGATCTAGGGCGCGGCAGTTAAGGCGAGATTTACCGTTTGGACGACGAGCTGAACGTATGTTCTTCACATGGAAGAGGTTTTCTATACGTAAATATCACATTTCGGGCCATAAGCACAAAAGTTTGACAATATTGAGGGAGGATACAGCGCAGGTGGCAGTGTTGTCCGGCTGATCACAAAACTATCCGCGGGCACTTGACATGGTCCTCGGTCAGGGCAGAGCAGGAGGTTGACCTTCTGACAGTAAATTACACTTCTTTCTTTAAATATCTTTTTCTGCTGTAGCTTGGTCAGTGTAGTTCTGTCCCTTAATGACTATAACTAATCTTATTATGACTTTTATTTTATTTCATTTATATTACTTACCTCAAGGACCAAGCTGCAAAAGTTACATTATTTACTCATGCAATATTAGATGTTTTATGGTTGTAAATGCTTGTACCTTAATAACTCTGTTCTTTCTGAGAATGGCATTAAAAATGTGTTTTAAACAGCTTTAACAGGCAAAATCTTTGAACACAAACTATAAATCTGTCAAAGCTGTTTAGATAAGTGTTTTGGAAAATGCTTTGATTTTGAGAGATCTCATTTTTCTTGTTCCTGTGAGGACGTTTGGCGAGTATGGAAATGCAAAAATCATACACACTTTTCATTTTGTCCCTTTCGCTTCATTTTCAGGATATTTATAATCAACACCATGCAGGAGCTATTCAGAAATGTTGTTCATTTGTCCAGATGCCACATCGCTTCAGGTGCACACCTGATCACGACTATGTCAGGACTTAAATGCATCTTTTTTTCTTTTTCTTATTACAGATTTTATATTCAACATTGGATAAGATAAGAGAGGACTTTACGAATCCCGAAGGAAATTTTTGCTACAACAATTTACAGTACAATCGACAAACCAGTAGCCACCAGTAGGCTCCCCGGGTCAGGGTCACACACTGGGCCCAGTTAAAGATATTTCTATCTGTCCCCTCCTTTTAAGGTTGCACTATGATCTCTCATTCTGAAGCTGTCAAATCATCTTTTACTGACTTTACGTCTTTGCATGTTAGACTTCATGCCACACTGTCGGACGGGCGGGGCTGCATCATTGTTTATCTTGTTGAGTTCAGCAGGGGTGGAACTGTGTCTACGTTCCTGCAGCATGATATGAAGATCTATCCAAATGCATTCACTTAGAGCTGATATACATTAATGGACTTTGAAGAAATGTGCAGCCAGGCTAAAAAATGACATGCACTGGAGGATATGACGACTGAAGAGTCAGAATCAGATTTATTGCCAAGTAGGTTTCAAATGCTCTGAGCTTGCTTTGGTATTTGGTGCTTAACACTGAACACAAAGTAAGTCAAGAAACATAAATAAAACATTGAAACATATGTGAATATGTGGAATGTACTGTATGTGCATGAATGTCTGAGGCAACAGTTGATGCTCGCAGGCATGCAAACCTGCTAACTTGGTAGACAGATGCATGGATGAGTACTATAAGTCATTCATGTACAGGATAGCAACACATGACTCATTTTTACCAAAGATAGGCGTGAAACCCAAACAAATATCCGGATGTCGCTTTGGTAAAGTATGCTATGGTAATGTGTACATATATATATAGATGTGCCTTGGTGGGCACATGTTACATGAGGTACATACTGTACCGCACCATAAAACTAGATCTACCCAGTGTCATGTTTAACATGTATGTGCACTCTCCCCAGTGTTATTTAATACAAGCTACATGCACTGTCTCAGCCCTCCTCAGTAATAAAAATCATTTCTATCTACTGACAGGGGAACCCCATTTTTTGTCAGCCATATTATTCCAATAATTGAAAAAAGGAACAAATATTTCTCCAGAATATGTGAAACTATGTAGAAATTGGATGGGGAGGCTCAGGCTTGCTCGTCCACTGTTGTTGTTGTTGGGGGGGAAACAGCTGGAGTCGTAATTTTCTGACTTGGCAGCTAATTAACCTGAACTCACAAATGCCTTACGGCAAACTTAAAAAACAACCTTAACTGGACCAGAAATATTTAGTGAGCTGAAGAGCTGAGCTCTAAAACAACTGAAGAATTTGTGAGAATTAAAATCATGTCTGTAAATGGTTATGCCTTATAGCTGTATAACAAGAAAACACAAATTATGAAGTATTTCATCCGTACCTTTGTGTCATTTATGAGCCCTAAATGTTCTCGGAACGTGTGGTTGTTGTGATCCAGCGAGAAATCTGACTCCAAACTGACTTTCACCCACCTCCTGTCCTTTTAAGGACAAATGGATGGAAGCCAGTGGAGCCACTGGCTGCAGGGATAATGCCTGCAGTACTGACTTCCAGTTTAAAGACTAATAAACTATTCCTTTCATATAACATCCAATACATTTCTCTCTCAGTTTTTACACATTCATAGCATCACAGCAACACACAAGTAACTGTGCTCTGCATCAGTTTATATGAGTCGTCTGATCCTACTGTACATATTCTAAGTTTTTGTTCTAGTTAATTTAAAAATGTGCAACAGCATGTAATCTGCAAAGTAACTAGAAACCGGTGGTGGTCCTAGCTCTCTCTCTCTCTCTCTCTCTCTCTCTGTCTCTCTGTCTCTCTCTCTCTCTCTCTGTGTGTCTCTGTGTCTCTCTCTCAACAACAGCTCTCTCTTGTGGACAACCAGTTGAACTGTCTTGACCTTCTGTCTGAGAGGGTCAACCTGCAAACCCACTGAAGTGTGTTGAAATGTGCAACAGATATTAAGTTATATATTGTATATCACACAACCTACACCTGTAAATTGCCTCACCACCTCTGCTCTCTGCTCCTGCAGTAATTCATTACAATCTCAGTCACAAGACTTTTTTTCAACTTAAGCTGCATCACATGTTCAAAACAGCTTTAGGCTTGGTGCTTTGTACATACTCGTAATCCTTTTCTTTGCTGTAATGTGAAGCTAATACGGATGTTTTTTTAATTGTGCTGTTTGTCTATATGATGTGGTGCTGTCATGTAAAAAAAAAAAAAAAAAATCCAACTCACTGGGGTGTTTTGGTCGATAAGCCACATACAACCATACAACTGCAATGTCCCTGGTTCGAATCCAGCTTGCATGTGTTGCTTTTCATAACACCCTATACTCTTTCTGTGCTAATTTCCTGTCTGTGTCTCTGAAAATTATTAAAAAGAGAGATCTTGATCTCAATTAAAGATGTCTGTATTTACCAACTTTTATCTATTTCAGTTAACTTCCTGACAAGTCACGATTTTGACAGTCTGTCACCAACAACAGATGCAGGAGATATTGTGTAAAGCGAGATGCTGCATGATCCCTGCATCACTGACTGTGAACCTGATGTTCATTTATCTTGTGGCTCTGACAGATGATATAACAGTAGGTGTACAAAATGACAAGGGGGCGGATACAACAACACAAAGACTGCACAATACGATTTAAATCAATATCTCTGAAACTAGTGTTGCTCACTGTGTTTACAGAAATTGCTTTATATTCTTTTATTTTTTTTCATGCACGGCCTTGAAAATGGCAGCGTACAGTATAGGGGGTTCAGGATACTGTGCCCACCCACTATAAATAAACATCGCCACAAACACCCACTCATGTCTAAGTGGATTACTCTGAGAAAAGCACTTGTTGAGAGAAGACTTGCACAGATGTATGCACTCCTAGAAGTGTCTAATCTGGCCAGACTGCAGAGCAGCAGGCGACGGCTAACAAGGGTAACTGCCGATTAAGGTCAGGCTGCAGCACAGCAGGCAGACAGGAAGACTAATAAATGCCAAACATCACCCGTATCACCATCCTTCAGCTCTGCCACCAGGGAACTTTGTTATCATCACAGTCTTAAAACTGATTCATGAAGCTGACTTTTCGCGAGTCTGGAGGATAGTGTGATACATGGGTTTGTTTTTCTCCTCTGTCACCGAGGAATAAACCATACCGTGGAAAGGATGGCAGATTGGAAACTATAAGTGTGCATGAAAAGCTCTCGAGCTGCAGGTCTCATCCTCAGCCGCTCTCCTCTCTCTGGACCAGGTTCAGCTGATCTGAGCAGTCAGTATCTGCAGCCAATCATGTGACACTGAAGTCCAGGACTGAACATGTGTGACTTCCTGCTGTTCAAACCAGAGGGGGAGAGGACGGCCAAGCACACGAGCGCCAGCCAAACAAACAGACAGGAATATTCACTGATTTTGTTGTTTCAGGATCACATATGGACATGAGACTCTCATTTTTGTTGTTGTCTTTTTTATATCATTGCATCGTTTGTCAAACGGGAATATGTGGAAACTCATGAAGGATAGGTAAGGACTGTTTGTTGTTACCAGACATTTTCCTGTCTTTTGAATCGTTTTCAATAATATCCTCGACAATATTTACATAATGGTAGGCAAAGATTCTTGACGATGAAAGTGTAGTTTAAATTGTGAAGAAGATACTGAGAGTAATGTGTTCATAGATGTAACATGTTGAGGGAGCTGAACTGATTAAGCCACATATTTTTCCAGCACGTGTTTAATTGTGTCAGCCACAGTGGAAGAGGCAGAGTGTTGATCGTTGCTGAAGAAGTGCCAAAAAAACTCAACACATGGTGAGTTTATAAGCTGCGGATATCCCTCTTCCATTCATATTTTATTCTTAACACCACACAGTCTGGATATGATTTTAAGGTTGTAAGTTGGGTCCATTTTCTGACATTTTATAGACCAAATAGTTAGTTGATTAAACAAGAACATAATTGGCACATTAATTGACAGTAATAGTAATCATTGGTTGAAGTTTTGTTTTGTTTTGCAACCAGATATAACACAGGGACGACATTAGATACATACATACGCGACTCCTGTATTGAAATGTTCATCGTCTACAGTACATGTTGTAATATATCCTCGAAAGTATGTTGAGATCAGAGGCAATCTCAGCAGAGTGGTTAGCTGACTTCATCTGGATGGACAGAAGGAACAAATTAGCAGAGTAAATAAGAGGATTTTTTCATTCACAGCTCTTCTCTTTAACCCGACAGGAGACTGAGTGTGAGCAATGGGCAGAGAGCCAAACTGATGAGGACAGTGACACAGAGGAGATCATGTATGGGATCCATGTAAGCATTATTTACTATATTATTCCAAATTATCATTACACATTTGAGTAAAGTCAACGACGTACAGAAACGTTTGCAAAGGCTACTGAGTTGTGATTAAAAAGACATCATATTGTCACTGGAGGTTGAAATGGCAATGGCATAAAGTTTGGAGTCGACAGAAACACTATAAATAGTTTGTAACCGTATCATGTAGCTGTTAACCAAAATAAGAACATTTTAAAAATACATTTATAATTCCTCCTTTGAAGCATCCATCCACAGTTGTATTAACACGTTTTACTACACACTAACATACTTATTAGATGTGATTTACACACACAAACAACTCCTTTAGCTGTTAAAACTCATACAGCTAAAGAAATAGTTGTTCGCCAAAGAAATATTAACTCAACGTCCACTTACTAGATTTCTTTGGGCACTTTCAGCAGCATGTTGTGGCCTTCATCAGCCCAAGCAGTTCATGGGAGTAAAGGAGTATTCATAAATGAATAAACAAATATGTAATTATTTCTTAACTGAATATAATCATAATAAACAGTTGGTCATTATTACATAAATATGTCATTTAATTAGTCAGTGTGCTTCACAGGAGGAGTTATGCAAATACAGTCGATTAATAATCAATAAACACTTAAAAAATGTCCTTATATCCACTTATAGCTACAGTTTATTGTGCTATACTTAGTTATAAACCATTTATTTATTGTTTATATACTATTTATAAATGCTAAATAGAAAATTACCCCCATTCTTTATCATAAGATACGTCTTCTTATCAGCCATTGTTGTAAAAACCATGAGTGGTTTGATCCCTCGGCCCCCTGTGGTGCTGAGCTGTTTGGACCATAAGGTAAGTGTGTTAGTGTTTGTCTGCACAGGAGAGCTGTGCCACTGACCTGTATCACCACCCCCAGCTGGACACTGACATTGAGGCAGTCAGGACTTTGTATTCAGACGCTGCAGTCTCCGTCAGGTCAGAACATCTTTTATATTCATATTCTGGCCTTAAAGGAAACCTTCTCTGCTGCTTTCACATCAAATCTCTCTTTCATGTTCCTGTGTTAGGGAGTTTGGGTCAATTGATGATTTGGATGTTGACTTAAAAATAAATGCCAACCTTTTAGAGGTAAGTTATACGTACAGACGCTCAAATCAAGTACAGTATAGTAACATGCTTGCTGTTGGTGGAATGTTGATCTGTTTAAGATGATTACACTGTTTGGTGTCCACAGGAGGAAGTGGCCAAGGCCTGGAGGATTAATCCATTAGAGCCCATCGTGATCCGTCTGCACTTCTCTCTGTCTCAGTATCTGGACGGACCTGGTGAGAATCAACAACACTGCTGCAAGCAAAATTCACTGAATATTTCAAAATACTATAAGTAAATGCGACACATGTTTCTCACCACAGCACCCTCAGTTAAAGTCTTTCAACCATCCAACAAAGATAACTTCAGCTTCGGGAAACAACTGCAGAAGTGAGCGTTTGTATAGTTTTCTCAGCTTTTCTCAGTGCATGTTGCAAAAGGCACATTGTAACAGATGTCACTTGGATATGAATGACGAACTCTTCATTCCTATCTGCCAGTATTCTCACAGTCTTCTTATCTCGGGAGTGGAAACATCTCACCAATGAGGGCGTCACAGTCCGACAGAAGAGGAGACAAAGCTGGTTCAGGCCGAGTGGAACCATTAAGAAAGTTCGTGCGAGACTTAACGTCTGGCTCCCACCATCAAAGTATGTGACAATTCAGCAGTTTTATCACTGAATCAATCTGTCCTTGAAGTCTCTATTGACTTGGCTTCATCACTCTCGGTGGGCAGGTCCCACGACCTCCAGGAACCTTCTGTGAAAGAAAGGATCATTTTACCAGCGATAAAACTGAGCCGCTTCACCAATCACACAACCTCCTACACCATCAAGAATCCCACAGGAGAGCTCTTCACGTACACACCCAGTGGAAAGGTGAGTGCTCTTCAGTTAATTAAAGTCATTCCAACCCAATTGCCAGAGTAAATGTTGGCAATGTACATTTCTGCAAACCATGCATATGCCGAAACTGTACATTTCTTTAGGTTCAAATTAAGATTACATGTTGTGACAATGCTGTACTCAAGATCTGGTTAGGTTTAGGCACAAAAAACACTTGGTTTGGGTTCGGAAAAGATCATGATTTGAATTATGTGGTTCAGTCGGCACAAACAGAACAAAATTGTACCAACGTCTAAAAGTCTAAAGTATATTTGTTGGCACTAACCCAACTGCGAATTGACCTACCTGACATATCCTTCAAAAAATCCAGAGGTTTCATACTTACAACCTTTTTAAACGCTGCCTTGAACAGAGGTCTCTTGCTCAGCTGTCATGCCACCACCACCACCCCACCTTCTGACATGAAAGTCAGCTCATATACATGAAATAAGAACGTGATATGACACATATTGCAGAAATGTTAATATGAAACATATGAAATGTACAAATTTGAATGTTTTTGTGGTTTGCAGAAAAGTCGAATGCCAAGATGTAATTCCTTTGACTGGGCTCGACATCCACCTGAGTATTCTGACCATCTTTCCAGGTTTTTGTCTGCACTATTACTTAAGTGTTTGTGCCTCTTCGTCCACAGAGGGTGGTGGTGTCAGCAGTCAAGTCATCAGCACAGCTTAGTACCAAACAGCTGATAGAGCTGCTATTCTCCTCCCAGGCCATCGGGCACTGTAGGAGCACCCCATCTCTGCAGCATGGCTTCTTAGTACAGGTAAAACACAAGTCAGAAAGTCTTTGTCAGAAAGGGAATTTAAAGAGTAACTGCACCCAGTCTCATTGTCCAGTTTGCTGACACCTGATAACTTGTGGTGACCACATGCTCCTCCCACACAATGTGCAGCGCATAGACAACCTGGGTCAAATGGATTTTACCATAGCTTTAAAATGAGTTAGTGGTATAATATTCTTAAGTTTAACATCAGTCAGTAGATTGTTCCATGCAGTCAGTTCAGAAATCTTAGAAACTTTTGAGTTTTGGGAACAACAAATAGTCAAATGTCCACGGGGAAGATTTGATCACTACGTGCAAACAACATGCATGTTTTTCACTGTGTTCACAGGTACTTAGGTATGCTGAGCAGAGAATCCCCACGCTGAATGAATACTGTGTCGCCTGTGATGAGCGACATGTGTTTCAAAACGGCCCAATGTTAAAGGTACGCTGCTACACAGAAATTAGCTAACGTTTCAGTGGCTTAACGACTGGAGCAAGTTGACTGCTAACATGTTGTCCCTGTTCTGCTTTTTGTTTGTCTGCAGCCAGCAGTTTGCACCAGAGAGCTATGTGTGTTTTCCTTTTATACATTAGGGGTTATGTCAGGAGCTACAGAGGAGGTTGCCACCGGTGCAGAGGTTGGTAACTCACACACACGCTTTTATCTGGATGATCATAATATAAGATTACTGTGTTGAAATACCATCTCTTCTACAGGTAGTTGACCTGCTGGTGGCCATGTGCAGAGCTGCCCTTCAGTCTTCACGCAAGAACATCATATTTGAGCCGTACCCCTCCGTGGTTGATCCGTACAACCCCAAGACTCTGGCCTTCAGTCCTAAGGTATCAGACGAACTGATCTAATTTATGTGATTTTTAATGGGCTAATGATATTGTTAATCATGTGATCATGTAATCATTAACACATCATTGTGTTGTTGTGGCAGAGAAAGAGCTATGAGAGGCTGCAAAAGGCTCTGGACAGTATCTTGTTAATCAGGAGGATGGCACAGGTGATCTTAAAATGAATCCTTCACACATGAAACCATTTTTTTAGGATTTACATTTTCATCTGAGAATAATCTGAAAGCTGGCGAATGTCTCCTCGACAGCTGCGTTAATGTTAGAGGGATTAAAGTGTATTATATCATCTCCAGGGTCCATATTCTGAAATAAAGAAGCAGATGGACAAGATAGACCCCCTCGCTCATCCTTTACTACAATGGTGAGTGACACAATCTAAACTGGCCTTTTCACTCATACTTTTATTCGATTTCATAAACTTGATATGTCATAAAATCTGAATGTGTATTAGATTCATACCCAGCTGTGTGTTTTGTATGTTTGACAACAGGATTTTAGCCAGCAACAGATCACACATTGTCAAGCTTCCACTGAACAGGGTACGATAGAGGCGTTCACAGTACTGATACAGTAGCTGCAGTTTCACAGCAGTAGTGATTGATAATTGCCCAGATATTGTGTGTTTTCTACTTTACATACATTTTAATTTGTTGTCTCTCTCTCATGTATTCTTTTAATCCCTTGGTGCACAACAGCAACTTAAGTTCATGCACACGCCGCATCAGTTCCTGTTGATCAGCAGCCCTCCATTCAAAGAGGCTCGTTTTCAAGCTGCCAGGAAACTTCACGGCAGCACCTTTGCTTTTCAGTAAGTAAAATCAAAGCGGTGCCACTAATAGAAAACCGTCATATCAACACTGTACAAAGCATGATTCCTGCTTCATATACTCAAACCCTATTTTCTCTTCTTTCAGTGGTTCCCACATTGAAAACTGGCACTCGATTTTGAGAAATGGCCTAATTAATGCCTCTTATACAAAATTACAGGTAGAGTATGATAATAACGAATGGTTATGTGCTCTTTGAGCTGTGTCGATTTAATCTCTTAGACCAGGGGTTGCTTAGATTGTAGAAACCAGCAAGAGAATGATACATTTTGAAAGTATCCCACTGGCTCAGTGGCTGTGTAGCCACATCCAACTCCCTCATGTCTCATTAATATAGAAGAAAACACACCTGGCATTATCATGATGCATGTAAACAGTGAACATGGCTATAGTTAGACTCACTGCTGTCAAGCTATAACAAGTTAGTATCGGGAAATTTCGCTGCACTTTCTCTTACATTCTTGTACGACTAGCTCGCCAATAGCTTTAAATAAATATATCTACGTCGTCCACCATGCCAAGCATTAAGGATATTTCAACGTTTGTTTTAAGAGATTTAAACAGACTTTTAAAGTCCCCCTCCAGTCAGACATGTGTTTTTTGTCTTCTTCTTACAGTTGCATGTTTGAGCTCCACTGTGTAGAATGATTTATGTGCAGTTTGACACTAAAAGGCTTTTTTCACATTCACTGTCGAAAGTGAAAAATGACCTCTGTTCTCACTGAAAATCTGATTATAAGAGGGGGCGCCATAAGAGCCTTATTTGTGACAGCACAAATAGTTTAGAAGCTAATCCTGGTTCAAATATTAGCATAAATAAGTGTGATGTGGAAACTTGACCTCCATTGTGTCCAACAGTTAAACTTCTGTAATGAAAATATTTACATATTCATATATTCTTGGATTTATTATGAAGAAGAAAGACAGGGTGCCATTTAATCTTATCAAACATACATTAGAGAATTTGTATGTACTGTATGCCTTAATACATGTGTAGAGGGGATCTTTAAGTTTTCATCTGAGAGTTAATCTCGTGTTTTTTTGTCCTGTTTCCTATTTAAGCTTCACGGAGCTGCATATGGGAAAGGCATTTACCTGAGTCCTATCTCAAGCATATCATTTGGATATTCTGGTACGAATGCACACTATAATTCTTTTCACAATACTCTGCATACAAACTGTCCTATTTATACAAAGACTGCCATTACTTAATGATTCTAACATGCCTTTTAAACGCATCCTTCCTCTTCGTACAGAGATGGGCAAAGGGCAACACCACATACCCAACAAAAAAGAATTCATAAAGAACTACAACTACATAAACAAAATCAAACAGGTGGATTATCGTTCACAATTTGCTAAGATTCACGTCTCCTTTCTCTCCTTTTTTGTATCTCATCCTGTATTCTCTCCTTGTCTTAGGAAGAGCCGGGGCGAGCCAGGTTTCTGCAAAACAGGAACTTAAACTGCATCGCTCTCTGTGAAGGTAAAACTGAGAATTATATCTATGTGTTATGAGCCTTGATTTGATAATACAAGGACTGATTTTGTGACATTGTTTTATAAAAGCTCTCTGTATGACTTGACAGTGATAACCTCAAAGCACCTTCAAAAACATGGGAACATTTGGGTCTGTCCGATATCTGACCATGTGTGCACACGTTTCCTCTTCGTGTGAGTACAACACGAAGCAGCAGCGACCTGCCTCGCAGTGTAATAAGAAATTCACGGACTACATTTCGGATTTCTTCAATGTTCTGCTTATTTCTCTTTCTCAGGTATGAGAACGGCCAGGTGGGAGACGTCCACATCAACACTCAGGAAGCCAGGATCCACAGGGAAATTTTACAAGTAATTGCTTCAAAGCCGTGCTGAGCCTCCGAAGCAAGACAAAACAGTGACTGGGAATATGTGCTAGTTTCTTTGTGGCTGAATTCATTACACTTTTATTGGTTTGACAAGTGAACATACAACAATGAGCTGCCTGATATTACATTTTTCAGCTTTTGTGTAAAAAAAACGCCAACTGAAAGGCAGGAAAATACCACAACATATCCTAATAGTAGATGGATGAAACTATAACGCTTAATAACCACGATTAATAAATGGTAAATGTATAGTTAATTAAACAAAATGAGCTGCTTTATAAACCATTATTAAGGAAGTTTTATAAACATCAGTAGCAACTTAACAATAAACATTTGCTTAGTAAATGGTTTATAAAGAAGTGTTGTTGTTGTTTGTTAACAGCATAATAACAACTAACTACAGTTTAATTAACTATAAATGTACCATTCGTTAATGATGGTATTATAAAGAGCTGCTGTTGAAACTAGTTTGTTGTCACACACCTGTAAAAGCTTTTTTTTGCCTTATATCTTAATTTGCAGTCTGGTGAAGTTTAAAATCTGTGTCATGGTCAAAACAATTTACTGTAAACACATATTTTGTACATTTTTTTAAATAAAGGTTTTTTTTGATAATTTGTTCAAATGATAAAATGTATTCCTCACACACGTTAATGCAGATTGCCCACAGCTCGAGGACACACTGTGTTATTAATGCAATATGTGCGTTCTACCACAAGGTGGAAGTGTAACCAATGGCAATTACACACAATAGACACTCCTAAAATGTATCTGATCCACATTTGCATAAAAGATCCACATTTGAGACAGAAGACACATGAAATAGCTCTTCATTCAACTCTTTCATTGCCATATATGTATATGTGTGTATGTATGTAAGTGTGCCATAAGAAACGTTGATAAAATAATCAAAAAGCATTGCAGAGGTGAATTTAATGTGTGGGAATTTTACTTTGTTTTCTAAGAGCAATAAAAACAAACACAAAGCAGCTGAAATCAACATAACCATCTATTCAACACTCCTTTTCCATGTTTTACTGTCGACCTAACACTACACAATTTTTTGTGCAAGGGACGCATTTTCTATCAGACAAGACTCTTCCCTGCAGTTGTGGCTTTGACTGGTCTTGAAATAAAATCCTGAGCCCTCTTTGTCTGAGAGGAAGACGAGATCTGGACGAGACCTAGTAAAAGAGGTCTTGAGACACATGTAACAATGTGCTTTGAATTGACATTCATGGCCAGTGGATTATTCTCTCGGGAACCAATTGTAATATGCCCTGAACTGTACAGACACCACTGAGAACCATGTATCTGTGCTCATCGTTCAAGTCAGTGAATATCATGGGGTGCATGCCATCCTGTCAGGCAGAAATGCACCATTATAACAGTATACTGGTTCCATATGAGACCCGCAGCTGCCTCCTGACCTCCTCCTCCTGTCTGCATCTGGATACAGATCATTTCTAGAAGTTTTCAGCAGCTTGAAGGTATGATTGTCCTCATAAATGTCATTGATTCGAAGAAGGCACATTTATGTAGGCCTGGCAAGGTTTTTCTGGGTCAGCCCAGCGGGCGCTGGACTAAAGGGAGGAGAACTGTGAAGTTGCTGTAATAGCCCAAAGGAAGACACTTCTTGAAGACCATATGGCTCTCTGATGATAGTGCAGAGGGGAAGCTGTCTTGAAAACCATGATATGTTGCCTCAGCTATTATCTTTTTCTAAATATTTATCTACTCTGGTTAAATTGTAGATTGGTGCAGTATCTGCAAAAAAAGGCACATCAAGAATGTCAACAATCAGAACCAATTCAGTTGAAACAAAGGATTGTTTCAACTGCATGCCTTGTTAAATCTCATTAACTCGTGTTTATTCATCCATATAATTCAAGCAACCACATGGACAAATAAAATCTCTGAGCCCTCGAGGGTTTAACAAAAGCTTCCCTCCAAAACCAACAAACTAGAATGTGACGGACATTATTAAATGTTGCATGTGCCTTTAAGAGCACTATGTCCCACTCTACATGTCTCTCTCTGAGCCTCATATGTGTTTGTTGGCATCAGCTGTCCTCAGTGCTGAATAGAGCAAGGACATCTTTTCCTTCACATCAATGGGATTAGAGGAAGAAATACCCTCTTCATACTGCTGGCTGTCATCTCAGTGCTCAGAAGACAAAATGGAAATGCAGTATGGGCAGAGGACAGGAAGAAGATCACAATAAGTCACAAGTTTGGATTACAGCGCTGATCAGTTTTTAGTTTCTTATACTAAATGGACAAGAAACGTGTTTCCGATGTCAAGGGAGATATGGAAATAATCCGAAACAGCAGGCTCAGAAACATCATCCTGCACTGTTATTTCACTGCCTTCTGAACAATGACTGAACCCAGGGGTCAGGTGAAGAGTTCAAATGGGGCCAACAGCTCTGTGATGGCACTGCAGTCTGCCTCCTTCAACCCTGACGTCCCATCTTCATCTTTGCCTCCAAAACTTGGCCGGAGTCACTTCAGGAGAGTCAGCCGCACAGAGGACAGCAGCCCCTACCCGATCCCTGGCTTGGCAGCAGACATCCTGCACATGCGAGTGAAAGAAGGAAGCAAGATCCGCAATTTGCTCCGGTTTGCAACAGCCCGTATGCAGGGGGAGGGAAAAGACAGCAATGGGACATCGCTGAGACAGGTGGTCTTCAGTGGCTCAGGGAGAGGAGTCACCAAGACAATCACCTGTGTGGAGATTCTGAAACGTAAAGTGGGAGGGCTCCACCAGGTGTCCAAGCTCCACTACAAGACAGTGAATGAAGTCTGGGAGAGTCCACAGCAGGGAGAAGCAGGTTTAACCATGCAGAGGACAGTCCCTGCTATCTGTATCCTGCTTTCTAAAGACCCTCTGGATCCACAGGAACCTGGATACCAACCCCCCCAAACCCCGAGTGTTCCCCCAGAGGATGTAGAGAGACGCAGAGCTCTGCTGAGGCCAGCTCCCAGTCCCTCCTCACAGCACACAGCCAAGAGAGTCTGTCTGCATGACTGGAGTGAATGTTCTCCACAAATGTCCAAAATCTGAATGAGAAATACTTGAAAATGAATATGTATAGTAGGCTTGATCAGAGGGCTGTTTTATCATATCTTTTTGGCAGCATCAAGTTTGCCTAAAATATGACATGACATCAATTTTAACTTTTATATTCTAATGTTTATGCACCGTCTTCTTAAGTGAACAACTGCCTCTGCCGCCAGTCACCAAAATGGAGGATACTCTCAGTTCTGAGCTTCACTTAGAATTGATTCAGGCAATGATACTCTAAATGATTAGTAGCAATAAGTGCATGTTGTAATTTAAATCTTTTTTGCAATACTTGAAAAGTAATGTATATGTTTATATGAGTATGAGCAATAATACAAATAGTCATATAAGTATTTATATATTATTAATTTCAGATTCAAACTGTAGACAGAGCACTGTAAAAGTACACAAAGTAGGTCACAGCCATTGTAAATATAAACATCAAGGTTTTGATCAGTAGTCATTAATGTTTTTTACTTTTGGAGGGAATTCATGTACATTACAATAGATCGTAGTACCACTTTGTTTTGGTTAAAAGTTGATTTTCATAATAATGCTGTCTGTTTTAATTTATGTAACAATAAATGAACTACCTACCTCTGCCATGGAGGTTATGTTTTCACCCTTGTCCCATTCTTTGTTTGTTGGTTTGTTGTTTGGTTGGTTTGTCAGCAGGATCACACAAAAACTACTGAACAGATTCCCATGAAACTTGGATGGAGGATGAGTCTCTGCCCAGAATAGACCCCAATAACTTTTGGTCCAGAACCAGAGAAAGGGACGGATCCAAGAATTTTTTTCCCCCTTTTTAGACACTTTCATTAATTTTTCAGGGAATAATGCATGGATCTTGATGGTAAAATCAGGCGTATTTAGGTGGCTGTTTGTGTGTGTGTGTGTGTGTGTGTGTGTGTGTGTGTGTGTGTGTGTGTGTGTTTAATGCCATCAACCTGCCAGGGACTGTTGTTGAAAATTAGCTTGTATGGGCACATTTACTGGCATAAATCTGGCACATTTACATGATAGACTCTGGTGCTCATGTTAATTAATGTGCATTCTCCCTTTTTTTAAATAAAATAAACAAAATAAACCAAAATCCCATGCTTATTGAACCTCTCTGTCAGAACAATGACGTGTGTAGGAAGATCTACCTGGCCACTTCACAGTGTTATTTCTGGGTCAGAACCAGCAGGTCAACAATACAGCAAACATCACAACGAGCTACGATCTGCGCATGCGCACGACCGGGATGCTTACGTGACGGGCGAACACGTTAGCGCAGCGCTAGCTTCCGTTTGAGAACCCTCGCCGGTCCGGTCTGTGTAACTGGCTGTCCCGCATCATGTTCAGAGCCGCCGTCCGACTCTCGGTCTCCGGTGTCCGGAGTTTAACCCGAACGCAACCACGGTGCCAAGGTATTTGTTCATTCGGCTATCACCTCTGAGTGTTATTTAGTCATTTGCTAGCGTACAGACCTGCCAGGGCGAAGTTCTAACGGAAGTCAAGTGTGGCTGTCTTCACATTGCAGCGCCCGCGCGGCTAAGCTAGCTAGCTGAAATTAGCTTGGCCAGTGTAACTGTCACTTGTAATGCACGCCGCGATGTTAAACATATCAAGGTGTCACTCAAATGATATAGACTTTCGTTCATTACTCCCATTACGCACAAAACCTGGGTGGGTGCCGCTCTAAAAACGCCCCGGTGTTCAGCTCGGTGGTGTCTGTGTCCTTGTCATGACCCACTTGGAAGGCTGAATGCTGGGCCCTGTTGTCCTGCTGCTTATGCTAGTTGCTAACGTGCTATCTAGGTTAGTTGTCTAACGGCTAGCTAGTTGTGTTCAGATAACTAGTGGCAGGGATTGTTTACATCGAGGTATGATGTGGTGCCGACAGTAACCAGTTGTCGTGATGGTTTGGCTGAAACGTTGCTACAATAGCTTGACCTCTCAGGGAAGTAAAATATGTATATGTCTAATGATCATTGTCTAATGTATATGTCTAATGATCATTGTCTGAGTACCACACTCCCTTATATAGGCCTATATCATATGAGCCATAATATGCAAAGAAGTCTCCTGTGTGTTTGTCAAGGTGCTTCCAGCCTTGTAGGTGCAGTAGTGGGCAGGTCATGTCAGGACGCTGGCCATGACCCAGCTGCGTTACATTACTCGACAGCATTTGTCGTCTTTCCAAGTCACTCGGTGTATATTCCCTTGACCGTGTTTGCCCTTCTGCAATATCAGACTCTAGATGCCACTGTAAACAGCTTTTTACATTCATTGGTGATAAGATGTCTAACCACAAGTGTTTTCATTGTGCAGCTGTTTTGGCCTCAAGGTGTTACTCACATGGGAAGCAGGAGACAGATGAGGAGTTTGATGCCCGCTGGGTCACCTATTTTAACAAGCAAGACATTGATGCATGGGAGCTGAGAAAAGGTAAGTTTATGGACGACTGAATGAATATTGCCCAACGTTTATTGCAGGGTTTTGGATAAGGAAGTGGTTTAGCAAGTCTAAGCAAAGATAATTCAGAGTATACTGTGAGTCAACAGAGAGTTCGACTGTTAAATGACAATATTTAATTTCCAGGATGAGTGCATGTCTGATTAAATGTTTTGATTTTTCATTTCTTTGCTAGATATAACTAAAAACATTCACAGTATGCTGTAGTGCAATAGACACTCCTAAAATGTAAACAACAAATGCACATTTTGTTTACAATCAATCAGTGCTTATGTTTGAATGAGGATCATAACTGATATGTCTGTAATCAGCGCTGCAATGATTTTTTAAGATTTGTTGTCAACTTTTAAATTAAATTCCCACTATTCTGATCATCTGTGAGGCAGACTCTCTGATTTCAGCTTCTTAAATGAGAATAATTTCAGTTTTTTTTACCCTTCACTCTGTCATCGAATATTCTGAAGTGGAATACATAATCAAATTGTAAAAAGATGGACATTTGTTTGTGAAAATGAATCTTCAACTGTGGGGGGAAAAGACAGCAGTACTGCAGTTGTCTGCCTCGCTGTACTAATATCACTGTCAGAAAAACAGGAGTCAACCACACAATACCATAATCATGTGTGCATCAATATGATGATCTGTTTGTGATTTGGGGCTACTTGTCTTAAAATAAAGACAAAAAATATAAAAATGATGGGGGCATTACAGTATTCTTTCTCAGTCAAAGTCTGATCCAGTAGGTCAAAAATACACAAAACATCAGTGCAATCCACTAAGGTGCTGAATTAGCACTCTGATCACTTTCCAGAGTGATAAAATCCTTTCTCTGAGACTCATACACAGCTGTGTAGTGTTTGTAGTGTAGTGCCATCTGATAAGCTGTGAGATGCATTCATCCACTGAACTTCTTGGATTGTATTTCATCATCTCAGTGGTACCCGATACAATGGCAGGAAGAAAGGGAAAGGTCCATTATCAGGTGAGAAAAGATCAGACCAGAAATTGAAAGAAATGGCTTAGTTGGCAGTCTTAATGGTTGGATATTACACTGGACCACATGTCAGAAGTAGTGTTGCAAATGTGAGGTTGCAGGTTTAACTAAAAAAAATGTTCTCAACATGAATATTCAAACAGCATTGAAGGATAAGGAAGGGGTTATTCCATATGTTTTAGTGTCAACAAATACCTCAAAAAGAACATAACCAGCAATATGTTAGTCTCTCTTTCTCTGTAGATCTAAAGCTTTTAGAAATGTGTCATAAATATTGAGTTTCATTGTTAAAACAGGCTCAGTCATTTCCTAAAATAGCTGGAAACTGTAGATTTGACCAAAAACTCCTGTCGGAGAGAAATGATTGGTCCAAGTTGTGTAATTATGCGGAGGTCTAGGAAAATACAGACAATATTTTTGAGTGGGACCAGTTCATTAATAGTTTTGGCCACTTTGTGGGTTTTATTCACATAAGACAAATGTAGGAAGTTGCCCTTCTTACAATTTTAAGAAACTGAAGAGATGAAATAAATTTGGCTTATAGTAAAAGTGATGATTTCTCTCTGATCTCCAAATGAAAAATGTAATTTCTTCTTCCAGGGATGAACACATTGATTGGGTACGATCTGGTACCTGAGCCAAAGATTCTTGAGGCAGCACTGAGAGCCTGTCGGAGGTTAAACGACTTGGCCAGCGCTATCCGAATTCTGGAAGCTGTGAAGGTGAGAGAAAAACCCAGTGTGTTAGCATGGTATTAATTCAAGGAACATTGCCAACCAGCATCTTTGCAGTTGTTAGTCATTAGTTATTGATTAACTTGGGTGTTACTATTTCTTATTTCCTCAGGACAAAGCCGGCCCTAATAAAGACATCTACCCGTATGTGATCCAAGAGCTGAAGCCAACATTAGACGAGCTCGGCATCTCAACACCCGAAGAGCTCGGCATCGACAAAGTGTAGACAAGTAGGTGTTCAAATTCTCCAATCAGTCCTCCCCCCCGCCGACTATGTTTGTAATAAGATGTCAATCTAACAGAAAATCTGTTTGTTTGTTTCAGATCGAACAACGGTGGATATCCTCTGGACACAGAGACATTGTACTTAAATGTTTGCCTCATATAATACGTGCTATATTTAATTTGACCTTTATTAAGTTCTGTTGCTTGTAAAATATTGATGAACCTAATAAAGGATAATGTATCTTTATTGAGTGTCACTCACAAGTATGTTTGGGATATTTCAAAAAGTGTGAGTACTTATTGAAGCAATACATTTATTTCAAGTGGTTCTAATAGAGAGCAGAGCGTCGCTTTAAGGTGCATATTGTCTGAGTGTGTCTAGACGCTTTTTGTGAAAGTCACATTTTGCCACCAGGGAGCAGCGTTTTCACACGAATGTAACAATCATTTTACTGTATTCAGTCTATATTACATCTGTTTTCATTTCAGGGAAAATTAACATGCTGGTTTAATAAACGTGTTCAAATGGCAAATGGTGTAGTGTTATTATCAACGCATAACTGGAATATTGTCAAAGGGAAACAAAATATTGAAAGATTATTTTAAATTATTTTTGAGCTATTTTATTTTTTAACTTATTTAAGAGTTGGATTGAGAAAAATGATTTCATACATTGATTGTTCTACATGCTTAAATTTGATTATTTAAATATTGGCATTCCTTATGGTGCATTCACATATTTTAAAAAAAAAATCAATTATAGAAAAAGAAATTACAATCAGTTAGAGGTGCAAAGTATGCATATATACACACTACTCAAAAGTTAGGGATGTAGAAATGATGAGTGTATATATACATGTACATGAATATGAAATAGAAGTCAAATAAAATGTTTTTGGATGCATTATTTTTGGGCACCAAAACACAATAAGAATCCAGATATGTCAGAATAAACAATCAAGTGAAACACTAAAATATCCCAATATGCCTGACTAATTTTGAGTAGTGTATAAGTACACATTTGCCATTTCCTATAAACAATAAGACAACATGATAGCAGCTGAGGTATAGCACTTCTGTATATTTCATGTTTAGTGTATAGTGCACATTTTCTGAAATTGCATCAACCCTATATGCAAATATAATAATATTGCCAAGATGTGCTTACAATGAATATGAGCGTTACCTTCACTGGGATGAGCAGAAAATCCCTCCAAGGTGTATCAGTGAAACATTAAAGGATTAAGTCAGCGGGCCTTTGGAGTCAAACTTAATTGTTGTCATACCACTTTGTAATATGTGCAGTCATTCAGTTCTCTTCTCTTAAACATGATGTACTTCATGGAAAGATACTCTTACCTGAGTTGAGTAAAATACTTCAGAGCTCCTTTATTCACTGCAGTGTTGGCCATTATTTAAATTAAACGGTAACTCACCAATTGTACACATTAATGAGCGTTTACGGGTCTTAATACTGCATATGTGAAAAAAGTTGTATAAAACCTTTTGTGGCTCCAGGGGAAGCTGCACGTAATCTCATAATATGCCTGGAGTGATGTCACTCTACACTAACTTGGACTAAGTAGTCCAGTGGTTGAGGATTGTACTCCTATAACATTGTTTTACTCATTATGGACATTATGGAGGCAATATATCAGATTACATACAGTTTCCTCTGGAGCCACAAAAGGTTTTATACTAGTGTTTTCATAAATGCAGACCTGTAAACACACTTTAATTTGTAAAATTGGTGCAGCTACCCTTTAAGTAAACCACTATTTTATGAGGCACAATAGGAGTAACTGCTTGTACTAGTTCTACATCCACTCCTGCAACATTGTCACTCTGAATGGGGTTGACTGAATCTATATGAGATAAATATATTTCAGAGTTTAGGTATTTGGGAGGAATGACTTAGTTTAGGTTTTGTATGCTTGCAATGTCCCTTTTCAAGTCTATGAATGCAACATTTGGCTGCTAGATCATGTAAAGCAAAGTTTGTGGTTTCAATTTAAAGAGTAGTATAAAGCCTCTTGTGGCTGTAGAAGAAGCTGAATCTGATGGTGGCTGAGTTGCATTGTGGGTAATGTAGGTACCAGGTTTTAAAAAGGAAGAAGAATGCGTGGAGTAAAAAAGATATCTCTGGTTCTGCTGTAACGATTTTCATCATTTGTTTTTAAAATGTCCAACAGTGTTACAGAAGTGCAATTCTTGACCGCTGCTTTTCAAAACCTGATGCCTACATTACCCACAATGCAACTCAGCAACAAAGTGACATCACCGGGGGCTATTTATTAGATTACAGGCAGCTTCCTCTGGAGCCACAAAAGGCTTTATACTGCTTCTTTCACTAATTTAGTGGGACTTCACAAGACCTGTAAACGCACATTAATGTGTAAATTAGGGGAAGTTGCCCTTTAAGAAATGTTTCTGCCTAACACTCTCAGAAAAAAAAGACTTCTTAATCCTAATGAAAGCATATTTTTTACCCTGTAATGGATCAAGTCAGCAGCATCTGCCTTGGGGTTGTAGCAGTCACCATAACCATTAATTGCCTTGAAAGCAAGATTCCCAACATTGTGATGGGTGTTGGGGCTGCACATTGAATAGTTAGTTAACCAATGCGCCTAATTGCAGTTAAAATGGCTTTTGTAGTTAAAAGAGCCTTACAACGCATACATTAAGTTGTTAATGCCACCATGAATATAGGAATTAAAGATGGCGAATAGAGAATTTCAGCCAGCCTCTGAGGCATTTCCTTTTTGGGGCACACTTTCTCTCACTCCAAAGGGGAAAAAAACATGACATTGACTAATGACGGACTATATAAGCAGGGTGAATGTCGGTGCATAGCTTTGGGTGTAGAGGTCACACACATTTTGCAGCGTGGATGAAGCAGCTCCGGACTAAAATATGTTTTGCTGTATTTTTAGTAGAGGTCGTGTTCCCTGGAGGCAGTGGGTGGGATCTGCCTGTGAAGTGGGTGGGTGTAGTTCCCACAGAGACGCAGGAAAAGAAAACCCACTTTACGAGCTTTACGCACGGGGCGGGCCTTTCATTCATCCAAGTTGGGGGTGTAGCTCACTCAGCCAAAGACAATCAAAGATGTTTGAGTTTCCATGCGCAGTGACCAGGGAGGTAAAGCGCACAGCATTATTACCCCTCCTCCTCCAGTTCCGATCACCCCGGCCTCCGCTCTGCACGGATTTTTAAATCACATTTGATCAGAAGAACCTTTTTTTCTGTCTGATAAAACTGGTCACGCGATGCGATTTGTGTCTGCCGGAGGAAAGACGAGAAAACTAGATAAGACCTGTTGGTGATGATGGATTACTCAAAGGCGCAAATGGTGAGTGTCGACGACAAACGCTTCCACTCGTGTTTGTTACTGTAACAAAGCAAATGAGGATTCATGTAGACCTTTACAGGAGCATTTACACTTCGTCGATTGAGTTTTCGTCTCAGCTATCGATTGAATCAACTTGTTTTCCCTTTTAATGACTAATTTAGTCCTTATTCGCTTTTATCTGCGCTCGGAAATAAAGTCCAATCATTCCGTTCAGTTTTCTTGTAAAACTGAAGAAATATGAAAGATGGTTCTTTCATGTTTAGTTAACTTTTAACAAGATCAGCACACAGACCATGTTGGTGAGAAGCATCTGCATCCTGTTACTAATTTATTCTTAACTGTATTAATGTATTTTCTGTTAATAATTGTCTCAAGCCATCAACCTTTGTTTCACTTTATACCACCAGTCTTGTGCTTTGAGGCCTGAAACGTTGTCTCACTTTAACTTGGATATTTCTCAGGAGCCAAAAACATTTTCTTTTAAACTTTAATTAAACAGTATGGCTTGTATTTAAACAGTTTAGTTTAAGTGTTATTTGCCTCCTTTGGGCTTTTTGCCCTTGTTGAATGTAGTTTCCATTATTTCTAACTTTTGGATAATTAACTGCAGTATATGAAAGAAAAAAACACCTCCTCAAATTAAACTTCCTCAATGAAGTCAGTGATTTACATTTTTGTCCATAGTCAAGCTTTTCTGAGGAGGGCAGTTCAGCCGGGTGTCCACAGTTCAGTCCTGCTGGGGTGAAGCTGGAGGCGGTGATGGAGCATCTGCAGAGACAACAAGGAGCCAAACTGGAGATGAACCTGCAGGAGAAACATCTACTTCAAGCCCAGTTCCTGTTCGCTCAACATGCTGCTGCAGCAGCTGCAGCCAGAGCTCCCGGCTCCAGATTAGACTCTGCATTATTTGGCAAAGCAGATGGGCCGACTTATCAAGCAGCTCAACAAGCTTTGAACAGCCATCTCAGCAGACTAGATCCAGATGAGGAAGATTCAGATGAGGAGGAGCAGGAAATGGTGGAGCCTGAAGAGAATGATGAGGTGGAGGACGACGAGGATGAGGAGGAGGAGGATGCGCCTCATCAGCAGGCGAAGAAGCCTCGAATCCCCTTCCCCTTCCCTCCTTATTCCACACCTCAGTCGTCTGCTGTGAAGCATATGTCTGAATCTCCAACTTCAGCCATAAAACAGGAGCAAGAGGAGAAAGAGCTGCTGTCTCCTGCAGGCCAGCAAGCCTTCACATCACCCAATGGCTTCGCTGACTGGGGCTGTGATGAGCCATTTAAACAGGTAAGTTATCTTTGATTTGACTGGCCAAATCCTGCAATGTTGTTTTTCTTTGTTGTGTTGTTTACCATCTTTTTAAAGTGGATCTTTTGAAACATTTTCTCCCACAAACAGCCACATCATTTTTACTCTATTCTGAAGTAGCTTGCGCCTCAGTTCATCTTAATTGAAAGGGAATGAACATCTGTAAGTTTTCTTCCTAGCTTGTGTGTGTTCCAGCTTGTGTTAATCGTTGACTTCTTCCTGCTGAGAGTCAGGCTCGTGTCCTTTTTGGCAAGATCCCCAAACTTGATAGTGTTTTAATTACTGGCCAGGGCAAAGATTCTGCCGTACTTCACCTCATGTCTGGCACTTTGTGAGAACACATTCTGGCCACCAACTGAGCTAATTGGTCTTGGCCGAGGTCCAATCCTAACTGTTTAAATCGGGCGGTTAAGGCCTGACGGAGATGGAGTTAAAATGAGACCAGAGGATTAATGAAATAGCCTCAAGTATGTATTTATGTACATGGCTGGCTTTAATGGTTAACTGTAAGGAAGTGCTGGGTAAGAGGGTGGACTTTTCTCTCATTGTATCAGCGAGATCTCCTTTAAATAATAAAAAAAAAAAACTATGAAACATGATTATCCAAAGCCAGTATTTACATATTTTTCAACAGATATGTTTGACTACTCAGAGTAAACAGAGGTTGCCCTCATGGATTTTTTTCCTTCTCCAACCTGATTGGTTCTTCTGTGTGTATGTTTCCCTTGAAAAGGCCCCACTTCAATACAATACATTATGATTAATGAGGCCTGTAGGCAGAGGGACAGCTGGGTTAGAGTGTTTCAGCATACCAGGAAGCAACTACCCAGAAAGTTTACTTACAGTAGTTTCAGTGGAGCAGAATGGCTTTTGCTATATGTTATCAGAGCTTTTACAACCCTTTTGTTCATTATGTAGGGTTTTTCTCGTGCTTTTCTCCTCCCTCTGTTGCTTGTGTTCTCGTAAAGTTAGCCTGCGTATGATTTTTCAAAAAGTTATGTGATCATTAGCCCCTTTTAAAACCTCAACAGGCTCAGAAAACTCGCTGCTGACGTAGTTGTAGCTCGGTGGATAGCTTTGCATAATTTAGCTGTCGCTTGGCAACGCTAAATGGCAGCTTAATTCATCTGCAAGCAATCAATACATTATATAGCTACTGCGGTGAGAACGCATTTCCTTTTCTCAGACAGGCACACAACAGGAGCAGCCATGAAGATCATTTCTAGTGTTTTAAAACGCAATAATCAGTTGTGTGAGGCTGTTGTTAAGACAACTTAACAGCGTGTGTGTGAAATGCTATGGATTCTGTTTTCCTTTGCTTAACACACAAATTAGATCAAATGCATGTGAGAGATGCTGTGACCCATTTGTGTCAAAATCTGTGATCATCTTTGTATGTTGTCAGTTTTACTTACCAGCTTACAAGTAGGAGGAATTGCTTGTGATATTTAATTCCATCCTGTTTAATTATATGTTAAGTTAAGCTAAACGGCAGTTATAGGTTTTTTATCGCTGCCTGCTGATTTGTAAAGAACATTATTGAGCTTAGCAAGCTCGAGCAAAATGTTATGCAGCCTATAACCAGACACGAAGTGAAAGATGCTCTCTACTTTGCCTAAAATATAGATACGTTGCTGTTTTATTAGCAATGAGTGATTTTTCAAAACAGGACTCTTTTCCTGTAGTTCACAATGTGTCTTATGTGAGATGTATGAACATAGGTTTGCATTATTACGAATAGTTCAGCATGTTGAGGTATTTTACAAGTTAGTTTGCATTCCTCTTCAATACTTCTTTAGCTTTTCCTTCAATCAAATTTCTTTGAAATTGTGAACAATGCTGTACAAGCCTCACCAGGCTGGACAGTCATTGTTCAGTCCTGGCATGCCGTCTCACTGTACACTCTTAAATACAGCATGGGCGGGGGGAAAACAGCTCCTGTTCGCTCTCAGTTTCAGCTAACCAGCACAGCAAGGGGGCAGATAAATGATCTTGACTTATTCGGGTGACTAAAGGCCTAATCATTTGATTTGGATTAAAAATTTGGTCCCCCCTGTGGTTACATTGACTTTGGAGAGGGTTAAGTTTTCACTGTGGCTCTGGTGGAGCAGCTGAATGGTTCTAATGAAGCTCATTATAAGAGTCCTGGTTAGCGTTGATGTTTGATTATCTTAATGGGATATTTCAAATGAAGTGTAATTTATTTATCTGTATCTTGCACTGTTCAACAGACATACTTTTACAGAACTACTTCAAGTATAGTAATAGGCAATAGCCTCATAATTTGCTATTTACATACATAAAATCATTTAAAAGGCTAATAAAAAGTAGCCAACAAAAGAAACCTGTTACTGACCTACATACTGAATACTATCAGCATTCTCCCAGGGCTGGATGTGTGAAAACTCTGTGAGCAATTAACTGAAAGCTCTTTGTTAATAGATCCACAGTAGGTCTCACTTGCTCATCAATAAGGGGGGAAGGGTTTTATTTCCACTGGATGGTGAAAAGACTGGGATGTTTATCTACCTTCACATCAATAAGCTCTCTGGTGGGGGAGTGAGTTAGAAGTCCTTTACTTAGAAATTCTCAGCTGTGAAGCCACTGGATGTGCCAACAGCTCAGAGTTTTATGTGTGAAGTGGATACATACAGTTGCAGCGTTACTGTTTAACCAGTTTAACTACTAAAAACAGAGCAAAAAAAAATGTTCAGGGAAAGGTTAATGTAAACACTTGCCTGTTACAAAACCAGGGATACTCGTACCACAATGGATAACTTACTTCTGCAATTAAGGGTATGTTTGTGTGTGTGTGTGTGTACATATATATATATATATATATATATATATATATATATAGTAATGGAAACATGTTTAAAATGTCCAGCTTTTGCCACTACACATGCAAACTTTACCTAACTAACCTAAACATTTAGAGTTTAATGGCATAGAGAGACAATGTCCACTTTTATGCCGTTATTAGGGTTAAGGTCCAGTTTAAAGTCAGCTCTGGTAGGGCTGTCAGGGTACCTCTAACAGTGTTGGGGAACCTACACTGCCTTACAATACCATGCAGCTGTTTGTGTGTCAGCATGCTGTTTTTACTGTAAACATGAGGAGAGTTACAGTTGGACTTAAAGCCAACAGGTTATTGGTCACATCATGTTACCATGCCAGACATTTATTGAATGGGATAATGTGTTTAAAGTCTAAAATGAAACACTTAAATGCAACTATCAAGTAGAATTGTTATGAGGTAAGGCATGGAAAACCAAGAACAATCCGTTAGTTTGATCAACTACCAGCATGGTAGTTGAAGCATTCGATCCTATCAAATACAAAAACATGTTGATGCCAAAAATAGAAATGTTTGTTTTAATGTAAAACATGTTCACATAAAACAAGTATGCCCTGAATGGAATGTGAACAATGCCCCTCATGAGCCTCAGAAGGCAAACCAATAATAGATAACCAAGAAAAACAGTGTTACATTTCATTAGCTGCAACTAAATCAACAATGATCCTGGAATGAATTAATTGTTTGGTGAAGTTTTTTTAATAGAGATAGAAGGGATAATAGAAAAGAAACATCATCCACTTCAAGTAATTGTAATGACAACCACTCTTAAGACAAGCATCATCATGCATCGCTCTGTGCGCGTTAGCAGGACAATAACCTCTCAGCAGGCTTTTCCACACAGTTGCACACACACTGCCCTCAACTCACATTTTTAACCTTTAACTGTCATGGTAAGGGGAGGGGTGATGGAGGAATAACATGTCATATTAAACTACCAGATGAGCATGGGGCCTTTCATTAATCCCCCTTTTACTGTGGCGAGCTTTAAACAGGGACTCCCTTTGAAAAATATGCATTAATATACACACAGCACAGCAGCACATGCAGCCAGATGCGTACAGTGGCCAGCTGTCTGAATAAAGCAGGTTCGGACATGGGAGGTGGGAGCACATTACATCCTAGTGGTTGTTTAATTTTAATGATCTGTGTCTATATACTGTACGGTTGGTCGTCAGTTTATAAAGTAACACCTTCTATTACACCGTACCATATGTAAATCAATTTTTAGTCTTGAATAACCAACTGGAAATTAACTTCTACACTAAAGAGGGAAATCTGGAGGACTGATGTTTTTCTGTTTTGGGTGTATTTACAGAGAGGAAGTGCCATCTGGGCTGAGGAGAATGATGGAGGGAAAGTAAGAGGCGAACCATCCAGGGACTTTGCCAAGGTCAGTAGATAGTCGATAGATGTATATTAATAAGAAAATGCCCAAAACAATCAGAGTAACAGTTGATTTGCTTGTTGCTAATGGTTATTTTTCCCTCTTTTGAACAGCTTTATGAGCTGGATAATGATCCACAACGGAAGGAGTTTCTTGATGATCTCTTTGTCTTTATGCAGAAACGAGGTAAGGTTTCATTAATCTTTTTGTTTTTGTGGGGAGCTATGGGAGCTCTTATAAATGCACCGCTCTTATTTTGTCAACTGCAGTCTTTGTGGAGCATCAAATAAAGATAGTAGTGCTGCTCTCAAGGCACTGGTGATGCAATAACAGAAATTCAAAATGCTCATTAAAAACAAATGGCATTTTAACTGCAAGTCAATTCCACAACAGACTTAAACTAGTGTTAAACCCACAGTCATCGGCTGAGCTGCCCTTTTTTTTATTTTGTGTGGAATAAAAATTATTTTAAACATCTACCCCTGAAGTTCAACAAAACAATCAGAGAATATAGTCTAAATACAGTTAATTGTTGCCAAAATGTGTTCAATGTACGAATATTAGAAAAACAAATGCAAAAAATAACAGTATATCAGGTAATGAATGAAAATAGTTTGTCAATTCTTATTTTAAAGCAGGGGACACAGGTTGTATTATCAAGCATGGTATTAAAGTAGAAGATCTACTAAAGCTGCCTTTCCACAGAAGTGCTTTCGGTATAGTTCCCTTTGAACCCTACTTAACTCATGCTAACTACCTAAATGGCAGATCTGCTACTACTCCACTACTCCGGCCAGCAACAACGCCACTTACAATTAAGTTAATACTGTCCAGAGTATAAAACACAAAGCAGATCTGGCGTTTAGGTACAGGGTTATTTAGAGTTCAGAGGGTACTATACCGAAAAGTACTTACGTGGAAATACATTTATTTATAAGTGTTTGGGTTCTGATAATTAAATTCATGGTAATGTGTGCACTTAAAATGTCATTTCATTTCTTAATTGGCTATTAACAGCACATTTTAAACATAAACAAGAATCCGCAATAGAAATGTATATGTACAGTATACCTTTGACTCTACCCTCAATCCTCTGTCTAGTACGTAAAGTACTGTATGTTGCAGACAAATCCGAGTCAAACACAAATAGAAGCAGTGGGACACTGTCCGCAATCTTCACTCTATAAGTACAAAGGTCACACTCATGGCGCGTGCATGTGTGTGTGTGTGTGTCTGTGTTTGTCTTAAGTACAAAATAATCTTATTCCTAAGACTGCTTTTTAGCCTACTTCATTAATTAGCTTTACTCCAAATCGGGATTCGAAGGGTTAGCTGTCAACCCGGTGATTGGCAGGCACTGCTGTCTCTGAAATTACCCCTCCCCCTGCGCTCCAATCAATGCAGCAACAGAGCTGCTGTTGTGGAAGTGTCCCCACCCCCATCCATCTGAAATAAGCTTCATTAGAGAGGTCTATCCACACAGATAATGCATGCTAAGCCAAATTACCGAACATTAACCTCCAGCCCTCAAGTAGTTAAGTCAGACTTTATGTTCTCTTCCTTCTCTGCCTTTACCTGTCCTTCACAGTGTTTTTATCTTGTTCTCTGTCATCTTTCCAGGAGTATAACTAAACAAAAAATAAATGCATTTAATTTAATTTATCCTCTTATTCATTCAGGGACTCCTGTGAACCGCATTCCCATCATGGCCAAGCAGGTGCTGGACCTGTACAGGCTCTATAAGCTTGTGACAGAGAAGGGAGGTCTGGTCGAGGTTATAAACAAGAAGATTTGGAGGGAGATCACCAAAGGTCTCAACCTTCCAACGTCCATCACCAGTGCAGCTTTCACCCTCCGCACACAGTAGGTAGCGCTATCATTTGTGACAGAAAACCTCGAAAAACATGTTCTGTTGACAGAAAATTGGAGAAACAAAATATGCATTAGTATGAAGAAGTAGCATAGCTGATCATTTTAAGGGGTATGGTGATTTAATAGCTTGTCCAAGTCTCTGTAAATGGGTTGATTATATAATGTTGTGGAATTATTGCTATTAATACTTTATATTGTGTCTAACATTTTCAACCAATGTATAGTTATAACAATAATTTGAATAATAATGACAAATAAATGAATTATGAAATACTATTTTCCCTTTATGGAAAAAATAATTGTATTACAGTTTCACGTTAATAAATATCATTCTATTTCAACATTATTGGCGAGATATTGATTAAATTTGGAGAAACTATAACATAATCTTGTAGTTATTACATTATCATTTGCTATTAAAGGGCAACTCCACCAATTTTTCACATTAAAGTTTGTTTACAGGTCTTGGGGAGTACTGCTGCATGTGAAAAAAGTAGTATAAAGCCTTCTGTGGCTCCAGAGGAAGCTGCGTGTAATCTGATAAAATGCTTCCAGTGTTGCATTGTGGGTAATGTAGGTGCCATGTTTTAAAAAGCAGTCCACTGGTGTAACATGACACTCGTACAACGCTGTTGGACTAGTTTCAAAACTAACGATGAACCTCAATACAGCAGAACCGGAGATTCACCTTTTTTATTCCGCTGATTCTTCTTTCTTTTCAGAGTCTGGTACTTATTCACTTGAGGCAATTTATCACGAAAGGCTTTATACTACGTTTTCACACATGCAGTAGACCTGTAAACACACTTTAATGAGTAAATCTGGTGGAGCTACCCTTTAAGTTTGCAAAAAAGATTTTTACATCTTAAAGGCAGCTATGTGATCTACTGAATGATGAGAAATGACCAAATAACAATACATAACAATGGTAACCCATTTGACCCATTGCATCAACTGTTTTATCTGTTACATCCTGATTGTCTTTATTTTAAAATAATTCACATTTGCACCAGAAAATGTGACTCCTATAAAATGTTTCCTTGCAGGTATATGAAGTATTTGTACCCATTTGAGTGTGAGAAAAAGGGCCTGAGCTCTCCAGGTGAGCTGCAGGCTGCCATCGACAGTAATCGCAGAGAAGGCAGACGTCCGAGCTACACCAACAGCCTGTACCGCTACTCTCCCTCCCCGAGCTCTGCTCCACATGCCCTCCTCTCTTCATCTACGATGCAAACCATTCCGACCGGACACAATGGCCTGAATATATCCGCTAGTCCAAATCTAAAGAGGAAGACAGGTACGATATGACGTGTGTGCTGTTTTACATTTATACTTCCTGGTTTGATATATGAGCAATATGATCCAGCATGGATTCCATATTGTTTTATTCCAATCCATAAGGGGACTCCTACTTGCTTTTCGATCAGGTTTCAATGACTGTAACAATTTTAATATTAAACTACTTTCCTCATCATATTACACCAGAAATAGATTGTAACCTCCATGAACTCTGGCTGCCGTGTGGTGAACCCGGGAGGATTTAAGATACTTGTGTCCTCTAGAGGCTTAAATCTTCCCTCACATTAGTTTTTTCATTAGACTATTAGTCCAGGTGACACTGAGAGGATCATTTTTAGGCACACAATGAACTTTCTCATTTAAAGGGAAATAACTGTTGCCCTTTCCCTTTCTTAGTTCTGATTTCATGAAACATTTCTTATCACTTTGTTTGTTTTCCAATCAGATGAGATGTCAACCCCTGTAATACCAAGCCAGCTGCCCATGGCTCTGGCACTGGGGCAGCAGCAGCAGCAGCAGCTGGCACAAGCTGCCACATTGGAGCATCTGAGAGAGAGGCTGGAGCGAGGAGCAGGAGGAGCTGCCGCCGACGGTCCAGAGAAAAAAATGATGCAGCTGGCGGAGGAGCAGCAGCGCCTCATGCAGCAGGCCCTCCAACAAAACCTCCTGGCCATCGCCTCTCACTTCAACCCCATGAATCACAAACTTAACAATGGACATGGTGAGTTGCATGTGCTGTTATGAAACGGGTCTTATCATTTCTTTATCTTAGGTAAGTCCATTAGTATGAGTATTTTCTTTTTCTCCCACAGAAAGCAAACAGGACATGTCTCTGAAAATCTCCACTAATGGAGCAGCGAGTATCAGTGTGTCTGTGGAGGTCAATGGCACCGTTTACTCAGGTGAGTAATTTCAAAGGAAGAAAACTTGGCTTTCTTTGTTTTTCTTTGGAATTCCTGAATAAGAAAAGAAGAAATCACATCCATATGTTGGACTAAACTTTTATGGACTTTAAAAATATTGTTTACACAGTCATAAAGGAATAGTTAAACATTTTCATGAAATGTTGAACTTTCAATGTTCTTTTGAGTGAAATTAGATTAAAATGGATATCAGTCTCATTTCTGTGTGTTAATTATAATAAATGATTTATTAAAATCCATAGTCCATAATCTGTAAAACCAGCTATTAAAATGTTGCTGGGAGAAGGAACTTTCTTTCGCAACTTTTTATACCTCGGATTTGTGCAGATTAAACAAACAAAGGAAACAGGATGAGAAAGTACATCATTATCTGTATATGATTGATATGGGTTGATCAGAAGTTTCTATATTCATTATTAAACTATTTGCAAAACAGCATCAGAATTGAGCCTCAGATCTATGTTTTTAAAAACTTGAAAGAATAAGATACACAGTGAGAATTTTCTTTCATCATAAGTACAGATATTGAAACATTTTAATTGGATGGTAATCTATAAAAGGTAAATTATCTGTACTGGATAATTGTTTCAGCCAACTATTCGCTCACTTGTTAAGTGATCTTTTGAGGTGGTGGAAGGTGAATTTGTTTCCCTCAGACTGAGTCAGGCAGCTCTTTCCCTCCGCTTACAGTCTGAATGCTAAGCTAAGATAGCCTTTTGGCTCTACAGTTTATATGTAGTGTATAGACACAGTAGTGGTATATATTATATATATATATATTCTTATATAATCCCAGCAAGAAAGCAATTAGGGATCTTTTCCCAAAATATCAAACTATTCCTTTAAAAACTACTGTAATTTACTGTCCTTTATACCTGTTATTGTTTATTTTTTACGTACAGTAAGTTGATCTTGAAATTTGTCATTTCTGCAAGTATGACAAACTATACATGCTTTTGAATCTCCAATGATTTTAATAGTAATCTTCTCTCTGATCTCTGCATTACAGGAATGCTGTTTGCCCAGAAGTCAGCTTCTCCTGTGGTGTCACAGACTGTAACTATGGCAGGAACAAGTGGTTTCAGTGCCCTCTCCTCCTCACACAGTCCCTCCTCTTCATCTTCCACCTCCTCAAAGGGACCCAATTAAGGGCTCCCTGGCTTTTAAACCTGTTCTGGGAAAAAAGGTTACTCAATATACCTCGCTTGTCAGACAAGAACTTCCAGGGAAAATCAGCTGCAACATATGAAGCAATTCCAGTTTTTTCTAGCATTGTTTTTCCGGTACGTTGAGTGTGCTTTAAATGGCTTCCAAAACAACTCTAATGTAGATTCAGATCACAGTTTACCTTAGTGCCTGAAGCAAAGTAAATGTAGTTGGACTCATGTCGAAAGGGCTTTACAAGGTTTGTTCAGAAGTGTCTTTAGAGCAGAAAAGTGCACAATGAGAACTGATGCAAAGTCTCTTTATGTGCCGCTAATTACCCAACAGTTCTGTAGCTGCCTTTTTCCGGAGTAGAACAACGTGCTGCTGATGAAGACCAAAAAAGCCTTAGCTTACTGTCATAGCTCCAATTTTGTTGAAGCTTATAGTTAATACTTTTCACAGCAGACCACTGGTTTCCACAGAAATGTTGCGTCCTAAAAAAAAAATCAAGTGGAATTTAAAAGAAATTGGTTGCAGTTTGGTTTAATTTTTTTTATGTTTTTCATTGTGTGTTATTCTACTTTTTTATTTTTTATTTAATCGTTTGGTTCCGCCTCAAAATCACGTAACATTTATTTCATGTCAGCTGTGAATCAAAGGCAAGATATGAGAGACGAGGTTTGTGTAGGATGGAAGTGATACAAATTTACCTCAATAGACTTCCCTCGTTGGTAAGTTTCTCTGGAATTTCTTCTGGACTCAGGAATGTCCTCTGGACTCATGGCATTTATACTGTATCTCATAATATATTGCTGTGTCGTATTTGTATAAATACAGAGAATGTATCATTAATGACCTCAAGCTTTTGACAAGTGAACACTGAAACAGTGCTACCTCACTCTTCTAGAGAAATATGCAATACTTAATGCAGCATGTGTTGATTTACCCATCTGCTGAAATCTCCTGTATGTGGACAATCAAGTAGACGTATCATTGCAAACAAATGTCACTGTGAACTTGACAACTGTAAAGAAAATTAAGGTTGATGTTTAGCTCTAAGGTTTTGGTCTTTGATTAATGTATTTCATGGACATGTGGCCATGAGGAATAAAACAATCTTGGCTGCTGTAAAAAGACTTCGTTCCTTTTTTATTTCTATGCTATTTTGTGAACTTGTGTCCTTCAATTTTCCTATAACGTTCCTCAAAATGTGAGCTATTCTATCATTTCACGTTAAATGCAAACAATTGTGTTCATTTTCTTTTTATACGATGTGTGACAAAATGATTTCAACGCAAAACATTTTTGAGCTTTCAACTGTATCTGTCTTCATCAGTGACTGAGTTGAAATTATTTGTCACAAGTTCTGATCCTGATGTTGACTAGAATGGCAGCAAGTAGAGTGCATACCTCCGCCAAGGCCCAACAGTCCCTTGTAATTAAATCAAGCCAAATCCAGCATCAAAATTGATAGCAAAAAAAAAAAATGTCAAAAAATGCCCTACATGTATGTCGCAATGTCAAAGAAAGGGAGAAAGCACTAATGGGGTCTATTGCGGGCCGAGACTCGACCTCCATCCAAGTTTTATAGAAATCTGCTTGGTAGTTTTTGTGTAATCCTGTCGCGAACCAACCAACCAAAGGACACTACCTTATATTTATACTGCACAACAGTTTTTCAAAGTTACTTGTCTCTGTACAGGTACATGTAAAGTACATGCACAACATCAGTTTATAAATATAATGACAATTTGATACATTACACTACTTTCACATCCTTATGTCAGTGATAACAATCTAATAATATGTTGTACTGTAACACTCACATGGGCCATTTTTCTGCATGATAAGTACTTTTACTTGTGATATTTGATGTACATTTGGTTAATAATACCTGCACACTTTTAGTTAAGTGATATTTGCTTATAAAGGAGTATTTTTATGTTGAAGTTCTTACTCAAGTAAAGGATCTGAATACCTCCTGGCCAGATGGGGGTAGTATTTCCTCCTCTATACAAGACACACACCATTTAAAGTTCATCGGTATTAGGATCCATAAACACATCAGTTTTTCCACTTGATCATCACTCTGAAAAATCTGCTTTTACAATCTTTGATCAGGAACCTGAAGCAGTGAATAATGAAGATGTTTTTCAACAATGCTTGTTCTGTTTTGTTTTTTTTTGTCAATTACGTTTTGTTCTCATCTGCTTCATCAATGACAACCAATTTTTTGCACATTGGTTATTTATCTTTATGTCAAGGTGAAGTCTACACTTTGTGTTTATAGAAGAGGAAGTACAGAAAGAGTGTGTGTAGAGAGGTAATTCCTGAACTCTGCAGCAGAACTATGACAGAGGTTACACTAATGGAGATGATAGCTCATGGGTCAGAGGATGAGGTCGGGGGATGGGTTGCAGGATTTACTGCCTGGTTATTCTATAGTGACACTGCTGTACTGGCATCTGGAGCACTGTAAAAGAAAGATGCTACAAGCACAACTGAGAGGCATTATGAGATGGATATCTCCGCCCACAGCCCCCGCCCGCCAGGGAGGAATAATACCAGTCAAGCCTGTCTGCGGATGAGGAGATCACTGCCCTTGGACGAAGACTGGAATATAATGCATGTTACATGTCAGGACAGCAGGATGATTTTAAAACTTTGAACAATAACTTCTGGAAGGAGGTCGCCCCTTTATTAGAAATTCTTTCTGGAGATATCATGTAATGTGAAGGTTTTGTTGCTCAAGCCTGAAACTTGTGATTCTAAACACCCCAGATGCTTTAATGGGATACAGATGTTTTTTTGTGCCTCTGTGACTTTGACACTCCAACACAATGGCTTTGATTGATCCTCTGGAGCAGAGTTACGTGGGGCGACATCTCCAGGACTGAAAGCCAGCATGTGTAAATGATCCTCTTTACCTGGACCTCTGGGCTTCTACTTGTGAATGTTTTGAAATAGTCTCTGACAAACCTTCAGCACACTCTCGGCACCATGCCTTACCAGGATGAGGAGTACCCAGGTCAGCCTCTGTGGCAGTCTGTGCTGCTGTTCTGCTGTAAAGGGATGATTGAAGGCATCATGGTCATACTCTTCTTCTGGCTTCTGGTGCAGGTGCTTTTCACCAAACAACTAGAAGGTATGGTTTTACAGGATGGGTTCACATTTATTCAAGTCTAAAGCAATACTCACACACTCATATTTGCACTTAAAGAGTTACAGGTTGCTTTAATCATTCATCTAAGTCGAGTCAAGTGGGCAAAGTTACTGTGTTTTTTAATCGAATATTCCCTCTTTGTGTTACTATCTGTCCTCTATAGCTCAACAAGGAAGCTCCCAAGAAAAAGGAGGGGATGCTGCAATAAAAGGCTGTAACTTTAGAAGATAATCTCTCATTGTGGCTAAATCAGGCTGATGAAGCCTTATTTTAAAATGCATTTTTTCACACATCTAGGACTGTAGATTTTGTCGACCATCTTTCCAGTGGAATCACATCTGGAAGGGAAAGGATTATCACTTGAAAAAATGTGAACCAGCCCTTTAACAGTACTCTAATATTAAGCACAGGTGTCTGTATAGTGCATGTTGTGTAATCCAGGGGGTTGCATGAGGGTAAATAACAACTGGACTGCTCCAATCTGACAGATGTTATAATTCTGTCTTCTGTCTTCTGTCTTCTGTCTACAGTTCACCTCCAAGTTCTTCTTTTGGTTGGACTGATCGTCTTTTGTCTGTGTTTGGTCCTTGGATGTTTTATCTGCTGGAGGAACAGTCAGATTTGTCCCCTGAAAGACAAAGATCCTGTGACTTCAGCACCAGCTCCCGCTGAACCTGTGACCTTTGCCCAGGCTCCACCTCCCTCAGCAGCGACAACATTGTCCAGGCAGAATTACGTGGAGCTGGATGGAGATATACACGATTACCCCTCCACTTTCACCAGCCCTGCCCCTTCGGAGGGTGAATTCACCTCTCTGCCATCCTCTACTCGATCTACAGCTGCCTCTGAGCGGAAGGAGCAGCAAAAATCTTATTTTTCCCTGCGCCGCCTCAGCACACCACCACTAACATCACCCCTTTATAAACCTATAGAGCCCACTCGTGTTTCCCTGCCAGCATTTCCCAAACTGGGACTTTTATCTAAAACATGTAAGGCTCTGCAGAGGCGCCGCACGGTCACTGGGGGTAGTATATCTTACAATGAACACAGCAGGCTCACCAGCCCCAGTGCTGCATGTCCTTTTATGCCTGAAGAACCAATCCCACTGGCCCCACTGAGCTATGGCTCCAGTGCCAGCTGCCAACAGCCAATATCACCAAAACCATGCCTCCATTTCACTATGGCCTTCTCTCAAGAGCAGCAAACCCTGGCAGTCACTGTCCTCAGCCTCACTGGGACGCCCTACAGACTGGAGGACGTGTCTGTGCTGGGCAGCCTGCCGCCTCTGTACCCCTGTCCCATACAAGCCATAGCCCAGAGCAGCCTCAGCCCTGAGACCCACAGCCTGGTGTTGCTTTTGAAGGTGATCTCTGTGAAGGAGCTCCAAAGGTGTGCACTGAGAATAGCCGTGCACACTCAGGAAACTCCCGGTCCACGAGGCACCGCAGTGGGTGAACTGGAGGTCGAATGCAGAGGACGAGACTGGAGAGCAGAGAATCCATTTCACTTCACGAAAGAGCTTTACCCACACAAGTGGAAGCTGAAAAAGGTAGTTGTGCATTGAATTTATATCTGTTATGTCTGGTTTTGACACAGAGGAATGGCCATATGAACCTGTGAAGAGGCCACATAGCAAAAATCTGTTGCTAGGCCATGTTTGACTCACTTTTAGTGTATTTTTAAGACCACAGACTGCAGTTTCCAAGGTCAAGAATGAACATTCAAGCTCTATATTAAATTATAATACAGTGACATGCAGTGAATCTGAGGGTTTGGGGGCAGATAGCCTCATGTTGTGCCCAGTTGGTCTTCCAGCCTTGCAGGGAGGATAAAATATCTGCTGAAACAGAAACAAAAGCGGTATTAAGTATTTTGTTTCATATTGTTTTGTTTGATTTTTGTTTGGCTGCGTTGCATATGGACTTGTAATCTCTGTGGTTCGTACAGTTTTCTTCATTTTTGTTTGCTACAAAGCATAAACCTCATGCTGCCTTTCCTGATTGAGGTTTCTCTCTCTGCTCTGTGAACTTTTGCCCTTTGACTGCAGGGTCTGATCTCACAGGACGCAGCGATGTGTAAGGGGCTTAGCTGTCCTCCACAGATCTTCATTCTGCTTCAGTATCAGACTCTAGCACACCGCATCAAGGCCACAGTCCTCAGAGCAGATAACCTAGACAACCTCGTCCACACGATGTCAGCAACAGGTAAAACCAGCATTTAATGTCACTTGAATTTGATTCAGAGATCCCATAAGGACATCATGCATAGGGCATTATGTAAACACGCATGGGCAGAACTAACTTTCGCCTTACAGGGGCAGAGGTAAAGTAATTCCCTATGTTTGCTTTTAATGTTGAGGGGATTAAATGATGTCTTACAGGGTCTGAATGTAGCAGGAGATCATCCTTTTTTTAATGACATTGTGGTTTTAATCCCTCACTATTCACAATCCTCAGGAAAATGTTCCAATCTCCTCTGGATCTCTGATCTGACAGATCTAATCTTTGTTTGCATTATCCTGTCTGGGCCTTATTTTTATTGCACACAAGCAGATCTCATGCTCAGAGCCATTAGGTTTTATGATATCTGTTCCATGTACAGTATGTCTCATAAATCTGATGGGGATAATCTGTTTTTGTTCCATATCAGATTCTGAATGTATTTGCTCGTGAATATTTATACAGCAGAGACCAGACAGGGCAACATAAGTAGAAAATACAGGGAAAATATATTTATTTTATATACTTATACTGTATTTACAGGAAACATTATTCGTTCTCATTTTCTTTTTTAATTCATTTTTGTCCAGTTTTCAACAGTGTGCTTAAATGTTCTTGGTCAAATGTGATTTTTCAACAGTTCACACTTATCACAGGTTTTGATAAGTGTGTTATAGATCGAAATAATGAATACAGAGACTGTGGTGGCTTAGAGCATGTACTTGTCTGCAACTGCAGGATTGGCAACTACTAACACAGCAAGAACAGCGAGATTTAAAGGAGACATATTATGCTCATTTTAAGGCTCATCATTTTATTTACCTCTAGAATAGGTTTACATGCTTTAATACTCAAAAAACACATCAGTTTTCTCATTCTGTCCAGTGCTGCGGCTCTGTATTCCCCCTCTGTCTGAAATGCTTTGTTTTAGCTCCTGTCTCTTGAAAGCACCCCTTCTGACTACCCAGTCTGCTCTGATTGGTCGGCTCACACATGCCTGAGCCAGCACTGCTAACAATAGAGAAGCTGTGTTGAATTAATTCTTACGTACCAAACTAGCCCCTAGGCATAAATTATGCAAATGTGTGACATGGTGATGTAGTGTGATGTCAGGAAGTCATGGACATAGAGGCGGGACTACTGACGAGGCATTTCAGGAGCAGTGTTTTTTGTGGGAGAGGGGAGCTTCTGCTGGTGCCGACTTTGACCTTTTTAATTTTCAAGATCTTTCACATGCAAGAGGATATAAAACATCGGAGGAAAGAAAAAACAAAAAAGCATAATATGTCTCCTTTAACACAGAAAACACACAAAAAACATATTTTTGACTTTGTGGTACGTCACTTCAAGCCAGGACTACATTAGACGTGGTGCCTGTCTTATGATTACACAGTATTGTGTTGTCCTGCCAGTTACGGTTTTTAATTTTATTCATTTGTTCATTCTACAATTGATTTTTTTTCACGCTTCACAGTAAACGTTTGTGTACCTGTGTACAGAATACCAGGTGGTGATCAATTTGCATCATGAGGGAGCTGTGATCAGCAGCAGACAAACTAAAGGAGGGTCCTGCACTGTGTGGAACGCCTCTTTTTTGTTTGACCTGCCTGCAGGAGACATCAGTAAACTGCCACTAATGCTCGAGTTCATCATCATGCAGGTAAATGATCGTTTTGTGAGCCCACAGTCACAGAGGAAAACACATTTATTTCTATTGTGACAACTCTTTGAATTGTATTTCCCTGCTTCTCTCTTATGTGACAGAATCAGGTCTTCTCAGAAGGTAAAGTTCTTGGTCGAGTCCGAATCGGTGCAGATGCTGCAGATGCAGGACGCGCTCACTGGAGGGACATGTGCAGCCTGCAGGTGGAGCAGGCACGCTGGCATACTATACAATCTGCTTCAGTGGACCTGACACACTGTATGAACTCATCCAAAATAAGCCTTTACCACGAGAGTGCACACAGCTAATGTTTCACTTTGTGTTACTAACACTTCAGTTCTAATGGATGAACTGATATATGCGCACACAGCAATAAAAATGCCTTATTTTGATGTATCATTAACCTATGAGACAGTGCTGTAGATGTGCACAACCTCTTTGGAACAAGAGTTTGTTGGAGTAGAACAAGGTATTTGTGAAACATTACCGAGAACAAACCTTCTATTTAACTTCTCAGTGATCTCTTGTAACCATCCAACATCTCTCTCAGTAAACAAACGGAAATGTGACAGTGAGGAACTCAGCAACATGGTATTAATCTATAAATAAACAAGTATTAACTCCTTCAGTCATTCATTTGATGTATGTCATTTCACAGTCCTTTTGAGATAAGTTTGACATGTCTTTTTGGTTGTAGGATCTGAATGTAAATATGATGTGAGGAGTCATATCATGTTATATAAATAAAACACACTTTTGCCTGAGGTACCGTGGTGACTTTTAATATAACTATTCTCTGGGGTAAAAATGTTCATGTTGTTGCTCTTGTCTTTGCTGATCACCATTCAGTGATTTTCTGCTAGACTGACATTCAAAAACATCTCAATCCTCAGCCCAATCACCAGAATAAATATTGGCATTGTGATATCTCTGCAAACCACAGATGTTTTTATACCTTTCAATTTTCTATTTTATGTCGTGACAACACTTTGCTTAATGTCTGGTTAGGTTTAATCACAACAACAACCTGGTTGATCAGATCAGTGGTCTCTCAATTGGCAGCTCTCTGACAGTAATAAAATAATAAAAACATGACATGACACATTATATGATAATTATTATAGAAAAGTTGATATGGTAGGTATGGAGCGTACACATTTAACGTATCTGTGTATCACCTTAGCAAAATATTGTCTTTAAATTCTTGCAGTGAGTTCATTCTTACATTGCATTTGAGTAAAAAAAGAAACATACAGCGTAAGCTATAAGGCACAAAGTTGGCTGTTGCAGCAAACTGGGAAGACTCGTCTATGTAGACCGGTTTATAGCAAGTTTTTCACAATGCAGGAGTCTCGACAAAACACCTCATTTGTCCTCTCCCTCCTCTTCGTCTTCATCAGGGCTACAGATATCCACAGGCTCAGCCAGGAATATTCCATCAGGATAGAGAGAGGGTGCCCTCTTTTGCTGCACATCAAGAGTGGGAGACTTCTCTGATCGTTTTACTGCAGTGAGGGGACAGTCCTGGTTTGGCTGCTCGCACCTTAGTGTGGCTAAATCAGGAAAAAGGAGGAAAAAATTTCACAGAGATTAGTATCTAAAAATGTTACACATTAATTTTCTATTTTTACACACACACAGAAGATCATAGGCCAAGAAAGGAAAATGGATCAGGGACTTCCCCTGGATCACATGTAGCTTATATTAAACATTATTTAGTCCAGTTACACATTTGTGGATTTGTCCTTGTCTGAGATAAAGACACAAATCCAATGGTCCTCCAAAAGCGAAAACACAGCACAGATCACAGCACACGTCTACACTAATGATTATCACACTGATTCATGCACAACTTCACCTTGCAGCAGATTCTCATTTTTTGCCTTCAGACGACTGATGTCTGCACTCATAGTTGACATCTGGCAGAGGAGAGAATGGGTTCAAATCTCTCATTTCATCTTTATATCGGGGGCTGAAGGCCTCCTTTGCAGATACTTTCTGTATTTATTAGGAGCCCGACCGATACATTAGTAGGCCAATATTTCCCTTCCACAGATATATCAGTATTGTTGTATATTTTTTACAAAACAAAATGTAGAAAATGATGCTCGGGGTGATTTATAATTAATAAATTCCCAGTGAGTTTGGACAGTAAAGTTTATTATTGTATCAGAAGATAAATACATATTTTAGCTTTTGAATTTGTTATTTGTAAAAAATAGCAGCCACAAAACTTGTGTAAGTTCCTGTTTAACATTTAAAATATTTTATTACAAGTTGTCATTTACTGTAGTTTAGTTGTAGTTGTAGTGAGACAGACCTTTGTCATATGTCCTATGTCTGGATGTTACTGACTGGTTCTCCGTTGTCATACAGTCAGCGACCTTCAGTTACTCTTTCTCTTCCTCTTACGGTCGAGTCAGATGTGTTCCAGCCGAGCGGTAAACTCCTTAGTTTCAAATCCGATTATTAACCGAGGAGGGAGAGTCATGTGTGTGATTATATATAAACTATGTTTCACATTGACTTTAAGTGGTACTGCAGCCAGGCTGACACCCCTCCCCCTTGTGCTGTACGCTCTTTGATTAAAGCAGAAGCTGGGATTAGTGCTGTCTGCACATATGTGTCTGTATATGTAATAATGAATGTGCAGGCTGTTAATTTTATGGTATAATCTGTGTGCCATTAATGATATTAATTTGCATCGGTTGCAGATGTTCCTCCATCATTTATGACTCATCCTAGCAGGCAAACATCTTTCTTTTGCTTGATGTGGTGGCTGGAGGCTTTATGTTGATGCCTTAGTCATTTAGCTGTTTTTCTTAACAGACATATGGATATATGCACACTGCCTGTTTAGGCTGACTTTTTATGGATTTTTGACTTGGTTACCATAGTCTAGGCTAATTTAACCAACCTGTTGGTTTTGGTTGTGGACATTTTCTTCAGTATGAGCCTCCTCTGCTGGCTGTCCCTCCTCCTCTCCTGTCCAGTCACAGCTCTCCTCGTCCTCTTCAAACACTGGCATCAAACCTGAGCCGTGTGGCCAGCTCCTCCTGTCCGCTGCACCCTGAATGAAGAAAGAAACATGTTCTTTTTGCACATACTCCTGTAAAGGATCCACTTAATAGTAATCATTGTTTGCTGGTCAGGATTCTGATCATTTCTTTAGTTTTGTTTTTCTGGGGCTTCTCACCCTCATCACTTTAGAGGTTGCAGTCCGGTCTTGTAGTGAGGAGGCTCCAGTCTGAGCTGCTGCTGGTCTGTTGTCAACCTTTCCCGCCTCCTTTCCTTCTCGCTTCTTAAACAGACTCTTTAACTACAAATATGGTAAGATAGAGTATTTGTCTTCTGAGGCTTCTTGTCATTTACAACAGGTATAAAAGAAGACTGGCCACACCAGCAGCCTTGCAAGGCTGAGGTCAACTTATTAGCATGCTTGTGATGATAATGCTAATATGAGGATGTTTACCTTTGAAACCTTCTTATTTTAGCATGTTAGCATGCTAACATGTGTACAGTAATTGAGTACATGTACTTAGTTGCCTTCCTACTTTCCATCACTGCTTATGAGCACTGAACATGCAGTATAGTTGAGGTTGATGGGGATTTCATTAGTTTTTGCAGGGATTTGGTGACATTTCAGATATGTCAGATAAAGTAAAAAAGAATAACTGAAGTAATTAGGGTTTATCCTCTGGGGATATGAATGTCAGTATAAAATTTCATCCAATCCATCCAAAGTAGTGAGTAGTAATCTGATCCAAAGTAGTGGGCCGGCATCCTGAGAGCCTCGCTCCTGGATCATACAGTACATACCTGCTCAGTGACCATCCTCCTCTGCTGCTCCGTGTCGAGGTTAACTGGACAGACGGTTTTATCCTTCCTGTCTTCAACAGATGGTTTCTCATCTTTAACCTGTAGAAAAGGACTTTGTCATTTATTATATTCATCTCCACCACAGGAGGCCATCTTTAGACGTGTTGTTTAGGGACGTTACCGGGTAAGGCTGTCTCAATGATTGAAGCTTCTGGACTGCCAGCGTTTTCTCCTGGCGCAGCTGGTCCGCCCTCCTCCTGCTCTCTGGAAACAGCCAGAGGAAGAAGTTTCAGAGCAGAAATCATCACACTATCCTCTGCAGCTGTTGCAAAAACAGGCTCATACCTTCCAGCTGGGCCATCGTTGATTCTGTGGTTGGGACATTTGCTTGGCTGCCATCATCTTGAGCCTTTTCTAAGGCCTTTTTCATGACGATCATGAGACACAAAGATGACAGGGAAAGAAGAGATGTGTCCGTTAAATCTCCACTCAACACACCTGCATGATCCATATACTGTATATGAGACCATATGCACCTTGAGCTCCAGAGTAGAAATCTTGAGTTGAGCCTCATTTATCTCCGCCTCCCTCAGCCTTTCTAGACTCCTCAGAGCTTCTTCCCTATCACAGTAAGGATTAAAACCTGTTTTATACTCAATTCCCAGTCAATTAGCCATTCACCAATCTCTCACAGCAAAGCTTACTTTTCCCTCAGTTTCATCTCTCTTTCAGCCAGTTTTTGCTTCAGCCTCTGGAGCTCGCTGCTCTGCTCACACACCTATTGATCATCAAATTGAAACCTCAGTATTCTGCACACAAAAAAAAATCACTCTAAATACATAAATTTACATAAATAATACACCACTGTGTGTCATATGTAATTGCATCGTGAGGGAGGAACATCCTGTTACCTGAGGGGGTTTGTTTTGGCTGCTGTGGGACTCTGACGGTGGCTCCCACGGTGACAAAGAGGATTGTGATAAGCTGATAAACAGACAGAGTTCGTGATAAAGACACAGATCACACAATTCCATTTTGATTTGCGGATGCATTTGGAAAATGAAAATCTAATCAAAACCACTCACTCTGTCACTGTCTCTTGGTCCTGTGTTTCAACTGCACCACCTGGAAATACACAAGGTCACAGCAGTTTAACGCCTCCTTGTGTTTAAAGAATAAAAAAACATTGATTATCTGGAGTTTGACCCTTCCTATACTATAACAGTAATCTTGATGTGAGTATTTGCATTGCACATTCACATATTTTTAATTTACTGTATATGTCGCATTAATAATCTGAATCTGCAAAGTAACTAGTAATTAATGTTGTCAAATAAATGTAATAGAGCAAAAACTACAAAATTGACGAAGTGGAAATATTAAGGAGCACAAACTGAAAATACTCATGTAAAATATGTAAATTAACTCAAAATTGTACTTTTTCCAGCACTGCCTTTACTTTTATCTTCATATCTGTGAAGCAGCGCCCGACTCCTGCTCCTCTCCAGCTCCAGCTCTTGTTTGCAAGCGTCAAGCTCAACCTTTAGCAGCGACTCAGATTCCCTCTGTTATTAAAAAGCACATAGTTAAATAACCAGTATAACAACAGCATCTTTAACAATTAAATCTTAAGAGAGTGGTAAAGAGATAGTCTCACTTCATTTCTGGAGTTGTTCCTTTTGAGCTCCTCTAACTCCTCCTGTGTGGACTGCAGGGTCAAAGCCACCTTTTGCCATTTCTCAGTCCAGTGCTTTGCCACAGCTTTCAGCTCCATAGTGCTCTGGACTCTCACGGCATCTTGTTTCTGATACTCTTCCTCCTGCTGGTTTAACTTCTCCTCCTTCTCAAGGACCTCAGCCTCCAAACACAGGCACCGATCCTGCAAATTCAGTTTTTCCGATTCCAAAACTTCCAAAGACTCCCTGGAAAAAGAAAGTTCAGAGAGAGTAGAGAGGGGGCAATTATACTAATTTGCATCACTGATGTAAAAGTTAATTTTCAAATATTGAAGAATAAAGCTTGGCCACCATCTCACCTGAGCTGGCTGCATTTTTCTTCCATCTCCTTCAGCTCCTCACGTCTACTTTCATTCATTTTGCACACATCCTCTTTTTCTCTGATCAGCTGGGAGCATTCTGCCTGCAGATCTGTGATCTGTTCAGAGTTGATGACCCTCTCTGCAGTTGCCTCCTGTAGCTGAGACTGTGATGTGTTCAGTTCCTGCTTCATCATTTCAAGCTCAGATTTCAGCTTTTCATTTACCTGGAGCAAAGACAACAGAGTTCATTTAATAAATAATTTAGAAAAATGAAACTTAACTAGAAAAGATTAAGCTTCCAACCTCTTTAAGAGTCTTTATTTCTTCTTTCATCAGAACAGTTGGGTCCAGACCTGCTTTATCCTATAAGACACATGCACATACACCTAGTCATATTTCTGTAACATAATGTTAACATAATATTTTGATCTTAGATGCTTCAGATATTGTAATAAAAGATTGACACCTGGGTCGGGTGACCTTCGTCAGACAGCCTTGTCTGTTTAGCCTTCAGTTCTTTTATATCATCCTCCAGCTTTAGCACTTGAGTCGACAAGATGGCTTTTTCCTGAAAAGTATTATAGATAATTTTCAAGGTGTAATTCCAAATATGAAACTTTGAAATCCAGCTTAAGTTAATATCGATATTAATATTAATATTGAATATTGACAGACCAGGCATGCTTGGCTGATCTTGTTGTTCGCTTCACTCAGCTGTTCTTGCACTTCAGAGTGATTCTGCTTCATGTGGGTAAACCTCTGGCTCATCTCCTCTATTTGATTCAACAGCGCCCTCTGTCTCTGGGTAGGTGAAGTCGTAAATATGGAAGGAAAAGACAATGGCAGTGAAACAGTCCGCTGCAGTAAACTTTTAAATTTCCTTTAAATATTTTTAAACTTACCTCTGTAGAAGTCTGCAGCTTCTGGAGTGCCTGGTTTCGTTCTTCTTCTTGTTTCTTTGCCCTCGCCTCAGCATCTCTCAGAGACTCCCTCAGCTTGCACGGCTCTGTGTCAACCTCCTGCTGCTCCTGAATTAAAGTCATGTGTAAAAGCAAAGTTTGGCAGAAACAATAATTATCTGTTTTCATAATACAAAAAGCTTACACACCTGTCTGTTTAAGTCTTCCTGACTCATTGGTAATGTTCTGCCAAGTGAGCCAGGAGTTCTTCCATTCTCTCTGTCCAAAGTGGACCTCATTTGCAGCAGCTCCTTCTCCAGCTGTAGGACCCTTGTGAGTAAATTTAACATGAGGAATCTCAATCTTTGCTGAAGTCATTCAAGAAATCTTTCTTTGTATTTTCCTTTGCTGCACTCACTTTTCATGAAGCTCTCCACGTTGCCGGCTCTTTTCAAATTGGGATAATTCAGCTGCCCCCTTCTCCTGCTCAAGAGTGGCCATCCCTTCTGACAGCTTCTGTGAAACACATCAAGATAACAGGATGCTGTGTGCCACTGAAACACATACAACACACTTATCCAAAGTAGAAGAACTGTAAATCCACCCCAACAATCAGTGGCAAGAACAGAAAAAAATGCAAAAAAAGGGGGAGATATTAGAATTTGTTTCCATGCAGATTTAGATATATTTTAACTCACTTTGTGTTTCATGTCAAGCAGTTGTGCTGCAGTTCTGTCGTAGCTCAGCTGTGAATTTCTGCTGGTCAGGCGGTCCAGCTGAGTGTCTACGCGCTCGTGAGAATCCTGCAGCCATTGTCCCACTTCTGCTTGTCTGAAGCTTGCACCTCGCGCGGCCCTTAATTCGGCCCCTGGAGATGGAGAAAAGGATCGTGTAGGACCCTCAGGCGGCAGATGGGACAATGACTGCCACTTCCTTAGACCTGGGTCTGTCTGTCTGAAGCCACCGGTGCTCCCAGATGTGCTGGAACACATACAACATTTTTGCTAGAAGACATTACACCACCATGACTAGAAATTTAGCATTACATTTGAATCTCACATTTAAAAACTGTATAAATCCTCTCCTCACCTTGTGCTAACTTTGGACATAAAGCCCGTCCCAGACACGGCTGCCATACCACACCATGCTGAGGTCTAAGAAAGTAAAACACATTTTTTAAACAACTACACTTTGATCAACCTGTTCTACCACAAAAAAGTGAATATCTGGGTCTTACCTGGGCTGTAAAGCGAGACTTGGTGTCCCACATGTCGAGGTCCATGAGAGAAAATGGACTTGTGCATGAGGGTCTAAACATCTTGGACTGTAGATCGAAGCTATGACTTCCCTTTGTATGGGAGAGGCTACAGTCCTCATCTCCCCACGTCTGCCCAAGCTACAGGGATAGATTTTCACACAAAGGTGGCAGCTTGAGCTGTGTGACTATTCATGGATCATGTGTCTTGATATTTCCACTGCTTGCTTGATGGTCAACAGCTAATTTTAACACAGCATGACAATTACAGTCATTTAGCCTTAATATAAATTTGTTAGTGACACCCTTCTCCATATCTAACTACAAGAATGCATGATCAAATGTAGAAAAATTTGATTGATAAGAAAAGAAACACAACACAACTGGAGTCTGCACAAAATGGCATTTCCTCTTACGCTACCTTTCTGCAGGGACCCTCCCCTGTACACTGACAACGCTCATGTAATCTGCTTGTGAGCTTCACACAGCTTTGATTGCAAGCTGTTCAGTAGTCCTTGAACTGAGTATCCATGGTAACCTATGTACACAGGACGCAGTGGGGTGGGTGTGTCGTGTGCTAAGGCTTCTGGGATAGTTTCCACATGATCTCACTCAGTCAGCTGTTTGTTGACATGGGTTGTTAAGAACATCTCCCCAACAGTGATCATAATGCACATAGCGTTCCTATGATTCATTATTTATTATTGTGAATGTTTCGGGATCGATTAGGAGGATTGCCTTTAGACACATACAGGGAAAAAATGGTTTAGAGTATTGTTCGTGTTGGGACTTTTAAATGATTTCATTTAAGCTCCACATAAGCAAGCATGTGATGAACTGTCAGATGTATCATGGCTATATTAGTATGCTAATACTCTACAGCTCAGTGTGAAATATTGCATACCACTGACTAAATGGTCTGACTAAATATGCCAGTCAGACCATTATTCAGCTCTAACTTTCAAAAATATTTTGAAAACCTTCAAGACATACATGTTGCTGGACATCCAAAATAAAACAAAACAAAAATGTACAAAAACATTAACTTTTGATGAGCATAAAAAAAATCTCATTATGTCAGATTATGGCCATTTTCATTTCGGTAAAAAAAAGGGTCACGATTGTGCTCTTACTTTGAAAGGTGCTTCATACCGGAAGCCGGAAGTCGCAATGAAGAAGCTAGCAGAAGTAGCATCTTTTGACCATCAAGAAGCTAAAAGCTAACAGTTTAAAGCAGCAACAGTTTTCTTTTCAGCGCTAAACTTGACACTTTAGTCATCTGTGTTCTTGAAGAGTGTGCTTCGATACAATTTTTTGGAAGGTAAATCACTTTAACCCAAGGTAAAATAAACTAAATTACAGCGTTTGCGTCTTGAAATTAAAGCTAGATAACTTGGCTAACGCTAGATATCAGGCAGACGCTCGCGCTAGCCTGTTAGCATAACTGTGCGCTAACATCAAACAATCTGTCCCTCTGTAATAAATCCTATGAGTTGAATAGAAAGTTTTTGTTCTCTGTCACGTTACATTAACGAGAAAGTCAAGCGTCTGCTCTTTATCGTTTTGCAGTCATGGCTGCGGATTGGTTGGGTAGTTTGGTGTCAATTAACTGTGGGGCAACACTTGGAGTCTATCAAGGAGAGGTGGTGTCTGTGGACCAGTCCAGCCAGACCATCTCCTTAAGACAACCTTTCCATAATGGAGTCAAGTGCCCTGTTCCCGAGGTCACATTCAGGTAAGGTTCAGCCATGAATTACTTGACAGTGGTTAGTTTGCCTTCTTGTCATTAAATATAGTATTTGTTCTTTTTTCCCCCCTGCAGTGCCATGGACATAAAGGAACTAAAGATTTTAGATATCAGAAATGGCAATGGTAGGAACAGCTCTTCTGTATCTACAAAGATGAGCAGTGCTCCAGTTGCGGTCCCAAAGGGTGACCCCAGGTCTGTAGAGAAGCTCAACTCACCTCAGCACTGCTCTAAAAGCTATGGAGAGCGACATCTGGATGTACCTGGTCAACCAAAGGCGTTCCGTCGAAGGCACAACTCCTGTAAGTGCAATGTAGTACAACTTCTTCAAGAAAATAAAAATACTGCTGATGTTTGCTATGTTAAGCTTTGTTCTCTCCTATCAGGGTCATCTAGTAGTCGAGGGGTAAACCAGGTGACGCCAAAAAAGAACGGGGTGAAGAACGGTCAGATGAAGCACCGAGATGATGAGTGTTTTGGAGATGGCATGGATGACGGGTTGGATACAGACTTTGATTTTGAAGGAAACTTGGCTCTTTTTGACAAAGCAGCAGTTTTCTCAGAAATTGACATATCAGAGCGCCGTAACGGTGCAAGGTCGCGTGGGACACCTCAAGACCAGACGCCCTCTCGGTATCGTCATGATGAAAACATCCTGGAGGCCAAACCCATTGTGTACAGACAGATTACCGTCCCACAGCCGGGTGCCAAAGAGTACTGCACTGGTAAGTATTTACCTTTGTACTGAAACAAATAGTAGATGTGCCAAATTATCTGAAGTCAACTGTTTTATACTTTTGTTCCACACAGACTCCGGGCTTGTTGTACCCAGTGTATCCTATGAGCTACACAAGCGTCTGCTGTCAGTCGCTGAGCGTTACGGTCTTTCATTGGAACGAAGACTTGAGATGACTGGAGTGTGTGCCAGTCAGATGGCACTTACATTGCTGGGTGGGCCCAACAGGTAAGTGTATTGAGTGTATTATTGTTAAAGATATACAGTATCAGCTGTAAGAAAGTTATAAATTATGTGTCATTTCAGTGTTTTAAGACCCTAATTATTTGATATTGATTAGCCATTATTAAATAATCAAACAAGAAGTGGACTCGAGTAACGCGTCACAATATTGAGATTAACTTATTTTCATTTTTATTGTACAGTTACGTGGTTGTACTACACATTTTGTCTTTATACGTCCTTGTGAATTTTAATTTGTTGTTTAATTCAATAGAAAAATTAAATACTTTGCTTACTTGTAGGAGTAAAACAGTGCACACATACAAAATTCTGTATTACTTCGGTTATGGGGTCACAATTCAGTATGTTTTTGGTATAGCGGGGAAATGTAGAATATGTAGAAAGTAACATTTTTGTAAATTTTTTGCATAAATGTAAACATTCAAAGTTGGCTCATTGGCAATAATTCTTTCTGTAGCAATTAGCTGGCATATTGATGAATGTCCGTGATAAGTAATGCTCTGTTTTCAGACTCTGACCAATTGCAAACCAAACTGAAGGTCCTTTGTGCAACTGTTTGAGATTAATACACGCACCGTTAGAGAACCCCACTGCCAAATTTAAATTTACTGGCCAATAAGTGCCTGAACGGTACACAATTCAGAAAAGCAACTTAGTTAAATATTTCATGTTCCTTCCAGATTCACTCCAAAAAATCTACACCAGCGTCCCACAGTGGCTCTGCTGTGTGGCCCCCACGTTCAGGGAGCTCAGGGCATCAGCTGTGGTCGTCACCTGGCCAATCACGAAGTGGAGGTCATCCTGTTTCTGCCCAATTTCGTGAAGATGCTGGACTCAGTCACCAGTGAGCTCACACTCTTTAACAAGACTGGTGGCAAACAGGTGTCAAGTATCAAAGGTGGGCATATTTCTCTAGTTTTATATTAACCTAATTTCCCCACATTTTGCATTCCAGCTGATCAGGTCAAGTCTTGCACTTTGAGATTTTTCATTTTTTCTTTCTGACTTCACAGACCTCCCAGACACCCCAGTAGACCTCATCATCAACTGCCTGGACTGCCACGAGAACACATTCCTGATGGATCAGCCCTGGTACCGAGCAGCCGCAGACTGGGCTAACCAGAACAGGGCGCCAGTGCTCAGCCTAGACCCCCCAGGTAGTGGACAGGGGCAGGCAGTGGAGGCCAAGTGGTCCCTTTCTCTTTGCTTACCCCTTTCCCTAGCTGAGGGGGCTGGCAGGGTTTACCTGTGTGACATAGGCATCCCTCGCCAGGTGTTCCAGGAAGTGGGAATCAAGTACCATTCTCCTTTTGGCTGCAAATTTGTCATTCCCTTGCACTCTGCATGACGGGACTAATGGTCAAAAAAATGAATCGTTCACCCTCCATGACCATTTGGGTTTTGGCGCCTTACGGTATATTCCAGAGCTTCAGCTCTTTTTCAGTTCATCCATTAAGCTTCTAACCCATCAACATGTGAACAGGACTTTTCCCTCATACTGAAGGACCACTGTTTGGTGCTTAAGTTCATCAAGGACTAGGCACACATGAGTAGGATAGGAAAGAGCTTTATTAAAAAAGTAAATGTGCTGACTATTCAAGGCTTCAGCAATATGTAGATACCTGTGTGATAATACAAGGTATTTGAAAGATAGATTTTTCAGAAGCACCGCTGAAGTGTCAAAAACAGTACCACTTAGTGTTCAGTTTTAAATTGAATGGGACAATCTTTGACTTAAAGTGGACTATTTCTCACCGTCACTGTATTCTCACCTCATTCCAAAGCCATCTGGTGAATAAACTAATACATGCAAGTGCGATGTTATTACATAAATCTGGATGAGACAACAGAAATCCCACTTACTGTGAGTTGGTGTTACCATTGCTATTGGCTTATCACCTGCCATGCTCTGCAGCACTCTGTTACTGTTGTCTAAAGTGTTATTAGTATAGAAATGACATCTAAGCAAATGTGAAGTGTTTGACTTTTTTGTGAGTAATGCTGTGTTTTCATACTAAACCAGTGTTGAACAGGCAGCTACTGGAGAGAATCCAGATATCAGCTGTTGTATTTGCCCACGGTAAATCAGGCTGTGATGATAAGGGCTGTGATACGATGACACAGCATGCCTGTAGTTTTTCGAGGAAAAAAAGGTTTGCAAAAGAAATTTTGCCATAATAGAGAACAGAAGTCACAACGTTGCATCCAGGCTAGTTACTGTAACTCAATTTAATTTCTTAATCGAGCGTGTTCCTGCAGTTTACTGTCTGTATTATAAGACAATCGGCATCCACTACAGTTGTTGCTATAAGAAATTAAAAACCTTGGTTAAAAACAAGTTAAACAATGATTACCTTGTTAACACAAACAAAACTACAGCTCACATATAAAACTACTAGTGTGGCAGCACAGGTGCTTGTGTCACGTAACTTTGTTTCGTCCATATCCATAAACCATTGAAGCTTATGGGAAATTGTGTTCTTTAAAGGTTGCTAAAAACATAAATATTGTTTTTTTCCATTAAGTGAGCAACTCAACAAACTGTTAAGGAAGGCTGAGTTCTAAAGCAGGATTTTTTTGTTAATGTCAGTGAGATTATGAATGAGGTTTCTTACTTGCGGAGCAGAACCTGGAATTTCTGGCTTCGACTCCCTGTTGTATCAGTTAAAGGACCATACCAGCAAGGTTCAGCTCCTTAACTACAAATCACTTAACATTTGTGCTGATTTTATATATATATCTATATACACATATACATATTTTTCTATCTGTTTTCAATAATTGCTGCACAGTTTAGGACTCAATTATCAGACTTTGAGGGGTCTGTTGTGTTACGTAATCCATCACAGTGAACAAAAAGTCTGGATATTTTGATCAGTGTCACATAATTGTGATATGGTAATACAGTTTGATCACAGATTTCAAAACACACAAAAACTACTACATACTTGATGTTGACTGTGATGGAGTAAAGCTTAAAGAGCGTCCTAGAAGATTTTTTTGTTAAATGGAAATGAGCCTTGAAGGCAAAATGCATCCAAGTCTATTCCAGATGGTTAGTAGTGATGTAAAATGTAAGTGATTTGTTATAAATGAGCTTAAAACCACTGATATGGCCCTTTTTTAAGTTTCAGACCAGTTGTGTTGGTTTGCAAAACCAGTAGCATTTTCCGAAGTATAAAAGCTTTGTATATGAGGGATTCGATGTAATATCCTGCATTAATACACAGTGCCCTCTTTGAACCAATCGGATTAGGTCTTTGTGACGATAAATTGTTGATGGGTTGATCTGCCTGTTTATGTACTTCTCCATTTTGTTTTGAGCTTCTTGAGGAAGAAGGGTTGTAGGCATCTCTACTGCCAGATCTGTTTGACAATAAAAGTCAAACCATTTACACGTTCTTCAGAGGATAAGTTCACTCAAAGATTGGGCTGTATATCGAACTCGACTGAATTGCCTCAATGCTGTCTAGTAATGAAAAATGTCTTGTCATTCAATACCAAATTTTAATACCTAAGAAGATAACATCATCAGCGTCAGTGAGCATGCAGGAAAAACACTAGGTTACGCCCAGAGACGAGGCTCATCACGTGTATGTTTAATGTAATCTTTTGTTAAAATGGATCTCATAAAATTGGTATAGAAAAAAGTATTGTTCAGGAACCGATATCAACGTAAAGGTATTGCTATCTTTTTTTCTTTCTTTTGTTTCATGATATCCAGCCCTACCCAAAAATAAAAAAAAACAGTAATTATCTACTCACCGTCATGCTGATGGAAAGTCAGATTGGTAGTCCACAACACATTTCTGGAGCTTCACAGCAAAACTGTAAAATGACATTTTTTAGTTTTAAAACAAGTCCCCATCTTCAGTTTAGAAGAAAGCTGCAGCGCTGTTTTGCCATGAAGCTCCAGAAATGTCTTGTGGACTACGAAACTTCACTTGAGAGCGAGTACATAAAGGTGCAACTCTCATATTTGGGTGAACTTATCCTTTAACAAGATCCCATTCATTTTTTAAATGTGTCGAGGACAGAGCTCACCGATCTTCCGAAGACATATTGTGCACATCGATAGTCCAGAAAAGGCTGACTTGAATTAGAAGCTACAGATCATCATCTGTGATATGGTTTTACGGTGTCTCTACACATGAACCTATGTGCACTCAGGATGATTAAAGACACTTGCATTGTATTTGTTTTCTCTCTGTGCACATTAACCTGCACAGTCTGCTGTGGTTCAGTGAAAATCACTGTTGTGCACAAAGGTTTTGTTCTTTCTCCAACATTCCTCTGACCTGATGTGGTCTGTCTCATCTGTTGAGACAAGTCTGGCTTTCAAACGGCAGGCAGCGTTACTGAATGTGAACTGAAAGATGACTTCTTGTCTGTCTTTGGCCGCCAGGGGGCTGTGGACCAACACTTTTGTTGGCTCTTCCTTGTTGTGGCTGTCATGTCACGGCAGCGTCACTTACTGAATACTATTTCCTGAAACAACAGTGTTATTTCTCTGCGATGTGAGCAACTGAACTGGCTTTTGATGGGAAGGAATTAAACTGCAGGTTTCTTAAGAATTAGTTTTACACGATCCACACTGGATGTTTAGTCCACTGAGATCAGTTTGCAGCTCATACAGCTCGTGGGAGGGTTTGTCTGTCAGTTTGGTGTCATGCAAATACACAGTGCAGTCCTCTTGTGTCATGTCTGCAGAAGTACAATTAAAAAAATAAGTTCATCATCACTTTTTTTGTGGACTTATTTCTTATAACATTCATGATCAAATTCCTTCACCGGCTTGACTCAAATAGACCCCAGTGATCCATTTTTAGTTTGTCATTACCGCGCATGTGCAATGCAAAATCAAGGTGGGGCAAAAAAAAAACTTCAACGTCTGACGGGGAAAAGCGGAGGAGGCAGTCTGAAGTACACTCAAACTTGTCTGAATCGCGTTTACTTTATCGCTGCAGTTTATATCCAGCTGAGCTGTGACGTGTTTTATTTTTTGACCCATTCTGCTTTTTTCCCCTTTCCACTGAAGGATCGTCAAGAGCAACGTGATAAGTTGGGCACACAGTTATTTATTTTATCCTAAAATAAGACTGGTTTTCCAAATGATGTTGACAGGAGACGCACCGACAACAATCGTGGCTGTTTCTATTTAGTGAGGTACTTCTGGACTGCTGAACTGTAGGTCACCTGAGACAGACTTTACTTCCTCATCAGGACTTGATGTGTTTTTGCGCCTCGACGTAAACTGTCGGTTGTTTATTTCGTGAATGGGAGTCCGTGTGCAGGCGCTCAGATGAGAACAGACGTCGGGCAGTAGAGGAATCACCTGTTATTGAGTCAAATCTGTCGTTTTTTTGCCTGCAAACAGGTAAGACTTTTATTTTGAAATGGAGCTTGTAGATGTATTTGTGGTGTGAAATACGTTTTGGTGACTGACAGCTGGATGCATTGGGGTTTTAGGAGCTGTGCATAATAACTAGGCGTCTATCTGCACTTCTTGTTATATGGTGAATGCAGCTCAAGGTGTTTTACACTAAAATGGAAGCAGACTAAATGAATATGTGATGTGTTTCATGACCTTACATCCTCCTCTTTCAAACGTCTGCTACTTCCTTCTGGGGTGCTGCAGTTGCACCACGCAGCTCTCCCCACTGCACTGTCACAACATGGTAGATAATGCTATTCCAGTGATAATGAGCACATAGCCTGTGAGATGTTTGTTTGAAGCTGCACTTGCAGAAATGTGCATATAGCTTTCTCTCATCTAGTCTGTCGTTCTCAGGAAATCAAGATCTTGGGGAAAAAAACTATAGTCAAACAGAAAACAAAAGTTCAGTGAGAGCAGTGCTTGTGAGATAGAGGAACTGAGGAGCACATGGGTCTGTTTCAGGGTGATGCCTTCCCGGCTGAGGCAGGAATTCCCTCAAAGGTCAGCAACTTTTCTGAAAAAGACTGAAGCCAGCCTGGTGCTTGCACGGCCTCAAAGCCTTTTCTCACAGAGGATTCTTCTTTGAGAGTGTGACAAAACTGTAACGAAAGATTAAGCTGGTGAAAACCAGAAGAAGAGAACACTTGAAACCACAGCAAAGCATATCTGCTACCCTGTAATGTGTCATGCATGGCTGCAGCAGCAGCAGCAGCAGCATTGCACTGCAGGCTGTGCAGAGCATGAAACGGTCTGTCCACCGCACAACAAGGCAACTTCGCCCTGTGTGGTGTTTTTCGATGAGTTTACTTTATAAAATAATTTATTATCCAAAGTGTTAACACCTTTATTATGTTGGTGAACTTTGGATAGGAGTAAAATGCAAAGTTTACTGTTATTTCTTGATGCCAAATTAAGGGGGACTTTCCCCTGACTAACAATCATTGATTTTCCTCTTCCTGTTACTCTGAAACAGTTAAGGTTTGTTTACGATGACCAGGATGCTGCTTTACGTTTATATGATTTGCTTTCATGCACTGTGTGTGAGCCTCACAGGCAAAACTGGCAGTCATTAAAGTGATACAATGACGGCTTGTGCTGCAGTGCCTATCACTGGAGTAGTACTTCCGCCCTTACATCCTACAGACAGGCGTTTCAGTGAGCCGTGCTGCTGCACCAGAGTCCAGCTGTTGTCCCGGAGGCAGAGGTGATTTCCTCCTCTGAGGCGCCTCAAGAACATCTGCAGCCTGACGGACCCAGCTGGGTGAACTGTTGGCAATGAACTGTTTCGGTACATTTCTCACCGCTGGGTGTGTTGGTTTGTATATCTGCCAGATAAAAGCTCAGTGGACATGGACAGAAATCATTGTTCTCCTCTCTCTGCACTTGGCTGCTTCCTCGCTGCTGTAATGGGGATGATAACAGGGCAGCAGCATCAAAGCAGCAGCAGAGCATCCTGAGGCTGGAGGGTCAGGATGAAGGGCAGTTTGCCCCGGCCCCCTGCTGCACATAGAAGAGGGATGCGCACAGCTCAAAATAACACAGGCATGATGCTCAATGAGATGTTCTTACAACAGGATATCCAGTAGAGCAAGTAAATCCTTCAAGGATAAGTTCACCCAAAAATGAAAATTCTGTCGTTATCTGCTCAACCTCATGCTGATGAAAAGTCGGGTGAAGTTTCGTAGTCCACAAAACCTCTAGCTTCACAGCGAACACAGACAACTGAAGTCGATCGGGACAAAAAAAAACCCCCCACCTGAATAAAAAACATAAAACGGCTCCATACAGCTAAATTAATTTGAAAAGATATTGTTTACGCCTTGGACGTGCAGTCAAGCTTGCGCACCCAATTCAGACGGAGTGAGCGCGAATCCTTTAAACTCAGTGGCTACGATAAAGATTCTGGCTTAACAAAGGGTTAAAATAACCTCTTTTCAAATCAGTTTGAGATCTCTGGGCCTCCAGAGACTTGGATTACGCTGCAAACTGTATGGAGCCATTTTATTTCTTTATTTTGTTTCTTTTTGATATTTGTTTTTTGCGTTTAAAACAAGTCCCCATCTAATTCAGTGTTTCAGGAGAATGCTATAACACTGTTTTGCTGTGAAGAACCAGAAATCTTCTGTGGACTACGAAACTTGTCCTTGCCTTTCCATCTGCGGGGGGCTGACTGAATTTTTATTTTGGGTTAACTTATCCTTTAAGTCAAATTAGCAGTGCATTAATGTGAGAAAACTTAACTACAAGTAAAATACCTGCATTCCAATTCCCACTTGCGTAAAAGCACAGAGGTATTATCTGTAAAATGCACATAGATAAATCGCCTCTGTGACTGATTAGAGATTATTACTTGTTAGATTGATGGTACCGATGCATGAATCTGTAAGCTACATCATGATGTCACAGAGGAGCTTGTTGTAACTACTTTATCCAGTGATTGCTAACCTGTGGGGTTAGACCTCTTCAAAAGGTCACAAGATAAATCTGAGATGATGTGAGATGATTACTGCAGAATGAAAGAAGAAAAGCAAAAAGTAGAAAGTTCTGATGCACAACATTTTGTGGCCTTATCTTTAATCTTTGCTGGGAAAATGTCACTTCGATGGAACAACACTAACATGTGACGAGCCCCACGCAGATGCTGGTTTTTGTAAAGGTGTCACAAGTCGTAGAGAATTTAAGCTGCTGATTTAATTTCTAACAATTTATTTTATCATTATTTTTTCATTATGTAACTAGTAACTTTAGCTGTCAAATGAATGTAGAGGAGTAAAAAGTATAATATTTCCCTCTTAAATGTAGTGGAATAGGAGTATAAAGTAGCATAAAATAGAAAATACTGAGGTTATTACAAGTAGTAGAGCCCGACAAATAATTTTTGGGGCTGGTACCAAAATATCTGTGGTTGGCCAATATCAGCTAATAATATCAGCCCACAGATATCAGTCGGGCTCTAAAAAATACCTCAAAAATGCACTTGTACTAGTAAATGTGCTTTGTTACTTCTCTCAACATTTCAAACACTAGTGCGTGATCCTGACCTCCAGCCCTTCTCACTTTCCTCTAGTATCATAGCAGCTCTTGCAGCACCTTGCAAATTCAGCATTTTCACCTCAGGTTTTGTCTTCCGAGAGACGAGGGAGTGGCAGATTCAAAGAAGGCCAAAGAAGATATGTCTTACATTCCTGTCCTGTCTTGCTTCGTGCAGTCAGGCTAGCGCTGATTTGTACAGGCTAGACTGCGACTGACTTGCATAAGACAAGAGTCAAATGTTGATTAACCGGTTTGGTTTGAACAATAGGATTGTTATGGATGCTAAGAATATGCAAACTTGGACAGTAAAAGCTATATGTGCTCTGTTTGAAAAGATGTGTCACCTCTCACTCGTTTTATCTATTACTTGTTAAACACAGTGCAAGTTTGTGCCCTTTCTTGAAAACGTTCAGATTCAGTCTGTCACTGAGTTTGCCGGTTTCCTGTTGTTTTCACTACATTATGTCATGCATTGCTTGTCTTGTCGCAGACAGCATCTCAAAATCTGATATATGAATTCACTGATTTAGCCGCTATATGTATTTAAATTCTCTTGATAATAACAGAGCAGTAGACACATGTTGATTGTAACTGCAGAATCAAATATGAAGTCATATCTCCAGACTTGCAGAAATGAAGCATTGCTTCCCTTAAAGCTACTCACTGGACAGACTGATGATGATGGACCTCTCAATGAGACAGGGGTCAGTCGAAAATTGACCGACTCACAATGACCGCCTTGTCCGCTTCTTGAAATGAGCAAGCTGTGGTTCCATGTAGAGCTCTCTGGAAATGGCAATGTGACACCATGACAGACTGACTTCTGTCCCATTCACTCGGCTGCTGGTGGCCTGCTGCTGAGATGCATTCACTGTCCCAAAACAGACGAATTATTAAGTGCTGTTGTGTGTCAGCCTTGGCTCCGACGATCCATTCCTCACTCGGTGAGATCACTTTGCTCCTTCACTGAGAACTTTGCCCAGACATATTCTGTTGCAATTGACATATATAGCTTTGCTGTTCAGAGCATCATGTGCATGACTTCCTTCTTCAAGTTATAACTTATACTGAGGTTTTGTTTGAAGATTGGATTCCTCACCTACATTAGATGAGGGCTTTAGGGATGACCAAGGCTTTGGTCCCGATTGACATATCTCAAAAACTGTTGGATGGACCGTCATGACATTTTGTACCGACGTTCATGGTCCACAAAGGATGAATCACTCTGACTTTGGTGATCCCCTGAACTACCTGTAATGCCACCAGCTGGTTGGTATTAGTGATTGAGAGTGAAATGTCTCAACAACTGTTGATTAGTTCACAATGTAATTTTGTGCTCATTGTCGTTGTAAACTTCTGTCATTCTCTGACTTTTTTATTAGTGGTAGGAGAAGTAGGCTATAACTGTAAGATAAAACGAACCAGTGAAAAAGAGTAGCAATACCACAATTTAAAAATACTCAGTTACAAGTTAAATTCTTTACTCAAAGTTCATGTATCATAATTATACTATCTATTGTAAAAGTACTCACGTCATAACTAAATGGGCTCTGTAGTTAATATATATTTAAACCATTATTTCTTATTATTGATGCAGTAACATCTAAGGGAAGCATAACCCTAGAGTAATCGCTAACTGCTGCTAACTGTAGCTGCCCTTTGGTAGTTAGCTCAGTTAGCCACACAGCTAGCAGTCTGGAGTGGGGGAGTGTTTGTGTTAAGACCTGAACTGGCTGGGGCTAGCTGGTTAGCGTGTTAACTTCTGTCTTTGCAACACAATACGATACATGTCATAACGTCAGAAAAGTTATTCACATTTTGTTGCAAATTTTAGTTAGTTTTTAGTTTTCAACTAAAATTCTTACACATTGCACCTTCAACTACAGTTCTTGACTAAATGTACATGTAGAGCTACACAATTAATCTAACTGCTCTCAAAATCGCGATATGGCCAACTGCAACATTCAAATTGCAGAAGTTGTTTGATAAACTGTGCGACAGAACAACATTATAAGGAAGTGCTATAGTGCTGCGAACATGCCCCAGTCTACAAATCTTGTTCTACAGATGTAAGAAAACGTGTGTTTGGTACAGACCCCAACAAATGTCAACATCATGATATTTATCGTTTTTTTCTGTGAAAATGAAAATCTTGATACAAAAGTTTCAATTTCCAGTAATCATGAATCATATTGCAATCGTAATATCTGTCAAAATGATCACAATCTGATTTTCTTTTACCGTATCACGCAGCCCCTCTAACAGTCATGTTAAACCTGTGATGAGATCGCCTGGAGAAATTAGTTTGGTTTTCTTCACAATGAGAATTACCGCCTCAGAGAACTGCTTGCATACCCGTAGACTCGCTTCCTGTTATGGCCTTCTGCACAGTGTGAAATCTCAAAGTGTAACATAGGAAAGATGGGCTAGGATGACACGAGGCAAAACTGGGGTATCCTCTCCGGGTTGATGGGCGTGGGAAATGTGTCCAGATCGTTTTGTCCCTCGATACAGAATGACAGCTGCAGCACTCCATTGGGGACGACCTCCGCCACATCCTCATCATACTGATGATGACAGTCCTCGCTGGGACTCGACAGTTTTTAGTCTCACACTTAATGTCTGTGAAGAGACTGGCTTTAAATTTATATATGTGACACAGAGGACATGTTAGAATGTGTTTTAAAGGAAGTAACATATTTTTAAAAGTATAGAGTGATATCCGCAGTGTATGTGTTGTATTATTCATGTTTCTGGAAACCCCACCCTAATGTTGGAGTTACTAAATCTGGGCTCTCCTACAGGAAGTGGATGTCATAGTAATGGACATTTCAGAGGATGTGACCTAATGTAAAGTGACAGATCTATCTGAGCCAGGATTTTCCCTGAGCTTTGACCATTGAGCCCTGGGCTTCTCCATGGGAACTGATACAGGAAGACAGGAAGTGGGGTTTTGGGGGGAGGAGAGACATGAGTTAATCCACAGGCCATCATTTCACTATAACACCTCTGCTGTAATTTGTTGTGCATGTATGATGGTAAAACTGCCCTGGGTGACTCAGGCCTACGGTTACTGTCACAGTGGCTGCTTTATTGACGTAAAGAAATGCCGGGCTGGATGAGTCGCTCAGGCCTGGTCAGATCTCACCACAAGTGTGCATTCCAGCATTGAAGAGTTATCTTGATTCCTACTAGACCTAGTCATTGAGGCTTAGCTGGAGAGTGTGTCTATTTTTGGTCAGGTTACCATATAGAAAATAAAGTACAAAGTTGATCAAGTTTTAGGCGTTTTATTCACAAGATAAGAAATAAATGTCATAGTGTATTTCTAGGTTTTTAAATTGTGTTATTGTTCCATCAGCACAGAAACGCGGTCTTTATGCACATGCTGTTTTCCTGCGTCATGGAAACATTCTGCCCTAGTTGTGAAAGTGTGATTTAAAAAAAGACGACTTGTGAGTTCTGCTTTCTGTATCAGCGAGTTATTTTTACCGACACTGTCTGATCAGACACCACTGTAGAGCCTTCTGACTTGTTCACTCTGAATTAACAAGCCCCCACTGCAAAACCACAAATTCACCGTGTTCCTGAGAAAGCTTGTGGCGAAGTGAATTATCTCTGAAGCAGGGGCGTAAATACTGATCAAATTCTGTTTCTCTTTATAGGTACTGTTGATGTGTGTGGTTACCAGCTCTAATGATAGCAGCTAGAAAGCATCTCCTGTGAGAGGATTGAACCGCCTCAACATGACAGAGGTCCAGGTGAGATAGGCCTCTAGAGTACAAAAACCCAGTCGGCAGTATATGTTGGCATTGTATGTTTCTGCAAACCATGTATAATTTAAAAACGATAAATATTTTTTTACATTTGAATTTTTACTTTTATGTTTTGACAACACATTGATTGATGTCTGGTTAGGTTTAAGCACAAAAAACACCTTTTTAGGGGTTAGGAAAAGATCATGTTTTTGCCTTAAATACCTGTTTTTGTCACCACAAACACAGCTGGAAAAAGTCCTGACATCTTGATAAATAAAATGTTTTGGCAGAAAACAGAATGGGAACTTTATTGTAACTTTGTGAATGCTTTGGACTGGCCAAATTTATCGAGTATTAACCACTAGATGACCCTGTGCTAGCTCAGAGTTTCAGATATACATATAAAGGGGTTTCATTCCCTTAGCATAGTCAGACATCCAGACAAAGATGATATTCTTCAAATCAATAACACAGTGGCAGATAGTCAGAGTTATATAATAAGCTATGCTGTCATTTGTGTCAGGAAGATTGATTGTCATCTGTACCTGTAACAGAAGGGGACTCCCCAAAAATGTGGTATTACGCCCGGGTGTGGCCTTTTGTCCTGCGACAGTGTTGTATGCTGCATGCGCTCTGTCGACACTTGCATTGTCTCGTCTCTACAACCTTTAAACAGAGATGATTTTTTATTTTTTGTGTGAAACTAAAAGTGAACATTGATTATTTCAGTACAAACATGATCTATTCCTAACTCTAACCAGGTAGTTTTGTTGTCTAAACCTAACGATTTAGTTTTGTTGCCTAAACCTAACACTTTATTTTTGCTGTCTAAACCTAACAATGTAGTTTTGTTGTCTAAACCTTAGAAAGTAGTTTATGACCTACATCTAACAATTTAGTTTTGTTGTCTAAACCTAACAATTTTATTTTTGTTGACTAAACCTAACAATTAAATTTTGTTGTCTACACCTAACAATGTAGTTTTGTTGCCTAAACCTAACAATGTAGTTTTGTTGCCTAAACCTAACCAGGTAGTTATGTTGCCTAAACCTAACCGAACTGCAACTGAAAACTATTAGAATATTATTTTTAAATATGTGAAAACAATGAAAAAGTGAAAAATCAATAGAAAATTAATGTAATGTAATAAATGGTTTGCACTGCAGCAACTTCATTCTGTTTATTGGGCTGTCTACAGTGGTGTATGTCAAAATTCAGACAGACAGCAAGACATGTCCGGTGAGTAACTGGCTAAAAATGTGTTTACTAATTAGTGATCTGTCCATGTTCCCGTAGACTCCATGGCCACAGGGCACAGAGTGTGTGGCCAGGTACAATTTCAAGGGCACATCAGAACAGGACCTGCCATTTAACAAAGGAGATGTGTTGACTATTATCATAGTCACAAAGGTAACGTTTTCATGGGCTGCAGTTCTGACTTATGCTGAGTTATGCTTTTGATATGTGAATTTGACAATGACACTTACTGTCTGTAGATATGAAAGAGTTCTACAATTTCTGACATTTTGTGTTTCAGGATCCAAACTGGTACAAAGCTAAAAATGCTTCAGGTTGCGAGGGAACAATTCCAGCCAACTACGTTCAGAAAAGAGAAGGTGTGAGAACTGAAGGCAAGCTGAGTCTAATGCCGTGAGTACACAGATTATCATCGTGTTTTTACATCCAATGCCGGATGTAATCTTTCACTTTCAAAGTAACCAGGTTTAGGTTTTCTGTATCTGGTGTCTATATCTCAAAGGTTTCCACGACACCAGCTTTATGCGTTGTCTGCAGCGATGGCTAAAATAGCTCGACTTTGCCCTCTTGCTATGGCTTTGTGGCTGCTGTGGGCAGATGGCCTATTTGTCGATGCAGTGACGCTGTAGTTATGTGAATGGAGACCACAGCTGGGTCGGGTTCTGTTGTAATTGCAGTGCACTTGTGTCTGTTTCCAGCTCTGCACTGTTTCCTGTTGTTTCTTTTGTATCTCACACTGAAGTAATCTAAAAAATATCCTCATTTGTCCACATGGGCTTTCCGTGTGCATGCTTGTGCACGTGTGTGAATGTCTGATGGTTTATTATAGAACAGTTGATCACGAAATTGTCTCGAATGACAGATGACAGAAGACAGACCTACCTTTAAAACGTGATCTGTCTGAATATAGCCATCAGAAAGACGAAACAGCCCTACTTGAGCTAACCTTAGCCTAAACTACACAGTACTGACCCTAAATCAGGGGAAAAGGCATTATGTGTGTAAAGTATTACAGAAAGGGAAACTGCTTCTCAGTGCGTCACACTGTTGTCTCAGCTTTCCAACAAGATCTTCTGTGTGATATTTAAATGCAACTTTCTCATGGAGCCAGACGCAAATGACCCTACTGTACAGTCTGTGACCGTCTTTATGCAAATCACTGTAATCTCCAGAACAGTATTTGTTTAATTTGCATTAAAGGCCCTTTGAAGGTTAATAATAACGTTATGAAGTGTTTTAAATAATAAAAGGGGAACATTTCTCAAAGGCTAATGGAAAGTAGTCAGCAATGATGGTCCAAAATGAATCCCAGCAGTATTTCCTTATTAACCTGGGGGCTTACCTGCTTTGACACTGCTGTCAGTCTGATTAATTGCTCTTATAACAGTTAGAGGATTACTTTCAAATGCCAACAGAGGATATACTTTGTAAAAATAAAGGCAAGACCAACTGTATCAAAGGCTTTTGATAAACCAAATAATATAAAGGTACTGTGTGTCTGTTGTCTAAATTGTTAAATAAATTGAGATGGTGTAACAATGGGAATTAAATCAGACTGATGTGGAGGATGTAAAATAACATCTTCAGCTGATTATTGACTCGTGATTCCAGGACTTTTGACTAACAAGACAACCTGTTCAAAACAAAAAAAATCATCTCCTGCAAACTGTCAACAATTATGGTGAATTTATTCAACAGTTATTCAATCAGGTTATACTAATCTGGCATATTTACATACATGCACAGAACAATCAGCTCAGATACTAGCACGACATAAAAGAAAACCTATGACCAAACATGTTATTAAGCTGAAATCTCTTCAACTACCCAATTTAAAAGCAATTATCAGATCGTGTGTAATAGGAAAAAATACAAAAAAAGTATTAAGTTCACAGAATAGAGGTTAGTAATCACTACACAGCTGTAGAGTGAATAGAGAACATCATACATTTAATCAAAAGCCAGTAATTGATTACACCAAAACCCACAAAGTCTGTGCAGAAAACATGAATTCTGACAATAATCGGGCAAAAATCCAGACTCAAACGTACGAAAAATAGAAAAGGTAGGAAGATGTTAAGATTACTGCTGTCTCCTCCTCCTCAAAATGTATTAGAAGTGAGTGTATGTGTAATAACAGCTCGAATTACATGTTCTTTTTTAAAACAAAGTGTGTTACGGCGTGAAAACATTAACGTGACGAGTGAAATATGAAAATGAAAAATTAAACCAAATGAGAGAAGGGGACTCTCAGTCGCCAGTTTATTAGGCAGAACTGGCTTAAACAAACACAGTATGTCTTATACAACAATCCTGCTATAAACTCTACCTTCAATTTTTCTGCTGAACGGTTTAAAAAAAGTGTCGATCCAACTTAAAGGAAAGTACTGTTGAACTGTACTGCATTATACAGACTGGTAATTTTAATATTTAGCCCAGCCTCATTGATTAAAATGGAACGGGCAACATATTAGAAACATGTTTCAGTGTATTGCAGCAATTTAACAGCCAACATTATTACAAAATTGAATCAAAACCTCTGTAAAACAATTTTAACAAAAAAACAAACATTATAAACTTCATGAAGGTAGGTTTTATTGTGATCATTCATTAGATCCACATTGATAACTCTCTGGTTCTTCCACTCCCAGATGGTTTCATGGGAAGATAACACGGGACCAAGCAGAGCTGCTGCTTCACCCTCCAGAAACCGGCCTGTACTTGGTGCGAGAGAGCACTAACTTCCCCGGCGACTACACCCTGTGTGTGAGCTGCGATGGCAAGGTGGAGCACTACCGTATCATCTACCACAACGGCAAGCTCACAATTGATGATGAGATGTACTTTGAAAACCTCATGCAGCTGGTTGAGGTGAGACATAAAATTAGGGTTTGTTTTTATAAATAAAAAGAGGCGTTTCTGGTGTTACCTCTGCTGCTATATAGGGCTTTCTTCTACTGTATGTATGTTGTATTTTCCTGTTATAGAGTCCCCGCGTCTCTGTACGACCACATAGACCACAGACAGTTCCTGGAACAAATAATGAACAGGAAGTGTCAAAGAGGAACAGTGAACACTATGCTGAGGTTCAGATTCTTACCTTAAAAAAGGCCTTTTTACTCTTAAAATGACTCATTTTCCTGTGTAACATGATTATTTTGAACAGAAGCATACTTTGTGTACTACACAGTAAAAAAGAGGAGTATGAGTGAGTTCAGTATGAACTATTTAAGGTAAAACCTAGTCGTTCTTTATATCTGTTGCTAATTTGACTCTACAGCCCTCTATTGGTCATTGTGGAGCACTGCTTGCTGAGTTTTACTGCTTCTAAACAGAAATGCTGTTTTTTTTTCAGATCTGTTTTATAATGGAGGGCTGTTAGTGTTCAGACAGTTGGTACAGCTGTTAAGTCTTCCATAAAATAACAAACAGACGACAGAACAATTTAGATCAACTAGTTAACACGGTGAAAAGCTGCACAAGCTGACAAAAACAACAGAAAATCAAAAGAGGAGAGGGAAATAAAGGGTTGTTCAAGGAGAGAGGACGTGTGAAAGAGAAAAGGTGGAGCTGAGAGTGCATTTAAAGAACGAGAGCCTTAAAGGAAACTGATGCTAAATGCTGTAAAATTACAGATATCTTTACAAGCAAGTGACGTGGTTGGTCTTAAAAAAACCCACCAAGACAGACAAGCAGGGCCGCCCTCACATCACAAAGACCTTTTCTCTGGTTGATTATATATTTTAAAAAACTTGTTTAAGTTTGATATGTAGGAAAAGCCTATGCATGGAAATAATCTGGAAAATAAAGACCTGTCTTCTGTTCAGTTACTCAGAGATATCAGAGGTACATGATGATAAACATAATTCCCGTCAGAGCTCTGAGGAAATGCCATCTGCAAAAAAAAAGCCTCCAAAAGTGCACAAAAATGACAATGCTTACTCCTGTTCTGTCAGGGTAGGAAGCGCAGTGTACCGACTCTTGAAACTGGAGATACTCGGCTGTTAAAACTATTTTTGGATGTTTTTGTCTGTTGTAAATGGACTGAATGAATGTGGAGATTGACCCGGACTGATTTAATAATTAAATTATTATCCCAGTCCAGCCACTCTAGACAAACCTTACTCATCCGATGGCGTGTTCCTGTGCTCTAGTACAATTTTTTTTGAAGGCAACAAACAACGTCTGGGGATCCTTTAAAAGACCAATGTGTCAGATTTAGTGGTACCTAGCAGTGAAGTCGCGGATTGCAACTGACACTTGTCTCACCTCCCCTGGCTGAAAACATGAAAAGGCCCTCTCTAGAGCCAGTGTTTGGTTTGTCTGTTCTGGGCTACTGTAGAAACATGGCGGTGCAACCTGGCAGACTCTGACCGACACTCTTTGTAGATATAGAAGATTAATGATTCTTACTTTCAGGTGATTATACTCTAATGAAAACATTATTATGAATATTGTATTCCATATCTGCCCCCATATCTCCTAAAATCCTGAAGGCTCGACGTTTGAATTCAATTAAAACCTTTATTAAAGCCCCCCCCCCCCCCAAAAAAAAAAAAAAAAATCATTGAGGTTTGGTGTAATGCTGGTGTTTACACTTTATTTCCATGTTTTTTTATCACATTTACGTTGTTTGCAGCACTACACCAAAGATGCAGACGGCCTGTGCACCAGACTAATGAAGCCAAAGCTGGAGGAGGGGACAGTGGCCGCTCAGGATGAGTTTTCCAGGAGTAAGTCTCAGTTTGTCACTTCTTTACAATCAATTCATCCACATCATTGTAGCCTTTTTGTGTATGAGAAGCATGTCGGGCCTGTTGTGTTTCAGCTGCATGATGTTTCCTCTTTGAATGTCCAACAGGTGGCTGGTCGATGAACAGAAGGGACCTCACACTGCAACAGGTTATTGGAAAAGGAGAGTTTGGAGGCAAGTGGCTTCAGGTTGACATATATGACCTGGCTAATTTTATTTTATTGCATACATGAGGCAGAGATGAGCATGACTGGGTTGACCTACTTGGTTTTAAATGAAGGTTTGTGTTGTTTTAGTATGAGGAAGAAGGGGAGATAAAGGTAGATACTGTTAAATATGAGTAAACAGAATCTCAACAGGGCCAGCTGTTATTCATCCTCACACAAAGTAACCATTAATGTGTTTTTCCTGACAAATCCATGTCTATTTTTGGTCAGCTCGGGGTCATAAAAATGTGGCTTTACTGATCATGAACAGTTCATTATTGTGTGTGTTCATTCCAGATGTCATGGTGGGCGACTACAGAGGGACTAAAGTGGCAGTGAAGTGCATAAAAAATGATGCCACCGCACAGGCCTTTATTGCAGAGGCTTCTGTCATGACGTAAGGAAAATTACATGTTTGTGTTCTTTCAGAAACGTGAATAAACAAGTTAACTTGTAAACCAAACGGCATGCCTGTGTGTGTCCTCGCCTTCCTCAGGCAACTACGGCACGATAACCTGGTGCAGCTGCTGGGGGTGATCGTAGAGGAGAACGGGAGTCTGTTTATAGTTACTGAGTACATGGCCAAGGTAGGTGGCACACTGTCTGATCATTTGTCAACCTCCGGAGCACTGTAAGAAAGATGTCACATGTTTGTTTGTTTCTTTCAGGGATGTTTGGTTGACTACTTACGTTCCAGAGGTCGGACAGTACTCGGTGGAGATGCTCTCCTTAATTTTACACTGTGAGTGTGATTGTGATTGTCTAAAATATCTACATTTATGCTGTATAAAAGGTAGACCGTAGCTTGTGTGCCAGGTCTGACACACTGTAGATGAGAAACACTAACTGTAAATGAAACCAAGTTTATTTGTAAGGAAACATCCGAGTCTTCCCTTTAGGATTGTCCATTTTTTGTTGGGCTATCTGGAAATATGACCCTGAGACTGAGAGTAAACTGTCCTTCACGTATGAACTTTCCTTCCTTGTACGTTCACAGAGACGTCTGTGAAGCCATGGAGTACCTGGAAGTCAATAACTTTGTCCACCGAGACTTGGCAGCCCGCAACGTACTTGTGTCAGATGACAACATAGCCAAAGTGAGTGACTTCGGTCTGACCAAGGAGGCCTCCTCCACTCAGGATACTGCTAAGCTGCCTGTGAAGTGGACATCACCAGAGGCCCTCAGAGAAAAGGTACACTTTTGTTTACAAGGAACGTTACCATGTTGAGTAGTTTACTTAACCTCCTGATTAAATTGAAACTGATTGATTGAAACTCACGTATGTTTTTCTATTAATCCATAGAAATTTTCCACCAAATCAGACGTTTGGAGCTATGGGATTTTGCTTTGGGAGATTTACTCTTTTGGCCGAGTGCCTTACCCGAGAATTGTAAGTACAAATATCTAGAAATACATAATACAGAAAATATCATCCACGTACTAGGATCTTTGACTTGAGAAAGAGATTAATCTGCAATAAATTGACAGTATAGACTGTTGCAGTAATCAAAAAATTTAAAAAGCAGATTTTTTTGATGAAGAAGAAGTACTGTATATACTGGGTCATTTACCATGCACATTTCTTGCATCAAATCGTCCTTCACGTAGTAATAACCTATAAAAAAAATAAGTGATGTTTTTCGCCCAACAACTTTGTCTTTTCCTTTCTAAAGCCATTAAAAGACGTTGTGCCACGGGTGGAGAAGGGATACAAGATGGACTGTCCAGACGGCTGTCCTGAAGTGGTGTATAACATCATGAAACAGTGCTGGAACCTGGATCCTGCTGCTCGACCAAGCTTTCAGATGTTGAAGGAGTGGCTACAACATATCAGCCAAGGGATGGGGAAAAAACAATGAGAGATCTGACAGAGAAGTGACTTTCCAACTCCTTCACTTTGACCACTTGGACCATAACATGGGATGAAAAAAAATAATAATAATTTAAATTGTATTATTCGGCAGACGATGAAGTTTGTTTTCACAAATTTATATTTAGAGCATCATCCCTCACCTCAAGTTGTTCAGACTGCAGTTACTCTTCATAACTGGCTGTCTTTTTGCGCTCGTTATCAAGAGTGAATCATTAACTGTCAAATCGATGTCTGCCTCAGTGCCACAGTGCCTTGACCTGTTTTCCCTTCCATATTTTATGTCTTTTACTGGTTGAAAATGATGGCGTCATTTCTTTTTATGTTCATGTGCACACCACCATCATTTGAATAAGTTGACTGAATCCATTGTTTCCGTTCAAAGAGGAGAAAAGTAGGAATCTGACTTTGCTGTCATTTACTCGCTGTATTATTTTTGACAGTTTCCAGGTACATCGTTTTGCATGAATGTTGAATTGTTTTGTTAAAAGAACTAAGTTAAAAGTAATTATGCAGCTTTATTTTTTCATTGTTATGTCATTTTAAATGTGTTATGCTTACTTTTGGATCCCTCTGTAAGTCAAAAAAGGAAGCAAAAGTTTGGACAAACTCACCTTTACTACTGATACAGTAACACCATTCAGCTCAGACATGATTCCATGTACAGAATTTTCCAGCTGACTTCATTTCTTTAATTTTTTGCAATCTTTGGATTTAACCAAATTATCAGGATTTTGTACATTCTGAGAAAAGGAGAATGTTAATAAATGTACTGTGTTGCCATTTTCAACAATAAAAAATATACATTTTGCAATAATTTTGAGGTTTCACATAATTTTCTTTTTTTAATTAAAAGCGTTGTAAAATTATATATATTTTAATCAATATTTTCTTAATACACCATTTAAATGCTGCATAATATATTGATTGATTGATTGATTGATCAATAATCATAAAAAATACATTTAACAATCATAAAATGGGCCATTCTGCATATTAACTTTTAAAGTATTTAAAGTAGGCTATATTTTGCTAGTAATACTTATTGTACCTTAAAGTAAAGGTTTACACGCGGGATTGTTTTTTGTAGTCTGGTACTTTTACTTAAGTAAAGGATGTGAATACTCCTTCGGCAACTGTTTTACAGTGTTGTCGTGTTTTGTATAAAAATCACCGATCAATGCAAAGTGACAAGAATAAATGTAGTAATCTTAAATTTAATACAAGAACAAACTGACCTTAAAGGACACCACAGTTTCATACTCTTTTACTTTGTTTATATATGGCTGACCCTGCCACCTTTCTAAGTTCAAACAGTGTTCTGAGAACAGCTTGTTTATTCACTTATGGAAAAAATAAATCTTTGCGTTTGTATTATTATCTCATTAATGTTGTACATATTAAAATTCTGAGTTTGAATTTCTACTCCAAAACTAAACGGTGCCCCTTTAATAAACTTTATGCTGAAATCAAGTGGCGTATGTATACAGTGCAACAGTGCCATCAAGTGATGGCATTACACAATCTTTTACAATTAAAAGAAGGGGGAGGCAATAACTATAAAGATGTGATAGATTTGAATGGTTTCGACAACAAGAGGGTGAGATAAATGCTAAAGGGCTTTTCCGTCAGATACACAGCAAACAATGTTTCCATAAAAGGAAATATATTAATAAGGAAATAAAAGTCGATATCATGTAGAACCGAACCAATAATAATACTTCTGGAGGAAGACACTCGCAGAACACTTTTAACTACAGCAGCGCCAAGATCGAAAAGTGGCCGACAGGCCTGATCATGCATATAATCAGAAGCTGTCAGTGTGCCAGTGTGAGGTATTAATTCATCACCTGTGCAAACCAGGATGGTTATTACATCCTCATTCATTCAACCAACAGATTATCATTTCCTATTTGGCAGGTATACAGCTGGATTCACCCATTGTGGTCTCTTTCATCTAATCTCTAACAGAACATTGCTAGTTGTTAAACAAGCAGTGATATCTTGAGTGATGATAGTTGATCCCTCCAGATTCAGAGGTTTTGGCTCAGGTAAAGGATTGTGGCAGGATCACAGTTACAAGAATTACATGATTTGCTCATTTCCAACATGAGAATTTTCTTATCTATACTGCTGAGGGCTCTTAACATTAGTGTGCCTTTTTAAAAATATAGAAAATAAGTAGAGAATGAATAAATAAGCTCTGTCCCATTGCAATTGTGTAATCATGTTGATGTCCCATTATGTTCACCAGCTAGTCTCTAACTGTCTGTCTGAGAGTTTTGATTCTTACTCTCGGTTTTGTTCCAGCCCATATGTGTCTGGATGCTGATTTGTCCCATTCCCAAAACTTTTTATCTAACGCTTCTACAGGTATTGACTGAAAAAAGCACAACACAGTGTGTATGCTTTTATTACCCTCATGATGTCCAGCTGAAGATGAAAAGGGGTCATATTATTCACATGAACTGAGCTCATAGGGGAGAAAGTGAGTGTAATTACTACATTTATATGTCCTTCATTTCCATAACCCTGCCTAATATAGCATCATACAGAATGTGTGAGCAAACCACAACTCCTCGATGGCGTTTCACCTGAAAGATATTCGCCTATAAACGCTGTGGGAAATATGTTCCCCAAAGTTAAATTAATTTTCCCCAATGTTGCCATTTCATACCATGAAGATGCCAAATGACCCAAATACAGAGGGAAACAATGATGTAAGCCTATGTATAGAACTAGATATAAATGCATTGTCTTTTTATGGTCGATCTAATCATAGATTTTCCATTTAGTTTTATAGATGACAACATTTATGTTCATTAAAAAGAGAATTATGAAATCCTACAGTTAGCAGGTGTCGTTGTAACTTAACTGTCAAGACTTTAAATGTGCAGGTGCAGTTAAATTGTAATCTGGAGGTATTTCTAGCTACTAGAAACAATTCACAGATAGAAAACATCACATTAAGACCATTTATAAACTTGTGAAGGAAGAATTTCACAGTTTCGCACAGCGGAAGTGGCGGAACCTTTTCGAAGGGGAGGGTTTTCTTTGTTGCACTTGGCGATGCAACAACAAAAGTGCACTGAAAACAGAGGCTGGATGTCAGCGGTATGTGACAGATCACAAGTTAAAGCTCGCAAACTAACTCAGGCTTTTTTCTTTTATTCGTGATGGATAGTCAGGCTGATGTCTTTTATCGGGAGCTTCCAAAAGTGGTAAGTCACAAATGTATTGAAGACGTTTTGGAGGAAAAGGGACTTAAAGGAGTTTTAAAGAGAGTGAATGGACGTTTGTGATAGCTACATGCTAACATTAGCGCTCTGACTGTGTCCAGGAGCTTCACGCTCACCTCAACGGCTCCGTCAGCTACCAAACCATCGAGAAACTGTTCAGCCGAAAACCTCATCTCAACATTGAGCACAGCATGACGGCTATCGGCAAAGGCCAGCGGAGGACACTGGACGAGTGCGTATACATGTCTATTACACCTTGAACTGTACTTCAGTGAGAGTTAACGCGACTGTTTGAATAAAACTGGGTCTATTAAATGGTTAAGTCTCGGTCATTTCATTCATTCGTTCCTTAGTTTCTTCAGGTGGGTGATGTAGAAATAATTCAGTCGCTAACAGAGTAGATAAGTTTCTATAGGTTCAGTGGGAAGCCCAGTCAAAGAAATAAACGGTGAAAACCAAGCTTGGTGAAAAAAATTTTTCAATGGAAAATCATCATTATGAGATAAAAAGTCATAATAATGAGATAACGGGTCTAAGTGATGACATAAGAAGTCATTGTTATAAGTTAAAAAGTCTAAATTTTGATATCAAAAGTAATAATTACGAGATAAAAAGCCAAAATGATGACATAAAAAAGTCAAAGTTATGAAGTAAGTCATAATTATGGGATGAAAAGTCAAAGTGATGAGATAAATGTCAAAATAATGAGACAAAAAGTCAAAATTATGAATTAAAATGTCAAAGTGATGAGATAAAGGTCATAATTATGAGGTAAACTGATAATTATGAGGTAAAATGTCAAAAATAATTAGATAAAAAGTAGAACTTATTAGATAAAATGTCATAAGTTAAAAAGTCAAAATTAAGAAATCATAATTATAAATAAAGTCAAAATAATGAGATAAAAAGTCATAATTATAAGTAAAAAAGTAAAAAATAATGAGATAAAAACTAACAATTATAAGATAAAAAGTCAGAATTGTGACATCAAGACTAAGTTTTATCAACTTTTGATCTTTAACTGGCAGAAATGGGCTTCCATAGCAGCAGCAGTATTCAGTTCAGAAGGGGATCAGCATTGAAACAAAATGGTGTGCATGTCTGCAGATGTTTTCAGGTCTTCAAGGTCATCCAACAGCTGGTGAACACGGAGGAGGATATCCTGATGGTGAGGATTGTTTGTTCAAGTTAAAACTAAGTTTTGCTGTCTTTTTCCTCATTTTCATCCAGAATATCAATGACAAATGTTTCTTTTCTTTTTTCCCACTAGGTGGCTACAGATGTTATTAAAGAGTTTGCAGCTGATGGTGTCAAATATTTAGAGCTGAGAAGTACTCCAAGGGAGGAGAAAAACACAGGTAAGGATGTCAGCATGGAGCTTGATATCATGAATGCACGATTTTATCATCAGGATTGTTGTAAGGCTTATAACAGTTGATGATCCTTTTGCTAGGACTGACAAAAAGGACATACGTTGAAACTTGTCTCAAAGCCATCCAACAGTGTAAAAAGGAGGGAGTGGACATTGATGTCAGGTATGCGTAGCCTTTATTGTTTCACTGATGTGATGAAACCCCCAGAATACTGCATGATGTTTTACTATGATGATCCAGTAATTTGACTGCTGCCACAGTAGTGTGTACTTCTAAATGAGCCCTTTTGTCCTGAAGGTTTCTGGTGGCCATTGACCGCAGGAATGGGACTGAAGTTGCCATGGAAACAGTGAAGCTGGCTGAGGAGTTCATGCTGTCCTCAGATGGTTTGGTGGTGGGACTCGACCTCAGTGGAGACCCAACGGTCAGTCAAGTGTGAGGCTTTTGGAAAAGAAAAGAACATTACAGTTTTACTTTGTCGTGTCAGTGCACCAAAGAAATATTCTTCTGTTTATTCATTTGTTTTCAATTTAAGGTTGGCCATGGCAAAGACCTACTTCCTGCCCTACAAAGGGCCAAGAACTGTGGACTGAAGTTGTCACTGCACCTCTCAGAAGTATGACCGCAACACTTTCACTGTAATTTATTATCTGTAGTCACATTATCTGAGTGTTCCGACATTACAACTACAACTGTTGCAGGTACCATCACAGCTGGAGGAGTCGGACCTGCTGTTGAATCTTCCTCCAGACAGGATCGGTCACGGCACCTTCTTGCATCCTGAAGTGGGCGGATCTGAAGGTCTTGTTGACAAAGTGGTGAAGAACAACATACCGCTGGGTAAGACTGAGGTCAAACGATTAACTGTTAATTTGATTGTGCGAAGCTGACTTTTAGTTTCTGAACTTTCTTTGTCTTGCAGAGCTGTGTCTGACGTCAAATGTCAAAGGACAAACTGTGCCGTGTTACTCCAAACATCATTTCAAATACTGGTACCAGAAGGGACATCCAAGTGTGATTTGTGTATGTTTCCTCTCTTTGCATCTCTTGTTTGTGTACAAAATTTTAAGAATTGAATTCAAGGACTTTGAAGATAGCTAAACCATTAATGTCCGGATCCTTAATGTTAAGCCTTTAACTTCACATATTACTACAAATGCAACTGCCAAAAATAAAGTTTACAGATTTCCTTAATACCAACAGCAATCAATGTATATTTTTACATTTTTGATTTTACCAGTTGTTCATATTAATGCATGCTTTGATCATGATTTAATTATTGCCAATTCTGATGAGATTTGACAAGAAAAATAACAATGTGATAGTTTCTTTGTGATTATGACAAGATCTTTGTGAGTCATTGTGTAGATGAAACACCAGATTATCTTTCAAGGACTGTTTTTTAATTCAAATGTATTTCCAAACTTGAAAAAATGAGTGAAAACTAGCCAAGCATCGTCCCAAATTTGTGCAAACCCTTACCCATATGATAACTAGACTTTTGTCTAAAACCTTTTCATTCAACCAATTAAGCGAACAGTTTAGAAGTAGTCACATTACTGTGCCACAGCTCCGAGTAGTACTTTTCATCATAAGTAAACTGACGTGTAAAATCAGTGAAGCACCCTTATAAAAACAAACAATATCACAGAACCGAAGATGACACTTAACAGTGACAAAATCAAAGTTCACCATGAATGACTTTTATTGTTTTCGTATCTTCACAGACTGATGATAAGGGAGTCTTCTGTACGGACTTGTCTCAGGAATATCAGCTGGCAGCTTCCACGTTTGGTCTCAGTCATGAAGCCGTATGGAAGCTCTCCCAGCAGGCCATAGACTGCATCTTTGCACCAGACACTGTGAAACAGCAGCTCAAACAGAAGTGGACTGATCTCAGGCCTCGAGTGTTCAAGTGACCTGCTCAGTGGAACCTAAAGCCAGCCATACTCCTCACATTTCAGTTTAAAAAACTTTGCATGAACTTTTTACAAGCTTTTGTAGAAATCATGACATAAACTCAAAGGGAACTCTTAAAACACTGTGAACATGTTTGAAAAACTTAAAAGTAAATGATACAGATTCAGTACAACAACAGTAAGTGTGTTATGTTCTGCTGATGTTCAGTGTGCAGTGTTGCACTCAACATAAATCTAAGAACCAAACTTGTGACGACATAATGTATGAACCTTGGTGTATTCAGGGAGCGGGATTAAAAAAAACTGTCATGGATTAAAGAAACAAATCTCAGTGGATATCCAGTCTTCAGTATCTGCAAGTTCATCCGAAGATATCCAAATTACAGGCAACTTTGACGCTGCTTTGTTCCCACACTGTCCCGTCAACGCAGCACTGTTTACTGTCACATCTTCTTCCCAAATTTTCCATGTTTGTCCTTGTTCTTCTTGAACTTGCCGTGTTGCATTTCCTTCTTCTTTTGTTTCCCTTGCTGCGGAGCTCCGTTGCTTGCTACGGCATTTCCCCCGTCCCACTTCCTCTTCTTGTCACTGTTGGAGGCAAGACATCGTTACAAACGTGTTTCTATAACAACCAAAGATTACCGCCAAAGATCCTGGATGTCACTTCACCTCTTGATGCTGACGATGGCCGTGTTTCCTGCGTTCTTCAACACCTCGCCCCATTCCTCATCATCTCCTCGGATCTTGTACCTATAAATTCAAACCAAATCATTACAGTAAATCTTGCCTTGTATATTTTTTTAATTTAAAATGTAACATGCGAAGAATGACAAAAGCTACCACGATTAAAGCTCATACTTACTCTTCCATGTCCAGTTCCTTCACTTTCTCCACATCCTGCTTGTGTCTCTCGTCAAACTCTTTAGCCGCTTCGTTCTGTTGGTAGCAGATACATTTTTGGTTAAGTTTTAATAAATTAAATAAATAAAAACACATCAAAATTGTTGACCACATACCAGATCATCATTTAGGTTTTTGGCAGTCGGCTCCATGGAAACGTCTTTTGTGGTCGCCATCTCTGCCTCAATGGCTTTTTCTTGGATCCTGGTGAAGACCTAGGGTAGTAAAGGCCAGAACAATAGAGTTTTAATGTTGTTGCAAAGGTAAACTTCATGGCATCCTCTTTTTAAAATGTTATGACTTCAATAATCTACTTACTTGCACAAATTTCCGGATCAGACGGTTAAAGAGGCCCATGAGCTGCGAGCTTGGGAGCTCAATTTCTTTTTCTAGCTGATCCACCGATTTGTGCTGTAACCCTATACCCAACAGTAATGCCTAGAAGGAACAGGGATAATCAACAAATATGACAATAATACTGTATTTACTAGATGAAGCCATAACATAAGGGGAAACTTACACACTGTGCGGCTGAGAGAGACACGTCACCAAGCTGCTTGAGGAAGAAGATGCGTGCCACTGCTGGGACCAGGTCCATGATCAGGTGGTAGTCCACCATGCTCCTGGAGTACAACTCCAGACGTTTGAGGTCGTAAGGGCTGAAATGGGCTGCCAGCTCAGAGTTACTGAGAGCTGTGAAGATCAAAAAGACAAGTCAGTTCAGGTCTGTGAGCCGCAGAGGCAATCTGATTATGTTAGCTACTTACTGCTCGTCTCCTCCTTGGACTTCTTATTCTGCAGGATGCTGAGGGCCAGGCTTGGATGGAAGCTGCCGAACTGGTAGGAGAGGAGAGACAGGAAGCGCCGGCGGAAATCTGAGGAAAACGGCAACTGTTCAGTCACACTGTAATAAGTTTAAACACACCAGATCTGCACAGAAAGTACAGGGAAAGTTCACCTTTCCAGAAGGCAGACAGCCACTGGCTCTGCTCGGGGGCTTCATCTGTGTTCAGCCCCTTCAGCATCACACAAGAGTGCTCTCCTGTCAGGTCGTTCTAGATACAACCACAAATAACACTTAGAGTATGCAACAACGGCACAATGTACAGAATCATACTTAAAAATGCTTTTTTTATATACTTACAGGGGTTTGTCTTAAGTAGACTGGAGTATAACCTGCTTTCTTCCAGAACCTGTCAGGTTGCAAAAACAGTTTTTGACATTTCTACATCTGCAAAATATTACAACCCTCTTCCCCTTCTCCATATTCAAGTGAACTCACTTGAGCAGCTGTGTAGTGAGGCCGTAGGAGACTCCCAGATAGTCCAGTCTCTCTGCTCTCCTCTCACTCAGCTTCAGCAGCAGAGGAGGAAGCTCCCTCCGTGGAGTGATCACCTCCTCCAGCAGGATGACGGCCTGGACAACAAGACGGCTGCTGTCAGAAGCGTTTAATCTGCCTAACTTGTATTTTGACTCTTGTTACACTTCAAGTGAAGAGTTCCTGCCTTTCAGCTGAATACATTACCTCACTGCTGACGGAGGTGATCTCTTTGTGATTCGAGTGTGTGCTCTCATCCATGGTGGGAAACTTGCCCTCATAGTACATCTGCAGCAGCTGGAGAGCTCTGGAGCCATAGCCCATCTGATGGACAGGTTGGAAACGAGTTACATGCGGACTAATTAAAAACTGGTAAACACAGACTGAAACCTTTTTATGTTCTCACCCCTTGATAGTCTGGATTGACGGCTATTCGCACCACTCTGCCTCCAGAGAGGCCAGCGAACTCTGAGTCTTGGAACTGCAAAGACAAGAGCGGAAGATTCATGTTTGCATTGAGGAAAAAACGTGTGCGCCGTAATTTTGAGAAAAGCTTTGTGAGCAGTGTGTACCTGTTCGGACACCGTCCAGGGAATGAGGTCACCAGAGGCCTTCTTTCCTCTGGACAAACTGTTTAGGATGGACTGCCGAGATATTTCTCCTTCAAGACACACCTGAGGGACCAAAGAAGAACAAATGTAGTGATTCAAGTCAATAAACAGGCCGACAAGGAGGCCGGAGATTGTCTCTGAATGCATGAAATCAATAACGGACTACTGATAAGGAGTGGCTGATTTCATGGAAGTTAGTCTTTATTCTGAAATTATACGACCTCTTAGCTGTTTGCTTTCGAATGCATGGAAAAGCCATCACTCTCCTGTCCATTAAAAACAGAATATCATATTGTCTTACCTGCACCACAGCAAGGACCTCAGGTAGTGAGTTCTGTGTGGGCGGAACAGGAGGAAGGAGGCAGAAGAGGTGATGGGCCGGAGCGTCGGACAACATCTGAAGGTCGTTTGGTGAATTCTGGATCCGCAGAAAGAAAAAAAAAGTAAGCAGAGAAACATAAATAAAATAGACAAAACAACACTGTGTGTGTCAGTTATTATGCTGAGTGAGGTGAATTCAAACTAAACTAAATCACCTTGTAGTGCGATGCCACATAGAGAGCCATCAGCCGCTGCAGGAAGGCCTCAGATGCTTTGTGGTAACAGAACAGTGTGTCTCTGTTCACATAATATCTGGACAGTGCAGGCTGAGGAAACTGCAACTTGCTTTGTTTTAGACTCACATATTGTCAGAAATATTTCGTCTGGTCGTCAACAGTGATGCAAAAAGAATGCACACGTATCAGAGATGACAATCGCATTCAAACCTGATTTGATCTTTAGTTTTTAATCGATGTAGCCGTACCTTTGACTTGTGGAATTTTTAAAAAACGCAAATGTTCTCTTGTTCCAGCTTGTCAGATGTAAAGATGTTCTGCTTTTCTTTGTTTTAATTGAAAGTAAATTAAATATTTGTATCTTTTGGGACGCCTGTCGGCCGAAACGAGTGATCAGAAAACGTTAAAACTTGTGATACGATGTGCACATTTCTGTATTTTTCTGATGAAACGATTAATGGAGAAAATGATCAGCAGACCGAAAAACAGTGATAATGATCATTGGTTGCCTGCTCTACATGCTTGTGTTCAATTAAATGTCACCAGAGAAACACTTCTAACCATCTGAACACTGGGTTGTTATTTTTCCTGAACTTTTTGAATGTTTTGCTTGTATGATATATTGTAAGTGTGTGTGCAGGCCGAGTAACTTTAAGGCTTTTGAACTCAAGGATACAGGTCACAAGTCTGTGGAAGTGGGCAGCCAGAAATGAGCCTGGGGATGTTCAGACAGTCCAGACAGAGAAGATCGTTCAGCCACTTCTCTACAGCGTCTCCTGGAGCGTACCGAATGGACTCGTGAAGAGAAACTTCGTGGAGCGATCGAGCTGTGCAGGGACACAGGTGGACAAACAGTCAGACAGATGACAGAGACACACATACACACACACACACACACAGTAAAACACAGAGATGTTTACCTGCTGCTAGCCTCGCTGTGTTAGCCGTCCTGTTCTCTGCCGACATGTTCTGCATACTGTCTGCACTCTGCTGCCTCAACTGCTGAATCAGTTTGAGGGAGAGAGAGCGTCCGGTGCCTTCATACCTGCAGAGATGAAGGAACACAGTGGTTAGAAATGCAAATAATTAGAGCTGAAATGATGAAGCAATTTATTATTTGACAGAATATTAACTAATGTGATAATTGACAAATCGCTTTGGTCCATTTTTAAGCAAAAACGCTAGAAATTCACTGGTGACCGCTCCTTAAATACATCAATATTTTCCAATTTCCTCAGTCATTTATTATAATGAAATTAAACTTTGGGTTTTTGACATGTAGTCGAGCAAAACAAGCAATTTATTTATATCGCTTTTACTTCACTGGTCATTAAATCCATAATCACTCAAAATGTCCTTGTGCACGATGTTTTTCAGATTAAAGTAATGTGTTATCTGATGAGGTAAATTCAACTCCATTACTGACCCATTGATGGTGGACGCCATGAAAACCAGATACGGTCCGAGCAGTTTCTTAACCAGAGGAAGGGGGATGGCTGCAGCCTCGTCAATGACCAGCAGCTCGGCCTGGCCCAGCTTCACTGCATCACCTGGGTGGATGTACTGTCGGTCACATAAACAGGAAGGTCAGACATGGTCACCTGCTTTTGCAAAGAACAGGAAATGAAGAAGAGTCCTCTGGTCTCGTTTACCTGAATCGTCTGCCGATGCTCTTTGAAGATGTTCACCCGCACCACAGCTTTGTTGAACTCGGGATTCAAAGACTGGATGATTTCATAGTCGAGATGCTCCTACAAATGCAAAACAGGACATGAAGTGGTGTGTGCTCACAACACGAACATACTGTCTCTGGCACAGAGAGGATTCCTGGGCAGTCTACCTGATACTGCAGAGAATCGAAGCCTTTAAAGATGAATTCAAACATGGTGTGGAGGTTGTCCGGGCTCGGAGAGGTTACAAAGATATTGGAGTATCTGTAAAGAATGTCAGGCAAGCATTAGCAGCATTTTTTTACAGTATTAACAGGCTGATTTACTTGTCGGACAATAAGAAACTCATCTGTACCCAAAAGCCACAGCTCCAGCAACAGCCAGCCCCAGTGCTGCAGACTTGCCCCGACCTCGGGCAGCAGTCAGAGCCACGGTGCTCCTCAGAGTCTTCTCTGAGATCGCCTCAATGAACTTCAGCACTCCTTTAGCCTAGAGGACATTAGAAACTTTAATATCATAACTATCAAGACTGAAACAAAACGGGACGACTACTGAGGTGTAATTTCTCAGGAAGGCTGTCATGATCTTTGCACTCTGTTCAGTGAGAGGTCCCCACCTGGTCCATAGTCCTGCAGGAATCCACCAACACACCCACAGGCTGCGTGTCCTGAAGGGACTCCTTCAGATCCTTCAGCTCCTGTTCTCGAGGAGACAAACCGTCCTCCTGAAGGGGAGGAGAGAACTGGTCAGAAATCAGAGAAACTTAGGTTTCTGCCTTAATCTTTTAACAGCAAGGAGTCCCTGCACCAAAGACCTGCGGCTCCTCCAAATGGGAAAAAAATAATTTTAAAGAGGCCTAAAAATGTAACGGCTTGTATAATGAAAGTATAATTTTTGAGAAAAGCTATCACTGGGGGAATGTGTGATCTACATTTTGTACAAACAAGCAGTGAATTTATTGTTGTGAATCCTCATTGTGCATCTTCGGCCTTCATGACACACAACACTGTTCAATCATGTGATGGCGATATAGCTTCTTCTTTTTAATGGCACATGTTCACATCGTTCAGTGATCTCTTTGTGATTCGGTCATCGGTCAGCACTAGAGCATATAGATTTTTCTATAAAGTGAAAAATGCCTGTCACATCTATGACTGATCATTTCTACTCTAATAAAGTCACCTGAGTCTTTGGAGGGACGGCCTTGATGTTTGCCATGTGGCTGGACATCGGCAGGATGTTGAGCTGGTCGTCGATGACGACGCAGTTTTTGCAGGATGCCAGCGACAGAATGAACCTAGGAACAGTGACACAAAACTAGTAATTTAATAAAATTGTCGTTCCATCGAACACAAATGCTCCAAATCCAGTGAAAGCCGGAGGAGGACTCACCTCTCATTGAACCTTCCCACCACGTCCTGATGAGCCTCGGTCCGGTATCGAGCGTGAACGTCCTGCAAGAGAACGAGCATCAATGATCCCAAACCATCACGATGACCAAACACAATCTGCCGTGCGTGGAGGCGAGAGAACAGGCGACAGACTTACCATAGTCATAGTGTACAGCTGCTTGAGAGAGTTCATCGTCCTCAGCAGCAGCACGACTATACCGCCTCCTTCTACTGTTTCAATAGTTCTTGCCAAAAGATTGGGAGTGATGGCTTCAAAATCCTGTTTGACACAGAAAACAAAAGCACTTAAGATTCAGATATATTGGTCGATATACAGATTTTTTTTGCAGTGATCTCTCAAATGTGGTTATCAAACAGTTGTGACAGAGATGTAAAAGAGGCGGGACATTTGTGATCATATGCAACACTTGTCGGTCTCCAGCTGAGGTGAAGTTGACTCACCTGCAGGACGCACATGCCGAAGGTGTTTCCCAGGATCTTGTGTGTCTCGTTGTAGTAACAGTAGCGGATGTTGGTCGCAGCCACGAACAGCTCAAACGGGTCATCCTGGTTCAGATTCAGCGTTCCGGTTTTTATCTTCTTCTGCAGCTGCCTCATGCGCTTCTTCCGATTGCTGTTTCAGACATTTCACACACATCAAACCCCCCGTTTCTCCTGTTGGACACAATAAATGACCAACAGCTCGATCTGACTTACCTGCTGAAGCCTAGGTCTTTCTTGTAGCACCAGAGCACGGAGGGTCGTGCTCTGACGGAGGCTTTGGACAGCATGTGATGCAGAATGACAACCTGGATCACAGACAGATCTGAGTGGTTAGCCACACTGACGAATCTAATCTTTAAAAAAACAGTCTTCTGCCACTGAGACTGATCGTTTTGACATTACCTGATCTTTTCCACGATCTCCCACCACCACGAACATGGTCCGATGCTGCAGAGCGACTCCATTCTCAATCTGGACACGAATCCGGTTGTCGACCTTCTTGCGGATTGTCGCCATCGTCTCACAGCTGCTAAGGGAAATAAAAAAAAAAATCACATCAACGCACGGAAGCGAATATCAGCGACACAGTGCGACATAATCGTCTCAGCTACACACATAAAGTGCTGTCAACTGAGCGGGGAGGAATGACTGACTGGAGCTAACTTTCAGCCAAAACAAATGAGAGTTAACGACAGCAGGAAATCTAAAAAACAGCGCAAAGTGAGGAGGAAGTAACGCAGAATTAAAGCGTCACTTCGCATCTCGAGTTTCTCTAAATACCTTCAGATACAGACGCGCTGACTGTTGTTTAATCTTCTGAAAACTCCAACAAGTCGTATATTCACACGCCAGCCATCACGCTGTTGATACTCTCACGTGGAGACACCCGTTCATGGAGGACCCCCCGGCATGACGTCAAAACAGCGCGACGCTCTATGAGGAAGTGAGGAGAGTTGGCCCCGAGGTTTGTCTCCCAGGCGGAGCTCTCGACTCCTGAAACGATTAGTCAAAAGGCTTCAAACTACTTTTGATAATTGGTTAATAGTTTAAGTCAGTATCCCTGAGAAATACACGCGATAAATATATCCAATTAAAAATTAAACATGACTGGTTGACTTTATGCAAACATAGTAAATAGTAAACTGAATACATTTGGGTTTTGGTTGGTCAAAGAAGGCTATTTGAAAGCTTAAACCATGGATCTGACTTATTTTGATGACTTTTTTTTATTTTTTTAGCATTGCTGATATTTATAAAAGAGCAAGATGATAAAGTAATTGTGAGTAACCCATTCTTCTCCAATCAAACTACATTGTAGAGATCATGGTCTATTGCTGCATCTATACTTCTGCGTTCAGACAATAGGATCGGGTTCAGCGGTTTATGTTATGGAGTAATAATACTTTAAATATAGAAACATGTAATGAGTTTTTTTTATTAGACAGGATACATGCGAATTGTGCCTGTGAGCACCAGCGCAGGGGACAAAAGCCCTTTTAAACGCGCTTGTCTATGGGCAAAGTACCTCCCAACATCAGAATGATATTCAACCTTACATTCACTTTTTTTGTGCAGAAATTGTTTCCACTGCAAAGTAACATTTAACATAAGGATTAAATTATACTTTAAAGCAACGTCCTGCTCATTGTCTTGGTGGGAACACAAAAAACAAAGACAAAAATCTGGATGACAAAGTCAGACGAGCAGCCACAAACTTTCTCAGGAAATTGCTATTTACTATAAAAGCCTTGATTGAAAAGAGTTTTGAGCAGAATTCATTATTTCAGTGTTAGGTCAGCTGTACTGTGATGAGCCACTGGGTGGTGCCGTTTCACCACCTGCCAAAGCATCTAGATCTTTCTAGCTATTAAAATGGTTCAGAGAAAACACAGGGTCATAATATGAAGGTGTTGTGCTGAGGTGATGTGATGGTAGCAATTGTGACGTCTTTCACACCATCACATCAGTGGTTAGTTGCCTCAAACCCACACCACATTTTTAAAGTGACTGCATTACCGATGTTGTAAACTGGCTTACAACACAGACAAAGATGAGCAAGACTGCATTTAGAGGAGTGTGTCACTGACACATGCACAAACTGTAGAGCAGAAAACTGAGGCTGAAGCATGGGTATGCAACACAACTTTATTGAAACTCTTGAAGCAACATCAATTTACAAACAAGGAAACGGGAGCTCATTGAACATAAAATCCTTTTTAGAACCAAAATGACAGAAAAGAACTGAGAAAGGGAATAAACTCCCATGGATTGGACCAGCAGTGGCAGGTGCATTTTTTTTATACAAAAAATAACTTATGAAATCTTTCAAGTTTACAGGAATATTGTAACACACAGCGCATGTAAATCAATGATTAGATTCACAGCTTCGCTTGTGTGTTAAAACTTTAAATGATTCAATATTTCCAAATATCAAAGCAGGCATTACTTTGATTTAAGAGAGACAGGAATAATACCACTGATGAAGAACAAAGAAAAGAGAACATGAGTGAGCTGGGGCAAATGCATTCTTGAATTTTGAATTTTCAGTGTGGTGCAAGTTAAGTCAGTCACAGTCATTATGAAAGGCCTTCTCAGGATCGTATTGCCTGAGTGCTGCCTCTTGACACGCCTCTGGGTCCCTGACCAGCTCCGCGCTTGTAGTTCTGTTGGTAACCATCCTTGAGCAACAGAGGAAATAAAGATATTTTAGAAACTACTCCCACAAACAGCAAAGACGACACAAACAAAGCTAGTGTGAGCTCTGAATGCTTCTTTCATACCCTCTGATAATTTCCATTTGAGTAATCCCGGGGTGTGTTGAACTGAGTCGGTCCATAACCGGAGTTTGGAGTGTTGGCAAAGGGAGGACGATAACCATCATAGCCACCTGAAAAAAGGAACATTTTAGAGTTAAGATTTGTTTCTTAGAGACTCAGACTTTCAGACATGCACCTCCATAATTAGGTATTTTGGCAATAGGGGCAATCTGTCCAATTTAGATCATGATCGATCTTTAAGGCATCCACAATCTTGTACTTGGCTGAAACGCGTAGGCATGTTTTTACTATTGTTGTGATTCGCCAGCCATGATTAATTAAAGGCTTTTTAACTCATTACCCTCTTGAGTGCCACAGACTTTTTCTACGATTTTACATAACCTTACTGACTAGCGGATCCACGCTACATGAACACAGCAAATGAGTGATGTAGTCAACTAGATGGCCATGCTGCTTGGACAAATTAGCTCACGTGGCTCTTCCTTTGGTGATGCATTGTTTACAATCAATCGTGAGTTATAGCAAGGAGTTTGCACCAGGAAATAAATCTTCAATGCTATACTGTGTTTTAAAAAGGGCACAAATGTAGAAATTCATAGGCTATTTCAAATCTGGCTGCAGTCTAGAGGGCATTCCAGATTTAAGAAAAAGATTGCAATTTATATTGTGAATCATGTGTGATAACAGATCGGCCACCCCTAGATGGCAATTAAAAAAACCCCCCAAACATTTAATGAATCTAAATTGATGCAGAACAGCGTCAAATTCAAGCTGCTGTAAGTGTAGTTTTCTTATTAAAATAAGTGTTAAATAGCTCAATATTCAAACAGTAATCACTGTCATAGAGCGTTTGGTCAGTAACCTATGTGAAGAAAACTAAGAGGCAAAGAGAGCTGCCTTGAAAATAAAAGTAGGGGACTGCAACTGCAAAACAGGAAGTTGGCTAAAACGACAAAAACAATTATAGCATCTTTAATGTAAATGCAACTGTAGCATAAGGTCCAATATTCAGAGGGTGAAGTGCACTTCCTGTTCATCGTTCTTAAAAACACTAATACATTCAGAATCTTTTTTTTCTCCTCTTACCTCAACAGAGTGAGGAAATAACAAAGCAAAACTTTTACAACAACGAGACCAGAACGCTGCCCTCCATTATGTTTATCTTCTTTCATTCATGCTAAAATAGGTAACATAGGTACAAAAATTGAAATCGATAAGAAAGGATATTTCACTGTAAAATTGATAACACATGTATGACTGAGGCTTTAATAAAATAAAAGTATACTTTCCAACTGAGCAACGCCCCTTCTTTCTGTAAATGTCTTATTATATATCTAAATAAAGCCATAAAGTAACTGACACCTACTAACTATGTCCGAATGACAAAAAAACATTACTGAGATGGAACCACCAACATTAAAGGGCTTGAGTGAAATGAATGGAACCATTTGTGGCTGTGAGTCGTGATTTTACCTCTGAATCCATTCGATGAGCCTCTGTAGCCGTTGATCATGCCCCTGGCATTGCGAGGTCCACCTCGAGACATCCCTCTGCTGTTGTAGAAGGACTGAGGCTGCCTGCCGAAGCCTGGGCCCTGCTGGGAAGGCTGCGGATGGCCACCTGACTGGTCTTGGGAATGGAAGGCACCAACTACTAAAAAAGCCCAGAAGAGTTGGCATGTCAATCTCCAGTCAAAATCTAACATACAGTATTTAAATAAAGGAGTTTTAACTGTAACATAATGTCAGAGAGAAAAATCTGCCACAATCAATCAAGTTAGTTAATAATGGGAAAATAAACAGTGAAAATCTTCCCACCAGACTGCAGTTGTTCTGACTGCATCTCTGTCTGCTCCACAGGATGCTGCGACTGGCTGTTGAAGGCTTGGTTGTAGCTGTTCTGGTATTGGTTGGCCTGGTTCAAAGCCTCTGTCTCACTCGCCGGCGGGACCGGGGCATTGAGGTTGAACACCTGAGGGGGCGAACAAGGGCCACATTGTGGTGAAGCCAAAACCAGAGGAAAGGTCACAGGCTCATTAGGAGTAAAGTCCATTACTAACAATTTCCTGGATAAAGCTGCTTCACTACAAACTAACACAACTGCATATGATGACATGGCACTTCAGGACTCCTAATGGAAGTTATTAATGCTCCACTTTGATTCCACTGGCAGTGACGCACAAAGACTTGTTTATCTACATGACTGGGCAGATATTCAGCTCTTTGACTTGAATGAAACGGTTATAACACAGGCGTTATTTGATAATGAGTAATTCTTCAGTAAGTTTGAACAATGAGGACTTGGGTGCCATAACCCCGGCCTTACTGTCTGCATTGACTGGAATGGAGCTGCGTTGACATTGATGCCACTGCTGTGAGGAGTTTTGGAAACAGGCTGGAAAACCTGCGTTTGAGAGGCAGGTTGGAGAGCTGTAGAGGGTGGAGGCTGCTCCGACGACAAGGACAGGGAGGCCTGTTGAAGAGGGGAAACATAACCCAAGTTGCATTAACATTTTTTTCCTCCAGTGTGGGAAATGGATGTTACCTATATTTAAGTACAGGGTTCATAATTCAAATTCTTTACATTTTCTTGGCAGGTGTTAATTAAATATGACGTGTGCTGATAGCTGAGCTCACGTCTTCTGCGTTTACCAACCTACAATTAAACACTTACACCAGGTGAGCATTTAACATGCCGATCCAGTATGTTTAGACTCCTTATACTTATTACTTTCAGTCAGCTCAATTCAGGACCAAGGCTGGGTTTCGGTATATACGCCAATACAATATCCTGTTATCCAAGTTACTGTCTATCTAATTGTATGTCTATTTCTGTGTACTCGAGGAATATGTACACATACTTGGCCAATAAAAGTAGATTCTGATTGCTTTGGGGTATATGGAAAGTCTTTAAATAAATCTAAATATATAAAGCTGCACAACTCAGGTTAAATAAGACATTTGTCCAAGTTAGAAACAAAGAAAAGATCCTTAAATAAACCTGATAAAAGAATAAGAAACAAGCTTAAGAATCTGAACAAGCAGTAGACACTCGAGTAACAATAAAGGTGTCGCTACTCAACCCAACAAATGCTTTCTCTTCTTTTTACTTGACCAGAATTTTATTCTTGGCAGCTTGGAGGACCTTTAAACACCATTTAGATTCTCATTGTCATAAATAATACGTAAAATTCTAAAGCAAATCGAACTTAACGGTTAACAGAAAAAATAATTACAACCACAAAAATATCTCACATTATTAGTGCACATATTGATTTTTTCTCAGTTTATAACCAGCAAATTCATCCTGTTACACATCTGTCAAATACAACATATTTAATGAATGAAAATGTGATCCTTTAAGTCACAAAGGGACTCTTACAGAGCAGCTGGGTTTACCTGGATGGGGTCGATGGATTCTGTTGGGGGTCGAGGATCTGGCGTGTGTGAGGTCTGATACATGGGGGGCGGAGTTGGAGAGACGATAGGAACCTGAGAGCATTGAGAGTAAAAATAATTTGTTAAAAATCTCTTCAGGGTGGCGACACAATCAGCACTGTCGGTTTAATTTTGATGCCTTACTTGTGTGGGCTCAGGTTGGACAGGAACAGTGTTGGGTTGCGATAGCCGGGACTCTGGGTGAACTAGGAAGATTTGAGTATTGCACCTTAGTAAACCAGAAAACCCATTTCAAGCCTTCAAGTGTAACTTTTACACCTTTTACATGACATCAGAACTGAGTGTCTTTGTAAGACTCACCTGGAGGACACACCATCTGTGGTAAGTCCATGTTCTGAGCGGGTTTCATAGGTTGCGCTGAGACAATGGCAGGGTCAATAGGCTGTCCGTCAAACTCCAGCATAGAGTCCTGAGAGCAGATGAGCAGTGGTGAGCACCATGTTTCATTTCTACAGTCAAAAGTCATTCCAAGCACAAAGTCCTCACCTGCATGAAGTTGTATGTTCCTTGCATCTGTGCCATCAAGTCCTGCACCACCTGCTTCCTGACCATGGGGTCAGAAGGCGGCGCAGGAGACACCAAGTTCAGGGGGTGGGTCTCCATGGCAACAGGGGAAGCTGCAGACTGCACAGGCGGCTGCTGCATGGCACTGACTGCCTGAGAGTGAAGACGGATACAACAGGTGAATAAAAAACTGGAGGATGGACTGTAAACTAGTTTATAGCTGATTAGACGCTACCTGAGGGGTTATATTCACATCGTTTGTTAATTGAAACATCATAGCTGATAATAAAACATGTAATTTGTGTCCAGTGTAGAATTTTCTCAGTGCCTTGAACATAAACATCCTCTGCACAAAAACCTGGACTTGTCAGAGCAAATCACATGCTGCAGACTTATGATGAGGGATCACACCATCAGAGGGTGTTCAGACACCTGCCTGACAGACAGAAGAGCCTCCTACATACAGTAATGTCAGATTGGTTTGATGCTTTCCGGGCCAATTGCCCAAAATCCCCCCAAAATGATAAAAAAGACACCCAAATATTAACATTATTCAATATGAAATAATTAAACAATTCAAATGTTGATGTGCTCTAGAACTCAGTAACAAAACAGAAAACAATAGTTTTTACGTAATTTACTTAATTGCTACAAGCCTTGACAGTAGCCTGAAGTTCATCACACACACACACACACACACACACACACACACACACACACACAAAAAGAAAGAAAAACAAAGCAAAAGAGAGAAGACACAATCCCATGCTGTCAAAAAGCAGAACAAACAACAATGTTGCAAGCACAGTGGTTTCTGTTACAATCAAAATACAGATGTGCATAAACATAAAAGCTCTGGTGTGTTTTTTAGGTTTCCTAATCTCAGCAGATTAAATAAAAATGTCATATTCAAGTCGTTAAACTAATTAATAAAATGTATGAATTTATTTTTGATATATTGCTCGAACTCATGTTAAACCAGCCAAACCCTGTCCACCTGTTTTAGGCCCGTTTTACCCCGTACAATGTGAATCCACAATCTGGCAACACCGACAGTGTACTGCCTCTAAAACGATTCACCATTTTAATGCTAATGCTTTTGAGTGAGTGATTAAAAAGAAAGGCGCAATATGTAAGAATTTTAGTTGAAAACATGAATAAATAAAGCAATGTGAAGAATTAACAGTTTTGTCGTCTATATATTGTGTTACAGAGATATTGACTTAAGTTTGCATGCCAACCAACTAGCCCCTAGCAGTGTAAACACCAATACTTCCACGGTAATCTGCACGCACTGTCTGCATTGCTAGCTGCACTGCTTACTGAGCTAAGTAGGTAATGGCTGCTATAGTCCATAGCAGTTAGCGGTTACCCTGGCAGCTAGCGGTCCAATCTTTTGCCATTTTTATTGTCTGTTTTTTTTAAATATTAATTTCACTTGTTAAGCACCTTGTGACCTTTTGCTCTTTGAAAGGTGTTGTATAAGAAACTTTACCTACTAAAATGTTGCCTCTATGAATGTTGCAAGTATGAATTCAACAGATGGCCAAATCTTACATATTGCACCTTTAAACTGTTGAGCATGAATTGTGTCAAGGTTGCCAACAAATGTTCCTGACTACATCTATAGTTAACACCGTACTGTATGAGTTATAAAACAGGGTACACTGTGGTCTTTACAATCATGTGGCTGCAGCCCTCACAACATTCATTTGCAGGATTCTGCCAATCTGAGTCCGAGTCAGTAAAAATCAAATATTGGCCAACTGGATCAAACCTCTGACAAATATTTGTCTACTCTGTACTCAGACCGGCAAAAAGGCAAAAAAAAAAACGTTCAAAACAAGTCGCGAACATCTGATATGATGCACTGACTTATCCAAACATCACAAGAAAATACAGATGTCATGTGGCTGCATTAGGTAGCATACAATATTTCACATTCTCAAAATATTGCCTGAAGGATGACAATCTGCATGCACTGAAGTTCTTAATAGTTTGAATTTAAACATCCTCCTTTACAAACTCTGCAAGTTACAAACTACTTACAAATCATGTGATGATTAATCCAAGTCCTGTAAAGGTTTTTTGACATCTCTTGAAATTTTGCAGTTTTTCTAAAAAATTAGCTCAATTTATATGTATTTTAAATGTGCTTGATGATTAGGATCTACTTCGCCTGAAATAACTGAAACAGTAATATGGACCTTTGCCCCAGCAGCTGAAGTGTGACTCATATTAAAATGGAGGTTATTTGAGGCCAGATTGCTTCAAGGATGCAATAAACATTAGAATCAAAGAAGCTAAGCAAATAATAAAGAAAACAAAGGAAGTAAAAAGTCTTCAATTGCAGAAAAACATCCTGCAGCATACCTCTGTTTCCGTGGTCCACTCATCCCCCTGCTCCTTCTCACTGCCGCTGTAAGTACTGTCTGGAATGAACTGTCTGTTTACGAACTGGAGAGGGAACAAAAAACAACATCAGCACCACACTGAAAAATAATATAATCAGTGTGAACTTCACTGGAAAGGGTAAATTAATCTCACCTCTGTCGTTTCCACCGCAATGGGTTCTGTGAACTCCTCAATTATTTCAGTTTCTGTAAGGAGAAAAACAAGTCAGAGAATGCAACGCTGATCTTTTTATTGCTTGATTACATTAGCATCTTAAAAATTGACAGTTTCCTGCAGTATGACTTAAGAGACCTGGATCAACAGTCTGCTCTTCTGCTTCTGACGATTCAGCTACTACTACTGCTGCTGCTGCTGCTGCTGCTGCTGCTGCTGCTCCTGCCACCGCTGAGGCTGCCTCTTCCTCTTCTTCCTCCTCGCACACGCCGTTTTGGTGCGCTGGAACGCGGTCAAAGTACCCGCTCAGCAGAACCTGGTCCAAAGTCTCTCTCAGTGCCTTGTCTATAAGACAGATAACGTGGTAAGCAATTTGTTGGAAAGTCGAGCCATTAAAACAGACATTCAATCACAATTTTAAGATAGTTGAAATGAGGAATAAGGCCATGTGACCTTTGTAAGAAGTTGAGCTAGAAAGAATGTAAACACTGGTACAATCAAAGCCAAATACAGTGCTTTTTTGGGCCACAAATTCAACACTGTGGCCCGGGCACACATCAAATCTAAATATCCTCAGTAACATTCACAGTGATCATTACTAGATTGAGCAACAGCTACAGCTTGAAATCAAAAGAACAACATCTGTAGGTATCATTTTGACACAAAAACTCAGCTTATTTACATGAGCTTCCATGAGGGACAGTTGCATGACAACATAAGCAATGAAACCTGCTACTGTCGACACATTTTGTTTAAATGTCATAATTAATAACAGTGTCAGGTTCTGGCCTGTGATAGACGGAAAAGTTCATTTCAGGCTGACGCTGAGATTTCATTTCAAAGCAATTATCGGCAATTACTGACGGCTGCCGATATCATCGTGCATCCCTCGAGTGACCCCGTTGCCAAGAGTAAGCAGCCAATTGAGAAAATGTGTTTCAGGGCCAAACTGCCATAAAGCAACAGTCACATGAAAAAATATTAGACGTGGGCGTAAAATATCTAAATTGCTGACAGACTAGATTAGAAATATGCCACAAGAGCACAATCATGGTCTCTAATTCACTAGAAATCACCAGAAGAGTCCTTAAGCTAGGTCAGGCATTTCAACTGTTGGCCCTTCAGGCAAAGCAGGTCAATGTTCTTTCCTTTACTGCCTCGTGCTTCAGGCCAAGAAGTCTGCTGCTGCCTGGTTAAATATCACCCTGAGTCACCAACAAGTGAGACGTCCTCGCTGAGGTGAAAGGGGTTGGCTGGTGTCACTACAGTGAACTGGGTCACCAGTATCCTAATGTGGCTCCAGAGATCTGACCAGTGGAACCACAGGCGACTGAGCCACTGGCACCCTGCCCTGCTGCTGAGTCAGGATAAGCCCACAGCGCTCAGCCCCCAAGCAGAATGCAGCAGTGCGAGTCCTGAGGCCAGATTGCTGAGAATGCAGTACGCCAATATCCCCAAGCCCTGATTATTCACATCAGAGCACCGCACACATGCTGCATTAACAAAATACAATGCACATGCTACATTAACATATTAAGACTGGCTAATGGCCGAGAAGAACCGTCTGACAAGGAGGTTTTGTGTGGAGCATTTCCCATCTCTATTTACCTTTCCTTGGGATCACTGAAAAGGATGTGACAAAGTATTTATTGCCAGCTTCAACACAATAAAAAGCTTGTTGATAATTGCTGTGTCACTAACCATGTGATATAATGTCCTGCCAACAATTTTCACCACCAGCTGGGCATATAAATAAAGCCAAAGTTTGTATTGAACAAACAAACCTAATTTAGCTATAAATTAGAGTAGAGCTGCAACTACTAAATATTTCAATATTGATTAACCTGCCAATTATTTTCTGTATAAATTGATTCATCCTTGGTCTATAAAGTGTCCCATCAGTGTTCCAGACCCCAAGTTAACGTCTTCAAATCATTTGTTTTGTGCATCAACCAAGATCCCATCATAGAAGTCCAAGAAAACCACTGAATAATTATATTGTGGGAACCAGTGAATTTTTTCAATCCTTTGTCTTAAAAATATACTTGCATTAATAAACTGATTATCAAAATAGCTGCAGAATAATTCTCTATTGAAGGACTGATTGATCAATCAACTAATTGTTGCAGCCGTTTGACCAAAAACATTGAGCTCTACTGCTTGCAGCCATTTGTAGACTCCAAGTTAGATTTGACTTACATGTCGTTCCAACCACAGACTTGTCCTTCCCTTCCAGCAGGTCCCAGAGGTGCATAGATGCTTCTTCATACTGGTCAACCAACCTGCAAGTGTAGAGAGAAGTTGTATGAATACCCTTGTTAAAAAAGGCAAGAAGTAGTAGTAGTAGTAGTAGAGGTCATCTGCCTGACAGGTATTAATGCCTTAAACCAACCTGATGTTTTGGTCACGGTCTGGCCCCACTAACTTGTAGAACTCATCGAAAGCTGTGAGGTCTGCATCTGTTAGAAGCGGTGAGCCGCTAACTCCCTGCTTCAGGTCCTGCCGCACAGTGTCTTCTCCCAGCCGGTCCAGGAGGAACTGCAGCTCCAGAACCGTCTTCAGCCTCCTCTGCTCCGCCTCCTCCCGCTGTAGCTGCTCCCTCCTCGCAGACTTCTTCACCACCTTCTGAAGCTAATGATAATATGGGTGAGCCACAAAAAGTTGAGTTAATACAAGATCAAGGTGGAGGGAACATTTTTAGAAAACCCAAGTCATCCTTACATCTTGTCCCATTGCGATGAACGTCTTGTGCAACTCACGGGCAAATTCCAAGTTATTCATAACTTCCTGGTATTTGGATAGGGCCTCCTAAAAAGAGAAAAGAAAATTAGATGTTTCACACATTGTTAGGTTGTGAAATCTTTGTATGAATGACACTACATATAGTTTATGTACAAAACGATGAAGTGTACCCACCAGCTGGTCAGCATTGAGACACTCCCCGCTATTCTTCCTGACTTGATAATCATCCAGTTTGCTCTGTAATACAACATAAAAAATGCAGCCAACTGTTATGAATCGTGACACATTACATAGAGAGATTCTTGGTGTCTGAGCTTTAGTCTTGTAGGGCACTTCAGCTTTCTGACACCTATCATGCCTCATAGTATACACAACAGAGATGTAGCCACACTTTTTTGGGGGGGGGGGGTTAATCAGGTGGGATCCTGAAAAAATGGATATTGAGAGTACTCACCTTTTTCTTCTCCATGTTGCGGGCCTTCTTATCGATGACACCCAGCACTTGCTTCAAGACTTCGGACTGTCCAAGACTGCCCATTGACCCTGGAGCGGATCCCACATCTGGGCTGACAGACTGCAGAGGTCCATTTGCATTCATCACTGAGGGCATCTAGAAATAAAAGTGTGAGAGGTTACCTTCTGAGATGCCTTCAACAATTACATAAGTTCATCAGCAAAGAATCGATAGAAAATGGCATCAGCATTAGTTGAAACACTCTAATAAATGCTGCATGATGACTATTAAGGACTGCCTCAAGAGAAAAAGACTGAAGCTTACGCTTCTTTTCATTATCGATTATTTTCTCAGTTTAATTAGTCATCTGGTCCTTTAGTGTCAGACAGTAATAGAAATGCACCGATCAGATACTCTGGCTTGGTATCCATTGGAGCAGATACCATTCCTTTGTCATTATACATTGCATTTATTCAACCACAGCAGGCCCCTGACTCAGCTTTAAGAGCCACAGAAATCACTGGCCTCATGTTACCTTACATAAAAATGACTCCAGTTGATTTCATGCAGCGAAGCATACAGATTTTAAATTTACAGAAAAGAACACCGATACTTGATTAGTGAAAAGTATCAGCCAATATCCTTAGTTTAGGTGGTGTGAGGAGAGATAAGGTTGGACACAATAGTACATCACAATTTTCCCAACTCAAACCTACATTTGCAATTGTTTACATTGTTTTTGTTTCATCTGACAATCACTCAAAAACCCGAGTACATTAATTTCCAACACAAAGTTAAATGAGCCACAAATGATTCACGCAGAAGAAATAACCATTAAAATGTTTGCATCTAGATTAAATGGTTGCATTTTCAAAAAACCTGACATCGTCATATGCATGATACAGTGGACCTAGATAAACACATTGACAGATAGACGTCAGAGAGATTAACTATGTATTGTCAAGACTAAAATATGTAGTGAGTAACCATAACGTTGTATGGAATAAAGAAGGAAGTACCAGCGGTTGAGGTGGGATTTAAATAGCGAAAGTAAAGCAGAACAGCTAGGTGTCTAATACATGTGGTGCGAATGTAATATGCAAGGTGTAACAACATACAGTACAAACATTAAATATAGCTTCGTAACACAATAGTCACCAAGTCAGACTGTACCCATAAGCCCCAAAACTATTTCCATCACAGAAATTGGCTAACTTTGGTTAAACTGTGTGTAAAGTAGACCGAGCACGTCTCTGAATCCCGTATATCTCCTCATCGAAACATGTTCATTATAACTTCAGCTACAAAGCTGAATCTTCAGCTACGAGCTCTGTTGTCCAGAGAAGGCCTAGCAGCTCGCCGGTGTTATCTCTGAGGTTTGTTAAAATGGCCCTGGCCGCACTTCCATTAGCACAGACCATTGACTTAGCATCTTCACGCATTGCTAGCTTGGTTGTCTAGTGGCTACAGCGACGCGTGCTAACTAGCAGCCGGCCGGGAGCCTCGTTCCCTTGATAGGACGGCTCCTGGTTCACCCACCTTGTTGTTATATATCCACAGGGGAGCTTGCTAGCGAATTTTACGAATCGGCCAAGTTGTTATTATTGTTGTGTTGCTTTATTTTCTCTTTCACTGTAGTGTGGGATCCGCCCCGCCGGCCTCACCGACAACTGAGACGGTTCGAAAGACGGAGAAACTCTTTATAAAGGCGAAGGTCCGTTTTCGGCTGTCGAAAATATGCCTGAAAAAATAAACTACTAAAACAACCCGTATCAGAGGATACGTTTATCAAAAAAAACATTTTCATTTCCAGCACACACGTTCTATTTCAACTGTTTAATAAATGTTTAACTTTGCTGCGATTTAACATTATAAAGTTGCTATTTTTGATCAGGCAATAAATTCACCAGCCCCTTGGCAGAAAATCTGCACAATCATTAGCTTTGATTAGGCTATCCTATCTCTATCTCTGTGCCATATACAGTATTTTGTTCTGCTGCAGCTGTCCCATCGCATTGTAGACACTGGCATTTGTTGGTGACAGCTGTCTCTCTACATGACAATGGCATATTTCACACATCAGTTTGCTGTTCAAGTTCACCAAGGAAATAGGCATTTAAATATCAGAAGATGACTATCACTGAAAAAAAGTTTGAAGTTAAAAAAGTTGAAGTTAAGTTAAAGTTAGTCTTATTTTGAAAAATATAACCTAATATTTTTCAAAGTTGCTGTAGGACAAAGTCCAAATCGAGAAGCCAGACACACTATTAAAACCAAAATATGGATATTTCTTTAAAGTAAAAATTAAATAAATATCAATGACTATCAGTGAATAATAAATGCACAATAAATACATTTGTGTCACAACAAGAAGAAGAAGAAGAAGAAGAAGAAGAAGAAGAAGGTGAAATGAAATCCAGAATTATGAAACTAACTATTCTGTCTTAGAGCACATTTTGATATTTAAAGTTTCACCATTGTTGGAAGTTTTTAGAAAACTCTTTCCGCTTTCTACATTTTCAGACTTTCTGGGATGGTTAAAGCAATTATAAAGCAAAGTTAACAATAGTAATATATACATGGTACTATAGTTTGAATCCCCAAACCTGCAGGGTTTGCAAGAGCCCCAACTCTTACACCGTATGAGGAAAAGTGCACAGAACGTTTAGCCTGTTAGTCTGAATGATAAGTGATTGTACAGATAAAGCACTGAACCTGAAATAATTGCAGCAAAACAGAAGTTTATATGTTGAGTTATAACTGAGAGGTGTTACAGGGTTTCATACCCCTTTCTAGCCTAGCTTTAAAGTCTCTATCAGCACTAAACTATTTGATCAAAATCACAATGTTCAGTATTTGCTATTATAAGGTTAACATTAAGAACATATCAAACAAATATCAATCAGCCAGTTTTTAAACTACATATCGATCTGCATCTCCTGCATCTCTGCTGTCCTGACTCCAAGGTTGACAAGCTCTGCAGTACACTTTTTATTCAATTTAAAGACACAGTTCCCATGTTTACCATAAGTTCAAGTTAAATTCATCAGATAAATATGTCTTATAATAAGCTGAGCAGGCACTAAAGTAAATTCTCAGATATACAGTATGCAAGAAAAACAAACTGGTTAAGCTGATATTTCTTATTTACGTCAGTAGGTGGCAGTAAAGCTCAGCAGTCTGATCAACAACAAGTAAAACTGGAGGGAAACTCAGCATATGTAAAGCCTCTGACCCTGTAATATGTAGACCTACTATCTATTTTATAAATTATCTGATATATTTATTATATTAAGACAAAATGTACTAAAACATACTCATACACACACAGCACATACAGTTCGCTACACATACTGATTAAAAGCTAAAAAAGTCCCCAACTCAAAACAACAGACTGTATCTTCGGAAAATATAGCTGGGACTGCTAATTTCTGTTTTTACTTCAACTTTGAGCACAAACTTTACATCAGTGTCTAACGGGAAGCAAACTGTCCAGAAGAATGTGACACCAGCTTTCTTTTGTTTGCCGAATACAGGAAGCAGTTAACATGGCTGCGTAGCTTTTTGATTGCACTGGTCCACTGAAAGTGTTTTCTTTCAGGGATAATACTGATTATGTGAAGTTCCCCAGGGTGAGTGAAGCTCCCTTTTAACGAGTGAGTCATTTCCGCAGCCTGCTGTATTTCAATCAAACAGCAACACTGAACACAATCCACCGGCCGTTTTCTGAAAGAATTCCAGGGTGGTTCCTCGTCTGACCTCTGACCTTTACGCCATGACATTTTAAAACTTACAATGAATTTCATAGTTCTCTGATTGAGCAGTGATCAACAAAACATCTCCACCTTCGTAGACCTGTTACAGTCTAATTATCACTCTAGTCTCTAGTCTATTGTCACTTTAGATTAGGCAGGAAGTGGTCAGTTTTGCTATTGCTGTCCAAGAATTTGTGCTATCAAAGAGTCAACAATACGTCCAGGGCCCTCTTATTTCAGGAAATGAGCCTGCAAGCCTGTGTCCAGACAGTCCATGACTATGGATTACCATCTTTGTTCCACTTATAATTATGGAGATCTATTTAATGGGAAGTCTCTAATGATTTCGCGTGATGGTGGGATCCCACCACAGCCTTGATGAACTTTGTGTAACTTGTGATGAATTAACATTACTTGCTGAATGATGAGAGAAGGGAGCACGAGCTGTTTGGTAGAATTTCACTGTTTGCTTTGTGCTGACGCTCATTTTCCAGCTGCCCTCAAATTCCACTCTGCTTTCAACTCCATAATGCTCTCAGTACCAAACAGGCAAAACAGGAAGCTGGACATGAGTGACACCACTTCCCACAAGGTTGTCTACATTCTTAACCGTTTGCTCCCCAAATTCTACCTTAGACGGGAAAGAAGCAGGAAAATATTGCCAGAACAGCCCATAACATAACATGAATGATGAAACATTTGAGATTGAGACATGAAGCTTGCATCTCCTTACTGGTGACATTTAGGAAGCTTAAAGACACAGATAAGGCTTTTACCGCCTAATGCCAACAAGTTTTTATGGTGCACTGTAAGCCTTGTTACACCTATCATACTGAACCATCTGGAGCTGAGCTGTCTATCTGGGAAGCCAAGAGGGGTGCCATCATGTGTTAGGGGAGGGGTAGGAAGTGAATGCAGCGTGCACCAAACCCCCCCCAGGAAAGCTTCATCTCTGCATGCCAGTTGCACATCCTCTGGGCTTTCTCAGTCAACTCCACAGGAAACAGTCGATGACTCCGGTGTCATATCATACTTACTTTCTCTTCTTTCTGTTTTGCATTGGGTTGAGACATCATGGTACCAACGTGTAATTTCTATTAAGCTCTTCAAACCCCACAGAGCTTCAGTTGGGTTCATCAAACAAACGCTGTACAAATCCACTAAACTTTAAAACTTTATACCAGACAGGCTGAACAACAAAGGAAAAAAATATGCATAGGAATATGCAAGTCATAGAAATATCATCTGAGGATTAAATATATTGATAACTAGAATAGGTAGCGCACACCTCTGCCAAGGCCTTTTGGACTCATAGATGTAAAGGATGGGTCATGATTTTTGACCAGTGACTGGAAATAACGTGATACCACCGTGGGAGATGGGGGTTGTCTAACTTCGAATCATCGTCGAATAGTTCCCACTGACTATCGACGAGCATTTTTGCTTAAAAGGCCCATCCCTAATAGATACCAGACACGTAAATCCACCAGATTTTTTTCCCCCATCAAGATCCATGCATTATACCCTGAGTAAATTAACAAAAATGTTGAAAAAGTAAAAAAAAATCCTGGATCTGTCCCTTTATATAGATCCACACCTAAAGTTAGTTAGGTTTATTCTGGGCTGAGACCCGTCCTCCATCCAAGTTTTGTGGAAATCAGTTCAATAGTTTATTTGTAATCCTGCTGACAAACCAACAAACCAACAAATGGTCACGGGTGAAAACATATCCTCCTCCACTTTAGTGACACTGAGACTGAAAGTTCATTATTGACCTTAGAAACAGAAGGTGACAGAAACTTAATCGCTATTCTGCGGCTATTCTTTCAAAAATCTTCCTCAGCAGATGGAATTTGTCAAGAAAACAGAAACATAGACATCCATATATTAATTTTTAATCCAACATGGACAAGAGGTCCTTAAAGTGCTAATAAACAAGTAAATTGGAACATCTAGTTTTTCGTGACAACTGGGCAAACTCACCTCAGTTGAGGAAGATCATGTGAAATGATGGAAAAGCTCTGGATCAGGTATGGAGTGGATCTTCTGGTGAGATTTGCTGTTATGCCTATACCCTAACTGAGGGAAGTTAACGTGGGATATAAGTGTTCAAGCCACCGCAGCTCTCCCACTGTGCTGTTGTACGAAGGCAGTGGGTGAACATCTTGTTCCTAAAATGTTTTCCATTTGAAGGACACGTAGTTTAGAGTTTTATCTCTGTCAAGCTGCTCTGCTTTCTGTGCAGCTGGCACAACACAGTGCCATGCTCACCTTGCTCTTGGGCCTTCTCAGCTTGGTATCTATCCAGTGAGCCTACACAGTCCAACAGCTGTCTAGCCGAGGGATGCTTTCAGCCTGAATTTAGAGTTTGCCTGCGATCTTCCTCTGATGCATCTGGCTGAGGAGCCGACTGTGGCTGCTGGAGTTGAGGTGCTTTATCTCCCTCCCCAGTCCAACTGCTGCCTGTGTCCCTCCCTCCTGCAGGCTTCCCCGAGGCACTGGCAGCAGATAAGAAGAAGGGCCCGCAGCGGCTCTGGTTTGAAAAGAAAAGGCTGTGACTAGACCAAGAAATATGGTTGTATGCATTTATCACAGAGACAACTTTCAAAAGATCTTATTTCAGGATATTTTATCTCTCTTCCACCAGTTTACACATCAGAGCGTCTGTCTTGTAATCCAAGAGCTCTGTAAAGAAGATACACTTGAGTGGAGGTTACGAGGCAGATTATGATTTTACATAGAAAACAGATGATGAGTTTATAAATGTCCGAGCTAAAACTTCACTACAATACACAGGTAAAACTAACCGCATCCCTGCAGGTGTAACACGTCCTTCTTAAAGGAAACACTGTCAATAACCCTTTAATGTACATATTAAAACAGAGTGAAAGGTGCATAATGAGTAATTTTACTGTTGATATTATGAGTTTTTTTAGGGGATAATACTAATACACATATAATACTAATACTTATATGATATACCGTCTCTGTTTGAAATATGAACAGTTGTTATGGTTTGTCTCACTGGCTGAGTTACATTTCTCCAGGACATTTGTTTTAATTTTTTCTTTTTTTCTTTTTAGCAGCTCCTCAGTTAGTCAGGTAAACTACTACAATCAACTCCTGGAGTTTTAAGAACTTGTAGCCTTGTGTCATTTCTTTTTGTTCACTTTATGGTTACACAGCCTCTCTCTCCACCTCCTTATACTCCTAGTGAGTGAGATTTATTTGCAGAAAAAAGAGAGAAAACTCACAGTGAAGATGAATTGTACTATACTAATACTATACTATACTAATAGCTATCACGATAAAATTGCTACCGTGAATTTGTTTGGCTACAATGATCATGTAGTGAAAATCTGATATCGTGACAGCCCTGGTTGCAACTGATGCTTTTTAATACTTTGTAAATGGTGGATAAATACTGTGTAGTTTATCTATAAAGTTGCAACTGATGTTTATAAAGCTAAATAAATGGTTTATAATGGTTTGTGTAATTCATTTGAAACTTTTGATTTCATGTGTTTTTTTCATGTTATTCTTTCTTTCTTTCTTTCTCTTTTCCCCTCTATCTTTAGATATTGGCATGACCCAGAAATGAAAAAAACTAGGCCTAACTGTTGTTGTTGTTGTTTGCTAACGATAACGATAACTAAAGCTTTGTTAACCATAAATGTAACATTTATTAATAATGGTTATTACAAAGCGTTGCCTTAACGACTCACCAACCACAGAAATGTTTCACAACTTTTCAACTCAAAAGTTTCTTTCTGATGAATGGCTTATAACTGATCAATAAAACACAAGTTAATGATTTATGAATCATTAATGAACTCATAAGTTACAACTCAAGGGTTCCTTATTTAAAAGTGGTACCAAAAACTATATGTCTCTATTTTATTTATTCATTTATTTATTTTTTAAATAAGCGAAGTAATGAGACACTGATGACTGAGAAAACACACGCGGCCTGTACTAATTGCATCAGTCCGCTCTTTATCTTCTGCCATGAAGCAAAGCACAATACTGAAGTCATTAGTCTCAGTCACGACCTGCCTGCACGCCTGCAGGAGCAGACCAGCGTTTAACTGTCGCTTTAAGACCGATTTCCCCCCATTGTCAAACAGTCGTGAGCAGGAAGAGGGAAACGAAAGCAGAGACCGAGGGGGCCGACGTATTTAAACACGATGCTGCCGCCGCTGCTGCTGCACAATAACGGCGGAGGAGCGCGTCTGCAGCCCGCTCACCTCGGAGGAGACGCACGGAGAGCAGCCACACTGACCGACTGATCCTATTGAAGGCGTTTTAATCCACAGTCCTCCGAGTCCAGCAGAAAGATACAGCACACTTTAGATGACATGGAGGTGTCACCGCGGGTTACTGCCTCAGGAAATGATGACAGTGTCCTCCATCACTGCCTAGCTGCTTAGAGCGCACATTTTCATGTCTTGCGGCCATTTCCTCAGGACGCACTCGCCTTCATTTAACACAGAAAAAGCGCAGTAGCTGCGTCTCGGAGGCTGCGGGAGCAGGTGCTGCGCGTCTCGGCTGCCTTCTTCTTCACAGGTTCGCCGCCGAGCCGGCTGTGGAGCCCTGAAACCTGATCTGGAGCAGACTGGACATCATATGATAGACATGACATCCACGATAGAGAGGAAGACACTGGAAGCCAATGAGTAAGTAGATGTGTGAAGTGCAAATAGTGTTAAAAAAGACCGTGAAGGACGCATGAGCGTGATGAAAGCCAAACTATCTGCAGATGGCTGATAGCAGGAGGTCAGGAGGCTCCTGCTGGTACGGGCAAGAGAAATAGTACATGAGAGGATTGTTGTGTGTGTGTAAAAAAGGGGGTGAGAAAATAAAAAGTACATTTACAGAACAAGTAAAGTGTGCTAAAGGTGTTATATATCAGGATATACTTTATTTAAGGAGTCTTTCTCCCTCAAAAGCAGCCTGTCAGTGGCTGTGAATCCAGACATTATTCAAAAGTTTATTTTAAAATCTCATAGTTTGCAAAAAATATTAAATAAAAAAGAAATACCAGGTTTGTCAGACTGAAGAGACGCTCAAGAAAGGTAGATTTACATTTACATTTGATGAAACAACTGAAGGGATCTGAAGGGGGTTGGATATTTCTCTAAACATCGTATAGTTTCAGTGAAGAGTTAGATATAGATTATATGGATGATGCCATCAGACAGTGTGGAATAATGCGAGTTTAACAATCTGAGCGCTACCTAAAAGGACATACTGGAGGAAAACTGAATTTTAAAGGGGTTTTAATAAAGTACAATTTGTTCTGTGTGGCTATACTTTGCTGTATTTAACGATATCCAATGGCTCCCTCAGGTGGACATTGTCAAATTGTACCTAAAGAAACTTAAAGGATAAGTTCACCCAAAGAATGAAAATGCAGTCGTTATCTACTCGCCCTCATGCCGATGGAAAGTCAGTTGAAGTTTCGTAGCCCACGAAACATTTGTGGAGCTTCGAGGCAAAACAGCGTCGTAGCATTCTCCTAAACAACTGAAGCAGATGGGGACTTGTTTTAAAATGTTAAAAAAAACAACCGAAAAATACTTTAAATGGCTCCAACCCAGCTACCTCAGTTGTTTAGGAGAATGCTGCAGCGCTGTTTTGCCGTGAAGCTCCAGAAATGTTTTGAGGATAGGAAACTTATCTTTGGGTAGATAATGACTACATTTTAATTTTTTGGGTTAACTGTTCCTTTAAGATGGACAAATTCAAATCATGGAACAAACCAATGGAAGTGCAAGAAGTCTTGACTTTATGCTGTTTTATATAAATCTCAAAATGTGAACAATTCAACCAACATTTCAATCACATTCTCAAACAGCATGACGTCACTCTTTTAATTCGTACTATTCTCAGACATTTTATAGAGCAAGTGTTAAATTGAGAAAAAACCCTCATGTGTTTTCTAACCAGTTTTCTGTCTCGTCCAGGGAGCCGGTGGACGAGGTCCTCCAGATGCCACCGTCCCTGCTGACATGCGGTGGGTGTCAGCAGAGCATCGGTGACAGGTTCTTCCTAAAGGCCATCGAGCAGTACTGGCATGAGGACTGCCTGAGCTGCGACCTGTGTGGCTGCCGACTCGGAGAGGTGGGCCGCCGGCTCTACTACAAGCTGGGAAGAAAGTTATGTCGGAGAGACTACCTCAGGTTGGTTTACGTCACGACATCATGGTTCAATCAAGCAGCTTGTTGATTTGTTATGTGACGAGGTCATGCTCAACAGGAAAGTGTCATAAGAGGGTCATAGTGATTAAAAGGGAAGTCTGATGATAACCTGTATTGTCCAATGAAAAAAAATGCACCTCCATCAAAAATAAACCTTTAGTTTATTTTCAGTACGTCCCAGAGTCACTGTTGTGGTGCTGTAAACAGGTAAACACCAGCACACCAAACATGTTCATATGCACGTGAAAAAAGTCCCAAACAAATGCCCTGTGCTGAAACCCACATTTCTGAGCTGTTTAAGGAAATCATTCAGCTGACCTGTTTTAAAGGATTAACATCTTCATAGGAAACGAGCTCAGGGCTGAGTGCAACAGGCAGGGTAGGGTTGGAAAATATTAAGAGACGGACTAACTCACTGTTGGTTTTAGTCTTTTCAAGAGGTTTGTTGACAATAACAGGAAAAGATCTGCAAAGATCAGTCGATTAACTGATTAGCTGATAGAAAGCTGATTAATTCATTTTTTAAATCACTTTTCAAGCAAGAATGTCAAACATTTGCTGGTTCCATCTTCTAAAATTATGAAAGTAAATGAAGATGAACTGATGGTTGGACAAAAGACGCAATTTAAAGACGTCACTTTGGGCCTTTTTCAAAGTTTTTATGACATTTTATAGAATAAAGAGTATAGCGATTAATGGTGAAAATGATGGTTAGTCGTAGCCCTAAGCAGAAATATAGAATAACGCCAGCCTCATCCTTTAAAGAAGTGTTAGAAACACCCAAATCCCATAAATATTTGTGATGAACAAAACTTTTTCACACGTTGGAATGTCGATGAATTGTTTAATAAAAGCCTTTTTGAAATAAGGAACAACTCAAGCGAAGTCAGTTCAAGTCCATTTTTATTTATATAGCAAAAATCACCATCAGCCTCAGTGGGCTTTGCAATCTGTGCAGTGAAGTAGATCCTCCGTCCTTAGAGGCTCGATTCAAGTTAGAAAAAACCCCTGTAGCAGGGAGAAAACATTGGAAGAAATGTCAGGAAGCTGCCCCAGCAACCCAGAAGTGCCACCAAGCCTATTCTTGTGGTCCTGTTTCATAAAGAGGCTCTGTGAAGGTTTTCCATGTTAATATCTTCCTCATCCTCGCAGGCTTTTCGGTCAGGACGGTCTCTGTGCTTCCTGTGAGAAGAGGATCCGAGCGTTCGAGATGACGATGCGTGTGCGGGACAAGGTTTACCATCTGGAGTGCTTCAAGTGTGCCGCCTGCCAGAAGCACTTCTGCGTGGGTGACCGCTACCTGCTGATCAACTCAGACATTGTGTGCGAGCAGGACATCTTTGAGTGGACCAAACTCAACAACAACAACATGATTTAGCAGATGAGATGAAGGAGCATCACTATGCCTATTCCCACTGGCTTTAAAGGGAATGAACCATTGATAAACAGACTTTTGTAGCCTGTCATGCGTCTGACAGAATCATTTTAACAGAAAAGGAGAGGCTACATCTCTGCATTGCTCACTGCTGGAGACTAATGAAGACTGCACCAGCAATAACAGAAAGCTTTTTATCTAAGGCTCCATTATTAAATGCAAAAAAAACTATTACCTGCAATAATGGGCGTTTGTTATACACACTGGGATTGAAGAATTTTGAACAAAAGCAAAATATTTCTCAAGGTTCTTGTAGTCAAACACTGTTGCATCAGTCTGGTCTGAAATGTTCAATAAAAATTTCAGTGACGTTTTATTTTATGGGTCGCTAATTTCCTGAGAAGAACTGTGCAACCTGGTAATAATTCTAGGCAAAGACTCCATTTAAACACAAATAATAAAAATATTCATTCTTTATCCATTTATTATTGAAAATGGTATAATCCATATGTGTAAAAGACGAACACTGTTTCTTTTTTCAATATGAAAAGTATGAATGTACATAGTTCTCTCCAGGAAGCAGGAAATTACAGACCTGTAAAATAATGCTTCAGTCTTTGATGTTATAAATGGAAGACGAAGTCAATGTTGATCAGAATGATTGTCTTGTATTTCCAGGTTGAACTGGTGGCGCCCTCTAGTGACCGAGGGAACCCATGCAATACTAATTTTACTGACTTTTGTAACTGATACAATTCTCTGGACATGCACCCAAGACTTTTTGAATATTTACTTGTCAATTTATTAAATAAATTACAATTTAGAGAAACATTTATAATCTTTGGTGTGAGCTTCTTCCTCAGTTACAAAGAAATCTGAAATCCATTAATCAAAGGAATAGTTAGAAAGTCAACGCTGAAGCTGTGTCCTACATTACACACTAATGCTGCGTTCAGGACATATCAGAACTCAAAAATGTCTGACCTCGTACTAGAAAAAGTAAAATGGACTTCAAGTTAGAATTCCTGTTTCAAAACCCTTATAGATGACAGTTTTTGGATATTTTCTCAAGTATAAAACTGTTGTTTTCCTCTGTCTCATTTGTAATGCAAGAAGGCTGCACCGCTCAGTGCTCACTCATGTTTACACTCACAAAAAAGACATTATTCTGTTACAGTTGCCAAGTTTTTTGTTTACTAATTACCTCTACTCAAATAAGTCATTTTCAAGTTTGTATACTCGTACGTAAGCATGCATAACACCATGTAATCTACTCAGCTACGTCTAAAATCATAACTGAGTACTGAGTACAATTTTACAGAAGCCCTAAAGGGCATTGCATTCATACATTTTAGAGATCTCAAGAAAATTATGCCATTATCTCGGGAAAACAGCAGTTGTTATTTCGAGATAATAACTCGAGATCTCGAGAAAACAAATGAAATTAACTCGTTATCACGGGAAAATGGAGGAAATAAAATGTATGAATGCATGGCCCTTTAGGGCTTCCGTAGTGAAGTACTTCCTCACATTATTTTCCATTTGATTAGCAGATGTTGTGCTCTTTTCTTTAAACATGTTTTTAACCACAAGAGGTCGCCAAAAGATTTATAAATTCACCCAATCCAGTGAGTAACAGCTCAAAGTTATTTAGCCAGGTGAGCTGCTGAATATTATACTGTTAACTTTGCAGATTTATTATGGGATTAATCATTTTCTCATAATAAAGAGAGAGAGAGAGAGAGAGAAACAAAAGAAATTGGTGTTAATGAAGTCATGATGTTAAGGGCTGTCTCTATTTGCTGTCTGTCTTCAAAGCCGCTGCCTTTCAGACTCTTTCTGCTCTCTTCTTCATGTCTACCAGCCATCAGCTCATTCTGAAATGGCCACAAGGCGTGCTCCTCCAGTGCCATCCCAAAATCTCCTGCCATCCCCAGTTATCCTTACAGGCATAACATCAATAATTGGATCCATGCATTGCTCTTGCATGTGAGTTTGGGAATGAAGGCGCCTGACCACAGAGAGAAGCAGCCTTAACTGACATTAGAGAGCGGGTGAAAAATGTGATCGGGAAACAATTTAAAACAAAGAGAAAAGGAGAAGAGGAAGGTACGGAGAGAAGGAAGAGCACAGAAGCTGCTGCAGGATGATGTCTTTAGCTCTGCCTTACAATAGTTTATTCATAGGCGAGGGAGGAATGAAGGGAACAGACAGGGTTAAAAACCCACCCAGGCTGAGATGACGGTCTCAGTGAAAGAGATACTAACGAGTTTTCCCACAATAGAGATGGGAATATACTGTATAGACACACAGAGGGATGCTGGGATTCTGCTCATTTGGAGGTCTGCAGATTGAAGAATCGTCAGTGTGGCATTAAGCAACGCTTGAGGAATGGCTGCACAGAAAAAAACGTACTACACGGTGGTCTCAACAAATCAGCTCCATATTGAACACCACGATTAAGATACGTGTGGATGAATAACATGTTAACTACATATACGAGTAGAGCATTGGCAGCAGCCCAGTAGTCCATAATACTGGTGTGTTTTTGTTGATATTGGCTTTACTTTCTCGTTGTTTGGGCTCTCAGAAACCTCAAAGCTGTGTGTAAAAAATTATAATAATTGTAAAACTGCTTTTTCCACCTTCAGATATTCTTTTCTTCTCTTCTGACTGTATTAAACCAAATATGTAGAAAAGTACATCAGAAATAACTCATCTCTTTATCACAAACTGGGCTTATACAGTTGATAAAGGTGACAGAAATAACCATATAGCATATTGATCCTAGTGTTATTACACTAAATAAGTTGTGAATAAGCATGAACAAATATCTATTACATTTGTTTGCCAGACAAAGAAACATATTTTATCCTACATAGCAATGTTGTTTCAGGTCAGTTAACTCTGGTTTCCTGTTCAACCTCTCACGAACAACCTGTTGCTAAATCCAATAACAGAGTTGTATTTACACCTTTAGGCCATGGTGGCAGCTCGAGAGCGGTGTTGGCCTGCTGATTGGTCGGTCCACCACTTTACTCCAGGCTGAAATATCTTAACAGCGACTGAATAGTTTAAAGCTGCTGCAAGTGGTTCTGGAAAAAGATGGTTTAATGTTGAGTGTCATCCTCCAGGTCCACGAGTAGATGTTTTTGGTTGCTTCTTGGATCTGGGCCACCAACCCCAAGTGTTGGTATTTGGCAACTTAGGGCTGAGACTCAATAATCAGCTGTCTGACGATCAAGAATCGCTAAAAAAAGAAACATTATGTAGAAATTGGCATTTTGTGTGATTTGGCGCCCCCAACAGTTTCTGAGTGCAACACCACTGTCTGTTGTCGTAAACACAAATTCTAGCTCTGCAACAATTTGACCAAGAAAACTCATCACATCATCACAATGTTATGTGTTGAAGTAAACATGTATGTAACGCTGTGATCCTACCCTCTCACTGAAGTTACATAGTGAAACAAGCGACAGGGGGGTGGAATGGACAACCAGGCAGAGACACCATTCACCCTATTGCAAGACTCTGTACCATCAACATGATTTTGAAGCTGCTATTTTAAGGTAAAAGTTACATAATTTTGTTTTGAGATTCAATTTTGTGCAGATATTAATGGTCCTCAGAGGATGAAACCTATACAATCTTTGGTGATCTCCTGACTTCCCTGTAGCACCACTAACAGGTTAAGATGTTGGAGACTTTTCTTGTAGCGCCACCTGCGTGTCGCAATTTTCTCTCAACTCATCTACTTGGTGGATTTGCACTCCAGTGGTACAGTTGCGGTTTTGGGTAAAAATGGGACGACAACTATTGACTTGCTTGCCTTGAAATCTGGTGCAGATATATACTGTTTGTCCCGCTAAGAATGATTTGTACTGACTTTGATCCCTCGGTTTCTAATCCAACACCATCATCAGATGAAACTTTGGTTTACGACCAATACCTTCAGAAATAATCACATTCCCATCAGCCTCAGCTGTAGTTTGTGGTTACTTCTAATTAGCAAATGTTAGCATGATAACAGGCTAAAAGAGCCATGTGTCAGCATTTATTTCAAAACACTGCTGCTACGCTCTTGTTTACAGCTGTGGTCTGTTGGACCTCAAACCGAAGCAATTCATCATTTTCTGTAGCCGACTTCTGAAACATGTCGTCGGTCCAAAATCGTGTTTGAAAAGAATTCTTACACAAGTAGTCAAAGTTCATAAATATCAAGCTCATAAAACAATGTTAAGTATGTTTTTGAGCTGTTAATGAGAGTCTCTCAAACAGAACTTCAGGGTTAAAGGAGGGTGTCGTAATCTTTATCTGCTGCTGCTTTTCTGCAGAGAGTTCACAGAGTTTAATGAGACAGGAGCTGAAGGGAGGCCAGGTCTCATCTCACGACATTCACACACAACACGCCGGCCTACAGAGACCCTCAGCATCGGCCAAGCGGCCTGCGTTCCATCGGCTCGCTCTCCTCTGTTGCCCTGCAGGCTGAGCTTTGCCAGAGCACCAGCCTGACTTGCACAGCAGCCTCAGCAGGACTCAATAAAGCCCTGTGCCTCTTGTGTCATCCCAACCAGCTGTACACAAGGCCGGGAGTGTAGTGCTGTGTTTGTGTGCCGAGGCAGGCCTGTTTCATCTCCAGTGCCCATGTCACAGCAGCTCCGTACGGGTAAACCTAAAAACATCCAGCTGTGCACATGGAAACCAAGGAGACTTTCTGGGGATGAAACCACAACGGCTCGCAGCTTGTTTTTATCAAACAGCTCGCCCCACTGAAACAACCACCACACATCGACCTCACTCTGGTGCAGTGTGCAGGGTGAACAGCAGATGGCGGTTCTGGTCCAGGTAGATGTTCTTGGGGAAATGGCTTTGTGTGTGTGTGTGTGTGTGTGTGTCAGTAAAATAACTGACAGGCAGATTAAGGGAAAGCTGGTTTGCGTATGGACGCCAGTTCGAGAAAAGATTAATTAGAATTGAATTGAAAGTGGCGAGCCATATTCAAAGCACTGCAGACATGACAGTAAGAGTTCAACGACACCTACAAAGGAAGATGTGGTTGAGCAATTATCTGCAGCAGCACGGTGATTAATCACGACGCGGCCTGTCAATGTCAAACCCATCTGACAAAATGAGTCAAGTGCTATTGATCATGCCCGCCTTGGGTTTCACTTGCACTCACACTTTATCAGATGGAGCTAATTGGGAACATATTCAGTCTGTGGTCCTGAGAGATGCGTCTGTCAGGAGTCACATTCCTGCAACGATTCTCTGATAGCCCGTAGCGCCTGCAGTCTGGATGGAGGACAGGCTGTGGGAGTAGAGTTTAGAGGGTGGGGGTTGTGGGGTATGGCAGCACATTCAGAGGTGGATAGGTGAGTAATAAGCGTGCATCCCTTAACTCTCGGCGGGCATGTCCTCTGACTGGATTAAATATGTGCTGAGGATTTATTAGGTAGAAGACCTCTGGGGCCCCAGAAAAACTCCACGACGGAGCTGCCTCGACTTTCCCCCTCCTTATATTTTCTCTCGTCCTACCTCACACAATCTCTCACCTACTTTTATCTAACCTTCCCCTCCGTTTTTTTTCAACTCCCTGTATGTTTTTGTGTATTTTAGTATTTCAAGCTTTCCTCCCTTTCACTGCCCTCTCAGTCAGCCATGTGTAAAGATGTGCGATGTGATGGATCCTGTGATTATTATGATGTTTACTACTTCGGCCTGCAGGCTGTTATGTCACAGAGAGGCCGAGGGACTGGAGCACAGCAGCGGAAAAAGTATTCATCTGCTACTTTATCAAAAGTAGCAATATCACAATGTAAAAATGATAAACATTGCTTAAATGCACAGTGTGTAATTTCTGCTGCTAGAGGTCTTTCAATCAAAACAAAAGTAAGTAGTGTGGGATCATGGTAGCTGTTTTCTTCATTATTTAACAAATGAAATGTATCTATATGACAGAAAAGTATTAAAGTTTTATTCAAGTTAGGTTTAGTCACCTTTGAACTTCTTTCCTCACTTTTTGTCCTGGAGGTAAATACATGAAAGCACCGTCACCTTAAGTAAAATTGAATGAATTGAATTAAAATGGATTATCTGGCTGTGAACATTGTTGGCAAGGGCGTCACTTTGTGTTGAAAAGTATTGGGGACATAAGGGCTCAGATGAAGAGACACTTTTCAAACAAATTCAACATAAGTGAATTTAGCCAATGTAATGTGGAATTAGTATGAGGTCAGAGTGGAATTAAAGAATTAAAATGTCCTAAAATACTCAGCATGAAACGCACAATATTGTTTGCTGACCAAGTACCAGTCATCCATATGAGTCACATCCAAAAATCCCAAAAATCTACCATTTAAAAAATTGTTGAGGGCAGTGTAAATGACACCTATGATTGTTGGAAACATTTGAGATAATGCAACTACACAACTCAACAAAATATAAAACAAAGGTCTAGTTGTTTTTATACATTTAAATGCAGAAATGTTACATATATCTTTAAGTAAAAGTTTATGTATTACCAGAAAAAATGCATAAGTGTCAGAAATAAGAGGAATGCCTCCTGTAAGTTGAATGATTATTACTAATTATTACATCGATGTATAAGTAAGCAATTTAACGTAGTAGTTGGTTGAAATGGAGCTGATTTTATAATTTTATATCCAGCTAGGTATTTAAATCAATGTGAATGCATCATATTTTACAAAATGGACAAATGTTTAAAATGTAAAATTTTAAACTATAGTTGTAAAATAAATGTAGTGGAGTATCGAGATTTCTGTCTGTAGAAAATAAATGTAAGCATAAAATCGGAAAAGTTCCTCAAATTTAAAGCCATAGTTCCAGAATTTGTGAAATATGCTTATTTTCATTCGTACCGAAAGTTAGATGAGAAGATTGATCCCACTCTCCTCCTTGTACGATAAATGTGAAGCTACCTGAGCAGCTGGTTAGCTTAGCATAGCACAACGACTAAAAAACAGTGGGAAACAACTAGCTTGGTTCCATACAAAGGGAAAAAAAGTCTGCCTTCCATTACCTATAAAGTTAAGATCTTAATGTACAGTAGGTTAATTTGTACAGAACAGTGTAAAAATGAGTTTTACAGCGTTTTGTTCTTGGAGTCTCTAGTGACTTCCTGGTAACCTGGTCCCAGTCCAAAAACTGTTCAGGTAAGTTGTGGTTCAGAATGACTACAAACATGAAAGTGCTGTCAATCTTGTCATCTAATCCTTGGTAAGAATGTGAATAAGTGAACTTTCCTAGATGTAGAGTTATCCCTTTATAAACAATCTAGAGGTTGGTGGTGCTCCTGGAACTTCACAATTAATGTTTCTCCAAGGCCGTCATGGAAACTGACCAATCACGATTTTGTGACGTCATAACTAAACCTAATCAAACAGGGACAGAAAACTGAAAAGAAACTGAAAACAATAGGTGAACTTGGTGTGAAATAATAAGTGAACATTAAGCGAAAATCCTATACTTACCCCACTCAGCCACAACAGCTTACTCCAAAGTTATTTCCATCGCTGTGTCTTAACTTGACATGATCCTGGAGCAACAAGTCGCAAAAGTATGACATCACAACAGCGTGATTGGTCAGTTGCAACGATGCTCTAGGAAAACATCACCACAGCGATATCAGATACACCATCCCTTTATAGTGCTTGAGCACATTTTCTTCATTGCATTCCACCTCTATGGAAGGAGTTCATCTGAACGCATGAATAAACTAACACACTTTTGCATTTATCACGGCTGAAATTCTTTAGATCGGCAAAAATATGTGATGCAAGTGTAGTAAATCTGTTTCGAGCCAATCTACCGTGTGTTTTATACATATGTTTCTTTGGCCATAAGTCATTGCTCCCCCCTGAAATGATCCCCATATGTTGAGCAGTGTTCCTGGCTTCTGATGAACCAGCTACACATTGCAGCCGCGGCTCTGTCCCAAGACCTGCATCAAACATGCTGGGGGGAAAGTTCTGCCCTTATGGGATGGGTGGGGTGTTAGGTGAACCATTTTTTCTCCTACACATGACACGGGCAAGCAGCAATATCCCAGAGTAATAAATGTAGCTGCATGTCAAGACCACATAATATGGATTAGAAACTACAGTCATGGTGTTTTGTGCTTTATAACTCCAAAACCGCGGATTTTTTGTGCTTTCATGGATGAACAGTCGACAAAATTAACCAACATGACACATGAAACATTCTTGAGGGTTCAGTGTGACCGTGAGTGAGTGGATATGGCGTTACAGGTCAAAGGTGAAGCCTTGTCTGTGCTGTGAGCAGAAAGAGCGGCTTGCTGTACAGACAAAACCTGTCCAAAAGAGTAAAAAATTATTTTCATAACAGAGAATCTTACATAACCTTTGTGATTTATTCTCTTGTACATGTGAATACTTTAGTGATTGATTCTTGTGGTTTCTTTTCATACAGCCATCTCCATTTTCTCATTAAAACACAACAAGGCATTTTATCTAGACACATTGTTCCAGTGACAGTAGGTGACCTCTAACACCACACATCACGGGGACCTCATAAGTTTAGACCTGCTTTATTTAGATGAGCATAAAAAAAGGACTTCCTGGTATAAATCTAAACCTGACTCCCACCTCCTTCTCATCAGACATCAGTGAAAAGCCAGACCGTTACCAGGAAGCAGACCGTGGCAATTGCATTTCTCCTTCAAGCAATCAGTGATGGAAACTCCAATTAAGGTGGTGGAAAAAGGTGGCTACTGCTTTTAAAAAATCAGTGCAGATGTGCAGGTAAGTGACCATGCGGCAAACCTTGGCTACACAGCGCCGTGCTCACTACAATTTCCGTCTCTAATTGGACTTCCCACGCAATGCCTGCTTCCAATCATTGCAGAAAGCCAGCACAGGCAGGCACACACGCAGGATGGCGGACTACAGTTGGACAGTTCATGAAAAACTTCAGGACACAAAATTGACGGGGCATGCATTTTAAATTACACTTTGACAGGCTTTGTACGGCTTTTGTTAGTGATGAAAGAAGTCAAAATACACCACTACAAGTAGAAGTCCTGCTTCAAGTTCAGTTCACTTGTACAATTTTTGAATACTTTGTATGCCCTGTAGCTTCATCTAGAATGAATAGCTGATTAATTGATTAGTCGATCAGAAAAAACATGTCTTAGTTTCAGTTGAGTGTACCAACGCAACATTTATTTAACTTTATTTGACCTTTATTTAAAGCAACATTATGCAGAAATTGGCATTTTCTATGAGTTGGCGCCCCCCACATTTTCTGAGTGCTACACCACTGTCCTCAATACAAACTCCAGCTCTGTAACTACTTGTCAGATGTAATGTAGCTGCTAACTACAAACAAAACTCATTACATCATCACACTGTTATGTGTTGAAAATGCTGAACGCTGTGATCCTAGCCTCTCACTGAAGTTACATAGTGCAGAAACAAGTGATGGGGCAGAGAGGCTGAGACAGAGACACCATTACGAGACACTGTAGAAGCTGCCAATATAAGGTCAAAAAGTTACATAATGTTGCTTTAACAAGGCAAGACAGGACTTTTCCCACTCTTTATACTGTATTACTTTGGCTGTCTTCCTCCTTTAGTGCTGTTATAATTACTACGGCCACTAGAGGTCACTGCTTCACAAGAAACTTAAATATGGGTCGTAATATGCTGCTTACACAGTCGACCTATATGTTGATTTAGGTCAAGATTATTATGAATATTATATTCTGCACCTAAATGTTGCACACTGGGCCTTCAAGTAAATGTACGTAGTTACTTTCCATCGCTGGTTTTGTCTATGAGAAGTTTGTCTATGATTAAAAAAACACACAAACTGTTGAGGCACCGCAGGGAGTTGCCACCCACCACAATAATAGAATATTTGAGCCACGTCGATTCTCTACACCTGCTGTTCCAAATCTTCCCTTAATGCGTAAATCCTGCCAATGCCATCCTTAGTTAAGAATTTCTCTCTTCCCTCGGATTTCCTTTCTTTCGGAGTTGCCTCACCTGGAACCAATCTGTAACACAATCAAAGTGTCCTAACATGAAAGCTCAGTTCCTTCCTTTGATAGTCCATTTCTCTCCACACTTGTTTCTTTTCTCTTTTCTCTGGTAGCTCAAACAGCCGTGTCTGGAAAAAATTCAGCTTAAAATAGAGACGCAGTCACTAAGCATTATGCAAATTTCCATGAAACAATTCACTGGTGCTCCGCTTTTATGCTTTTGCAGACAACAGAATGCGTCCTTTGTCTAAAAATAAGCTGTGCATAATGAAAACTAAGAGCCCCGCTTGTTGAAAAAAAAATGAGGAACACTGCTGCGAAGGCCTTGAGAAATCTGAGGTAATAAAACATAACTAGGAGGAAGAATAACTCACACATTCAAGTCTCATTTACAAGTATAATCTCGTGGCTTCACAGAACAATTGTTCAAACGCAGGCAAGACGCAGATTTTAATAAAGTGTGAAATGTGGAAAGAAGAGTGTAACAGTACTTTTCCCTCAAAGCTTATTCTGTTTCCTCATCATTGGACGGCACTCATCCATCTGAAGCGTTGATTTCAGCTTCTGGATGAGTCGCTGCTTACACTTTGTACGCTGCATGCTCATCAGTCATCCCTCTCAGCTTCAGAGTGTGTCCAGGATCGCTGGGTGATTAAACTCTAATAGCAGCCGTTTGAGAAGTCCGGGGGGATTTACTCCTGAGTCAACATGCCAGACCCCATTTCCTCCTCACTCACTGCTGCCTCTCAACACCCGACCGGCTGCAGCCACAGTAGATCTCCACGTGGAACTTGTATAGATTGAGAAAACCTTGGATGTGACCCTGCATAAGGCCTTAGACATACATGGGGAACTGTGCCAATAAATAACCCATTTCTCTCAGTATTATGTAATTAATGTGGTTGCAATATCAACATCTGAAAATCTGATATTAAACATATACAACTGAAGAGCTTTTGTTTGACTATAATGACAAACACAGACATAATACTGCCAGAAATGTTTTATGATGCCTGAATATATGCAAAAAAAATTGTATTATTATTTATTATTGTAGAGCTTAAATAATTATTCAATCAGTTTGTCGTTCAATCAAATGCAACCATTATTCACTTGTTCCAGCATCTTAATCTTGTTTTTTTAACTATTATAAATAAAGTTGGGTTTGAAAGTGTTTATTAGACAAAACCAGCAACTTAAATATGTCAACAAGCAAAATTGCAATGTGCCTATTTTCTGTATCAGTAGCATAATTTATGAAACTGTCATTCAAGTTGCTTTGTTTTGGAAGATGCTGAAGGTTTAAACACTTTTGCTATTTACCCATTTATGACTAACGACTATTTTAACCTGTTAAGCCCGAGCGGAGCCCCATTGGGGTTTTTTTTGAGCACCTATGGTAACAAATAAGTGAGATTTATAGTTTGGTACCTTAGGAATTTTAAATGGCACAGATGGTACCAAAATGTGCCAAAATGTTCCAAAATGTGCCAAAATGGCTGCCCGAGTGCTCTGTACTAAAACCTCTCTAATTTTGTTCTGATTCACTTTATTAGCATAAAAGTTGGCAGATGTAATGTCCAGATGTTTTGCTGTGGTTTGCAGGAGATTTCGAGCTGCAGCTGCAGCATTCATCAGGGATATTCATTCTAAAATTGTAATTTAGAAAAAAAATCTTTCATTTATGCTGTGTGTCAACTTAATTCACTCAGACCCAGTGACATATACTTATACTTACACATCTGAACAAATATTTCAAGTGATAGACCTTGTAGTTGCAGAGATACACTCTGTTAATTATCTAAGTGAGACACAAAATAGAGGCTAGTTCTTAACAAGTTAAGTACATTAAGGAAAAGCCCCACAAATAGTTTTCAGTCATAAGTGGAAACATATAATTTTCTTTGGAAACTGTCAAGACAGGTGGCTTCACATGAGGAAATCACAAGTTTTGATTTCACGTATTTATATTGCCTAACTGGTAGACTAATTTGATTTAAACATTCAAACAACATTCATTTCAGACGCTAAATATCAGATTCACGCTGGAACAAAGCACACGTTATTAACATTACAGTTTTCCTAACAAGAATTTGCAAATAATCAATAAAGAAAATAATCAGCAGATTGTCTGATGATGACAATATTTGCTAATTGAAACCATAATGTAAACAAAACATAGATAGGCATTCAGAATACACGCAGCTCTATTGATCCTGGTGAGACATGCTTTTTGTAGAATATGTATAAAATAATGGATTTGAAATCGTGCTTAAATGTTTTGCAAACATGTTGTCTGTGTTGATTTGATGTTGCAGCAGCTGTAAAGCTGACACCATGTTGTTAACGCCACACGCAGATATCAGATTATATTTTTTCACCCCTCAGTTATTAAATGTTGGCGATCACTTGCTCTGGGCAGCCTGATTGTATTGTTCTTAGTTGACAACAGATGCATTTACATTTAATTTGATATGAAACGCTCTCCTGCAAACCACTGTTGTACTGAGGTGTTGATTGATATTCAACTAGAATGGCACTCAAGTAGAGCGCATCCCTCCACCAAGGCCCAACACTCCCCTTCAGTTCAGTCAATCCTAATCCAATATATAACTCGATAGCCCTATATCACACTAAATGTTAAACCACCCATAGCTGCTGAACAATAATTTAATCACCAGATATAGGACCAACATCAAATTGTACTCACTCATAGATGCCAGCCACCTAAATACACCTTTTTTTCATCATGATCCATACATTATTGCCAGAGAAATGAGAGAAAATGTCAAAAAACACCCAATCGTGCAGTGTTAAAGAGAGTGAGAAAAGAAATCCACGCCAAAGACTAATGTGGTCTATTTTGAGCTGAGACCATCTTCTAAGTTTTGTGAAATCCGTTAAGTAGTTTTAATGTAATCCTGCTGACATCCCAACAAACGGACACGGGTCAAAGCACAATTCAATGATTCACAAATCACAAATAAAAAAGAAATCTGTAACATCCAATCATGTGAATTTATACTAAGTGAGCTGTGGTTACAGAAAAATGCCCGTCTTTGATCTCGATCACGATGGTGCTTTCCCAAGCTGCCGTCAAACAAAAGTGATTGCAGCCAGAGATTGAGACGTTTGTCACAGTGCGAACATTTCAGACATCTTGTTTTGAAACTTCCCACGAACAACAACACAGCGGCCGTTATCCAGGATCCAGTGGCTTGGTCGAGGCAACGTATGCTGCTGCTCCATGTGACTTTAATTGGTTGATTAGATGTAATTCAATAAGCAATCGAAGGGCAATGCGCGTGAGTGTGAGGCGTAAAGCAAAAGAGCACTGGTGAGTGGAGCCTTTGTCCGTAAGCCTCCATCATCGCTGCTACCTCTCAGGCTAAATCACGCGGCCTGATCGGCCTCTGGTCAGCACCCCTGTGTAGACCCCTCCTCTCTAATTGTCTCGTCCATCAATTTCAGGAACCACGCAGTTTACAGGTTTAGTGCTTGAGCTTGCCATGTCTTGTGTTCACCATGTGAGTCACTATCTTTAGATCAACCGCACAAAAACATCCCAATTATTATTGTCTACAAGCAGAATTTCCACAAATCTCTTTCCTAGGAGACATTAAGTTTTGGGAATGTTTGCCAACTCTGATAAGGCCATTATTCAGTCAAAAGCCATCAGAACAAGCACGACAACTTGACTGCTTTCTGTGACTGAAAGAAGAAAGCTTCAAATTCAGTAACGTCAGTGAATTGTGAAATTACTCTGAATTGGGACACAACTTATCCCAGCTTGAAATATTACTCCTGCATGTGCACCCATTAGCCCCACATTCACACAGCTGTTTACTGTCAATCTGGCCCAGATCATGCAAATTTGGCAGGAAATGGCTGGCATTATAATAAAGAAAATGAAAATGGCCTGCTCCATAGATCTACTGTGAGGCAGTGAAATAGTTCCATAAATTACTTCAAGTCTGCTAATTCTCAGAGTAAATCAGAGTCCCCAGTGGAGCTGAAGTCTGTAAAATATGGCTCATTACTTAACCAAAGGGACACAAGCTCTCAGTGGGATTAGAAAGTCAAGGCTGGTTATAAAATATAAAACAAAATGTTAATCTTAAATCCAGGATTGTAGAAACGTCAGAGAATTCTCGCCACCATTTGAGGAGCTGACTTGTGGAAGCAATCTTGGCAAATGTGTGTGTAGACAAGTGTATTATCCAACATGTGTCTTTAATGCTGGGTCAGCCCACTTGCCAACTGTCATATTGTTAAAGATAGACTACACCCTCTTGGATTGTGCCAAGAAGGCCCATAGATTTACAGTAACACCCTGTAGAAACAATAGTGAGAGCAGAGGCCAGCCAGAGGCCCCAATCTCAAGTTTTATGCTGTAAAGCTTTGTTACTATAATTGTTACAGACTCCTGGATGTAATGACGACTACTGCAGCTGACTCAGATCACATCTGAAGCCACAAATCACAGTTAAGTCAGCATCTCATGCAGTGTGTTTCTATAAGCATGGCAAAGTGGGGCTGCAATCAACGCTAGGATATCATATCTCTGACCGACAGACTCATTTGTATTGTCTAATACAATTATCCCCTTGTTCAATAAGGAATAAACTTCATTGTCTTTACTTAAACGATTCTGACAGCTTTAATACTGGTAATGGTGAATTCTCAGTATCTGGTATCAGATCTTTTCTTGAACTGCTACAACTTTCAACTGGCCACGAAACAGTCTCAGTTTAATACTGATGCCTCTATAGCACTTACATAAGCAAATGAGAACATCAGCGAGAAGATTAACTATTTCCATATGGTTATTATAGTTATTTTTAATGCCAGGCTGAGGATGAATCCACAGCCTGATGAAAGAAGCCACTCTGTAGTCTGGTGGTATGGCAGTGAATACTTCTGCGTTGCCCGACAGCAGCAGGACAACAGACTTATAACGTTACATTTCATGTTGGCCCTGCTAACAAGCTATGTCTTGCTGTTGACTTATTGTTACGAGGACATAACATTACTATGTGGATCACTTTAGCTTTCTGAATAAAACTATAATTACCAGGCAGCTGAATCTGTTTGCTGTGTGATTACATGTGACCTAAGAGTATGAACGCTACTACAACTAAGTTAACTTTGTTTCACCATCGCCATATTAGAGTTATTAATCTTACATAGCCATAAATAGATACATTACCCCAAGCCTTTTACTGCTTTTGTCCATAAGGACCGCCAGCATCAACAAAATTTGACAGTCCCTTGTAGTAGTGCTTTTAAGAGGGGTACACTTAAATGTTGTTTCCAAAATGATTAATAAAACAACAATAATTACCAGTATGTAGACATACACACAACACAATAAATACTGGTTATAACCAGTCAATTTCATTCCCCAGTAAATACTGATTGCACAGGTGTGTGCCTTTGCACAGCACTGAGATCACAGTCTCTAGGTCAAATTGGATGGTAGCTAGGCTGCTAGCTGTCCATTTTGCTGACACTCTCTGCGACTCCTTCAGTAAAACCACAGGAAAACACTAGAAAGGGGGGAAGCTGAAAAGATGTTTATTTCTGCTTTAACAACGGATCAGATGAAGTGATACGGAAGGAGTTAGTTGTATATAAATGACGAATGAGCATTTTAGCCTCTTTCAGCTCATTGTTTTGCAGCAGGCAGCTGTAAACTTACTAGACCGGCACCAAACAGCAGACAGAGTTAGTGGCTAGCTGGTAATCAGAGTGAAACATTTAGCAGCTAAAGAGCCAAATTACAAATTGAACAGATTTTGCAGTTGTATAACTGTGGTCTTTGAAGGTAATCACCTGAGCTCTTGCATCTGTTTGCCAACATGTGCCCTCGAGTTCAACCCCAACACAACCCTGATTAATTTATTCTGGGAGATCTGTGATTCCTCCTCGAGTGTATTTTTTCATGAGCAAATCGAATAATCAGAACAACGCAAGAGTCAAAGGTGGCACATTTGTTTAAAGTGGCAGCGGATGTGGCATTAGACGGATTGAGACATGGGCTATGCTGTGAACTAACATTGTCCTGTGGTGGTAGTGCAGGGGTGAGGAGGACACAGAGTCTCTGCAGCCGTTTGTAAGAGGACAAGACAGTTGTTCAACAAGTGTTCTCCTAAATTCAGTGCAGGCAGCATGACTCTGATTAAGTGTCATGTGAATGAGCTTCTTTCTTGTCTCAATGAGGACATTCCTGACAATTAGGAGGATGAGTACAGCTTTGTTTGTCTCTTGGAGGCGACCTTGTCTTTTGGCTCAGTGACTACCTGGGAGTCGAAGACACACATGAACCATGTGATCTATCCTCATGCAGTGGCAACGTTGATAAATGGCAGGTGAAGAAACACCCGCTTACAAGAGGGTTAATATTACAGCAATTACAGTAAATACTATTGTTATTATTCATGTCAGTTAAGGGTGACACGCAGTAAAGATAGCACTGGTTTACAAAATAGGAACTTTCTGGATTTTTACCTTTTAGTTCTCATGACAGATGTTCTTTGGGCAAGTGAAGCCTCTAATATGACTGGGGTTTTGTGCTTTACACTCAGCTGCAGAACGAAACAAATTGCATACGTAAGTGGGAACATCTCTTGGTATTTTATGGTGCAACTACAAAACCAAAGCTAGATCTTTCCTCCTGGGACACTGAGGATTCAGAAACACCAAACTTTGGCACAAAAGATGACAGAAAGTATTTGAATGATGGAGTGACAGAGGAGAACAGAGAGATCATGAAAGTGGTATGAGGTGGGGAAAGTTTGTCTTGCTGAGCAGTTTGAGCAAATAAGGAGAGTTAATGAAATTTAGTTTTCTGACACATTAATATCCCCAAATGCTAAAGCAACTGAGGAGCAGAGGTCTATTGAAGCCAAGAATAAAGCTGGTGACCTTGCAGCTTCACACCGAGTCATCTGATTTTCTTTTGACCATCAAAAACATCTCCTGTGTATCCACGCTAGCAGCAGGGCTCCGGGGATGACAGTCTGTTGGTCCACCACTTCGAGATATCTCAACAACTATTTCATGGTTTGCCATGACATTTTAGACATCGAGGATGAATCCCCCCCTGACTTTGGTGAGCCCCTGACTTTTCCTCTAGCACCACTATGACACTGACATTTTTGGTTTGAAGAGGAATGTCTCAACAGCTGTCGAATGGATTGCCATTAAATTGGATGCAGACATTCATGCCCCCCTGAAGATGTGCTGAAATCACTTTGGCGATCCTCTGACTTCTCATGTAGCACCAAAACTTAAACTTGTCCAATGCCATTTTTACAAGATTAGCGTGTATATGCAGGTTCCTTAAACGCTAAAACAGCCGATTGACCACTTTCTCATTGTCAGTGGACGCGTTTGGCTTTCTGTTCTTGTGTCTTACATTCATATTCACAAAAGTGAAAAACAGGGAACAGTCTCAAGCAGCAGAACATACACCTTATCAGACTACATCCAGAAGACATTACATTTTATAGTCATAAACGATGTCATTCTGAATAAGACACATTGTTTCTTCTGGAGTTGATGATGGAGGATTGAGACATCACTCTTCTTTCTCGTCTCTCTCTTGAGACAATGCAACTCAACGCCGCTCCTTGAACGATGACCAGATTTGGATGGCAACGAAAACTAGTTTGTCAAACGGGGTGTTGTCTTTTCATCACAGCTGGTCAGAGCTGGAGCTGATTAATATGCATGACACTTGCAGAGATATTTGACACAGGAATGAATGTGGATTGTATCCATTCCCATTAAAGACCAATGCCAGATGACAGTGGGTGTTTGTGGGTTTTTTATTTTTGTCCATTGTGTCCAGAGGAGTACTCTGACATTCCCATCAGCCTCAGCTGTGTTTTGTGTTAAGTGCTTATTTGTAAGAGTTAGCATGCTAACATGCTAAGCTAAGGTGGTAAACATGGTAAACATTGACGTTGTGAACATGTTAGCATACTTAATTTAGCATTTAGCTAGCACTGTTGTGCCTAAGCAGAGCTTCACAGAGCCACTAACACATGCTCTGTGTTGTTCTATTGTCTTAATCAATAACAGTCTGCTTTTGATTCCTCACACACCAGAATTTCCCCAGTGCACTTTTGTTTTAGTGTTGCTCGGGTATTTCCAAAATGGAAAAATACATATAATATTAGGTGTTTTGGTTAAATTTGGAAATAAAAATTCCAAATATAATTATTATTTTTTTTCTCTTGTGAGCCATTTTATGGTGGGAAAAAATATAGAACTGATTACGAGGGGAAAACCATACTTTTGCAGAGCTGGAAGGCAGGGTAGGTAACCTGGAGTGGGTCGAGGTAACGATAACGATCAGGTCAAGATGAACTCTATCCTTGTGCCCCCCCTTGAGGATATGGAGGCTGGGTGGGGGAGTAGGTGGAGGCTGCGTTAGTCAACCAGTCACCCACAGTGTCTTCCTGTTCAGCCTCCTTTAAAGCGAGCTCTCTATTGGATTAACGTTGGCCTGAGGGTGAGAGCGGGTGGAGGTAACCTGAACAGAGGGGAAAAGGGGGTCAGCCAACTGTTTCAAGTGAAAGTGGAATTTGGGGCATCTGTGTTTGTTTGTAATTGGATGTGTTTGGGGCTGACTCTGACATCCTGCAAAGCCTAAGGGGTAGGGCAGAGGTTAGCCATCGCAGGCCCGTTGAACACTGCGCTCAGGCCTGAAACCGCACTCTGACCGCTGCTGTTGAACTCTGAGCATCCTTACTTTTCAAATGTATCACCACCAGGTTTGGTTATGAAAGAGTTTCTGCAGAGTTTCCGAGGCTGCATCTCTCCTCCTCTCATCCCTCGAGCGAGTTGTCAGAGGCTGTTGGGTGCGATGATGTCAGCACACCATTGCTGGCAGAGATTAAAGGAGCATACAGGTTTCTGATGACAGCTTCTCTCCTCGCCTCCTCAAAGAGATCTGATTTTCTGGACCTGGTCTCCAGTTTGCTGAGACAATGCCAGGCTCCTCTCAGCTACTGGCAAGTGAAATGTGGACATCACGCTGCCTGTGGAATATGCTAAAATCACATGCCTGCGATTTGAACTCAGATACAAATGATTTTCAGCCAATATTAAAATCTCAAACTGTGTTTTGAAGCAAAACACCGACAACAGATCTCAAGATTTGTTGAAATATTAGCGTGTTGCAAACTCTGACATGGGATAGCACAGCGCTCCAGGATCGGCCTCCTATGGCCCACCTCTGAAACTCCTGGGGTGAGAGGTTACTGCTGTGACAGTGCCGGCTCATCTGAGAGGCTCTCTTTACCCCTAAAAGCAAAACACCCGAGGGCAGAATGGTGGGCTTGTCTGGCCACCCCAACACGACTCCCCAGGATCCTGGCAGGGAGGCAGAGAACCCAGGATCAGGGCTCCCCCCTGCACAAATACAGACGGGGTCGTGGGTCATCTGGGGAGCTCACATGAGGCTTTCATCCCAGAGAAGCTCATTTCAGGGGAATGTGGCTCTTTCCCCATCTAGATAGGAGTCCTCCTTGAGCCCTGTGTGGCTGAGCTGAACCCTGGATCGACAGACATGTTCCCTCGGACCCGTTTGTTTTGTTTTGGTGCTGCGTCTCTGCGCACATCGCCTCGCCTGGTCCAGACACTGCTGTGGGAAGATCAGGCTGGGTCAGCACACACAGGGTGTTGTGTTACAAACCAAACACTAACTAAAACTGTATCAAACGGCAGATAGAGGAGACCTGGGTACAAAAATAATGTTGAAGTATTTTTGGCAATTACCTTGCGCTTTATTGAGATGACAGCAGTGGCTGATATTTGCATTTACGTCATAAAATTTCATTCATTTCAGGCTTTAAAACTGAAATGACTAACACACTGTGAGTAGGAGAGATTAAACCCTGGGTAAAGTGTAATTCCTTGTGTATTTATTTAGTTCCAAGTCTCCATAAACCAAAGTCAAGTGTAATTGGGCAATTACACTGTTTAGATACAATGCAAGCCGTGTTACGTCTAATTAAATGAAGTCCCTGCAGAAATACTTACCCAACATGTACAAGGAGAAGACACTCATGTTAGGCTCAATTATAATAATTTAGACTTTAGTCCAGAGAGATCCCCAGAGAAGTCTGCCATCTGAAAGGATGTGAGTTTAAAGTATAATCAGTTCTCCGGGTAATTTGGCCTTGCTGAAAAAAGAGGAACAAGTCAGCATGGTCAGGAGTATTTATTGTACATTAGGGATTGGGTAAACAATAAACGTAAGTAAATGGAGATGCAACAAGTGCTATTTTCAGACTGCGAGCATTTGACTTCCATTAGGTCGGCCTTGAATGTGAGTCTTTGTATGAAATAGTTCACAAGGTGCAGCAGCTAAAAACTGCTCAGACGTTTGTGTCTACAAATAATTTACAATCATATTTATCTTATAGCGAGATGTGGAGGATGTTTTGAAGATGATTAAGCAGTAGATTTATAAAAATTGTGGTGTATGGTGCTTTAATCGTTGTGGGAACAAAGCACATCTGGATTTTTCCAACAATATTAAAGCTAACATCAAAATTGCAGGATATTAGCGCAATCTTTTCAGAATGCTTGGCACATGGCACATCTTCTGTCTGCAATCAATTTGCACCGCATTAGCAGCGAGACTCATCATCTTCATTATCTCCTGTGTTCGTTTGCAGCGACTGATCTTCTGGTGAAGAAACCCTCTAGCTGTCATCTACTAGCGCTCAATATAAGGACATTTAACACCAGCGCAGAGAAGTTTCTTCTTTTGAATACATTACTCTGTGTGTGTGTGTGTGTGAGTGTGTGTGTGGTGGTTGTGATCTCTCGTGTTATCTGCAGCACGTGTCCACAACCGCTCAATCTCGTCGTCTGAAGTCTTCCATGTGTTCCGCGTTTGAACAATCATGAGTGCTGCTTCAATTTTTGCGTTATTAGAGTGAGGCACCTCCATGAATATGTTAACACTGTGGAGCTTCCACATGTAAAATGTTTGATCTGGGTTTACAACAATCCCTTTGTGACATTCGTTGGTTATATGTAAAGTTTAAACCCAGACTTTGTGAACTTAAAGGACAGTGAATCTGGTTCCAACGATCTTGAGACAAGTAGTTTAGCACAACCGTGTTATTTCTGACTGTGTTATCTCTTTATATTATTTGAATGATGGTAATGATAGTAATAATCATGTGGCTGCAATCATATTCAACATACAATATGCAGTCCACACAGGCTGTTTGTTTCAGCTCCAAATCATTTATAAACAACAGTAGTCACAATGAATAATCCTAACCTTAATCCAGCGATCCAGAGCTCAACAGATTCATTATGAATTTCACGATACATGAGAATAAACCGCAATCCTATAACTTTACATCAGATCCTTTATAATTGAAAATCCACAGCTGTCAGCAACTAGCAATTGTTTTTATTACTGTTAAAACTGCTGGTTGTTTTCATTTTGCTAATGATACGTCTGAAAATGGGAAAAAAATGTCCATTATTATTTAATTCACAACAGTCTAAAGACATCAAATTTTCTCTTAACTGCCATATATGATAAAGAACAGCATACCATTCTCACCTCTTGTTTTATTTTCTGTCTGCAGACTAATTGGTTGATTAATTGATTAATGTGTCAGCTCTAAACATGAATAATACTAACCTTAACCCTATTTGCCCCAGCAATGCAAAGCTCAACACGTGGTTAATCGCACATTTCAGCAGCTAACACTTTAAGATGATCAACCATCATATCTGAAGATTATGTTCTCAATTGTTTCGTCAATAAAATGTCAGAAAATAGCTGGATGAAATATCCCAAAGATCAAGGTGATGTCTTCAAATGGCTTCGAACTAACCCTGGACCCTAAAATTACGCATTGTGATGTGTAAATGATTCACACTTACAGAAGTTTGAGAAAAGTAGATCGCCTCGGCTGGCTGCAATGTAATCCTTTGGGGCAACTCCGAACTCCGACTGTTAAAGTTGGTCACTGACGGGCTTAAGTTGTGTTTCTAAGTGTCTGATAAAATTGCCAAACTGATTTCTACCGAGACAGACCGTCTCCTTAAATATTAAGATCCGTCTTTTAAGAAGTTTTAAGAACTGAAATCTTGCGAGATGTGAGGTGCTGCAGGTAAACTTCGTCACAGAGTTGGAGAGAGGAAATGATAGCAAGAATTGGTTTCCAAAGTTGTGGCCAACAACTTCCACAACTCACATTTCACAAGATTTCAGCGAGAGACTTCTTCTTGAAGTGGACGTGTGTTTCTGGGAACAAAACGGATGTCATTCTTTAACAAACAGGTCTATCTCTGTAGGATTCGTTAACGTAATGCTGTCAGACACTTAGAATAACAACCTCAGCCTGTCAGTGACAAAAACAAGCTCTTTCAATTGATGTAACTTAGATGGTTTGATGGTGGTTTGTAACTATGAAGGCTGCCAGCTGAGGGTTAGGGGGCTGCTGGACTGACTCCAAAACTCCTGTCAGGTACGAATCATTTACACACCCAAACATGTAAATATAGGGCCCAGGTTTTCAAAATACCAGATTTCCCCTTCGAGAACTCCATTTACAATCACAAAACACAAAAAAAAGTAAAAGATCCTCACAATTAAGAAGCTTGAACTAGAGAAATCTGCATTTCTGCTCATAACATCAATTACCAAAACATCTGGGGATTCATTTTCCGTCACTTGACTTATTGTTTCAACTGTATTATGATATACCTGACAAGAATTATACATAAATGTTTTCTTGGGTCGGATTAAGTTCATCACAACTCCTTCCTCTCATGTATCTATATCCACTTTATATGTGCAGAGACTCTGGCAGGCCTGCGTCGGCTGCTGAAGCGCTGACGATGGATGGAGGTGTATGTCTGCCGCTCACGGGTTAACTGTCCTTTGCTAAACCAGATATAGAGCTGAGAGATGAAGGCAGGACAGCATACCCTCTGTCTGCCCCTGCTTGGTCCTGTTTATTGAATTACACATCAGTACAACCGCTGCCTCTTTTTTCTCTCCCCTCATCTCTGCTTAATTTGATCAGAGAATCTGCTGATGCAGTGTGTGCCCGGCTCATGTGAAACCAATTTGAAGCTACACATAAAAATCTGGTGTCTCTTTTTCTCTCTCTCTCTCTCTCACACACACAGACACATACAGAGGGTGTGGTATGTGTGTGTGTGTGTGTGTGCCATTTGTCAGAGATGCAGAGACCCTCTTCTTTAGACAATCTGAGGTAAATCTCAACAGGGAGCACCGGCTGATGTCTTCGTCCACAGGTGAGAAAGACAGCGAGGTTCTCTCAAAATTCACCAGAGCAGCGTTGAACATGTGTCATCATCGTACGTCGGCCCACGTCTACAAAACGTATGTGGTTTGAAGGATTGCATGTTCATACCACATGCTGATAAATGCTTCGGCGACGTCTCAAAGGCTCGTCGTGCGGTTGCCGTGGCAACGGGTCAACGGTTTTGTGAATGGAGCAAGCCGTTCTCGAGCTGAGAGGAGTAACTGTGGTGACAGGAGATCTGTGCTTGTACTTTTGACTCCGTGTGTGAAGTTACACAAATACAAGAAATCCAAAGCGTCACATAAGCAGTCAGCAGCAGCAGCGGTAACAGCTGTGTGCTAACGAGACAAAAGATTCAAGTTCAAGTGTGTCTTAAGGCAACACTCACACACTCACACACATGTTCAATTCACTGAACTGAAATTGCGAAGGTAATTTGAGATGGGAAGTGTGAGAAGTTCTCATTCTGTGCGCAAATGCATTTTCAAGTTTAGCCAAAGCTAACATGAGACTTACTCAGTCTCCTCTTATCTTCCAGAGTAACAGTGTGTGTTACTCCCATCCTCTGTGGCACAGTGAGGAGACGCTGTCCACAGAGGACACTTTATACTAAAAACACTGTAATGTTGGAAGATAACCAGCTGATGATCGCTGATGCCTCATATTAGCTTCAGCTGAACTTCAGGATACATTTCTTTTGCTGATTATCTTGTTTGGCCTGTCGTCCTCCAGGTCACCACGGTGCAGTCGAGGCCGTGTGACTGAGGCATCACTCTGCGATGCCTCGGCCCGCTCAGTCGTCCTCCTGGACCCAAACACTTCACATGTGTTTCATATAATTTACTTGTATCAGATATTTTGTCAATGAAATTTATAAACTGTGATTTTGTTGTTCTGTTCTGTACATGCGACATCTGTTGCACGTCTGTCTGTCCTGGGGGAGTGATCCCTCCCCTGTGGCTCTTCCTGAGGTTACTTCCATCTTTTTTTTTTCCCGTTAAAAGGGTTTATTTTCAATACGTCAAGTCTTTCCTCATTCAAATCAAAGGTCTAAGGACAGAGGATGTCGTTCACTGTACAGATTGTAAAGCCCACTGAAGCAATGTGATTGTAAGTTTGGGCAATATACATAAAACTGATTTGATGTGATTCAGACAGACAACAGCACTGCATGAAAATGAATTATTTGAATCAGAGCTCTTAAAATTTGGGCTTTAAACCAGCCTGAAGCAATTCAGCATCATTTGGCAAGACGGTGCGTCAGCTAATCGAATAGTCTTGTGAGTGTATGTTCACATGGTAACATGAACACTGTATTTTTTTTTATTGAGATTGTCCCCACAAAAGATAAAATGAATGTCACTGTGATAACTGTCCAGGGTTGTAAAATCCTGCTCCTTGTATTTTAACCACAGTGCAGTTTTCCAGCTTACTAAGCCTTCAAACTCGTAGACGTAGTACTGAAACTGGCCTTCCTGAGTCATATTTCTTTTCTCTCAGTGGTAGCTGAAACAACAAGCCCTCACCAGTGCAGCGTTGTTTCAAAGCTACTATGAGGAACGTTCATTTTTTTTCGTCTATTCTGGTGAAACAAGGTAAACTTTGTTTTAGTGCCGTACCGCCAGACTACAGAGCAGCTTCTTCACACAGTTCGTCCTCAGCACGCCACCATAGAGAACAGTTTTAATTGTATGAATAGTCCAACCCGGATAAGTCAGAATAAACCCGGTGACAGGCACTAAGAATTACTATTATAATTACACAGAAACAGCCGATCTTCTCGCTGATGTTCTTGTTCGGTCATGTAGAGACATCAGTATCAAACCGTGACTGAAATCCTCTGTAATGTGTTTAACACACAGCTGCTTTCTGTCTGAACACCAGTTGAAATTGCATTAGGTAGCAATCTCCTCACAACCAGTCTAGAGCGTAGGAACAGTTACAGCGATCGAAACCAGCTCCAATGTACATTTGGGCGTGTGAGTATTTTCCTAAGACGGACTTCAACAGATGTCGGACTGTCCTTTAACATAACGTGCAGCCACATGAGATAGAGAGAAGAAAGGGAGAGGACACTGCTACAAGAAGGATTACTGCAGACACGTATAGAGGAGAGAAACGTCACCTCAAAATAGACTTTGGGACAAATGACAGAGTGAGATCCGATGCGACGGGCCCGGCTGAGGAGGCTCAGCTAACATTCCTTTAATTATTTAACATTCCCATCTATGAGAATCACAGGAAACAGGTTCAAGTCCGGCTCCAGTTTCAGACATGTTCCAGCTGAGTGACATGTGAAGTAAAATCAAACCACTGCAGACTCTAATCGTCATCGTTTGAGAATGCTTCCTTACATGTAAATGCTATTTCAACATGTCTGTACGTTAAAAAAATGTTCCCATAAAGCATAAAAACAACATATAGGCTGCGTACTTCCCATCTCTCATGCCTGGCCTTTCCCACAGCCAAACTGAACCTAACCTGGAGCACTTTCTCCAGCCCATTACCCACACCACCACGCCTCTCGCACAAGAACCCGATAGCCGGAGGAGTTTTCGGGGACCCTGCTGCTGATACACATGAGGCCCGTGCCAACATAAACCCACCCCCAGAGGCTCCGGGCTGCTCCGAGAGACCCGTCCCCTGAATACCTGGACATGGTTCCTGCTGGAAGTTAAACAGACAAGTCGCCCATTTGGTGGAAACCTTTTAGAGAGAATGCCACGCATGACTGATGTATATCTGTGACAGCTGAGAGTTTAGCCTGTAGCAGTGGAGTGGTTTATATTAAGGGAGGCCTGCATATACACGGCACTCAGAGTAGACGTCTGTCATTCTTGATTGTTTAGCTGGGTGACAAACTCTGACTTGTAATTTTTAGGCTCTTTATCACGACACTGTTATCTTTAAATGTGTGCATCAGCTTTTTCCTCCAGAGAGAGAAATTTCTTCTAATTCAAACTTTAGACTCACTTTTATTTCTTTTACTTGATGCTGAATGTCCTCTTGTGTACGCCCACTTTATCTTTGTTTACATGCTGCTGTGCAACAGTGCAAATAATATGATCGCAATCATCCAGCTCATCTATTCATCAGCAGATTTTTGATCAAATTACGAAAGCTGTTTTCATTTTAACGCCGAAGAAAGAAGAAAATCTGAGAAAACACTGAGAGATGATTGTAAAACAAAGAAACGTATTTGCTGTTCTAGCAAACAACTAAATCCTGTGAGAACAGGGTAAAATGTACGAATAGAGAGCTTAAGTGTTTCTCTTGCCTTCTCATTGTTAGTTAAGTGAGTAAAAAAAAAAAAAAGCTTTGTGACTTTTGTTGATTCATGTGCTCTGAGCTCTTTATGAACACATTAAATCGACTGAGGCAACACAACCGGAACAAACTGAGAAAAGCTCCAACTTCTCCACAAATTAAAAGCCGCAACATAAGAAACACAAAAACGAAAAAAAATAATAAAAATGACTACATAAATGTTGGGCTCGTGTGCCGCCAACGTTGAACTCATTACGTTATACTGGAAACAGCTCCTAACAGGAGACGTTCACTAACAGACCAGTGAGGAATACAGTCAAAAGTCTCGTTAAGGAATACCTGCACAGCCAGAGAGGTGCCGGTGGTGAACGTGCACAGTGAAATGGTTTTTAATTGTTATTTTTTTTTTAAACCTGAGCGGTTACATTTTCAAATTTCAGCAAGAAACTTAATAGACGCTAAAACATTATTGCTGTTGGGCACAGCTAAAAATAGAGCACCTGAATTTTCGTTTTTAAAAAAAATTATTTTCATCTTTTATTCTGAACAAATGTAATAATTATCCTCCTGACTGAGCTGGACCGCAGACGTCACGTTGTGTAAGAGCGACAAGAAAACCAGGTTGTGTCTCGTGTCATAATTAATGCGTCAATTAAGTGGTAAAATAAGACAGAGAGAGGAGGGCGGAGTGTTCACACTGAACCAACCTGCCTTCAGGCCTCACGACTCCAGCACTGAGGAAACATTTCGTTTCATCCCTCAAGAAATAAAATTCAAGCACGGCAATTTTTAAATAATAATAATAATAATAATAATAATAATAATAATAATCCTTAATTCTCGCAGTTATTTATTCAGTCTAACTGTGAGAATAATGTGTTGTATATTCATGAAAGCTTCTAATTACTTTTAGTCAATGTCACCATTATCTACAAATCTCGATAATGGCTTCAAGACAAAAAAGAAATAAGGCCGTTATTTGAGACAATTTGCCTAATTTGCCTAGCAGAGGACATAAATGCCTCTGTTGTGTCCTAAAAACTTCTCCTTTAAGCGCCTTTATTCTGACTTTTATAGCCGGGAGCAGGCTAATTGCTGGCGCGGCGTCGTTATGGCGTAAATGCCAAGTATTTCAATGAGCATCACAGGCTTAATGCTTTATAATTAATTTAATATTAAGGAGTAGCCGATTTTTTATAAATAGCAGGAGAGATTCTCCATCATTATAAGAGGATATGTCCACTTGTAATGTGCACAACGAGAGGCTGACTCCTCTCTCGCCAGTGGTGTTTGGTTTAATGACACAAACGCGCACGCAGCAGATATTTACACAATATTTAAGCTCGACGTCGGTTCACTTTTACCGGTGCGCGATCCTTTCACTCACACGTCACTCTGAGGTTGTTTTCTGCGAAGAAAACACTAATCTGATTTTCCACAAACGCCCCTGACGGAGATGGAAACAGCGCCTTTTTAAAGTTTGATATAAAAATAAAAGTCAGAGGGTCTCGAGCCTCTCCATCCTCTAATCATATTAATGTCATGTGTTGCGTCTCCCGCGTGTTTACCAAAAAGGCTTCTTCCCCCCTCCTGAGCTTGACCTCCCATTTCTACTGGCTGCATAATAACGCAGGCTGCAGCTCGGTGTGGGCCTGTACTTCACGAGCGTGCGGAGCCCGAAGGTCTTTGGAGGGAGTGTGTGTGCGTGCGTGCATGCGTGTGTGTGCTTGAGAGAGAGAGAGTGTGTGTCAGATACACTGTAGGCTACTGAGGCGGCATCAGCTTGAGCAAGGCATTTCTCTTTACCCCGACAAACCTTCAGGGGGCTTTTAGCATTTGTTCAGTCTGCAGTCTCTGGAAAACATCTGATTCATTTTTTAAGCAGTCCCAGATGCGGCAGTGTGAGAGTGTGCGTGCGTCAGCGTGAGTCTGTCAGTGCATGAGAGTTTGGGGAGAATATCTGCTGTCTAGAGAAGGGGAGGGAAAGAAGAGTCGTGTGGATTTTTTTAATATAACTTTTTAGGTATGAACGCAGCGTGCGTCTCATACTGCGATATGACATCGATGGATTCATATTATAGCACGTCCACTGCGCAAGGTAGGGATCACCAGGCGAACCCGTTCAGGACTTTCCCGACCACTGAAACCAAATACAGCCCCACGTTCATTCCGGGGAAAGGGCAGCCTTACGGAGAGAAGTCCCGGAGTCCCTTCCAGCCGGAGTGCCAGTCATTGGATGGCGCTGAGGAGAGCACCTTCAACAAATACCAGCTCTTCATGCAGCGGCCGACCTGCAAGACTCCGCCCGAGGGCAGCAAGCTGCACCCGGACAGCGGGCTCAACGGGACGCTCATCCCCTGCTACGGTGAGTGCGCATGAGAGGGGAACACATCGGCCTCGAGTTGAACGGAAACGCATGACAAGAGGGGACATTTGCAAGCAATAATGGAAATATGTAGCTGTGTGTAATACAGGAATGTGTGAGCGAGGAGCAGAGAGGCGCAGAGGGGTCAAAACGCACCGGGACTACCATCAGACATCCATTTATTTAATGCATCAGTGTAGTTTCCAATTAAACTTGAACTGTGCGCCATGACGAGAACCAAAATATGAAATTACAGCTTTGCCTGCATCACGAGGAGGAGAATGCTTAATACGCACACCTTAAAACTCTCTAAACTTTAGAAAATTCAGATAAAATGTGCGCAGAACAAGAAGAACTGACAAAAAGAAACCTTGAATGAATTTAAAATATATCGTATTTCAGACAGAGCAGGATTTCCTGCCTCTTAAGCCGACAAAATGAGCTGTAATTGTCGCATTAGGGCAACTTAATTCCCTCATAAGAGGTTTGTGCTCAGACTGAGAGGTGATTAAGTTATTTACAACGTTTGTTTTGTTTGTTTTTTTTAAATGGAAAAGGATGAAGGCCGTGTGTTTTCCCACTTTTCTTCGCTAAATCTGCATTTTGTTTCGTGGTGACGCCGCAGCATCACTGCTGCTGATCCCTGTGGCCTCCAAACGCAGCCTGTTCTCGTCCACACACAGTGAAATTACCTTCATCACTGACAAACACAGGCTTGACATTAATTATTTGAATACATATATATATAAACCTGAAGTCACCAGGACATGCGCGCACACGGAAAAATCAGAAAACCAAAGCGCTGTGGGGTCAAAATGAAGAATTTAATTTCCAGTGGACAGTTTTAAAGATCATTTCTATCACGTGGGCCGCTTGTTGAAGCTTTTATTCTTTAATGACAAATAACAGTTACATAATCCTGCATTTATTCAGAGTATCTCCAGTCGTGGGCTCAGTCAGCGGCCAATTTAAATATCGAGAGACAGCCTGACAAATAATATACATTTCTAGCGAAAGCTCTGCAGCTTTACAGACTCCTCCGACAATTCGTTGCGCTTCAATTGTACCTTTTAAAGACGACAAAAAACACTTTACTGTCACTTTTATGAGACGTGAGGGTTTGAAATAAAAGGAGAAAAGCGTCTGACTGAGCAGAAGAAATGACAGCAGGCCCACAAGAGAGGGCCGAAGCACTAAACAAGAATCAATTACAAGTAAAAGTAACTTAACATAATATATGCGTGTGATATTTGTAAAATATAGATTAAAAACTGCTTTATAAACAATAGTTTGGTGAGTATTCAGCGTATAGACTCGTCGGCGCCTGGGTGTTTCAGCTCCAGATGTTTATCATGATGCGGATGTTACAGGGGAAAAAAAAAACATCCGTCATGATCAAGACTGAAATTTGATGTTGATCGAAACTGATGCAGTAATCCAACCTTTAAATGTATATTTTAATAGGCGATTAAAGGTGGAAAATAGATTCAGTGCCTTCAGGAAAAAGAGGCTTAACACTGGCAGGCTCATCTAAATACAGTTAGTGCTCAGTCGCATGTAAATACGCTTAAGCATTAAGTGTAACAAACACAATTTAACTGCCCTGATTCTGCTCAGAGGGACCAATTACATCTAGTCCTGCACTATAACACATTTTTCTGCGCAGTAGCCAGCACCACTTTGCCAAAACACATCCATAAAGTGCAAAAGTGATCTGTTTTCCTGAGAAACAACTGAAGTCACTCTTTATTTTAAGCTGGACTCTCACTTTTTTTTTCTGGAGTCTGAGAGCAGCGCCTCCAAACAGATTCGAGCACTCCTGTACTGAAGTGAATTGATTTGGCAAGTGCATTGACAGAAACGTTTAAAACACCATCATTAAATGCAACATGCCTCCCCAGAGGAGAGCTCTGCAATGTTATTATTGAAAATGTTGCAGCCAGATGAAGGCATCGTGGCTCTGGGGAAGATACTTTGGGGTCCTGCCAAAACCTCAGGCGTCAACAGGCTTGTGCTCTTATGTGTGGTCCTCAATGGGAGATATATTGCTCAATGCTGACGCTTTATCTCCATCACGATGACAAAAGTCCTCTCGTATGTATCCAAAGGGAGTTTTCTGTGTGGCAACTCCACACAAAGCTGTAGTACTGTTTACATGGTAACCCAACATTGTGTGTCATTCTGGGGACGTTACATGTGTTAAAAAAATCTCATTAACTACGCCAACACTGTGCAGATATATGCTAAAATTCATCATATGTTAACATTTACGTTAAGTGACACGTCGTGAAAAGAAAAGCAAAGGCTCACAGTGTTTCCTCTACATTCATTCAGGAGTGTTGGACCACCACAGCGAGATAAAATGGGAAATTAAACATGGACTCTAGATTACAAAACAAAAAATGCAAACAAGCATAAGGCTGAGCGCATTGGTGTAACCCTTTAATCACGATCAAGTAACCAAATATGAACAATAATTGTGCTGCAGCCACTAATCGCACTCAGTGTTGTATAAAGTGCTCAAAATGACCACATTACTTTGGGAAAAGTGGTAAAAGTGAAAGTCACCCATACAAACAGCACTTGAGTAAAAGTGTTTAAGTATCTGATGTTAATTGTACCTAAGTATCAAAAGTAATTTCTGGCAGTAAATGTACTTAAGTACCGAAAGTACAAGTAAAAAGTAAATTACACATTTATTTGCATTTATTTACATGTATGTATGTAATGTACACCAGGGGTCAACTCATTATCCACCTGGCCGATTATTAGATCTGATATTCAGCATTTTTCTGTTTATCCGAATCAGTGTTTTCTTTTTATGCGACTGCTGATAAATTAAATTAATTTAAAACTGTGCCACTTTGACTCTGATGCAGATGGTGATCTGAAAAGTAACTAGTAACTAAAGTTATCAAATAATTGTGGTGGATTAAAAGTACAATATCTGCCTGCAAAATGTTGTGAAGTGGAATAATAAAGTAGCAGAAAAATCGAAATGTGCAAGTAAAGCACAAGCACCTAAAATGTGTACTTAAGGACAGTACTTGAGTAAATTTACTCAGTTACACTCCACCACCAGAACCAAATCTGGAATGGACGTGGAACCGGCACAAGAACACCTCCTGCCACCACTGCTGCAAAACAAGTACAAAGGAAACACTGGATAAGATGAAGATGGTTTACTGTGTTAATTCTGTTAAAAAATACTGAGAAAAATAATTGTGGCTGCAAGACATTCACACCTCGTTTTCACACTAAAAATTCAGGATACTTCCAAACATTTTGGCAAATGATTTCATTGAAATCACTTTATTCCAGTTCTGATTAAACTTGTAAAATACTCAAAAATGTAGGGGCCTGCGAGTGACTCTAAAACACACGCCTTCGCTGTTGAATCCCCCGAATCATACGTGGATGTTTTAAGTCACGTTCATTAAAAATACAGTGTGGTACCTGTAAGATTGAAAGGACGCATTTCTGCACAGTAGTGGCTCAGGTTGGCGGGTTTGTTTCCTTGAGCGCACGTTAATCAGCGAGACTGTCCCACAGCGAGGACAGGGATGGAGCCGTCTACCTGCTCGCACAGCGATGAATGAAATAAAACCCCCGGAGCTGATCGAGTGCTGAGGAATGCAGGTCAGCGCTGCAGGAGAGGTCCACATTAATCTAAGGCAGATGTGCATTACTGGCTCCTATAGTTATTATTCATACTCCCCAAACATCACATCTCCAAAGCTACGGAGAGTCCCTGAGATGACAAAGTGGGACAGGTTTACATAACCCCCGTCTCAACAATACCTTGTTCAAATAAGCAATGAGTCAGAAATGGACATGGAGATTGGGTAATGATTTGGGGGACTCGGGAGAAATGAGAGGGTTTCTGGGAATGCCGCACACGTGTTTGAAAGACTGTTTACATGCACGTATTTCACTGAACTCCTTGGCTCTGAGATGCATTGAATATGTGTAGATTTTGCTTCATAATCTTGATTTCCAGTTTTTACCCTTGACACAGATTGATAGAGAGACCATAAAGTTTTCTAAACACAAACTTATGACGAAAATACTTTCACACTTTCGCTATAAATCTGAGAGGATGAAAGTGGAGCCAAAGCGAGATCTGAAAAGTAAAAGTCATTGTGTTTACAGGCCTGTGGTTGAGTTCGGCATGGCATCGGGGTGTTTGTGTGAGCGCTGCTCCCCACTGCAGGCTGTTTGTGCCTCTTTGTCCTCTCACAGAATAACAGTTGAGAGCAAATTATAAGACACAGCTTTGTCAATCTTTCAAACAATCTCCTCCTCCTTTCAGCAGGATATCGAAGCATCCTGCGATATGTAAAACATTTTTCTAGGGTGTATGTAAACCAAAACACGGTCCCCAAAAAAAGTCCTGGCAGCGTTTTAAAAGGCATCCTGTCAAAATATAGCACTCTAAGTACATGTGAAAAGGCTCGGGGAAGTGATGTCACAGGATATGCATGTGCTGATGACTAACACATTGTGTCGATGTTAACAATAAGCAAATGTCAGAGTGACACCTGTGATCGCGCCGGCTCGTGTGTGTGAGAAACAGAATAAATTAGAATATTTAATGAGAAGGTTTAAGACGATGAATTACTGACTTGTTAAAATGTAAAGGGTTATATAAATGTGTCACTCAGGAGGGAAAAAAACCAGCAGAAAACTGCCTGAAACTGACTGAAAAGACACATTAGACATGAGCTTGATTAAAACCTCCTCTCTCACTACTCAAAGTTCTGTTTTTCTGCTCATATCTGCGTCACGCGGGATGATTTGGCCTTTACTTTCTGTCACCTCTCGTGTCGGGGGAAGGTAACTCTCCTACCCGAGACCTGCACGGTCCGCCGGATTAAAGAAATGATTTGGAAACTTGAAGCAGCTGGTGCACATTTTGATCCGTCTTCACCTGAACCGCCTCGATTCTTATCAATGAACTATTGGCTTCTCAGCATTTGGCCACGAGCACTATGGTCATAAAAGGGATATAAGGTAATTGCCTGAAAAGCCACAAAATATAACCTCAAGAAAGCCAACTACGACCGACTAATGATGGAAACTACTGGGCAAAGCAGAAGTATGACGATCACTTTCAGGTCCATGATTAACAATAGTTCTTTCTCAGCTTCCTTCCAGCAGAGACACACGGCTCATTTTGCTGATTTGATGTATTTTTTTAATAAAAGCGAGGCAGGGAAGAAATCCAAATCATCACTGAGTGGCGCTGCCTGCACCACAAACTTTCTTTATGCTCCTCTATGATTACAATGAGGCAAAAATACTTTGTCAGGATGTGATGACAGTATAAATGTGATCGTGGAATGGTTTTCTGGACCATTAAACGATGATTGATTACATCATTTTATAGTCATGCGTAATTCCAATTCCTTGTAATTTAAATTTCTTTTCATCTGATGCTCCTCTTTTTTTCATTGTGTTTATCACCAGACTCAAACTTGCAGCACAGATGATAAAAAACACAATAGTCGCATTTACACCGCAGGAATTTTCCTCAGAGACGAGGAAGCGTTGGAGAAACTTTCACCACGATAAACTTAGTACTGGGGACATTTTTTTTTAGCCCCCCAAAAGTGCCTGCTCAGGGGGTAGTACTTTCCAAAAGTCAAGAACTTTAGGGGTGGGGCTTGCAGCGCTGAACATTTCTGACTGGTCGAGTACTCGCAGCATTTTATATCAGCCACCATTTTTAGTAATCTGCTGCGACAAAGCAGTTTGTTTTTTGTTCATTGGCTTCGACACGACAACACGGAGTCACAGAAGAAAGCAAACGACGGCTGGATCTCGTTGTTCGATGTACGTTCGTTGCCGCATAGTCGCGCACAAAAATATGCCATGCAAAAACAGCAGTTTTTTTTACACGTTAGTGGACTAATTTGCCTAATCTCTGCGGGTCTGTAGACTCTCTTGGAAACAGCGGGCAGAAGGAACCGTTTATTACGTTGAAAAGTAGTTCCAGGGACTAAAAGTTCTGGGTACTTTGGCTGGAAACGCAGCTAATCACTGCATTAAAAAAGATTAACGAAACAATTTTCCTTGAGCTTGACCTTGAGAGGTTTCCTTGACGACGTGTACTTTTATTTCAATGCATTTCACTGCAACTACTTAAAAACTCAACTCAAAATATTTCCTCTTTTTGGAAGAAATCTTTTGTACTTCCTCCACCATTAACTACCCCGCCCACCAAAAAACCATAAAAACCCAGAACTATTTTTGTGCTCTTTGATATGAGACAGCGACAGCCACGGCCTGAGGTATCCTGACAGTAGTGAGGTCATGATCGTGTCAATCTATCAGGAGCTGAGGCTGAACAGAGAGACTTTTTGGTTTCCCAGGGAATCTGCATTCCTGCATGAGCCGCTGGCATAGATCTCTCCTCAGGAACATCTGGGAGCCTCCCTTTCGCTGAGGAAACAACAGTCAACATCAGGTCTTAAGACTGTGCTGCGGGGAAAATTATCTAGCCCCAAGCATGTCTGCAAACCAGCAACGAACGTAAAATTAATAGCCACCAAAGCCAATGGAATATTTGACTTTATTTGGTCCATATAAGGTGTGATAAGTGGAGAGCCATTGTGGCAAGCTGCTGTCAGCTTTGAGTGTTTTGAGAGAACATTTTAGAGCACTCTGTTTAAAAGCATTCCCTTCCCTATTTAGTGTTTGGTCATTAACCCTTCCCCAGGTTACTAATTTATAGTGTTTCTTTTATTTGGCTTCACTTGACCCTCCCCGTCCCTTTCCATAAAAACTGAGAGGGTGCCCTGTTGCTTTACAACCAGTTAAATTACACTTTGATGTTTTCTCTCTGTTTTCAGCGGTGATTAAATTGCTGACCCTAGTAAACATCTGACCTCGGCTAACTGAAGGGGTCTGCAGCTTGTCACAGAGTAAGTTCTGGCAAATTGCAGGATCAGCCGCTGATATTCTGTGCATTTATATATATACGTTGATGAACGCTGAGAACAACAGTCAAAAACACATTCCTCTGAATGCCAAAAAAAAAGAAAAAAAAAGAGAAAACTGGAGTCAGTGCAGTGGAATCTTGGCTCCCAAAAGAAAGCAGTGTGTGATGGCTGTGTTCTCAGAACAGCGTGCAGAAAAGACAGCTCAGCATGCGGGAATACTGGAAGATGTTTGTGGCAAAGGAGCCTGCGAGGTTAGCGTGACAGAGAAAAGAGACGAGTTTGGAGTTGTGCGCAGAGAAAGATGTTGATTAGAGCAGATTCTCGTGTTAACTGTGCTGTTAAAAGTCTGTATCGGGCTGAGAAACATGAAGGAATAGTTCGGCACAAGCTGGTTAACTTAGTTTAGCAAAGGGATTGTAAACTGGGAAACGCTAGCCAAACTCTGTCAAGAGGTAACAAAATACTTCAAACAGCAACTTTAAATCTCCCTAATAAATTTGTCGCAATAACTTTCTGATCTGGTCAAGAACAGGTATTAGGCAGTAACGCGTTACTCAGTAACCTGTATTATAATTACTTTCCCCATCCCCAGTAACGTGTGGTGTAAGGGATTACAATTTCTAAATCGCAGGTCATGTCGCCTACCAGCCAAAAAGCAGAATGATGGATGGAAGACAGTTAAGATAGGTTTACTTTCAACAGTTGGAAATATTGTTATTATTTTGAGTTTGTCTCACTCAAATATGACAACGAGAACATTGTCATCCGTCGCAAACAGACCATTAAGTAAAAAGTAACTTATTACTCTGCCTGAGTAATAATCACCCAACACTGGTCAAGAAACAGTCACATAACCCTCTATGAAATTGAGAATTGTCATATTTTACACTTTGTTTTTTGTTCAGATTAAACAAATTTAACAGAATGCGTTGAACAGGGCCAGGCTAGCAGGTTCCCCCCGTTTCCAGTCATTGTGCTAAGCTAAGCTAACTGACTGATCAAGGTAGCTTCATATTTGTCGTCAGACTTGCGACTGGTTTTTAATCTTCCCATCTAACACTCTGGAAGAAAGCAAATGAGCGTATTTCTACCAAATTTAAATGTTTTCTGTCTCTAATGTGGTTCTGATAATTGTGGAGTTGAGTGTAAATACTGTTCATATCGGGCTGTACAGGACTGAGAACTTTAAACATTTCCACCCACTACCCATCCCCTCACCCGTCCACCCAGCTGTACCCTTTGCCATACAGGATATGTGCCTTGCTCAGGGGCATTTTCTCCCACAGATGCAAATGCCAAGCAGGAACCTGGAGTTGACCTGTCTTACTTCTTCACATTGCAGCCATGCTCCTGCCCAGGGGTAGAATGAAAATATTGCACAGCGCTTTAGCATTAGAGGCCAGCGCCAGGGCTGGTGATGTCAGAACATCTGCCTGCGTGGAGACTGTAAGAGGGTCTGACAGGTGGGCCACAGCGATATGAGGTCATGAACTCCAGCTGGGCGAGCTGTGTTGTTCCATTAGTGTCTCTGTCGGGGCAAATCTGAGCCAGAGAGCAGAGGAGGGCTGCCGCAGCATCGAGAGGATGACTATTGACAATCTCACTGCGAGACACACTAGCCAAAGGCGTACTAATCCATGAAAACAAACATGCATGTTGCAGACAGCCGCCGCCTAGCTTCATCACTCTAAAACTATTCAGTCATCTCACTAACCACTAAAACACTTGGCTCGGGGAGTAAGCAGTGCCACAAGGTGTCAGCTCTCTTTCCCTCATTGCTCAGCGTGTGCGAGACTGACAGGAGGCCATTACTGTCACGACCCGTGACAAAAACGCAAAGTGACAGAGTCAAATGCACACAAATAAGCACTTAACTATTAAGCTAACCATCCTAAACTTGATGTAACTTAAAGACAAATGCTGTTAGACTAAAGCCATGCCGGGTGTAGCACAAGAGTCACAAGTGTGTTCTTGTGGAGGAGACCATTATGAGCTGGTTTGGGACCAATACAGTCGAGACCGTGCCCATTTGCAGGAAAGGCAAACAGAAACGCTGACAGAACGCACTGTTCTCACTGGCCCACAACCAGAGCCCTTCAGCTTATTTATTCACACAGCTGTTTGTTTATTGAAGGAGAAGGGACAGCTTTCTTCATCTCCTAAAAGGAAACAAAAAAGCTCACAAGCGCTGACAGGAACAGAGCGAGGTCTGTCACAAAATGGACGCTCTCGAAATTGAAGGTGACAAACACAATGTTGTTTACGTCTGAGGGGCAAGGCAGCGGGGGTGAGCGTGGCCGCCCCCCGCACACAAGGCCCGCCATACACACCTCGAGACGGAGCGGGATTTCGCGTGGCTCGGGTTTCGGGTGGCGTGATTGAGAGATGTGAGGGAGAGGGCTCGGAGGGTTGTGTCGCAGGTCACGTCGATGTGTAGTGACATGTCTGTCAAACAGAGAACGACGTTTCTTCTCTGCACCTTTTAGACTTGCTGCTCACAGACAGACACGGCCTTTGAACCTTCAAAATAAAACATTGCAGAGGTGATGTAAGCTTAAAGTAAACGTCATTTCGTGGGGATGTCATAACGTGACGATGAGCAGACGCACTCGCTGGTACCATGGTTTGATTCAGCCACATTTCAAATAAAGCATTGCTCTGCTGAATATTCCAATTATAGAGTAGTAACAATAATTATAGGATGGTTATTGACAACATGTGCCGTTCTTTTTTTCAGCTCTGAAAATGGTCAGAAAGTTGGTTGTAATAGCTTGTTTGAAAATAATATTATTGCAGTCAGAATATGATTTGTATTAAATGTAAAGCCACATTTGAGTAAATTGCGAAGCCTTCTTTCATTTTTCATGCTTCATTTAAACAATCTTAAGAGCGGCACACTGTAATCAAAACCAAAATCGCTGAAATGTATTTTATTAGAACCACAGCGTAAGATCCAAACTTTAAAATCTACAGTATGCTTTTTGAGGTTTTTTGAGCAGCACTGTCAATCCACATCACAGAAGTTTGGGGCCATCCAGGGGTTTAGGGTTGTAGTTGTTGGAGAGGGCACAAGAGACATATTTTAAAAAAATAATAAAAAAGACAGGTCAAAAATGATGCACCAGAGGCCAAGATGTGACGGCTTTATTTTCTAGCAAGGGTCAAGCTCCAAAAGCACCCAAAATGCAAATGGGTAGCATTTTTCTTGCAAACCCTACAACTTCAGTTTGTAATTCAAGCTCTCTGTTAGACATTTAAAGTCTTAAGTTTAGGCCGAGACATTTTTTTCGCCTGAATAAATGTTGGCAATGAATGTTTCTGCAAAACCACAGATAAGACCAAACTCTACACTTCTCTTGTCACAATGCAATGCTGATGCTCTGGTTAGGTTAAGGCACAGTAACCACTTTGTTAGGGTTAGGAAAACATTGTGTTTTGGCTTAAATTACCAGTTTTGGTCACCACAAGCACAGCTGGAAATTGTCCCGAGGTCATCTTGAAAATATCCAGTGGTATGACTCTTACAAATGTTGAAATGGAGAAAATTTCAAACTGCAGTCGCTGGCTTGGCAGCCTTGTCACCTATCACCCCACTACCGTCAGGTAATAAACATGTAATGTGAACGTAATATGATACATTTCAATACGGTACATGACACATACAAATTTGATCATATATGTGGTTTGCAGAAACATTAACTGTATAAAACTGATGAGGTGCCAATTTAAAAGAACAGAGTACCATTAATCAAAACTGTCCACACTTCTTTCTGCCTCTTTCTTTATCTCACACTTACAGGAAAAGACAACAGTGGCCTGACAGAGTCTGACTTGCCCCAGAGCGTCGACCCTGCTGGGATGGAAGGCAGCTACCTGAACCTAAAGGCACCCGGCGAGAAGGGGCCGAGCGAGCGGCCGGGCTCGGATCTCTCCAGCCCTCTGGACAAAAGCGAGGCTGAGAGCAACAAGGGCAAGAAGAGACGCAATCGCACCACGTTCACCAGCTACCAGCTGGAGGAGCTGGAGAAGGTTTTCCAGAAAACACACTACCCAGATGTTTATGCCCGCGAGCAGCTGGCACTGAGGACAGACCTGACGGAGGCTCGTGTGCAGGTGAGGACAGGGGAATGTTACCAGATTTCATGTGAAGAACCTCTTTTCTGCATTGATATGAGCCAACCACTCCTCAAAATGAACAGCAAAATATATCATCTATCCATCGCCTCTAGAATGAACAATGTTTCCTGATCGGCAGGATGATGAGATTTGTCCCAAACTGTTAGAAATAACTGTTGAACGTTTTATGATGCAACAACGCTATGGTTATGATTCGGTTAGATTTGGGCACAAACAACTTGGAAACAGGAAACAGACAGCGGTCTCCCGTGTTAAAGGGACAGTTCCTAACCAAAAACCAAAGAGTGTATATTTTTTCTCTTTTGTGTAGCGCTGTTTATCCATCGAGATTCTTTGGGTGTGACTTGCCAAGTATTGGAGATATCTGTCAGAGAGATGTCTGCCTTCCCTCGAATATAATGGAAGTAAATGGCAATCAACAGTAATGTCTCTTTCTGGGAATCATGACCTGGTTACTCAAGATATTCCACAGACCTTGTTGGGAGCAGTTTCATGCATGAGCTATTTTCTTTTTACCAAACTTCACCCACCAAATGCATCACTGCACAGAGGGAAGCGTGCGTCTACTCATGTTCGAGAAGCTTAGGTTCGTGACACACGGGATGTAAACATTAATGTCGATCTCCCCAGCTGAGATTTAAACTTTAGCTAGCTAAACTAGCTAGTCTCTCATCTATGAGTGCACGTTTCCAACCTGATACGGTTGGTGTAAAAATGTGTATTTTTGATTTGCAGTGAACTGTCCCTTTAAAGTGTAGTATTTAGTTGACCCGTCAATCCACGCCGACCTCCTCCTAACACACATTTTGTGGCATGATAACTGCAACTGCAACGATCACACAATTAACTGATGAAGTGAAAGAAAGAACCTGTTCCCAGCTGATAACCGATTGTTTCACTTATTTCTTTTTTGTGGTTTCCAGCTTCTTAAATATGAGCATTTGCCGCTTTTCTTTGTCATTTATGATAGCGAATGAGTTTTGGACTGTTGGTTGGACAGAAGAAACAATTTGAAGATGTTACTTTGGGCTCTGGCAAATTGTGATGAGCATCTTTTACAACATTTTATAGACTACACAATGAATCAGTTCATTGTGAAAAAAAAAAGTGGCAAGTAATCGTTGGTTGCAGGTCTATCTATAACACCATCACCTGGCTTCATCCTTTGCCTCCTTCAAAATCACTGCATCCAGCTACAGAGGGCTTTGTCACTTGAACTTAAACGTGTACAACGATGGATGCCGTCGTCGTTCTTCAGAGGACAGTCTCTGTGAGCTGAAGTGGTCCATGTTTGCATGCTAACAATCACTCTGAGACAGAGAGGGCTGGGAGAGTTAAGACTGGCATGTTGACAAAGATTTGTTCGGAAGAGCAGACAGCGAGGTCTATTGTTCTCCGTCTCTCTTTCTGCCTGCCAGTTTTAGATCAGAGTGGGATGGGTGGGACTGAGGGAATACTCTGCTCTTAGCTCTTACATGCTGCAGGCTCTGCAGAGAGGTCAGAGGCCAAGGGTTTCTCCCCAGCACTACCATGTTCAAACTACTTCACTGCACAACTCCAGAGGCAGGGAGGGAAAACACATGGAAAAAAAAGAAAAGTCATCAAAGCAATTTGGCAGGGATATAAAAAACACTTTGAGATGCCAGTTTCAATTTCCACGCGTAGTGCGAGACATAGTCAGGGACAGAGAACCTGGCCTGGTCCTTGTGGTGGTGGTACAGTAAAATAAGTACATTCATGTTGTGTTCACACAGACCCATCTATTCCCCAGATGAATATAATTAACTTCCTCATCTGACAGGCACACAGCAGACTCTGTTGAGTCACTGTGAGGTTTGACCCAAACGTCTAGAATCAGACCCTAAATATGCACGCAATCAAGACTAAACCCCACAATTTTAACTGAAGGTCCATCAAGACAAAGTCCAGGGATATCCAATTGTTGAATACCATGGGGCACTCGGAGCTTGGCAAGCGATCGGAGAATCCTTTTCATCTCCGAAACAACAGCCAGTAAAATCCCAGAGTACAGATGTTTTCTGCCAAAATGCCAATGTCAAGGTCCTACAGTTTCATCCTCAGTTTGATGATGAATGTCTTCATAAAGCCGGGCTGCAGTTTTCCATAATCAAATCTGCGACTCCTGCTACCACTAGTTTATTTAAAACAATTAGCTCTCAACCTCGGACTTGAACTTCACCACGCTGCCTACTTTTTATGGAGGAGGAGGCCGAGTGCGAGTGACTGCCGAGGCAGTCTATCAATCGCCGTGGTCCCGGATGACAGAGATGAGGTGAGACGGCTGGACTTCAAAGCTGCTTTTGGAGTTGTGCACTCTGCCCTCCCTCGCTCCCTCTTCCTCTCCCTCTGCCTGCTGGGTCTGGAGCATAAATAAAGCTCTTTAATGGCTCTGTAAGCTGCCTTTTGCTGTCAACGTCTTTAGCAATTACTGTATCACCGCCAAGCACTTTAAGCTCCAAGAGCTCTGAGCCACCTTCCCTGCAGATGTCTAGATAAAATAAACAAGAGTGGTAAGTGTTTGCAGTCGGTAAATATCATCCTTTTGGGCTTCATGTATTGGATGGCTCGTTGTTGATCATTAAGAGAAATAATACAAATTCTTTGTGTTAATTGAAATTCTGCTCGTGCAAAAACACCCCCAGCTTTTCTTTCTAACGATCTAGAAGTTTGGGAATAAGAGACACGGTGCAGCAAAGGACACATCTGACTTCATAATGTTCCCTGAATGATCTCCCTGCCAAACTATTTGGCTTGGGTCTCATTCCTACTGCCGTTCAAAGGCAAAGCTACATAGAGCGAACCCTCTGTGAAACATGACACACTCAGCACCCAGAAAGCAAGACAAGGGGCATATATGTGCTCAGACATTGTTTGCTTGTTTGTAAAAGGTTAAAGTGTGTGACAGCATTCAAGTTAAAAGAACGCATTTGTTAGTGACCGACTTTGAATTTTGTATACGCCACGCTATGTAAATGTGTGTGTTTTCTGCGTGCATCCTGTGTGTGTGTGTGTGTGTGTGTGTGTATGTGTCCGCTCGGTCCACCGCTCTCGTCTGCACGCCTCCGAAAGGTCAGAGGGGTTAGCTGCGGAAAGCCAAGGGCTTAGGCGTCAGGAAATTAAACATGAAATGAAAACAAGCTCCAGTTTGAACATTCTCCCATCTCACTTTCCAATATCCCCACTTCCCCTCGCTGACTTAAAAGGGAGGAGGGAGGAGAGAGACACGGAGAGAGGGCTCAGCAGCGGTGGGGGGGGGGAGGGGCTGGAGTGGGAGAGGAGAGGCTGAGCTTCAACAGTGAGGTGGGAGTACGACAAAGAGATTAAGAGTAGAGGAGTAAAGTTATCTTGATCCTTCACAATTAGGATGACAGCTCGGTAATGGATGAAACTTCTTATACAAAAAAGATAGTGGAGTTTTGAAACGCTCGTACATCAATAACCTAACCTACACCGAGCTTAGCCCCAGTTGTGCCTCTCATGCATTACATGAGCTAATCGCCCAATTTTCCTTGAAGTAAACACACGGCCATCTTTGAAAAACTGAACAGCACTAATCGCCGTTCCGAAAGTATTTCCAAGGTCCTAAAAGAGACCTCTGAAGATCTGAGCGCAAAACTATTCCATCTGCTACAAAAATGAAACATATTTTTACCTTTTTATGAAGTATGAATATTGTCACGTTGTTTATAAAATATCAGAAAGAAACCATTTACCAATATAAGATGATGATCATTTTTCTTCATTCTAAATTATATATCACAGGCAACTGGCAGCTCATGTGTAATGGTAACACATAAGAGGCTACGTTAACCTCTGACGAATCAAAGTGCGTCCTGACTTTCTATAAACTGTGTGTGTTTATCAGTCCAGTCAGGGCCTTTGGGTTGAGGATAATGTTTGGAAACCTGCGATGTTATGAGCTCACATAACCAAAGAAAGAACCAAAGGAAAGACATGACAAACCTTTAATAACAATAATAATAATAATAATAATAATAATAATATACCCCAAATTCTCAGGGGGAACACAACATAGACTCCAAACCCCCCTCCAAACATATGATATAATTCAAAGGGGCACAACCCCTCACCTTGACATTGGGGCTGCAGCCACAACCTCAGATATCAGTTTACCACTTTGCAGGGGTGAGCTGTCCTCTAATCTCACCAGCTGACCTGAGGAATGTTGGAGTCAGACGACATTTCTTTACGTCAGCAGCTCACAAAAACAGCGGCTGTATGTGCCACGGGAGGCCATATATGGTCTCCTCTTTAGAAAATGAGCATACTAGTTGTTTTATCCAGTTAGAAAAATGACAGGTTTGTGCGCATGTTGGGGCTCTTACAGCCAGTCTTATCTCGTGTGATAAAAATCCACTCCTGCTCCATGAGAAAAACTCAGTGTGGGATAACAATACACACTCTTTTGTGAAATTCCCATCTTTGTGCGACACTGCTCGTGATTGTCACTAAACTCTCTTGTGTTTAGGTTGACTGGATGGTGAGAGAGAGGCATGAGGGGGGATTTAAGGAGGTTGACTGAGGGGAAATTACATGTCAGGGACTTTGGAAACCACAAGCTGATTGGGCTGGGAATCAACCCACAATCCAAGTTCAAACCCCTGTGTCGAAGCAGGATCGCTCTCTCTTCTCTCTTTGAAGAAGTTTCCCTTTCCCTCTTGGGAGGATAAGATTCAGACAGCCAACAAATAGACACAGATAAACATGTGAAGACTCCCAGTACCCCCCTTTGCTCCTCCATTCTCTCGCATCACATCGCATTCTCTCGATGTGAGAAAAGTTTGTAGAAAAAATATGTGAAAAAGTTAAAACGGAAAGTTGGAAGGAATAAAGGAGATTGCTGCCGCTAATTTATATTTCATTAAATTAATGTCATGAGGATTAAAAAAGTAAAACTGTCACTACTTTCAGTAATGTCTTAATTTTTGCTATTTCGCTAGATTAAATCAACAGATCGCTTCTATTTAATTTGATTTACAGTAATTCATTTTCATTAAGGCAGATATTATTATAGATATTATCCTTTAGTCTGACTTAACCCCACAGCAAATGCTTAGTCTGCTAGAGCACCCCCCTTGCCGAAGGAGGAAGGTACCTTTTAGTGTCTGTATGAGACGTGCTGGGCTTAAACTAACTCCGATATTAACCCATCAATGCAATGTGAGATTATCAGAACTAGAGCTCCGCCAATGTTGTACACAAAGCAACCGAGTCCCAAGAGGGTTGGCTGCTGTAGTTGACTGGTGGGACACACGTAGATTTTAATGTGGGAGACCAGGGTTTGTGTCCTGTGTTAAACCTTATCAAGTAGTTTGTGTGCCTAAACCTAATCAAACTTCCCTTTCACGTCACCACCACTTATTTCAAAGGATTTCTGGTGGGAAGGCTTTGTAAGTCCACACCTATCGTATGAAATGTGCTGTATAAACTTGACTTGAGACGTGACAAAGCAGCGTCAGTGTTTGACGACCCCGGATGAGAACATGGTTGAAAACTTAACCAATTATAAAGCAATGTATCACTTAAAGCATTACTGAAACACAAGAAATGGCTCGTGCCAAGGAATGCATATTAGCTTGTCTGCAATCAACATCCAGTCTGTTTCTTAAGGCCAACAATGTCATTGTTGCACTTTTTTGTCTACACAAGTGAAGCCAAGTCAATTTTGGCAAAGAGCAAATTTGCCTCAAGAGGACGCACGATCTGTTCAACATACAAACGTTTATACGAAACTTAGACTCTTGATTTGGATGAAAGAAAGAGCAACAGAAGAGGACTCCTTCTTCCAGGACAGACAATAGATATCATGTGTACAGAGTAGAAGACTGTATGCAGCATTGAAGATTAACACCAATACTTCAGTAGAATATTTTAGTAATGTTTTCTCAGGCTACATGTTTTACTCTTTACGCACTTTCTTCATACCAGTCCTGCTTTCCTCCAATGCCTTCCAAAGCTAGACGTGGGCTAAGTAGCCTGCACTTGGTCTGTCAGCAGGTACTGAAAGTCCAGCTTTTTCTGCAAAGTAGCATGTCTATCAATCCCACAAGGAGAAATTACCCAGAAGAACCTGCTTCGCATACAATACTAAATAAAGGACAAAGAGAAGCATGTTCTTGGTCAAAAGTTGAACTCTTGCTTCGTGGATTGTACAGAGGGATTCCCCACTGTATCCTACTGCGCTGACATGTGGGGGAGAGCACACCTCTCTCAGAGTGATTTATGAATGGCTACAGGCCCAGATGTGGATCTGTCGACGCTGGCAGCCTGAAGGGAGGCAGACGCCTGTGTATCAAAGGGAGGAGCTGAAAGGTGCAGCACCAGGGGAGACTCACCATTTTCACATCAATAGCTCCGTGTGGACGGCACTTTAAAGACACGTCAAGTCTTAAAACCTGGGCCCGCACTTTCATGTGCTGCAGAATTTATTCGCTTCACTATCTTCATTTTATGTGGTTCAGTTTCTGCAGCAGAGAGCGGACGGCCTCGTCCTCTGCAGAATAGTGCTTTGGTTTGCACGTGATATGAGATATGTGCTCTACATCATATTGAAGTTTTGTTTGGTAGCGGCTGGTCTGTTTTTTGAGGTGTTTTACTGATGGATCGTTTTCTTTTCAGGTATGGTTCCAGAATCGCAGAGCCAAGTGGAGGAAGAGGGAGCGTTTTGGCCAGATGCAGCAGGTCCGGACACACTTCTCTACTGCATACGAGCTGCCTCTACTGACTCGGCCCGAGAACTATGCACAGGTAAAGAGAATAAGTAGCAGCAGGAACATGTTGTGAAGACAAGGTAACATATCATCTCCTTTGAAGTTGATGTGTTGACTTTGTTAAAATCCAGCAGATACAGAGCAACAGTACCATTTATGTGCTGTTCTGTGTCTGACCACCTGGTGAATAAGTCCAATATTCATTCTCTTTTAGCTCAGTTTTTGGGCTCTACCAACTCCTGAAGGGAATTTCTCAGTCCTCTGCTGGAAAATCAGGGGGCCCACATTTTTACGTTGGCCATGCACCAAAAGCAAACACCCATTGTACTGTTAAGATACAAAAAGGTTCCCGATAAAACAGCATTAACAGTGATTTATATTAGAATTTCTATTTCAGTCTGTAAACAACTGGCAGGTCTAATCTTAGGGCCCAGATTCGACGAACAGTCATCACAAAACTAGCGGCGATGAAGGCTGAAAGCTGCACTTGAACCCACCGCAAACACTACAGCCAACAAGCTCATACAGTACATCTGCACCCATGTGAGAGAAAATACTTCTTCAAACCACCAGGTAGCGGTAGTCTGTATTCGTCATTGAAAAAGGGAAAGCGGACTGCAGATATACAACCTGTTGTTATGATAAAGCAGCGTTTTTTACACCATTCTCGCTAATTTAGCCACGAGGCATAAAATACGTAGAAACCATGCTGGTCATTCTCATTGAGTGCAATGAGAATGCACCAAAACGGTTGCAGGCCAGACAGCAAAACAGTGAGCTGCAACTGTTTATAAGGTGCCGTAAACGTGAGGGGAGCTGATGATATGAATGAAAACCACAAGTGAATCCTGTAACATTGTCACAATGTTTTCATGCTGTCATTTAACGCATTAAAATAGAAAAAAATAACTTTTCTGGCCGCTTTAACTGATAATTCCTGCTCTTCTTGTCCAGATCCAGAACCCCACGTGGATCGGGAGCAGCAGTGGAGCATCTCCAGTGCCGGGTTGCGTTGTGCCTTGTGACTCCGTCCCTTCCTGCATGCCGCCTCACCCTCACGGTCCAGGAGGCGTCACTGACTTCCTGGGCGTGCCCAGTCCAGGAAGCAGCCACATGGGACAGACACATATGGGCAGCCTTTTTGGAGGTCCTGGGATGGGCGGTGGAATCAATGGCTATGATCTCAATGCTGATCCAGACCGCAAGTCCTCCAGCATAGCTGCGCTGCGCATGAAGGCCAAGGAACACAGTGCAGCCATCTCTTGGGCTACATGATGCCCCAGCCCAGTTCCACCCTGCCCCCTCTTCTCGAGAGCAGCCATCAGCGAGCGCTGTGGGGGAGGAGGGAGTTTTTTCTGAGAGCACTAATGATAACACAGGTCAAATGAACAGGGGGAGACTCTGAAGATAACAGAGGCCATTTCAGCAGCCAACGCAACCGAGATAACAACTGTGACTGTGACAATCAGCAGATGCTGAAAGTGAGAGAAATACAGAGGTGTGACTTAAAAGATGTTACTTAGACGTTGTGTTCAGTCTTGATTCATGATCTCTCAGGTCTCGTTGAAATATGGGGTTCAGTCCCTAATAAACTGGGTATCATTCATGACAGTGAAGTTTCACTTAAATAAACAATATAATAAATGTGGTTTACAAAACGGGAGTTCAGTGCCAAATCCAGCCATATCATTCAGTATATTAACTTACAGAATTAAGCTTGATAAACATTATTTAATTCTTTTAGCTTACTTTGTATATCACCCATCCTGCCCCACTCATTTTGTTGTGTAAATGAGTTCAAGTACATATCTAAACATTCAGTATTTGCATTATAAAAGCCATTTAAAAACAAGGCCACTCGATGAGAGCAGGACCAAGTGCTGAGAGTTTCTTTTTTGTCACTTGCTGATGCAAACAATAATTGGTTAAGAAGCGAGAACATTAATATTATTTAGGCCTGCGGCGGGTAGTTTATGTCCCTGCAAAGAAGGATAGAGGTCGAATGCAATAAGCGAACAGAGTCTAACTAAGCGAGAGCAGACATGGCCTTTGCCAATTTAGTCTGGGAGGAGAGCAGGCACCGGACTGGCAGCGGTTTCAAACCAACGTGTCATTTCCTCTCCCAGGGCTGCCTCCACAGGTTCCCCAGCAAGGCTCGGGCCTCAGGTTACAGGAAACACCGTCTCCGCGGGCAGACAAGGCGCAGCAACGCACAGCAGCAGCCTTCAACACCAACTAGCCACGTCAGCTTCAATCAGCAAACAAACAGGAATAGACACACTTAATTAGCATCAGAGCGAGCCGGGCTGCCCTGTGAACACCATCGTACACCATCGCCTACATGGTGAGGACATACTGCACACACAGACTGTAATAATCAATTCACCGGTAGGCTCAGCGGAGCCTGGATTCATAGCCCGCGCACAGAATCCGTCACATGCCAAAGACTGCAGGCCAAATCAGTGGCCCCCTTCGTCCTGAGGAGCGTGCTGTAATGTTTAGGTAATGTGGTGACATTAGAGCTGGACTGCAGGAATGTGGTGAGTGTGTCCAGTGATTGCAGGAGTGTCTCTCTGTGTTACCCCGCCGGAATAAGCTCGTCACCAGAGCCGGGCTGCAGGCTCAGGCCAGAGACAGGCTTCATTAGTCTTTTGGCTGATCTCTCTATGACGCCCGCTGGGCTACATATCCGTTTTCTTTCCCCTGTGAGGATGATGGCAAGAGAGTCTGTTTTCAGCTCCTCATAGTTGGTTAATCATTGTAACATATGAGTGCCCATTACAGCTCTTCTGCTTAAGACTAGGACTGCAAATAACATAGTTTCAGTATCGATTCAGTTGCAGATAATCCTACAGAGTAATTTCATTAGTCCATGTCTATGTTCTGTAAACTGCCAGAAAATAGTGAACAAATCTACATTTTTAATCTATTAAGTATCGTCTGCATTTTTTGCTTTAAACTCATTCAAAATGATCAAATCATAATGAATATAGTTGAATCCATCATTGCGGCTCTATTTGGGAGTTCAGCATTTTGAACATATCCTCTTTAAAATTGCAGAAAGCATCACAAAACTTTTTTTCTTTCATCATGGTAATGAAAAACATTTAAAATTCCTAATATCTTTGAAAATTGACTGTTGTTGCCTTGAGTCTTTCCTGTCAACAGCAAGTGAATTAGCAGTCAGCATGATGATGACTTTGACATGTTAATATATTCTGCAGCGAGGGTTTATTGGCACCGAATGAAAAGACAAAGTCGTTCAACCAAAGAGAAACATTTTGAATTGATTTAAACTCTGTTGAACCAAAAAATCAAAAACATCGTCATCAAAGTTTAAGATAAAAAACAGGATGCGGTCAAAATAAATGTATGCATGATGACATGTGTGGCTGAATTCCTACTCTATCGAGTTGACTGTGTGTTTGTCCTCTCGCTGGTCCTCCCTCAGTGCTCCACTCTTCTGCAGCTCCGTCCATGTTGATACTACTGAAATAAAGCAATTGAAATCCATAGTTATAATGTCGTATTGTCTGAATGTGAACAGTATAAATGATATTGTTCTTTTTGCTTGTACATTTGTTTTGCTTATTTGTCAAATAATGGACCTCCAGAGATAAACCGATGAAGTATTATTACAGTAATATTGCCATGAAATGTAAAATTATGTTCTGTGTGTTATTCTGAAGAGTTGCTCTGGACTTTTACAGAGCTTGAAATTGCTTTCTAATTTTCTTATGGCTTTAAGCAGCTTTTTGTATATTAATCAAGTATTTCTACTTCTGATTTTGACTTTATATAATGTGCCATTGCAATAAGTTATTGCACTTACAGTGTTGGAGAAGTTTGTAATTTTTTGACTTTCGCCGGGACAGTGGTCTCTTTGCTATAGCCAGAGGCGTGTGGTTTTGTGTCCCAACAGTCCCGTCCATATTTAGCACCATGAACGGCATCACTGAGGTCTGTTTGAGGTGCTGGACATTTGTTTGTACAGAAGTAACTGGCAGTTTATATTGATGATGATTTTGAAGTGATTTTGAAATAAATGAGTCTCCAACAGTTGAATGAGTTCAGATTTCAGTTTCTCTTAAAACCTAACCCGATGCAGTCCGGCGTGATCACAGTATTTTCTGCCAAAAAATATTGCTGAATGTATGTTTCTGTCAGTGCTTCTCACTCGGGTTGAAGTGAGCAGGGTTCAGATGGAAAAAGGAAAGTGAGAGAAATCAGGATTTAGCCACATTTGAGTCAAAATCTCCTGGCACTGACAGTTGTTGGGAAGTCTGCTTTTGTTGTCAGACCGCTGTAAATCAAATCTGATCAAACCACACCTACACATTCATGTGAAGCAGGCTATATGATACTCCCTTTATAACAGACACTCAATAGTTTACTGCATAGTGAGCAGGAAATTGATATTTCAGACACTTGGGAATCATCATTTTGTGTCACACAGCTGTAATTTGCATCTATAAAATGCAACACATTGCACTCTGGGATAGTTACAAAAGCAAAAGGTAGAATATATGCTACGAACATGGCTTGTTTAGGGCACTATAGAGCCGGAGTTCCCAACCTTTTTGACAACACAGACCAGACATGAGCTATAATTTTTCTGGCGGCCCGAGGGGATGAGGTGTAATGTTGAGATATATGACTACATGAGGCATAGTAAAAACAAAATGCAGCCCAAACTACTGTACAATACACATGAAAATGTAAATAAAATCAGTTTAGGACATTTTAATGTTAAATGAAAATTATTTGCCAGGGGAAAGAAATTAAAAGGTTGCCTTTTCCAGGAAAATAAATAACAAAACAAAATGCGGTAAATAAATGGCAATTACAGCCCCGGTACTGAACAACCCAAGACCAGGTACCGGTCCATGGTCCAATGGTCCAATGGTTGGAAATCCCTGCTATGGGGTATACATTTTACATTTATAATTAGACACCCAAATAAAATGGAGGGAGTACAAACGGTCCACTATATAGTATATTCAGACACAGTTTGGACACAGAGCGACAAAACCTTAAAGGGAATAGTTGGGACATTTTTGGGAGTGCTGACTCACTTTCTTGCAGAGAGTTTGACCACAATGTGTCATACAACTAGAATTACTGCCTCATGGTTGCATGCCTCCATGCACTAGTCCAATTGCTGTTCCTGATCTATGGCATTGAATAATGACCAGATCAGTTTTTGTAGAATATTAGGATGTCACTGTGAAGTTGACCTTTCAGATACAACAATCATAACAATCATAACAATCATATCCTTTTCGACCTTTGTTTAAAGATTCTGTTGTCATATGAATTGTTGAGTAATGACCAAAAATGTGTTTGTGAAGTCACAGTGATCTTGACCTTTGACCACCAAATTCTTATCAGTTCATTCTTGAGTCCAAGTGGAGGTTTGTGCCAAATTTGAAGAAATTCCCTCAAGGCATGCTTGAGATATCATGTTCACAAGAATGGGACAAAAAGACAACATGAAAACACGTTGCCTCCAGCCAAGGCTGTCCCCGGCAAAGAAGCATGAAAAACAATAAATAACATATTAATTAGTGAGGTTAAGAGGTGCTGTTAGCTAGATTTTTAGTTGTAGTTTAATATTTAACAGACAGATATGAGAGCGGTATCAATTAATAATATGATGCTTAAAGGACCAGTGTGTAGGTTTTAGGGGCAATCGGTAGTGAGGTTGCAGATTGCAACCAACTGCATACCCCTCGCCTCACTGTCACCTACAGTTGCTGCTATAAACGCTATAAACAGGAAACATCACCGTGCAATTTGGCGGACTCCACCTCTGCCAACAGTTCCCCTTATATCCTACACACTGGACCTTTAAGAGAAACACCTGAGACCAAGTTTTGAACCACAAACCAATAAAATAAAACCGGTGAATGAAATACTGTAATGCTAATTATAATGACAGTAAGATCATTATATAATACAATTTTACATGCAGAGGAAAACTATAAATATCTAATGTACGTTATGTATATAATGTGTGTGTGTGTGTGTGTGTGTGTGTGTGTGTGTGTGTAGTGTGTGTGTGTGGTTGAAGGTGGATGATATGCGATCCCTTTCTTTTTCTCGCATCAGCAGCTTCCAGATGGGATGCTCTGCCTGAGCCATTAGGCCCAAGGTGAAGCCCTAATAGTTTGAATTGGCCTAAAATACCTCCAGGTGGTCTTTGGCTAGCAGTGCAGCTACGGTCAGGGCGAGAGAAAGCTGTCATGCAACACAGTATGCAACATCGTTTAACACAGATGGTCTTTGTTTTTGCAATACGAGCTCAATCACGTAACAAAACAGTCCTCAGAAAAAAACATTCATAATCACTTCAAAACTTCTTTCCTACACAACAAAAACTATGTATGTAATCAATCCTCCCCTTTATTTCAAACTTTGTGCTGAATATCATCCACAGAAGGCACAACCGGTTAGGACAACTCTCACGTAAGACAAAGGGAAGGAACGGCCAGGAAAAAAAAAATAACGATAACCTGTGCCAATTCACATCTTGCCATCGCTGTGGTCTTTGCCCTACAAAGAATGTTGGAGCTCTCCCATTTCTGCTGCTCGCTCCCAGCAACAATTGCTGTCTTTTCCACAGTTGTGCAAGAGTTTAACTGGAGCACTCTGATCGCATGAGAATGGGAAAACTCAAGAGAAGCCTGTTGTCACCAGCTAAAGCCTCCAGTTCCAGTCGAGGAGTAAGAGATCATCAATAAGACTGCGATGGATAGAGCAGGACCTGCAAATACTTCTTTTATGGCCTTCATGATGTTTCAATAATAATGCTAATAACAATAAACTTAACTTATATAGAACTATTCAAAACAACATTAAAAAGTTTTACTGTGCCTTCACAGTGCACAGCGCATATTATATATTGTCCTTATTGACAACAAATAACATGAAAAGACCAAAACCAACAATGAGTCAGTCTGCCTCTCAATACTTTCCAACTTCCTTTCTACAGCTCTCCACCCTAAGCTCATTAGCTTCTACTGAAGACATACTGTAAATCCTTAAAGACATAAAGTCATAAATATATACTTTAATGTTCAAAAAGGCTAAATAATACCATAAAACAGCTGGACACTGTAGCTTTTAGCAAAATGTTCTGTTAACATGAATAAATCGCACATATGTTTGGGACTATTTTCAGCAGTGGATTTGGGGCCCGAGGACAGTGTATGTTGAATTGACTGAAAGTAAACTTCACAGCCACTGTTCCTTATAATGAAGGACATGTAAGGTGGTACTACAATGCGGCCCATTGACATGGATCCATCTTACTGACGCAGGACTGATACAATCAGAGACCCAGACAACAAAGTGGGCCGCTTGTTAAAGAGACGTTAAAAGCGGCCTCTACACTCCCCTCCTGTCTAAAACCTGGGTAGATGACATAAATAAACACTTGCAGAGAGGAAGAAGAGCAGCCCACTGTGCCCTGAACAGCACTCATTAAACCTAATGGGTCACGCTGCTCCAGCCAGGCTCCACTGACACCCTTAATAGAAGCCTGCATGGTTAAGGGACCATGAAGACCATTAGGACACTTCAAAGTTCACCCCACTACATTAGGGCCCTGCTGATATGGCAAAGAGGGGACAGATCCAATTCCTCATTCACTACCTTATTTTTCCATTGGTTGGCCTGTCAATCAGCCTGCTCCATAAACAAGTGGATGCTTGAGCCGCTCATTAAGAGCCATCGTTAGCCAAGCCGAGGCTGTAAATCAGCGCTTATATCAGCTTTCAGCAAAAAAAATTCTTATAGGTCATATTTTAGAGCTGACACATTGGCTTGCACTGTTAAATGATCCCCTTGGTTTGAAAATAAAGCTGGTGCTTGCACTGTAAATCAAACTCCTCCACTCACTTTTGGACCAATGAAGGGACTCGTATGAATTGCGGAGGACTGGAGCCAGAGGAAAATGACAAGCATGCTGACCAGTAAAAAAAAAAAAAACAGACTCAGACATGTAAATTCACACAGGCCGTGTTTGCTACTATGAAACCAAAGTCTACCTCACTCAAATAACTTCAAGTGACATGTTGTTGTAAATCAAAGGAGCCAGCAGAAGCTTGATATATTGATGCTGTCCTAAGGGACATAAAAGGCGGAGCAGTCTCCTGCTGTGGCCATAAGTCAGCACTACAGCCCCTCAGCACGGCTTTGTGGAGAGGAGCAGGCGGCTGAAGAGGAAGGAACTCAACATACATCACTTTGTCCAGTAAAACCTCCCTCATTACGAGCCAAGAATGCCAGTAAACAGCTCACATTTAGCTAAACTTTGGACCCACATAAGAAGCCAGTTCTAAAGCGCCTGAATGTACCACTGGTCTAAAAGTGGTGACATCTGTTTTTAGCAAGTTTTGCCAATCAAGCAAAGAAGCAGAACAGAGACAAGATGTTACTGTCTGAGCTGAAGACATTGTATTCACATTTTAGGACATAACTCAGATTGACGGAAATAAACCGAACTCAAATGTATATTTGCATGTCACCGCGTCTGTGCATCAACAGGATCTGACAGGTCATTGTGTCTGAGGTACGTTTAGGAGGAGGACGGGGCTCAGAGTGGAGGTTCACTGAGAGAGGAGCATCTTACTTCCCTGGGCTCCTTCTAATGGGCTCTCTGGCTCTGGGCCAGCAGCTCCTATCGACCCAGCTGCAACTCAACGATCAACGAAATCAGTTTCACGTGTTGCAAATCTGAAAATAATAAAGAGGTATCGAAAATGTGTGTGAGATTGGATAACTAAGTGCTCCTCTCCTTCCTCAGCTAACTTTTTGAAGTGGATAAAGACAAACTGTTAAAAACAACAGTTTTAAAAATGTCTGGCCGGCAGAACAGTGCTGGACCTCAGAGACATTTGCTACCAAGCTGCGAGGAAGCAAAATGATTTGAAGCTGTCCGTGCTGCGTAACACAATGAAATACAGAGCAAATAAGTGATATGATGGAACTGAGTTTCAGCACAAGTACAATTTCAAGGTACTTGAGTATTTCCATTTTATGAAACTTTATACCTCGAGGCAAATATTGTACATTTTTACTCCACTATGTTTGTCTGAAAGCTTTAGATACAAGTTGCTTTTCAGATTACAATTTTTCATACCCTTCTTGTCCACTGAAAATTGTGTACCATCTAGGAGGGGAAACTCAGATAAGGCAGATAAGAGCTCTTTTTTCAGGTAGTTCACGGATGTCATATTACACATGGTTAAGTAAGTGTATCCTACTTGTATAGTTAGGTTAACAAGGTCAGTGTCAAGTATTATACATTTATGTAAAGGCTGATGATTTTGTAACCATTATTTTATTATTACTGGAGTTTGATATACTTATAGTATCAACTTAAGTTTACCAGTATCCTGTGGTAAATTATATTACTTCAGTAGGGAAGATCCCACAGCATTATTTTGGCAGAATTGCTTGAATACAATAATTATTTAATTATCATTTATAGCAGCTAGTATTTAATGTGTGTATTTACAGGTGTAACATTCTAGTTATATTTTATGTCCCCGTGTTTGAGAGTTAACATTAGTTCCTACCTGCTATTGTTTTAGGAGGGACAGGTGTGCATGTAACAATGCAGAGTAACATGTGCGACGAGTAGTGCTGTGAATCCCAAGAGCTGCAACCACACTGTCTTGCCGTGTTGGTGATGATTACTGATGACATTAATTTTAATCCAAGAACATACATAATAGTAAAACAGTTTTACTTTTGATACTTTAAATACATTATGCTGATGATACCTTTATTTCAGTAAGGTTTGGAAAGCAGGACTTTTACTTGTAGTGGACTTGGGATCGCAACCTTTACATAAGAAAATGATCTGAACGCTTCTTCCAGCGCGGCGGTTATATCCAGCACCGAGGCTTATTCAACAAAAATGTCTGTATGAAAACTGCCTGCGGTGCAAAAACAGGTTTGGGACACCCTGGTGTAGAATACAACCAAAAAGTTGCAATTAGCGGGCACTTTGCAGGTGTGATCGTGCTTTATTAATCTGTGGTCCAGCCTCTCCTCCATTTTCCCATCATCTGACAGTGGCCACCAAACAGCCAGCTGCCTGACAGGCATCTCTGTGGTCTGTAACCATGGAGACAGCCTCACGATGGCTCACATCATTCACTGACTCCCACTAATAAAACTCCAGTTTATTAGCGTGTGGAAATGTCTAGTGTGGCTTTTTGACATGCTAACATAAACAGGGAGGGAAAGGATTTAAAGTGGTACTGACACACAGCTGAATGTTTGGCCGAGCTGGAAGAGGTGTGGATCTAACCACTGGGTTAGTGGGTTAAATCAGCACTCATGTATTGTTGCAGAGCAGCGGCACTGTTGGAGTAACAGCCAAATATAAAAAGTGCATATTTGCAGAAGCATTACGCATAAGCCTATATTGGTTAAGTTTATAAAAGCAGTTTCCGTTTTGTATTTACGAGACACATATGGTAGAACATAAATAATTTTACTGATAAAACATGCCTCAACTGTCAGCTGGCAGGCTGCAGCAATGAAATGACTCACCCTGTTGATTCCTCTAGCTGTGTGCAGGCCTTTGAAACACACTACGACGTCAGCCTGTCCACTGATTCCCTCCCAACACTCTTCAAGGTTGTTATCAGGCTGTGTTTCTAACCCCCTCAACCTCTTTGCTCCGGAGCAGCATTTTTGACTCTCCTCTCTGCAGTATGCTTCCAATTATGAATCTCGTGAACATGGGGGCGGCGAGGCATCCTTCTGATTTATTGCGTACCCAAGTCCAGCCGTGTTCGGTGCATTTGCACAAGAAGCCCCCCCCCACCCCCCTGCTGCAGAGCTCAAAGGTCGGACACACACAACAGTTGACCTCTCGCGGACTCATGCGCGCCGGGTCACTCTGGACTCTGATTGACAGGCAGAGATGACGGCTCGGCGGCGAAGGCCACAGGGTGAGAAAAATCTGGTGTGCAATGAGGAGCTAAGCGCTGCATTAGCCACCAGCTGTGAGGGAAAGGTCTGAACAGAGAAAGTGAAACACAGAGATGACTAATGAGGAAAAATGAAGTGGGCTCATACGGGCACTATCACTCTTCTCCTTTGTAACCATAGAGCGCTTTGTGGTCTTCTCACATGGGGCAGCTTCGACCCCATCTATTTGTAGTCATCATCCGAATCCAAGTCCTGTGGACTGAAAACACATGCTCTGCGAGTGAGTCACAAAGCACAAAAAAATCTCTCAAGACAGTGATGATGCTCGGCCTGAGAAAGGACCCATCCCTACAGACTCATTTCCCGGCCTTTCCAGCTCACTTCCTGTTTTATGCTGGGTCGTGGGCACCACACTGTGCGTCACAAAGGCTGTTGGGTCGAGTCCGAGGCTGCTGGTTCTGTGGGACATTTTGGTAGATCTACGCCACAAACAGCCAGGCTGTTAGAGTGGGCTGCGGCAATATTTGGTATCAAACTGTGCTGTTGAGTATATTTAGATTCTCACATTTTCACAATGGGTTCTGCGGTCACATTGCAGCAGATGTGAATCATCTGCCCCCGGTATGGTTTGTGTTGAACGGTCCTCAGGGGCTTCTCCGGGGCCCTTCGTCTCCCCACCGGACCTAACACCTTTCACACTGGATAAACACAACACAAAGGAGAAACGTAAGTTTTGTGTTAGAGGGGTGGGTTATTACATGCAGGAAAAAGGACTCTCAAATTCCCCTGGGAGTCTAACCACTCATAAATCATCAAGCAATGAAAGTTTCCTCTCCAAACAGGGGGCTAAAACAAACTGAACAAGGAGCCCCTCTGCCCCACCTCTCCCTCCATCCCTCGCTCTCTTCTCCCTTCTTCCTGGGAGGAATTTTTATGAGGAAAGAAGAGATGTAACGGTGCTAGACTACACTGGAGCAAAGAGGTAAATACTACAACATCAATCCTTTGCAGTGAACCCAAACTACAAAAAAACCCAAACATTATTTTAAGGGCTTTTACACAAGTTCCTCTGACGGCAGCAGGAAGACTACAAATCCCGTAACTGGTAACATAATAAGAACAAAGGAGGGTTCTTGAACGTATGTTGATTGTCTGTTCTTCCGTTGTGATTTGTTGCCGCAGAGGATCCAAAAGCTTTTGCAAAGGATGTTCTGGTCGCCACTATTAAGAAGGAAGATGCTGACATAGGCAAATACGCTCCAAGAGAAGCTTAACCACTGTCTATTCATATCAAACAAATTCAAAGCAGGACAAATAGTTTATTTTGGTATCATTTAGTAAAATGAAAGCAGACTTTAACATGTGTTATACAAAACAATACTTGGAAAATATTGATTTCTGATACCATGTTTGATACCACGGGGATAGTATGTCTATCTTATTTGAAGTACTTCTATTTTATCTGATTATTTTGAGTCTACTTTTATTTTATGTTTCTAGTATATTTCTATCATTGCACTTCTACTTGCTCCTCTTGTGTTTATCTTAAAATTGACACAAAACTGAGGGCATAAAATATTTGATTTGTATTTAAAGATAAAAATTAGTTTTGAAATTGTTTCATATATTCTGAGTTGATGTATATATCGATATTTCAGTATTTTTCACCACAGGTGAAGGTGAAGAAGGACTCGAACGGATCAATCAATATATATTTGGAGATTAATGTAAGAGTTGACAACTAATCGGTGAATCATTGCGGCTGTACTTCTGGGAGGGTTGCACACTCCGGGCTCGTGTTAAGACCACTTATATGTGATGCTGGAGAGAGTAAACCACCAGGATCAGGAGCTGCTCATGCTGACCACCAGTAACACTTAGCAGCTGTTAAATACTCAGTGAGATCCTGACCTGAACCAATGCAGACACTTCAAATAAGAGGGGGGGAGGTGGTGGTGGTGCTCTGACATACTGACTGCTACTGGTGCTTACTTTCTGATCAGCAGGTCAAACACAAAATGTGCCTAAAATACCAAAAGCACACTGTTTTAATTTGAGGGTCCAGCCTTATAGTCATGTCAAATTTGCCTCAGTCAACAGTTTGAGTTTGTAGGATAAAACTTTCAGCCCTCTTGAGAGTAGAGGCATTGGAGTTAATGTTTACAGAGTCAGTGAAAGGGCACCATTTAACATATACATACAGATGGTGATATGTTATATTTGTGTGGAAAGAAGCAACATTAATTTTTATTTGTGATCCATGAAAATCTTTATTTTTAAATTAAAAAAACTGCCTTAAAAACTACCACAAAAAAATTAAATAATGACGAATAAATACTTGCAGAAATCTTCACGTTAACATCACCTACGGTCTGGATACAAAAGGCCTCCTCTTGTTGATGCCTACAAGAAAATATAAATTTACAACAGTGGATGGAGGAGTAGTAGGCATGCTACCGCCCTCATGTGGTGGATCAAATGATTGTAACTCACAGAGATGCAAAGTGGGCTGGATGTATCATCTATCATTGAACATTTTTGAAATCTGGGACAGTAAGTTTAACATGTCAAGCAACCAGCTGTGAGAAGTAAGAATGTCAGGGGATTTTTTGAATCCTCAGTGAGCAGATAATAGATTTAACTGTGAAAGCTGATGAATAAGAGTCAAGGGGAGTATACTCATTAAAAGTTATTCTATGTTTTTGAATAGTTCAAAAGAATACTGTGAGATGCTGTGCAGCTTTTTGAATTTTTATGATTCGGTTTGGTTACGATTCACTTAACACCACTGGTTACTGTTTTGGGACCGCTCTTGATTGCCCTCGGCGTATGTGGCACAAGAAACAGAGCTGCGAATTTCTCTTTTTATTTGAGGTGACTGTAATGAGCTCCAGTATATGGTAATGATGCAGGGGAAACTAAGAGAAGTCAGCTGGCCGTTGTTCAGTTCACCTTGAGCTTAACAAGTATTCATACGTTCCCAAAGTTTAAACGTGTGTTTCTTAATAAGGCTGTTAGGGAAATTGTAATCACATGTTCAGGTTTGGTAAAGACTGTTTTTATCTTCTTTTTGGTTAAATTGTGTCCAATTATTCAGAAATAAAACAGAAAAACAAGCGTATGAATGAGATCTCTGAGAAACACGATGTAATGAGTCTATTTAAAAGTACACTTATGTTCATTTACAGCACAGCAAATTAACTTAGAAGTAAAAAAAAAAAAAATGATTAGAAAGTAAAGGTAAATAAGTAGGTAAATAAGTTACTTATGTCCGGTATTACAGTAAATGCAATTACTTTATACAGGTTTGTTGCAAGAGAAAGTGTGAGATATTGTCATGTCTGCTAGAAACCACAGTCTGGGTCAAACCACAAGTTTAGGTTCTTGGGGAAAAAAAGGTACTGGAAATAAGAGCTCCCTGGTTATTACAAACACTGTTATTCCATTTTCTTGTAGACCCAAAATACTTAATAGGAGATTAAGACGACAATAACTTGATAAAGCAGTATCTGCCCCAGTCCGGCTTCACAAAGATATGTTAGTGTAGTCTATACAGTAAAAAAGTGGTAGTTCTGCTCTTATAATAGTCTAATATGAGTGCGACAGTTTTAAAATAAAATATTAACTATTAAAATGGAGGAACGCACAGATACTTCTCGTGCCAGGGGAACAAAGAAATCTTCATCATAAGAAAAGATAACCAAACTGTTTTAAGTCATTCAGCCCTTCATTACACTCTCATCTCTGAAAGATCACAAATTCAATTATGGTTGCACAATTAATCGAAATATTATCAAGATCACAATATGGTGCCATAAGTGCAATATCCAAATTCGAGAAGTTTTGATAAAGGTAAAATGTGTGACAAAGCAGCATTACAGTGAAGTACTGCAGTGCTGCAGGGATGACCTGGCCTGCAAATCTTCCTCCTGATGCAAGAAAAAATGTTTGCAACACATTTCAAGTCATCATGAAATGCTGAAGCATATCGCAACACTATTATCTGTCAAAATAAACACAATGAAACAACCTTTTTTCACAGCAAAAAAGAGCATCAAAAGTCTTTTCCGCCTGCTATACAACCCCCTACTCTATGGCGAGAATTTTTCAGCTCTTACTTAGCCTTACAACCATTGCAGGGATGTCACGAGCAGTAGCTCATACTGCTCAAGCTCAAACAGATAAACATCACTGCCTTTGGTGAATGACATCCTTTTTGCTCACAGACAGTCGACAAGGCAAATATTTGCCGATGTCGCTGTCTGGCAAATAAATCAGTGCATCCCTACTAAAATCATAGCTACCCTCATGCCAGGCTTTCCCAGAAATAATCGCAGTATTTCCATTCAACCAGTCAACAGCTGGCAAAAACATAAAAACGTAGCAACATGTGGTTTGTGAACGATGTTGAGTCAAACATTGAGAAGGGAAGGAATAACACAGCCTGGTAGGTAATTAAAACTTTTTGTTCTAATCATTTCTTTGCTCATCTGCAGTCTGAATCTGCAGCTTGAATCTGTAGCCTCTGTCTGCTGTGTTTTTACTTTGAAAGAGTCCCAATTCAGCCAGAAGGCATAGCAAACAAGTCCTTTTAGAGATATCCAAGAATCAGACAGCTTTTTGCAACTGTGGAACTTAAGACGTCTATCTGAATACTTACTATTTTTAAAGATCTAAGCCAGACTCAATGCGTGCCTTTGAAAAAGCAACCCGAGGGAACTGAATAAATTTCAAGATGGAAAGAACACCGATGGAGAGATGAGTGAAAACAAGCCCCAACAGAGCGGCGTGAGGGAGGTGTGGACAAGGATGGCAAACATCTCTGCCTGCAAGCGGCCAGGACAAATGATGGAGGGCAACCAGGAAAGAGTGAATGAGTAACACCTGTTCTGCTTGACTGGGGCACTTCAGTCCAGATATGTCCACCTCCCAGCTCAGCAGGTCGGCCTAATATTGCACTTCACTCTCGCTGTTGTGCGGTTACATTCCAGCCACTTTACACAGCCAAAACTGTGGATCTGTGAGGCGAGAAGAGAGCAGAGGAGGCAGAGAAGTGAGCCTTGTTGAGTGCTGAACGTATGTACCATTAAGCCAACATGGATGCCTTTATGTTCTCTGCGTGTATACTCCAGTGGAAGGGATGTGGTACATTGTAAAGGTGATGTGGTTGCATAAATCCCTGACTTCATACATCCCTCACAGTTGAAACATCAGTTTGGCAGATCCCGATGCTTAAGAAAGTGAGAAAAAATTCCTGAGACCGTCCGTTTATCCAGGTCAACAAAAGGTAATGAGGTCTATTCTGGGGCCATTACCCGTCCTCCATCCAAGTTTCCCAGAAATCCGTTCTGTATTTTTTTGTGTAATCATGCTGACAAACCAACCAACAAACAAAGGAACAAGAATGAAAACATAGCCCTTTGCTAGAGGTAATAAGTTATAAAAATATCCTGCATTGATTGACTAATTGATTTAGCTCTTAGTCATGTTATCTGCTCCACAAGGCAAGCTCACTGCCACACCCAGAGGCTGTATGTGATAGGAACATTTGTTCATGGCTGACTGTTATCTCACCCCTGTCCATTTGTTTGTCAGGTGAAAGAGGTTTCTTGAAGTAAATCAGTTTTATGGAGCTTTGTAGCCTCTTTTAGCTTCCTGTTTTGGTTAATAGCAGGCATAACTGCCACACGGATGAGTCGAATAGCAGCAGACAGCCGTACTCCCAGCATAATAAAGCTCATATTAACCTGTTGTTAGCCTACTAAGTGACCTAGTATTTAGATGTTGAGCAGCTAGCCTCATCATGACCTCGTTAGCAGGCTTACACACACACACACACACACACACACACACACACACACATACTGTATATGAACCAAAACAGAGCAAATATAACATAAATGTGAACACACTGAACTTACATTCATCATTTGGCCATAAACACGACTAACTGAATGTTAACGTTGATAAATGTCTGAATGTAATATTGTTAAACTTTCAGGTGATGGCTTCACTATCAGTCATCCATCCAAATGTTATTCTGCCCCCTTGTGGCCAAACATCCATAAGCTGTAACATCTGTAAAGAAAGATGTGGATTTTTTTAGACTGCTCTCTAGAGTTTATCAGAGAGTAATCAGTCACACTTGATAATCACAGTCACTTGGTGGTAAATATGTGTCAAAGTTGTCGTTAGCCTCACACCGTAGACTTTTATTTAACTTTCCTCCTGTGGTTTTCTCACTTGTCTTTCATGTGGCACACACCCCCCGTGACCAAAGCTGGAGCTACAGCTCTGACAAGTATACACATTATTTTAATACAAATCAGTATTTATTCATGCAACTTAAAATATTCATGAACTAAACAGGTTTGTACAATCATCAATCTGTCTATCCGTGGTCTTCTTTGTTGGATCTCAGCCACAGTGAAAGTGTGATTTTTCTGAATCTTGTTAAGATAATTGTGGAGCATTTTTCCCATTTAGCAAATATTTACAGCATCATCTCTCACCACAGTTATCTTTGTGGTAGATTAGTTTGGCATAAATGAGGGTAGAGGTATCAATAGAAATAAGCAGCATGTTGTCTCACACAAATGCTCTGGAAATAAAAGAAGAGGTTCAGTCTTTAGTGGTAGTAGTAGTGTGTGATACTGTAGATATTTATTCCTCTGTTCTTCATATCTCCAGCTGTTTTGTGTATTTCCATTTATTTATTTTTGCCACTGTATGCTTGACACAAATTGAACAAATGATACAATTAATTTTCAGTTTTACTGCAGTTACTGTTGTGTCATGTTTAATATTTCTTATTGCGTAACTTTAAATGTTTCTTTATTATATCCTTTAGAAATTTGCTGCACCTGCTAAATGGCTCAGTTACCCGATGTATTCTTTGTTCACAGTTATCATGGATTTTCTTGCAGGATAAAAATCAATACAGTGATGTATTCTGGATGAAATCCCAACAAGAGCCAAGAGTCATTACAGTATGTGGAGCCTAACCACATTTTATTATGCTTTGGGTCATCAATAAATGAAACATCCATCTTTTATGTTTCAATACTTCAAGTGTAGCAGGGATAAATGATTTGTTTCTAGTATTAAAGGAGAAGAATTATTAATGCCAGAAGCCTGTGACAGAAAATGTCTATTCTGACAAATCTATCGGTTTTGCAGTTTAACTAGAAAATGTAATTTATCATGGGGCCTGATGCAAAAAAAAAATATCTTAAAGCTGTTTTTCCACAAAATTAGCTAGGCTTTTGTCTCTCTTGTCAAACTGTAATTGTAAACAATGAATATAAAATGAAGCTGTTCCCTGCAGATCAAGCCGGATAAACATTCATTCTTGCAAAAACCTTCATGTACCGTGTATGTTTCCATCATGCTAGGATGTGTTATCTCCACCGTTGAGGATTATTTGCAGAACGCTACACGTGGGGTTAATTTTATACACAGACAATCATCTGTAGATGTGCAAGAAAAACCAAACAAAACACAGGGACAGTCATTTAGAATGCCGTTTATGTCATTGACTTTTCAAGAATCTAATACAAATGCAGACACATACATTTTACCACCTAAAACCACATATGACCACTACTGCAATAAACATCACCATACAAATAGAAAAAGAAGGTCGGCTTTCAAGCTTGGGAGGGTTCATGAAGAGCCACGAGCTCACATGCTCACATACACATTCAAAAAGAGCATCAAGTATGTACACAGACACACACACACACACACACACACACACACACACACACACACACACACACACGCACACACGCGCCAACGCACACATACACACACACACACACACACACACACACAGCTTATATAATACAGCATTAAAGAAGAGTGGCTGTAAAAAAGGCATATGTAGGGAGGGAGTGTGTTACAGTATACAGTATGAAAGGGGAAAGGGTAACAGCCAAAGTGTACATGAAACACATTTTGTTTTTTTTTACAGTTAAGCCAACTTTACTTAATATAAATATTCTTCATCCAAAAGTCAGTGCAGTGCCTTCTGCTCAGGCTTCACCTGGTCCTCATGCCTGGTCCACTTTACGCCCAGTCTGTGCTAGACCTGGTCCAAAGATTACTGTTTCCACTTTACACACAAATCTTTTTACATCAGTTTTGTCTCTGATCTCCCACTTTTTCTCTATGTGTGTGTGTGTGTGTGTGTATGTGTTGTTTTTTTGCCACCCAGTACCTCAAAAGTCCAGCTGTGAAGTACAGGAGTTTGAGAGTTTGTTTTTCTACCAATTAGCCAATAGAAAAAAGAGATCAACAAATTTACAAGTGTCCATTTTGTTCTTTTCTCCTGAATTCCCTTTCTTTTTTAAAAAAACAAAAAACAAAAAAGAAGTTCACAGACGGAGCAGCTCTACTGGATTCCCCTGAAGAGACACATTGCAAAGACCATGGCGAAGAGCTGAGGAAAGGAAGGAGAAAGAAATGATTAGCACACAGAAGAAAATGTTGTTTTTACAAACTTATAACAAACATGTGAAACTTGAACAGTAGTGTACTGCTTCCACTCTACTTTTACAATTGGTTACATGCATTTCTCAATACTGAGGTCTCTATTTCAAAACTCTTTACACAACAGCAGTCAGTTTGGACTAAACTGATAACTTTTCATTGCTGTGGCACAAAATGCATTCAATTACCACATTTTTCAGATTTCATTAATTGATTTCTGACTCGAACTCAATTGCCACCAAGGCTCAGTGTATTTACAATCCATTTTGCACAGGTTTCTATTGTATTTTACAAACAAATTAGGTGTGACGTGGATTACAACTTGTGGCCAAATGCAAAAAACAGGCACTGCTTTCTATCTACATCTGTAGTTAACCTATACATGTTGCCAGAGTACAAGAGTTTATCCTGACATGTGTATGAAGCGTTCTGGTTGCATCAATTTATTATGGATGCGAGACTAAAGGATACATTTGCCCAAAATTGAACATTTTATTATTATAAACTCAACCCCATGCTGATGGAAAGTCAGGTGACGCTTCGTAGTTCACAAAACATTTCTGGAGCTTTGCAGCAAAATGCATAAAACGTATTCTCCTAAACAGCTGAAGTGGATGGGGACTTGTTTAAAACGTACTAAACAACTGAAAAACCTAAAAATGGCTAAATAAACCCAGCGTAATTTAAGTCTCTGGAAGCCCCAAGGTCCAAAATCATTCTGAAAGGACATTATTTACACCTTTTAAAGCCTAATTCTTCAGTGTAGCTGCTAAGCTATAAACATGCACACTGTCTGAAGTGGTTGCATGAGTTAAAGCAAACATCAATGGTGAAAATAACATCTTTTCAAATCAATTTACGATCTTGGGGCTTCCAGAGACAGATGTTTGTTAACATTTTAAAACAAGTCCCCTTCTCCTTCAGGGTTAAATCTGGAGAATGTTGCAACACTATTTTTGCTTTGAATCTCCAGAAATGTTTTGTGGACTATGAAACTTCACCCAACTTTCAGGCAGCATGAGGGTGAGTAGATAATGACTACATTTTCATTTTTGGTTGAACTTTCACTGATGTAATGAGTCGCGTGTTGGTAAAGAGAACCGTGTGAAGAGAAAGTGATCTCGGTAAAGAGACGTGTATGTAACCAATTTTAAAAAGCTGCAACAAGGCAGCTCCATCAAATCTGTGTTCCTGTAGCACCACATCTCACCACTAGATGGAGATGTTGTCCTACAGAGAGCTTTGAAATAACACTGCACATATTAAGGGAAACATCTTCAGCTTAATGCAGAATTCCCCATTTCTGAAATAAACGTTCACATCACTGGAGAGGCAAAGATAATGCTGCATATGTGACGGTTTTCCCGAAAATGAAAACCCCTCCTACCTCAATGGTCAGCACCACAATGGCCAGCGCTCCAGCCACGTAGATGTACAGTTCAAAGTAGTCGACTACTGCGGAGTAACAGCCCTGTGGAAACACAAAGACGTGACGCTCAGCAGAGAATCAATAGGCTATAAACTCGCACAATTACAGAGACAATTAAAGTAACATCACAGCTTTAATCGAGTGAGGCTTGGAACAAAGGCTTGGTTGAATGAGTGGGAAGCAGGGCCTCCAGCCTCACTGCCTTTTAATGAGGCTCTTTGTGTGAATGAACAGAGGGAGACGCACACAATGTGGACATCTTGCATTGTTCCTGTGGCTTGAAAAACAACAGGTGGAGACTGTGGTGGAAACCTCTTCCTATCAGTTTTCACTGTAATTACATTTCACTCCAAGGCTTTCTGCATTCACATGGGGAAGCAGGGATGTGGGTGTACGTGTGTGTAGCTGTGAAGCACACCTCATTTTCACATATTCAAATACTCATTATCCTCTATTTTTGCACAGACGTATGCTCCACAAAAATTTCAATTTACCATTGTATGCTGACGAACACAAACACATACGCACACGCAACGTGCTCTTACGCATACATACACTGGTAGTAAGATGGCCTCCCATGACACACATAACATGGAAAAGCACTAATCAGCCATGGAGGAGTCAGTAAGGATCCCCTGGATGTCACCCCATAACTGTCTCCAGTTCTAATTAGGCCTGGAGGTGGAGGAAGGAGGGAGAAAGAGACAGGGAGAGAGAGGATGTCAGTGTGGTAGATGTCAGAAGTTACCTTGTTATTGCGGAACATCATATTGCCTGTTAAGCACTGCTGGCTGATATAGGGCAACTCCCCGTTCTGAGTGGCACGCTGGCAGCAGGCTTCTGGCACCACATGATTTTGGTTGATCAGCCTGAACAGGCTGTCCTTAAAATCCTCTGGGCTGTTCACCCCACAGCAGTCGAACTGATGGGAGGAGAGGAGAGAATGGGAGAAGAAGCCCTTATTGCTGAGTGCCTATTTGTGCACTGGCCTGTGTTCCACCAATCCAGCATGAATATTGACCTAAATGTCGAGGATTTTTATCTATAAAATATAGGCCCCTGACGCCAGGCTGCAAACTTTCCTGTTTCCACAGACAGTTGGTAAAAGCTACAGAGTGTAAAGCTCTTTGCCATGTGTGCTGTGGCCTTACTGTAGTCATGATGGCATTCCATGTGGAGGTGAAGACGTCAGTGTTGTTGTAGCCCTGATAATGTCTCTTCAGCTCCTTGGTGAAGTACTCTCTGGTCAGCTAAAAGAGAAAGAAGGCGAGAGGACAGGTTAGTGTCACCACAGGAATAATACCTGTGTCTTTCACATTAAAGAAAATCACTGGACACAAAGGTTGAGTCTCTTTTAAAGGGGGAAGTGCACCAGTTTTACACATTAAAGTATGTTTACAGGTTGGGGGAGGACTGGAAAAAGTTGTATAAAGCCTTTTGTGACTCCAGAAGGAGCTGAACAAAGTCTGATAAATGTCCTTGAGTGACATAACTTGAAGCAAGTCAGTCAGTCAGTTGGCGCTGAAGAAGAAAACCAAAATGAAAAAAGATGTGGGGTTGTAGTGAGCTTACCAGACCTCTACCTCTACTTATGACTGCTTGAGGCTAGTAGCTCGTGGCTAAGAGGCTACCTTAGCTGTTACTAGCCTACGACACCTAAAGTAATATCTGACTCAACTGGCAGCAGTAGAGTTGCATTGTGGGTAATGTAGCGATGTGTAGAATAAAGAACGACAAATAAAGATCCTTTAGCTACTGTTCATTATGAGTGCATTAGGAGTGCAATAGGTGGATTACTCTTTTAATGTTGAGCTGAAATGACAAATGCCTTTTTAACCATTTTAGATCACATCCACAGTCACGTTGTACACCTATTTAACAATATATGCCATGGAAAAAATCAATTTAATTTTGTATCTATATCAAAATCCAGTCATGTCTTCTTCCTGTGAAACAAAATGTCACGTGTGCTAACATAAGCCTAAACCAACCATTTTCAACTAATAATATCATGTCACCCCCACATCAATCAATTCAACTATAAGCGGTGAGCGAGTGGCACAGAGCTCAGATTTAATGTAAAAAAGATGCTACTGGAGCGGAGTATTTCCCTGATTACTGTACAAAAACATGAATTTATAACTTTTTTCACTGATTTAGGCGGAACTGGATCAAATTTTATGGAGTAAATGGTTTCTGATTTTCCCTCTAATGTCTTCTGGCTGCTCTGCCTGAACCCTCGATGATTCATGTAGTTTCCTGATGTTGCTAAAGTAACTGCTAACAGCGGCTAACTGCACCAGGCTCCAAATGAACACAAACTCTTTAGACTAACTGCGGCCAGTTTGATGACGGGGAATCCAGCACCAAGGAGTTTAGGGAGTTTAGCTGCTATTAGATTAGGTACTGCTTGCTTGTTTATTCATGCAGCTATCATTAGGTCCTATTAGCTGACTAACATTAGTTAGTGCCAGGAGACAAACCCAGCAAGAAAACCACCTTGGTACTCTATGCCCTGTTATCAAATTGGCAGCCATTAGCCTCGGATGCTGCCGTGTGTGGCCATGTTTGCCGTGCCCTTATCACTTAATCGGCTGGTTTCAATGGGAGCTCCTGGTGGGCTAGTTTGACATGTAGCTGCAAGGCCGGGGGGCGTAATTCACATTCAGCGCTAAGGCTATTGGCTCCTATAGCCAATCAATTTCCTCGACTAGTCCCTCCATACCCTACCGTTTTTACAGGAAACACGTAATCATAGAAGACGGCTGCCTAAATGATGCAGGGTATAAAATGGGCAAAACTTATCAGGGTTCCTACACTTTTTCCATTCCAGCACTTTTCAAGCATTTCAAGACGTATTTTCAAGCTATTCCAGGATTTCCAGCACCTGTTTGAACCCTGTGTTACATAAATCAGAAACTGTCTGGTAAAACAATTCAGTAAAGAAGAGAATCTGAGCAGGCAATAAATGCCAGCTTTTGGTACTTTGACACTCGGTCCTTTGACATCGGTGATCAGTGGTGACGTGAATACTGCGGCAACTTACATGCTCCCGGAATATAAAGGCCAGGATGGCAGCAGCCAGCTCTGCTAAGAAGATGAGGAGGATGAGCATGAAGAACTGCAATAAGACAAAAGAAAAAAAGGCAAAGAGTGAGCGAGAGGAGGGCAAGGTGGATGAGTGTCAGAAAAAGTGCACATCGGTCACGAAATTCACTTTCTGGCTGTGCCCGCTTCACTCAGCATTAACTATGCATGAGGCTTGAGGCGCAGAGGCAAATAGAAGAGCATTTTACTCTTTTGGCTTTCTGTTTCAAGCATGACAGTCCAAAAAACTGACAGACAGAATAATCAACACACATGCACAAAAATAAGATCAGTAACAGAACTACATTTTGAATTTGTCAGCAGACTCACAAAGAGGAGCAGACACTTGTTTTCGCGGATGGCTCCACAGCAGCCCAGGAAGCCCAGAAGGAAGAGCATGCCTCCCATGCCCAGGATGATGTAGACACCAGTGAATAATAGCGGATTGGCTGCTACAATTTCCCTGAACCCTGTGGGGTCCACCAGTACCCACACTCCCACTCCCAGGAGGAAAGAGCCCCCCAGCTGATGGAGAAACAGAACAGAAGACTGTAGTTAGACAAAACAGATATTGGCTGCATTTGAAAAATTAATGGGAACTCAGAGGGAAGCTGCATATCCCCCGTGGCACATGGAACATTCAACAAGATGTCATATAATGGAAAATAAATTTGTGCTTTTTCCAGGAAAACATGCTCTTAATGCAAATCTCTGAAAGGTTGGGGTGAGAGTTGAGGGCAGATAAAAGGCTTGATATCTACAGAAACATAATGCCTCAGTGGGGGGCGGGTGGAGAGATCTACCCCGCTTCAACTAACCCCCCAACCTGCTTTAGAAATGCACAGCACTGCAGCCTCCATCCTCTCCCATCCTCTCTTTCACTAAAGCCATATCTGCAGTCACCGTGGGGTGACTGATTAAGAAAAGAAGGTATTGAGGTAATGGAGGAGAAGAGATCTGAGCCGTATACACTCCTCCCACTACCCCACTTCTTCCTGTCAGAGGGAGAGACCTGGACTTCTGCAAGTGAACGCCACTTCATCTCAGAGGCAGAGGTTGTGGGATGAGGAGAGGAGGTAGCCATTTTGAGAGATTATTGGGCTTGAAAAATGTGGTTATGCTACCTGAGAGTGAAATAGCCATGGACAGAAACAAAGGGATGACAAAGGGTGTAAAACAGTAGTTGTTATCGAGTGATGCTGACAGCCTTTGCTCTGCTGGCTGCATTATTACACCAGCCTTGAACAGCCACATCTGAGTGGAGTCTCTAAACGGTTTGGTTGCGCTTAATAAAGCAGGAAAAGAGACAAACCTTCTTACTCTGACCCTCCCCCCTCCCTCTACAGGCTCAGACTAACAGGATTACTCTTGATTGTCTGATCAAGACTGATAAACTCAGGTGCCAGTCACCAAGTCTTCCTGGCACAGTGTGCCTCAGATGTGTGTCAGCACACTAAAATCTAATCAAAAGAGAATTTGATAGAATCAAGATTGCCTCCGTCTAATGAAATGCAAATGTGGCTCCATTAGTCAGATGGGCAGGGGGCAGCCAGAAGCCCGTCTTAAATCATTGCATTGACACTAACTTCACAGATAGCTGGATTAAGTGTCTTTGAGAGAGAGAGATGAAAAATACTTACAAAGATGAGGAAATTGAAGACAAACATGAGGTACTTGATGCAGCTGAGACAGTCCCCCTCCATGGTCGTCCCCCGTGCTGAAGCCTCTCCCTGCCCCTGAAAGAAAAACAACACAAAACACAACATAAAATGTGCCACTTAATGAGTCCTGCCAAACGCTCACAGAATTCCCATTCTTCTGCACTTTGGATAGGCGTTCAGACGAAACTGCCAAGAAAATAATACTCTGCAAAAACCTGCGCACATTTTTAATGAGTTCTGCCACTCAAACATACAACACACACACGCATACACACGCATACACACACACTCAGGCCTGTCAGTTCATTTGGTCCAATTCCAGTTGAAAATCCTTGTATTATCCCCTCAGGCTCACTGCACCAGACATAGTTTCTCAGCAATCCCTAAGTAACTACAAGTTTGGGCTACACAATGTCAACCCAACCTGACACAACTCATCTCACCACACTCCTTGACAACTTATGTAATTTTAAAGAGCGCTTCCACACTCAGATGGCCTGATTCCCTATCAGCACTTCTTATCTCGGGACAGATGGGTTCCCTGGGTTCAGGGCGACTCCAGGGGCTGTCAATCTCTGAGCGCTTTAAAGATATGAGTCCTGACTTCGGCTCCGTGTGCATTAACCAAGGACGCGTGGCCTTTACTATGGAGCTTCTCTGTCTTTTTAATGTAATGAAACGCAGGAGCCCCCGTGCTCCCATCGGCCAGTGCTCTATCTGACATAAACACACTTTACCTGATGAGGGCCTGTCCTGGAAGCACTTCTGGTTAATGAAGAAAACCTCTCGTGCATGAGGAGACAACATTGGTGTCTCAACATCCATGACCCTGTATACCTGTATATATCTGATGCACCACCAAGTCTTCACTGAAGCATTTGTTTAACCTACCAAGCTGCAAATGAAGTAGACTTCCCCCTCAAGAAGGATAGGAATTGTCTGATGAATTGTCTGAACATATTCTGCAAAAATTGAAATGGAAACAATCTGTGGGGCAGCTATAATTGCAGTCTCAGTCAAAGAAGAAAATTAATTATTTGGCAGAAATGAACCGGCACTCTTTGCTTTGTAGTTGTGATTATTAATTTGCTCTCCCATAGTGATAGCCAGGATTGAGTCTGGGTAACAAGTGGATTAAAAAGCGATTGCTCTGAGGAATTGTAAATAGGTTTACACAACTAGGCAGCAACACGCTGCCACCGCTAATTGAAAACAACAAAAAAAAAACATTTAAATGCCGTCTTTCAGCTCCTTTTTTCTCAACCCGCAGCTCGTCCGTCAGCTGTAATCTCATAATCTTCAGGCAGTCTTTCCAGTGCCTGATGGGCTGACGGATGACTCCTCTGGGTGATCTCTCTGCTTCTCTGAGGCGGCGGTGAAACTCGGGTTATGATCGACTCCAACTTTGATATCTGTCCGTCTTTAAAGGGGCTCTGCTGTCGCTCAAATGAGATTCAGCCTCGACCCTTTCACCCCTTCGCCTGGGAAAATGGCATTTTCAGGTGAAATAAACCACAGGCTCCCCAAACTGCTGTCTTATCAATAGCTACTCTACTGGTTGCTGCAATTATTTTACACACAAGTGTGGCACATTTGTGAACAGTATAGTCATGACCCATATCTTTTTCTAGTCTGTTATTCTTTCATTGTTTCTTGCACTGCACCTGCCCCCCTGCTTCTAATTTCAATGTGCTGTGAGCTCAAGAATTTTTTTTTTTGTCTGCCTGTAGCTTGTGTAAGTTGCCGTGACAATAAAATTGAACAATACTAAAGATGTGAAGGCAGTCTTTGTCTGCGGTGGGAGCGTGTTAACACAGAAGGAGAGTGTTTCCTCCCCTCACCAGCCTGAGGGCTTATTATTTTTCCTCTCCTTTCCTCCCCAGACCCAGGGAAATTGATTTAGAGCTACGGTTAAACAGCTCCTCTAAATCATAATGATATGCTTAGGTATTGATCACCCTCCTAGTGGTACTCTGAGAGCCTCATTGCCCGAGATGGGTTTTAATTAACCCCTCCCTTTCCTAAGCCTCACTGTAAGGCCTAATGAGGACACAGGAGGTCTTAATTGAGATTTGCATACATTACAATCCCACAGAAAAAAAAGACCCTTTCTCATCCCTCCTGCCCTCCACTGTTAGTCCTCGGCCCCTATGAAGAGTGCAAACTGTACTTATCGGAGCAGGGGATGAAGAGGCGGAACGAGCAGGGGGAGGACGGGGTCGGCTGGAAAAACTCTCAGGGCTCAGCTCACATCTCATTCTCCAAACAAAATGTCTGATTTCTCTTCCAGCTTCACCCTTTTGCTCCTCGCTCCCATCTCTGGGTCACACGGACTGTCAGATCTGGAGCCAATTTTCTTTTCTGCATTAAAATGCATTGGATGCTTAAGAATGGAGCGGACTATACGGGCCAAGCCAGGCTCCAAATAACAAGCCTATGGTGCAAACCAGCATAAAATAAATCAAACTGCCACAGAGACCCTGGAGAAAGTGCAGAGTAAACAAACTGGTCTTTCCCATGACTCCCAAGGGATCGCAGGTCCTCATCGATCACGGCCCAGCCGTAGAGATCAGACCACTAAGTCTCTCTGAATATTCTGCAGAGTGCATTATGTAGACAAGGGAAACGTGGTTCACACCCCAGGAGATGCAGCTTTACAACAACACAGACAAATTACTGCGAGATTAGAGGCAGATCTTCCTCAGGTGTGCTGCTGTGCTGAGCAATGTGTCAAGATAAGGAGTTGTGTGGCATTGTGTTTGTGTACACTGGCAGAAAAAAAAACAGCCATTATAAACAAACATGACTCACACAGCAGTAAGAAATACTGTGTTTGTTAGCTGGAAATACTGTATGTTTGTCCTCAATCTGACAATCTCAGTGGCAGTCTTTGCCCGGAGGTATCCAGTAAATGCCAACTGCACGTCTGCAGCGTCTCCTGTTACTGACATCATGAAATGCCACACGGCACTCAGATCCCATTGTTTACTCTCAGAGAAGCCTGATCCACAGACAGTTTGGGCTGTGGAGCTCGGCACGGTTGAGTTTGATAGTGGATTAATGAGAACGGATCCTAAATCAACTTCACAGTACCGTCAGAAGCTGGAGCTCGGTAATGAGGGCAAACCCATCTGACCTAAATTCTTCTCAGTATGAAGATGAGGGATTCTCGCAAACATCGCTACGGGCCTTTTTTCATGGATAACTCAGAAAACCATGAGGTCTGTTTGGCGGGCATCTACACAATCAACCATGATGGCCATGTCAACTCTAATTGTAATTAAAAGATAAGGAAGACAATGTCCCGCATTTAGAGTGCTCCATGTATAAATAGCACACCCTTGGGTGGTTCTCCTTGAACTTGACACTTTCGGCACGATTAATGAAGTGACTCCATATTCCCCTGCTCCAGTGGCCACCGCCCCGGACAAATGGATCAGCATGACAAGGACATTGTGTCTGTTCCTCACCAAACCGTCACCACGCTCCACCCCCCTGATCACCAGCCAGTACACTTCATCTTGAGCATGAGCCTGCATAGAAAATAATCATTAATACTGAAACCCTGCTGAGATCACAAGGGTTGGAGCTTGACCCTTTTAAATGTCATTGACCCTCTAAATGATCACCTGTAGTTGGACTCAGGGGAGGGCACATTTCCTCCTCTGGCTCCCTGATGCAGCCGGAGCAGGTGCGTACTGTATGCCACTCTAAAGCTCTCAACGGAGTGAGCTAATACCCTCTGATAATGACACTGAGGGACCACACACATGCCACATCACCCTTTATCTCAATTAAAAACCCATTTTCATATTTCTCTATGACTTCCTAAATCAGCCGCAGCGAGTAAACACCCAAAAATCCGAATAAAGACAGGCTCCTCTTGCAGTGAGCAGGGCTCCCCTGAGGCGCACCATGTCCCTTAATGAACCTCCAATTAGGAGAGAATGAGCCCTGGGCTGTGCTGTCACACTGAGGAGCTTTGAAGTGTACTGAATGCTAAGCAGCTATAGCACTGTATGCTTCTTTAGAGGGCATACGGCATGCAGACAACAGGGAACAACCACAGAGAGAAAAGTGTACGAAAGTAGCTCAAAGGCAGCCGAGCACACAGTGTGTGTGGGTGTAGCTCACACAGAGAGCAGAGCGCAGAAACTCAGCCGGGTTAGGAAGTTCGGGAAACTGCGAGGCTTGCAGCAGAGGTCCTAATGTTGGATAGATGCTCAGGTGGAAACATACAAATACTCTCTCCTCAGGCAGGCTTAGCTTAATGAGTTTTCACAGTACATGTACGTGTTTGGTGAACATTATCTGCTTCTGCACATTATGGGCATTGCTAGTTCGCCACAAAAAAAAAGAAGCCACTCTGATGAATTTGCTCTGCCTTGCAAAGCCATTTATCATTTCAGCCCATTGTTCCCGTACGTGCTGTGAATCCAAAGCAGTTCTTATCTGAGCCTGTGAGTGGCGCTCTCCTGACCCATTCACTTTGGAAATGAGATTGTGTGAATCCCCGAGGGCAGACGTCCTCTGACCAGGCAGCTGACACACTCCTGAACAACAGGCTGATTAACTAGAGAAGACTCCCCGAATGAACAAATGCGCAGTCAGAAACCGACTGGCCATGTGTTGTCAACAGCACTGCGGGCTACATTCTTGACATCCCTACTGGGCACACATCCAGCTGTTAGGTCAGGACTAACAGTCCCCCGAACTCCTACAGTGAAATCAATTCTCCAGCTCCTTAGATAAGAAAGAGTGGAAGGAGGAAGGGCGGCGATAGGTTCTTGGTTAATTCGCAGAGGGCATGTGATTGAGATGAGCAGATTTCAGCTTCTATTGAACAGTAGCGCGTGTGTGTGTGTGATCCCCGCAGTCACAAAGCAGAGATTCTCACTTAATTGTGTCGGCACCTCTATCTGGCTGAGTGAAGATACAAACTGGCTACGCGGCGGCTGGATCAATACCGGGCCCAGGCACATGGTCAATGATGCATTGATCCCTGGAGTTCCAGCTCTTAGTCGGCTGGTTGTCTCGCAGTGAGGGCATGTGGTAGCAGCACACAATGAACACATAAACACTTCTGCACCGCCGCCTGTTAGGACTCAGCTCAGGCCTTTCCCACGGGGTGCTTTTGGAGAATGACACATTGCCATTGGGGCTTTCCACAAAAATGAGTTATAACTCAATTCAAAACTAAATGCTTAATAATCACTGTGACGACAAAAGAGGGACTTATTTCCTCGCAGTCCTTCTTCTACTTTGCCTTTCTTTTTCTTTCTTTGCTGGGGTTTTCTGCAAGTTCCCGCGAACTTAATCCAATCAATAATCATTACAACTCTACGTTGACCAGTGTTTGACCCTCAGGCGAGAGACAATTAAAACGCTCGAGATCTTCTCGCTGGACCTTGTTTAGAAATACTGTTCACGTTGGTGTTGTTGTCTTCGTCAAATCTCCATATAAAGAGAGTTTACATCACAGATGGCCTCGGCAGAAGTAGACAATGGGAGATTTAAGGAAAGACAACGCTTTTTGCCTCAGGGGACTGAACACAAAAGGACACTTTGGAGTGTAAACATGCGCAGGAGCACAAAATACACAGGAACTCACACGCGAAGATGCTTATACGTCGAGAAATCCTGACAAAGAACAGAAAATTGGCACTATGATGAATTAAGTTCTCAGAGATATGATTTTCTTATGGCTCGGATCCAGAGCTTTGTGAAACCAGTTGTAGTTGCTTTTGGCACATGTTGGAATCTTTCCAGCTCTCCAATAAGGACACCGGTCTCCACGGCAACCCGGATATGGGGTGAGAGTGGCCTTTGTCTGCAGAGCGGTGTTTGGCATCTCCACTTAGCACTAGTTCCTGTTGGAAAACAAAGGGGTGCGGGGTCGAGCACTTTACGACAGGGGGACAGCTTGGCCAGCCATTTGTCTGATGAGTGATCACTCACACCCTGTTGCAAGGCCATATGTTGGTTTGAATCCACCTAGAGCCCCTCGTACAGACGGCCTACACACACACATCTGAACAGTCACACACTCAGCTAAAGTTCAGCAAAAGAAAAAGAAAAACAGCAAAAGGAACAGTGTAACCTCATTTTTTGAACAGGCTGGGGTTTCAACGCAATGCAAAGATTAAAAACAGAGCCTTGAGGATAAAGCGTGTGAATGTTTGTGTTTTTCTGGGAGCCTCAGATGAAAGAGATATCCACATATATTGGATGCCCCATTGAAGAGAAGACCTTCATAGAAATACATCAAAAGTGAGTTAAAGTCTTTGCCTGAACAGTGAAGCAGAAAAGATTCATGATGCTTTCATCGTGCCTTTTCGCTTTGTACTATATATGCTTATTAGTATAAAAGAAACCGTGTGATTTTAGAGCCATCGGTTGAGAACTTCAAGGATCATTTTGCTTTATTGCACCTCTTTTTCATTTAAATTTGACAACACAGTCTCACCACAAAGTCCGTTTAATGGCTGTTTTGGGGCTTTTAATCATATCAAACCAACGAACAGCAGACGGAATTTACATAGTTGCAATCGAGGATGTTAAAATATCCATTTTCTTCTAATGAGTTTGTTTTGTCAACTCATGCTTCTGAGGCAAAGAATGAACTTCAAATCTCAACTTTTAAGCCAACATGGACTAGAGCTGGGCAAACTCTATCTGTCGAAGAAGAGTGATAAAAAAGCTCAGGAACAGCGACTCAATTAATCTTTTGTTTTGATCACTACTATTTCCAAGTTGAAGAAAATCCTTTAATCTTAATAATCTTTACTGATTTTCATGAAATTGCTAGAACATGCTATGATGGGGCAACAAACAGTTTCAGTGTCATTAACAGTTTATCCAGATTATCTAATCAATGCATAGGATAAATGTAGTTGCACCATGAAGTAGGTCTGTAAACTGTATTGGATGTTTATACCCGACATTCTGCATAGTAATTTTGAAATTTTGCCTTTCTCCTTCAAAGTTTGTTAATCTTTGTTTCAAACAAAGACTGCTTGTGTTTCTACCCTGTCTGACCTTTTTTTTTTTTTTTTTAGCAATGCTGCAGTGTTCAAGGTCTCAGTAACTCATGAGGTGATTACGATCACATTACCACCAATAGAAAGTATTTTCAAAACTCAGACAAAAAGACTCAAATTGCAAAAAAACAATTATCCTTCAAGTCACTTTTCATAAAATTAGAATTGGCTCAAGAATCTGGTTATAATCTTACATGTCAGTTGCAAATTTAACACACACATTTATTTGTCTGGTTGGCTGTCTTTATGGTTATGTGCTATGACTGATTACAGCTGATGTGTCTGGGTCTAAACTCCCCTTTAACCTCTCAATCTATACGTGTCTGCTTCTCGGCCGTGACTGGAATACTAATGTTTCAAATGCCAATGCAAATCAGAGGCTAACAAAGAAAGGGTTCTGGCCTGCTGTGATGGTAAAAGGACAAAAGCACTTGTCTGCAGGACCAGCTTCACGCACCGGCTCTCGCCAACACCGTGCCTCCTGTTGACGGTGACAATGGCTTTGCGCCTGTGCTGTCAGCATCTTACTGAAAAGAGTCTGTCAGCAAGCTCTTTCTGCTGTTTCTCTCACTGATTTAACATGTGTCTGCAGGATCTGGTGGAAATCTTTCATGGCATCACCCCCACATTACAGGAGGTAGGGGAAAACCTAAAGCAGAGATGTGTTTCGCGTGGGAATGTGCACTCAGGAGAAATGTAGTGGGTTTTCTTCAAGACCATGTGTGCTTCATTTGTAGATAAAATACCATCATACCATATGTGTATCTGCTCGTGCCTCTTCTTTGTTCAGGTGAAGCTGACGACTTCTCTCAGTTCTCTCTCCTCTCCTGTTTTCATGGGCTGTTGGATGGAAGCACAAGGGAAGAAGCAGAGGTCAGGACTCAGCTAATGAGATGAATAAACAGCGAGGCATCGGCAAGGAGACAGAAAAGTGGCACAATTTGTCTTGGCGTGTGTAATTCATTTAAGCGGAATAAGACTGTGAGCTTGAAAAAGAGAAAATAAAATTCTAGGACACTTAAAATGACAGAGTTTGCATTTATTATGTATGAAGCGCTCGCTCCCAGCAGTGAGCTAATTTAAGACGGCAACAGTGTTTTATCTGTGTGAATATTTCACTTCTCAGCTGGAAGGCGAAAATTAAAAAGGAAAGAATAAAAAAAAAAAGTTCTCTAATAGTAGAAGTCTAGGCTTTATATTCTGGGCAGGTAAAATTAATATCTGCCTTGAGGTATCAGAATGGATCTTCTCATTTGGTTAATTATCCTTTATTAGAGGACCTAATACACCACAGTTTGCTCATCCAGCCTCTGACGTGACCATGATGAGCATCAGAACTCATGCATTATTCAAAGAAAGAAGAATACCTCGCTTTCTAACCAGAAACCTTTAACTGCCAACGCGCGGCACGTCTCCAACCAAGTGCGTCTAATGACCATAAACGCTTGAAACTTTTTCCCGTTTCTAAACTGCTTTGCCACAAGTGTCTCCCAGCTGAAAATAACGATACAGCAATGAGAGCCAATTAAACTGCTGGTATTCCAGCCTCGATGTGTAAAAATAGTCTACAGCACCGTTTTTGACTGACAATACTTTGGAGCTGGTTTCAAAGCACTGGCACTGACAACTACAGAATCAAATATGGCGAGAGCTGCCTACGGAGGCATGAACAGCATGCAGCTCTTGCCACATTAGATAGTGAAATACAGGCTGGGTATTCTTATTCTGACAGGGCTGTGGATGGAGAATATCCCAAGAGTATTCTGGCTGATAGAGCCAGCCACATCATCCCGCCGACACACCATATTGCCAGCAGACATCAGATTCACCAGGACGCAAAACCCAACTGACAGTGGCAGCAACACACACCATCCCCCATACAGAATACTCGGCTCTGATTACATCTAGAAAAAGGCAATCAAAGCCTGAGTTAGGAAACGGACAAATCTGAGAAGTGGGGAGATGCACTGGAATGATACACTCCCTTATCACACGGCCTTGAATTCAGACACTACAAAGCACATGCTCGGGGAATCAATAACATCTCCACAGTGGCTACACATGCATGGGGAGCCAAAAGGATGGTGCTCATTTCAAGGAGTCATCTACAAATTATTCACCATATGGCTTAGCGCATGTATCCCCAAGCAATACAACCCTGTAATCCCTTTCAATTTTGTTTCAGTCTATTACAACCGCAGCAGATAGGTTCATAATCACCATCCTCCTGTCTGTTATCTGGTACTGAGCAGCAGAGTGGTCAAAATTTGTCCTGAAGCCTGTTGCAGAGGTAGTCTCTCCCAAACCCCTGTTTAGAGAGCTATTAGCTGGTGGAGAGCAACAGTGGTGAGGGTCTGCATTATTTTTTGGTTTCCATGGAAACCCTTTCACGGGAGAAAGTGGAGCACCAATAGGATCGCAGAGCCTCATTGAATCAGTTATGGGGGTGAGAAGAGAGATCAGCGCAGACGGCTGAGAAAGCACAACAATAGGACGAACCCTCGAGGGAGACTATAAAGGCCAGGCCACTGAGGGTCCAACAAAGCGGGGAACGACTCAACACTAGAGAAAAGGTTTCATCTACATCCTCTCAATGGCTTTCCTTTTAAATAAATCTCCCTCGCCAACTAGTCATTGACATTTAAGCTCACGAGCACTCTGGGCAATTTAAACATCAAGGCAGCCACTAATTGATTACCCTGCTGATATTTCAGGCTCTGACAATATTGTTGCATCACCAACATCTATGCCGTGTGCAAGACAGTATCCCATTATAAAGCATGTGTTTCTACATACAGTATGTACTGTATTTAGCCTCAACAGTCCAATATAGAGATAGCAGAGGAAACAGCCGGGCCGTAAAGGAATAAGAGGAATTAAAGGGTCCTCAGATCATCAAACAGTGTCCAACCTAGGTGTCAGGGGGCTGCAGACCACTGCTCCATAACTGACAATCTGACATCCACTTAACACAGCAATGGATGTGCAGAATAGAGGTCCTCGCGAGTATACTCGGATCTGAGGATCAGCAACACGACTAAAGGGATCTAAGATGGACCAGGTCCAAATAATAAAAAACTATTATAGTCTAATCAGGTTGGGTTGTGTCTTGTTTTACTGCCATGGGTCTCCAGCTGACGTGTAGGACAGTATAGGACTTCATGCTGCTGCAGTGTTGGTGTTTTCTCTATATAAAGCTCTGCTCAGTTCAACTGCATTTTGGATTTGTCTTCTAATCAGCCTCAGGTCTTCTCAGGTTGGGTCTGAGTTTGCTTGGGTCCCCTCAGGATAGGAAATTTCTTTTTAAAAATTGATTTATTCATGTAGAGCTTGGCTAGGTTTTCGCTGGTCCATTTTGGATTGAGTCCAATATTTTGGACCCCTGAAGACCTCTTCCAACCTCACATGCCAGCTGGTTCGTTACACAGAACCATCTGGGCAGTTGTCCTTAGAAACTGGTTGGAAAAGGTATACCACTACAGCAGCGTCTACAGAAACCTCTTTAGAAGCAGCCATTGTTGTCGTCATAACACCTTAACCATGCACGTAGCTGTTAGTAGGTCCTCATAGGAAGCCGATTGGTCTGAACCACTGTTGTTTGACCTTAAAAGCATAGCTTGAACCCCAAGATGGATTCACAAGATCCAGCTGCCTCGCAAGTGAAAATCTCTAATGCAATGGTGAAGAAGTAGGCAGGTTTTCTCTGTCCAGCTCCTATTTGTCTTTTTTTCATACAACTACTTCTGTTACACTTTTTGTGCGACATCCGAGTTCAACACAATGAAGAGAGACCGTCACCAAGTGTGCACTATGATTCTTCTGACTGTCTTTACGGTTCACCAGAGCCATAAACATGACCCGATGACACATTGCACAAACTTTTCGGCCTATACTACACAGTATATGCACTATTGGCAAGGGACTCATCATATGTTTTTTTCTGTTCCTCTATAAGTCACCTCATCCTGCCAATAAAGCGGGAAACCTTGACTGAGATGTCAGAGGTCAGAGAACAGCAGGGAGTGTGATCAGCGACACTTCCTCTGGGGACAGGAAGTGGACGGGAAAAACGAGAGAGGAAGTGACAATTCTTCCATCTACAACTCGCAGCTGGGTTCGACCTCAATTTCTCACCAGTGTTGACAAAAGCAAACCTCTGGGCTGTAGAGGCAACTCCAAATTTAGAGATAACGACCTATGGGGCCTTTTACGCTCTGAATCAACCTGTATAAACACACTTAATAAAAGAAAAATCTACAGCTGCGGATGTCGACTCTCCCTGGTGATCTCCAAGCAAATTCTGACAGAGTCCATATACATCATCCTATAATATTATAGCAATGAGAAAGAGGGCAATTGCCGGCAGTCATATATCTCCTGAACGGTTGTTTTAATGAGGGTAATACTGAGGGAGAATTATCACCTTACCCCATCGGGATTTATTGATCTAACAGTGTGAGTCAACCACCAGAGATAAAGATAAACCACCAAGATGGAGAAACAATCCCCACTCTGATCAGAGGCCATCGCTCCATTAATCACTCTCCTCTCTGACCACAGCTAACCCACTGTTTTCTTTGTTCTCCGCACTACGCTAGGTGCTCTCGTGTTTTACACTCGGGGCAAGAATGTTTTCACTCATTTGGAGTACACAATCATTGCAGCTAAAGATGCAGATTGAGCTCATTACGCAGTCCTCTATTTTCGCGCTTTTAATTGTTTTGGGCTAAATGGAAACCAGATAAGAGTGCAGCTCCTGGAAATGTGTTTGCGGGGTGCTATTTTGATGCTGATGAAAGCTGACACTGTGTCCACCTCTTCTGCAAGTCAACAGCAAACATTAACCAGGCCTCTTCTCTTTGTAGCAGGTTCCTCAGGCAACAGCCCGTATCTTTCACCTCTACGAAGAGCATCAAAGAACAGCGAGAAGTGGCGTACACAAACCCTATTAAACATCTGCAACCTGCTTCTATAATTACTCATCACCAACTCCTCTCTAGTGACACGACGATAAAGAGCAGCAGCTGAACTACTTGTTGTTATTTTCTTAAACCCATGCCTGTCTAACTTAACTATACACCTCATACACAACCACACTTTCACTCTACTTCCCAGGCCCCAATGGCTAGCCCCCCTGTCTCTGAGGAGCCAGGGGCCTGGGGGGCATCACAACGCCCCTTTGAAGTCGAACGATTAAAGAGGAAAGACCTGTCGAATTGGGATGATGGGGCTAAGGTTGTAAGAGGGGGAGGATCAGTTCGAGGGACAGGAAAGGCTGTGAATACTGAGAGCATGGGGCCCCGTGGGATACAATTAAGAGCAAGGCTTTTTTAGAAAGGGTTACAAAAACACAGCAAGGATACCAGCAGCGCAGCCTTCCGAGCCAAGGTAAGAGTTCATTACTACATACACAGAAGGGGCTGGGGCTGTTAAAATCTTGCCAGTTTGTGCACCAACTCCCCCACCCACAGGCCCTGCAAGCTGACGAAACAGCCGCATGATAACCATTTCCATCCCAGTTAAATCCGGTAAAGCTTGAGAATCACGCGGCTTACAACTCACAGAGCTGCCAACCTAGAGAGGAATTGAGATGAAGATCCAGGCTGCCTGCACAAAGAGGAAGTTAGTCGTCCCTTAGGATGTTTTCCTCAGCTGAAACATTACGAGTGAACAAAAGACAACACAACAGATCTGTTGTCTAGTCAAATTAGAAAGGACGGGACGAGGAAATGTTTTTTGGAAACAAGAAGAAGTTGTGACAAGACTAGAGGTCCAGCAAATAATTGCTTTCATCACCGACGGTGTCGATTATTTGGTCAATTACTACTATTTCATTCAGTCTATAAAATGTCACAAAGCCCAAGGTGATGTCCTAAAGTTTCTTGTTTTACCTGACCTTCAGTTGCAAAACTTTACATTTTAGTTTCACATAAAATGAAAGCAGCCAATCCTGAAAACTGAAGATGGAACCAGAAATGTTCTGGCATTTCTATTTCAACAACTAATCGGTTCTCAAAATAGACTCCAGGTATGTTTGCCAAAGTTACAGCACTTCTACCACAATAACTGATGAATATATATAATTGTATTCTGACACCTGAAAGACTTCCAGTGGGAATTGATGGTATTTTGCACTAAAACATATGGGGCTATATTTTCCACCAGACAACTCATGCAGAAATATGTAGCCACTGTTGTCCTAGAAGTCAAGCCAGCCACGTACAGTACACATGTGTTATAGACACATCTGGTAACCATTTCTAGGCCTCATATATATTTAGCAAAAATACTATAGAGAAGATGATTCTGGTTTTCTGTTAAAATCAGATTCTGTAGAGAAGATGACTTTAACAGGAAGCTGTCCTATACCTGTAATGTTACCTGTAATTCTGAATATTTGTCCTTAATATGCCCCAACCATGATCCTTCTGCCTGCCTAAGTCTCATGAAGCTATTTAGTGTGCTGACAAACAATGCGGTAAACATCGCAATGCAGAAGATACACAAGTCGTGGAAACAGATTCTTTGCTCAATGGGACCAGATGCAACGTATTTTCATAATTAAAACCAGTGGAGGGCATTTGAGTTTGGACTCCTTCACGAGCAAAACTCCTTCCCTGAAACAGCTTTATTGCTCAAATGAATGAAAAGCTACGCCAAAGCAGTGATGTTTTGGTTTTGTTATTCTGATTTTTTCTCCATCACCAAAAACCTTGACAAAACTAGGATTAGTATAAAATATAAATCACAGTAAAGACAACCCAAGAAATGGGCCGAGGGACACTTGGATTGCAGCCTGGTATTACAACATCAGTTCAGCCCAAAATCTGAGGCCCAGTGGGTCTGGTTCCCATTGCTGGTGGTTTTCACTATAGACCTCAATGAGCACACCCAGCAAAGCGAAGCAACGCTACTGCATTCACGCTCCATTCTAAAGATCTGATAATAGTGGTGAGTATTTGTTATTGATTGATTGATTCCAGAACAAATATTTTCACGTGGCACATTTGAGGCATGGAATTGTTAATTTCAACCATGTTCAGAGGAGATAAAACAACACTGTAAAGAGAGAAACTTAAACAACTTCCTTTGTTTATGAGCACAAACATGTGGGTCACATTACTAAACAAATGTGTAAACATACATGGAGGAAAATGGCAGCACTGCTTTTCTGTTTATATCCAAGACATGGTGGTATTTTGGATTTCACAACTCTCTCCTGGCAAAGTTAATTGTTGCAGTAATACGGCCGAAATCTCTCTCAAAAACCAAGCTGAGGTAAGCGCAGAGGGAAAAGACAGGAAGCAACCTGTTGCTTTATTTGGACAAAACACTCCAGAGACACTGGACACCAACTTCACAGTTAAAAAAAATCTATAATTGAGCTTGAGGGAAAAATTTAACACAATAAATGCTATATATATATCAAATGAGTGTCGGGACTCACTAACAGCCCTGACACAGCCGACCGGCAGCCTGGTATGTTGGGGCCTTAATATTGTATTCATTTGTTTCAGTCCTTCCAGCAGGTTTTCCCAGAGAGAGGTCTAGTTGTAAATTATGCCAATTTAAGAACAATTAACTTTGGTGAAACTTTAGTAATGCCCCACATTGTACTTAAGAGTTTATATTCAGGCGTATATTTAGGAGTAACTCAGGCAACAGACTGTTTGAGTGCAAACACTGTTTGACTTGAGCTCAGCAATAATTGTCCTCCATTTAAAAACGCACCAAGCAGCGCTCCATTACAAGATCGAAAGCCAACACACAAGTATCGTAGAAGCTGCGTAGAAAATCAGTATGCAACACCACTCAATAACAAAGTTGCTGCAAACAGAGAGATGGCAGTCTGCGTGTTAGTGGATTTTGCAGGGGGCTGTACGGGAGCAGCAGGGCAGGTGTCCCACTGGGTTACGAGAGCCAGAAGCTTTGCATCTGGATCATTTCCTCAGCCCAGAGGGGCTCCACACTGCGACCTCCCCATAAAGCTGCACATGTGCCTAAGAACCCCAAATCCCTCCGAATCCTCCATCTATGTCAGCCTGTATGTGGTGGCTGTGATGATAGCAGGTAACAAGCTGTGACAAACTCACAACATCACAGAGAGGGAGCAGTGAAAATGACTCCTGCTTTTTGTCTATCACACTGTCAGATATGCTCACACTAACGGCCACATAGCCTGAAAATGTGTTTCTGCGCGAGGGGGCAAAAAAATGGTTTTATCACTCGAGTTCTTCGGCAGAGCAGGGTGTGACTGATGGCAGCAGGATTACTGGAGCAGCGGAAGATGAAACCAGGATAAAGAAGAACTCTGAACCGTGTGAGTGAGAGGTTTGCCTACTTCCAGAACCTTAAGATCCACTCCTTTCCACATAGGTTCACTTTAAGCTCGATACCTCAAGGAGTTGAAAGATATCCTTTGAGGAGATATCCTGCTATTGAGCCCTTAGAGAAAGCCAGGAGGGACTGAGATGTGGAAAAAGCAGGTTGGACATTTTCCATGGTGCAATCTTGTGAAAAAGCAGGAGTGCTTTAAGAGACATTCCTTCGCTGAGGCTGAGGGAGCCACAAGCGGGGCGAGACGTCAGGAGAAATCATGCTTGGCTCAACACAAAAAGCACTCAGAGAAATGAGATTTAATCTGCTGAGCTTAGAGTGTATAAGCCAGATGTAAACAGTCAGTACCAGCTGTGAGAGAGATAACTTCCACAACCCTGAAGCTTGAAAAAACAATGCATGAAACATCAAACATCCGCAATGAAAGAAACTCTGCAAACAGAGATATTTAAAGGCCAAAACAAAACTTTCACAAGCCAGCAAAATGGCAGTTGTGGGAATCAGTGGGTTAAGGTTAACTGGCCACAGTGAAACTCTTTCACTCTGAGAACACTCTGCCTGCAGGCCCAAGCTGTGGGAAAGGGAGTTTATGCAATTACATCACATTGATTTATGGGAGACAGAGGAAAGATGGGGAGAGGATGGAAACTGAGCTGCTTGGAGGCAGTCCAAGATTAGGTCCCTGAAGAAACACAAGTCAATAGGTTTACACCACAAAACATGATGGATCTGAGACAATTGTGTGGGGATGAATGTGGTCAGAGAACGGTGAGGTCAAACCTATCAAGAAATGATGGAAGCACAAAACTATGAAAACAGCCATAATTGTAACACAGAAGCTTCTTGATGAACCTGCTCATGGAGCACAAACAAGTTCAGAATAGTAAAAACATTTTAAATTCTCTCAACTCCAGGGAACTGATAACACAGTCTTGCTTGAGCAGATGCTGCTGATGCTGTGCTGAGTATTAATTGGGGTGTAGTGATGAAATTTTGAGTAATGCGCCCAAGCGTGCACTGCAGTGTTAACGGGGGGGGGAGCATATCTTCCATCAGCCCACTGCAACCTAACAGTTTTAAATAAACAGCCCGTTTAGAGCTCTCTACTACCGTAACAAGACCACATGAGTGACCACAGCTAGGATATTTATGGCGAAACCCATTACTGCTCTTCTGCTTATTTAAACATTTGCATGTGACTTGATTTAAAAAAAAGCAAAAAACCTGCTCTTTCCTCTGCTTGTCATGGAGATGCAGGCACAGCAGGTGAGCTGAAGCCAAATGACTGTGTGACTACAGTGATAGTCACCTGTGGAGAAAGCTGCATTCATCAAATTGCTGCAGATGAATGTGATGAACGTTATCAAAAAAAAGTCTCGTGCAAATGTCATGTAGTGCAGAAACAACGCATGAGCCGACAACAAAGAAAAACTGCAACTCATTAACTCTCACGACATGAGGCTCGCATTGATACCAGCCACCAAATGGTGAGGATGTGAACAAAGCAGGAGGAGATTATAGATGATATCCATTGTAATGAGCTGTGGAGTTACAGTAGGCGATATGAAATAGTTTTTTGTTTTTTTTAAGTTTGCAGAAAGAAAGAAAAACTGTCTGCAAAGTCTCCAGCTTCTTGGAAACACAACAGACCTTTGGTTCAGGCCAAATGCAGCAGAATAAATACATACACAAGAAGAGCCTGCCAAATATTTGATGCGGGTGTTTTGAGAGCAGGGTGGATTATCAAGGGTGAGGTGGGGGGTTGCTCTAGATGTGGCAAATGTATGGAAAGCTCATCCAGAGATGTTTTGAGAATAAGAAAAGGTTGGCCATCTGTTCCTTATTACATTAAAAAAAAAAGCAGCTTGTCCAATTCCAAACTGCCTGCAGAGATAAACGAAAGTGGTTTTGGTAATTGCTCACAACATTGGCTTCCTCCTCCTTCATTGTTTCTTTTGTGCATCATTTTAATGTGGTGAGTTAATATGAGATCATATCCGGTTATTGACTGAGACTAAATTTTATTTAAGTATTAAAGAAAGTAGTCATAAATCTGTTTTATCGTCTGTGCAAAATCCTGTTTTGTCATCTGTCCAATTAAAGCGACAGTTTGGAGCCACCAGCTGCTGAGCCACCAGTTAAGAAGACAGATTTTTTTTTTTCACTGTATGGCTTGACAGATGAAGCCAAAAAAACTTCTACATATCCAGGGGCTTTCAGAGACACCCACAAAATTACTTTGGCTTCGACATTTGGTGCTAAGGCATTTCACATGGGATCCGACTCTTGCCAAGTGTTATCGGGAAACATGATCTGGGCAAGTTTCTCCAGGGCGCAAGCTCTTGGATAAACGCCTGAGCTGTCTCCTTTTCTCCTCAAAACACTTCACAGTGTTGAGCGTCACACCCAGGTGGTCAAGATCAGGTTGGATGACTTTACTGCTGGCCTGTCATCCTGACGTGAGGCAGGTGACAAATCAGCAGGAAGCCGTCCAAGATCACCTGATGTTCGACTGAAAAAAGAGCATCTGTACTCTTTTTTTCTTTTCAATGCTTAAATCAATAAACACTGCAGCCAATTTAATTTCACAAACTGGAGACACCTGCCGTGCCTGCGCTATCTCTGACAAACACATGTGAAGGTGATCCTTGGATTCAGAAATGGTAGGACTGAAATACATTTTCATGAAAATATCAAACTCCTTTAATACACTTCAAATGGTTAAACAGTGGCGAGCTTTCCTCTGCTGTGGATTCTCCTTTTTTCCCAAAGCTTCAAAGAAAAGAAGACGCAGCGAGGTAAGGATTAAGGAAAAAGGGAATTATGGTTCATGGTGTGTATGTGTTTACCCTAATAACTATTAGCAAAGAAATTTTTACAGCAAAGAATATACCACCTCATATCTATTTTTGCTCCTTTCTTCTTAGAAAACCACAGCTTCTTAAGCACTGAAGTCGATCCACTGAGATTATAAAATGCAGCACATTCCCCTCCATAGTAATGGCTGTGCGGTTTGCTTGTGGCCGTAACACGTCGGCTGGCATTGACCGGCTGTTTGCCCAAAGGACAGAGGCCGTGTTTTAGTTCGGTGACCCATGAATGCTGTCTCGAGTAGCGCGCTTTTAAAGTGGCGGTGGGCTAAAAATTTCATAAAGCACCATCAAAAAATCATGAGGCAGTGAGGCGCTCAGTCTTTGCTGTCTAATTGTTTTCCCCTCTGAGGAGTAAAAATAAATGTCTACAACATGTACATTTGATCTGCTGTTAAAAGGCGAAGGCTATTATTCAGTCAGACATGCAGAGGCTGTTTCAGACAAGCAAATTCATCACCGTAAGAAGCACGAAGGGAAGTCGTCCAAGAACCATCGCATGCATACCGCTCCGGGTCACTTAAATGACCTGAAGTGGCTTTAAAGCTACAGTAGCCCTGTTTTTAGAGAGAAGCCTCAATACTGCTGCAATGAAGACCATTCATTACACCAGCTTTGCATTTTTACTCTGAACCAAGCAAAGGCAACATAATGCTACATCAGTGTGTGATTTTAGACGGCATGATGTAATTGCAACCCAATCACAAGAATAAATGTTGGCAATGTGCTTTTCTGCAAATCCGCAGATAAGTTAAAACTTTGCGTTTCTTTATGTTGCAACTTTATATTTGTTTAGATTCAATGTTAAATTTTTTATCTTGTCTCAATGCTGTGCTTACAGTATGCTCTGGTTAGGTTTAGGTCCAAAAACCACTTGGTTAGGGTTAGAAACAAATCGTATTTTGGCTTAAAAACCTGTTTTGATGCCACAAATATGTCTGGAAAATTCTCGACTTCCTTTCAAAAATATCTGATTATTGTCGCCACTAACACAACTAGAAATTGTCCAGATGTCTCCTTATAAATATCCAGTGGTGTCACGTGTACAATGTTGAAATGTAGACTCGAACAGCGGTCACTGGCACGTCTGCTTTGTCGCCTCTAACTCCAAAACCATCCCCTCCACCTGCTGACATGAAAGTCAGGTAATAAACATGTAGTGTCAATATGGTATGTAGCCTTGGGCATGAACATATTTACATTTTATCCTGGCAACTAGGCTGCAGTGCTTTTAAAACAATGGCTTAACATGGCAATAACAATCATTTATCATCCCTGCCGCTTTTTAAGTTGTCCAGTGGTGCCTTCACACATGTCTACAGTATTTGTCTCTCTTACCACCTTCGCTTAAAGGCGGAACAACAATGCCCCCCAATCCTGTGTTTGGACCTTTTATACACAATGAAGAGATGTAATAATAACCTGCCTTAAATAGGCTCTGTAAATGGGTCAATTGTCAGCAACAGTTCAGCATCCCTTTGTGCTTCTGTTTTAAAACTACACATGGTCAATGGTGTGATTGACGGCAATAAACAAAATGACACCTAAGAGACACACCAGATCCTGCAGATAAAAGCACACCTGCACTCTAACACAAGAGGACTTTATGTGGCGTAACCTCCGGTGAGATAACATTATCACACAAGCAAGGCGAACCACAAGAGAGGCTCTAAATGCAAACAGACAGCTGGCCCTCACCTACACTGCGTCTAGTTTATAAGCTCTGAAGATTTTCTCTTCCTAACAAGCTGAAATGAAACACGAGCGTCTTTCTCTGAGGCTTCTGATCCTGGCGGGAGAGACATCATTAGCCGGCCGTTCCCCCAAGCTTTCCCAGGTAGAAGTCGGAACCCGCTGTGGATTTTTTAAAATCAAACACTGATCTGTCGCTCTGATGCCGCGGAGGCTGACAAGGAGCCCATATGTCTGATAGACCTGTGGCGAGTCTCGCCCCGTGGGAGGGACTGTAACATCGCTGTTGTTCCACTGCAGCTGCAGGGAGCAGCGTTATGGACAAGGTGTGTGGGCTTCAAAGGCAGCAAAAAGCAGCCAGGCTAGGAGAAAGAAAAATGCTGGGGCTTTTTCAAAACGACTTACTCTCATATCGGCATGATATTTGAATACAAATGCACATAATCAGACCGCAAGAAAGCAGAAGGAGAATCACATTAGCCCAGTTAAGTCTATTGAAGTTTGCAACATTCACGTTCACAAAGTAAGGAAAAGTCTGCTTACCTAAGGTTTTTCTGCGCCATGTTTACCAGTTGGATGCAAAACATTTAGCCTAGATTCAAGCAGATATGAGCTCTATATAGAGTAAATATAAAACAACCGCAACCCAGTTGAGTCCTGCCAGCAGCACCCAGACTGCAGGGGTGTGTGGGAGAGCTGCATGTACGTTTGTGTATTTGAGGTTAGTGCGGTTATCGCCGACTGGATCGGCAAAGTGTTATTAGCAGACTAGGACGCAAACCCAAATCAAGCTCAAAATAAATCTCTTAAAAGGCACTCTGTAATTCAGCCACACTGGAAAAGCCAAGACTACGTCATGTATACCAACTAATAGTCCTCCCTGTGTCCATAATTGTGACGTAAGCTCACCACCTCGGCTTCATATCGCCACTTCCAATCATCAGCTAAACAGGAGAAAGTGAGTTAATGAGCTAACACCCTGCTCCAACACCTGACATGTATTTAATTGGCTTAAAATGATAATGGGCTAATTATCTGGGTCATTATTAACAACCTACTGTCCATCCCTACAATAATCTGTGCTCTCTAAATCACTGAATCAATTTGTGGTGAGAGCGCGTGTGTGTTTGTATTTGCGAGTAACAATTATCATATCACATTATACTGTGTAGCCCATCGTCAGTGATTATAAATAAACAGGATATTTAAAGGGGGCTCAGATCCCCTTTAGGCAGAGGAAAATAAAAATGCAGAGCTGAACATGTAATAAAATAGGGCACATTAAAGAAAAAGCCCCCGATGACTAATGAGGGCATTATATTCTCCTTCTCTTATTCCAGAAACTTGGATGGAAAGAGCAGGAGCACTCGAGGAGGAGAATATGGGAATAGGGAAGAGGAGAGAGGGGTGGAGTAGAAGAGAGCGGGGACACAGTTGTGGCTGGGGCAGAAACAGAAAAAGAGAAAGACCAGAAGCTGGGAGAGAGTCCCATTTTTTCAGAAAAATGCCTGAGTCAGGAGACGGGAGAACCATTAGGTCCAATGAGTCACAGGGAGAGGTTGTTTAAACAGATCTGGGCTGAGATCGGCACGCAGTACCATCCCCGGAAAATAGCCAAAGTGGAGCAGAACAGTGGCCCATATGAAGAACAATGGGTTTTCCGCCTTCTCATCAGTGAAGACTGTTGTTACTTCTGTAACACCACATGTAAACATCTCTGCAGATTTACGCAGAAGGGGGTTTAATGAGAAACGACGGTTTGCAGAGGGCTGCAACCAACAATAATTTTCATAGTGCTGAGTCTGCTGATTATTTTGCCAATAAATCAGGTTATTGTTTGGTTTACAAAATGGTGGAAAGTTGTGAAAACTGACCACTTCCATGTTTTGTTCAGTCCAAACACTCAAAGAGATTCAATTTCCATCATGTTAAACAAAGAAAACGAATACTTTGTGCTGCTTGTATGGGTGTCTCAGTCAAAACAATGAAAACAGAAGACGACATTTGATGACGTGGCCGCGCTGGATCATAGAAGTTGTTATCTTCATTCTTAAACAACCATCATTGTTAACGGAAATATATCTGTGACTCAGGCTGACGAGGTCACAGACAAGGTCGAGTATCAAAGTTTAATTCACATTACGTTTAGTCACGTTTCCCGTCTTTCTTCTTCTCTTTCTGACACATCATCTGTTGTTTCCCCGAAGTCATAGGGAAATAAATCGCTCCATTACCTTGAATAAAATGACAGATTTCTCGAGGTGGAAGCATATTGGACAATCTAAGTGCACAACTCAGCAACATATATAACAAATGTCTACTTGTTTTTAGACAATTCAATGTGTAAATGTTCCATATTATATATTTAAAGAAACACTCAAACAAGATCTTCATCAAATAATTGTCAATAATCAAATCTAATGCGTTCAACAACATGTGCTGTGCTGTGAGTCAAACAAACAGCACAGCACAACCCAAAGTCTGTACAAGTGTAAAAGAAAACAGCCTCTCTGAATGACACCTGTGCATGTTGGCTCCCATTTGGATAGAGAACCGCGTTCCAGCCCTAACATGGACTCTATTCACAGCATGAACTCTGAAAATACAGACAACACTGATTTCCTTTATCCATGACACATCTTTCCTGCAGTGATTCACAAACACACAGCCTTCGTTTGTGTTGAAAAAAAAAAAAAAAGATTCCTCTGAACATGGAGGCTTTATTAAAATCCTCAACAGCAACCAAGCAATTTACACACAAAACTAGAAGTCTTCTTCTTCCTTTATCTATAAAATGTCCACATTGTCGCTAATCATCATCTATATTGAAAAGCTGCAGTGTTAGGCAGTGAGTGGAAAACAACCACACATCCATGAAATGAGCTCTTCCTCCCTGGTGCTACTTGATTAACACTCGGCTTCCTCCTGCCCAATGTGCCAACAATGAACTCAATGTGAGTCAACCCAGCACTATTGTGTGAACTTAGTAAAGCACTAGTCATTCATCTGGCAGACAAAAAACAAATGCCTCCATGCCATCCACACACATAAATCATAAAGATGTGTGGGGCTCTGCCATATATTTTTTTCACTCTTCTTTGAAGCAGCAATGTGCTTAAACTTCAGCATCATTCAGTGGATCAGAGATGTACTCCAGCCTCTCTAAAGCCAGGCAGGTAATCTCCCCACACGTTAGCCCCATGTCACATACCTATCAGTGCCAGACTCCCTGGCCAGCCTAAGCCCCTCTCTGAGCTTTGACTACATCTGGGGGATGAAAAGAGCGCAAGGTGATGAAGAAGCCTCCCGGCGAAGGCGCAGGGATTTACCGAGTGTCTTCGCTCTGTGTAATGACCAGCGGGTCCTCACCAGCAGCTTTTAATGGACACCTGAGTGACACGGTTTATTAGTTCTGAAAACATTATGCAGTGGAGAAGATGGCTGGGGGAATTTCGAGATAGATTTGATTTGAAGACGGTGCTGAGTGCACCCTCAACTAAGCGCCTACCAAGCCGTGAGCCCGTTGGAGAGCCCGCTATCTGCCGAGCCCAGCTTGTCAAATACATACCTTTTACCTCATTACCTGCTCAGCACGGCCATTATTGAGGGAAATAGGGCGAACGAAAGATAAGCACAAAGAATTCTTGGGTTGAGCGCAAACAGCCGGCCTGCTTCCTCCTGATAAAAAGGAAGTGTCAGCGGAGAGAGGCCCCCCAGCTTCCTGCTCTCGGTGAACTCTGGGGCCGCCAGCTGCCCCAAGATTAGGTCATCCACTTCCTGGCCCGTATGGAGACACGCAAGGGCCATAGGAATGCATGAATGTGTGTTATATTACAGAATTAATCAGCATTTTCTCGTGTTCCTAAGTGACCAAAAGCTAATCTAAAGCTGATCTAAAGCTGGGTCCAACAATTACTATCTACAGCTTAGGTTTTCATTCATAGTTTCAGAGGTAACACCTTGTTTTAGCCCATCCCTATTTAGCATTTATAAGCAGCATAAAAACAGTTAATAAATGGTTTACAACACACTATAGCGCACTCATAGATACAGTCTTTTTAAAACGTAATGACCAACTAAAAATCCAACTTTAAGAAGACACCAAACCAGGCTGCTTTCATGCGAGCAGAGTTCTGATCTGATGACATGACCTTTATTTAAAACTGCCCTCAGCAGTCCCAGGGTTGGGACAATGAGCGCTCACAACAACACAGTGCAGACATATCTAATAACAACATACACCTTCACGGCTTTAAAACGGCTGATGAAAAATACACCTTTGTGAGAGTAAATTATTTCTGCCCGCTGAAAAGCAAATTTCATTTTCTCATGTCTCCTGACAACAAAGATGCTGAACCCATTACTGGCCGAGGCCTCTGCATCACACACATTAAATGAAGGGTCCTCTAGCAATCGAAAAAAGCAATTTTCTCATTGAGCCAATAGATACTCCATTTAGTTCCAGGCTCTCTACGGACCGCTGCTGTTGTAGTGGGGCTGATACAGGGGAAAGCGAGTGTAGAGTGATGACCCTGCCTCGTTTTCCCTCTGCCTTGCCGCTCTGAACCCATCGATATGGATACAGACGTGCTTTGCAGGCTGGATGAGGAAAGGGAAGATGAGAAAGGATTGGGGACAAGAGGAAGGAGGAATAATAGATGAGATGATACTGAGGGAGACAGATAGAGGAGGTGGAAGGAGGTTGTGGTCAGGCTGGACGCGAAATCAGGGCCAGTGATCAAATCACTGGCCAACACAGGCGGCAGTCTCATCTGCAGGCACATCAGCCGATATCAAGGGAAAGAGAGGAAGACTGAAAGTGTGAGAGGAGGGGAGAGACAGAAATCTGAGGCGCCCAACCATGTGGAACCACAGATTGATTAATTTCAAGCCCTTAATGAGCGGTGCACTGCCAGGCCAGGCGGCATCAAGTCAGTCACCCCGTCCCTCTCAGCAGGAGCTGCCATACACTGCAATTCTCACTTTTCTAGCTCTGCCAAGGACTGGGTGGCAGAGGAGCAGTGAACTCACACCACCGCTCAACCACACACACACACACACACACACACACACACACACACACACACACACACTGTCTCTATCTGACACTTCCTTTGCTATTCATTTGTTTTTGCTGTTCGCTTCGTCGCTGGCAGCGTGAACCTGTGATTAAGAGCAACACATTATCAGAGGCACTATTAAAATGAGTGCACTGATCACCAGTGGCAAGTCTCACACCAGGTGCTCTGTGTCTGTAGGCGGAATAAATACCAGCTTGGCTCGGAGGAGATTTGAATCCACTGAAACGTGCTCCCTTCTAATTGCTATCCTCCGCATTGTTGCTGCTAACCTTTATTCCCTGTGTAAATTACACTGTGGGTTTACAAACCCAGTTGTTTGCATTTGTACTTAATCCTGCCGACATCGCTTGTGTGTGTGAGCAACAAAACTATTTCCCAACACTCATGTGAATCAAGCTGAAGAGAGAAAGGCTTCAGGCGGAGTTTAGTCATCCGTGTTGGCAGCTGCTCCAAAAGCATCAATACTACTGTTTCTTTTTTTTTTTTTTGACAAGGCAAATGTTCACCCACAACATGGTGAAACAAACACGCCTCTGTTTCCAGTGTGTGTGCTCCCCTCTGTACGAATTCTGAACTCCCAGCCGTTTAGGTTGGAGAGGCTGGAACAACAAAAAAAATTAAAAAAGAGACAGAAATCTTTACATGATGCAGCAGTATAGCAGCAGCCCAGCTCATTAATCATGACAGGAGCTGATTTGTCAGTCTGTCCAAGCTGTTCGACTGCGATACGATTCTTCTCCCCTCCTTCCTGACACTCTGCACCAGCCTGAGGGAGACGGAGAGCCGGAGCGAATGGTTGTGACTTTAACTTGAGGCGAGAAAACCCTGCAGAGCACTCTCACCTGGACACCGATGTGTGTTAATAGGTCCCTTGGAGCCGCTCTCCTGGGGGCCAGATCTGATTATAACCTGATTTCCAGCTGTTACTGTTACTGGACCAATATTAACTTTTTTTTTTTACGCTGAATCTGCACTTTCTCAAGCTGATGCTGTCCAAAAGTTTTGAGCGATGACATCAGAATGAATTCACTTTAAAGTCATACGCTCAGTACCAGATAATAAAGCATGTTAACAGCGTATTGAGTTTTTGCTTTTCCAGAGCTCTTGAATGTGTCATGTTCGCTCCAGTGGAGATGAGACAGAGAGAGAAGGATGAGGTGGTTTGGGATGATGTATCCCAGTGATTAATGCAAGCTGACAGTGAACTCCTGCCCTACAGCAAAAGGTAGCGCCGTCAGAGACATCCATCTGGTGACCCCATACATCTCCACAGACAGCCTCCTCCTCGGTTATGGCTGCACCCCCGTGGGAAGGATGCCAGCTTGGAGACTGACACACATCGAGCCCGGATTTCCCCTGATGTCAGGTTTCTCATACTGTAACCCACTATTATCTGTAGACTGCCTATTAAACCACAAATCACAGGCTGATCTGTGGCACAGTTACACACCAGAGGGTACTCTGTGTGTTTTATTCCTAAAAGGAAAAAAAAACAACACGGACCTGACCTGAGGTTAACTCAGACTTAAACAATTAGGATGAGATCTCTGCCTCATTTTTAATTCTCTGTCTCATCTGAGGAGAAAATTGTAACTTGCAGCAACAAAGTGAGCAACACGGCGCACAACATCGCCCATTAGACGCGCGGTTGTAAATAATGAGCCCGTTCAACGAAAAAAAAAAAAACAAAGCGAGGGGATTTAAACTGTGATCTTTCATTTCAACACATATTTTAAGTTGGAGACACTTTTTAAACAGAGCAGAGACACGTTTCTTACCTCAAAGCGCAGCTCAGTGCCGAAACCTCAGGCTGTGACAAGCTGTTTCCCTGCGAAAAATGTCACTGAACAGCCGGATCTCAGGAGCCTGGGACCGCTGGAGGTAAGTATTCAAATAAAACACAAAATAACGCCGATCAGCTGGGATGTCCACGGAGGTGAATTAACCGCAATGTCCGACTAATAAAATCCACCGCTACGACTTCTGCGGTCCCAGTCAGGACAGGCACGTAGTGTTGAGGGGAGGCTGGTATGCAAACAGTTTTGTGAAGTGGCTGAAAGCTGAGCGGCTCATCCAGCAGGCTGCTCTGCTCCGGAGGGCGGAGACTCTCCTCCCGACACACAGCAACACGCCTCCGGTTTACCTTCTCCATTGTCACCCCTGCGTTGTTTGGTGAGTGAGAAACACAAAGTCAGTGTGTGGCAGAAATGATGCCGAGAATGATGTGATGCTAACAGGTGAGCTAGCTTATCCAGAAAGTTAAGACTCCTTGATTGAAGGGTTATATTAATATATGGGAACAAACCGCTACTTCTTGTGACATAGTTGAGAAACTGGCTCCCACTTTTCAGTTAGTAAAGTTAGCTAGTTAGCTTAGTTTAACAACAACAACAACAACACAACAAACAAAAAGTCAGTGTGGCAGAAATGATGCCGAGAATGATGTGATGCTAACAGGTGAGCTAGGTTATCCAGAAAGTTAAGCATCCTTGTTTGAAGGGTTATATTAATATATGGGAACAAACCGCTACTTCTTGTGACATAGTTGAGAAACTGGCTCCCACTTTTCAGTTAGTAAAGTTAGCTAGTTAGCTTAGTTTGACAACAACAACACAACAAACGCAAAGTCAGTGTGGCAGAAATGATGCCGAGAATGATGTGATGCTAACAGGTAAGCTAGCTTATCCAGAAAGTTAAGCATCCTTGTTTGAAGGGTTATATTAATATATGGGAACAAACCGCTACTTCTTGTGACATAGTTGAGAAACTGGCTCCCACTTTTCAGTTAGTAAAGTTAGCTAGTTAGCTTAGTTTGACAACAACAACAACAACACAACAAACGCAAAGTCAGTGTGGCAGAAATGATGCCGAGAATGATGTGATGCTAACAGGTAAGCTAGCTTATCCAGAAAGTTAAGCATCCTTGTTTGAAGGGTTATATTAATATATGGGAACAAACCACTACTTGTTGTGACACAGTTGAGAAACTCGCTCCCACTTTTTACTCAGTAAAGTTAGCTAGTTAGCTTAGTTTAACAACAACAACAACACAAAAATAGTGGTGTTGTTTGTTCGTAGTCCACTCCCGTTTGCCCCAATTGACCTTATTTCAGAAAAACTTCCTATAGTAGTGAATGGAGAGAGACAAACAGTTTTTTGATCCCGTTTGAATTGTGCCATGAATTATACATAATATGCTGTTCAGGAATTTAAAAGGTCAAAAGTCGCAGTTTGTCATAAAACTAATGAAATATACTAGACTTCCCGCCGAGCGAACCGGCTAACTTCCTGTTTAGCGCTGGTTTACTTGAATGAGGATAAAATAATTTAATCGTGTGGCTCTTCTAGACTTTCCAAATGTTATTGGACTGAATGGCTCAAATTATGACATTTCACGGGGGTTGTGACGCTCAAAAAAATGTATCCACCATTTTACAGCCCCTCCATTGTGAACCACTTCCTGGGGGCTTGTTTCTGAGCCGAGTTGGCGGCCGGGTTACTACAGGCTTAAGATATTAACACATTTTGTTCTATGACATAAAAAACAAACATTAAATGTCCCACAATATGTGCATAGTAATTGTGAAGTAAGATGCTTAGTGATGGTAACGTTTAAGTAATGTGATCGCAGTGTAGACTGTTTATAGCCTAACATTAGCTTTTTACTTTTAGCGATTTAATTAACGCCTCAAAATCACAAAAGTGGTGTTCATCTGTGAAGATTATCTTGCTGAACTAAACGTGGTTTCGGGTTAGCTGACAAAAATACATCATTTCATTTCATCATTTTTTTTCCCTTAACTGAATAAACCAGCTGTTCTCTGAGGAAAATAAAGTCCCCAGAACACTGTTGGAAGCTAGAAAGGTGGCAGGGTCTGCCAAATGTAAACAAAGTAAAACAGTATGAAATTGTGTTGTCCTTTAAGGTCAGTTTGTTTATTTAGTTTATTCAGTCATGAAAACAAAGAGTTTGTTTATTCAGTTTGTTTAGCCATAAAAAAAATCTTTTTTCTTTTGATTAAAACTTCTTCACCAAAACCACGTAGTGCACCTTTAACCCTTCATTTAACTCGTACTTTCCTATACATACACACTCATATACAGTTTATACATATATAACACATACATATACATATATACATACATTCACTCATTCAATTCTTACTTGGGTTGCAGAATAGATACTATTTAAGCTGAATTTCAACTTTTTCTTTTTTATGTGCTTTAATTTTTTTCACACAGTTTGTTGTCTCAGTAAGCAAAATGCCTTTAGTTTGGAAATACAGGACTTACACAAAATAAACAGGCAAATCATTCTGTTTGTCCTGATGATCTTTTACACACAGAGATGTGACGGAAGGAGTCAACATTTTATTTGGACAGATGACTCAAGATGCATCCACTGCTTGTGGGGAAAGTTAATGAAAAAGTTTTACAACACAGAGTAAGCCTGAAAAAAAATGACTGCGTCTAGAGAGTGTCCTAAGGGATAAAGTAGTATTATCTTTTGGGAAGTAAAGAGTATTGCCTCGTTGAGAAAGGGGCTCAACACTGTTTTTGATTCCAGCAACAGATAAGTGACGACTCCCAGATAGGCAGCTGATAGTTATTGTTTGTCCCTTGTTAATTATTCATGCTGTGTGCCGCTCTCGCAGCCAGAAAACAAGAGGAGTGCTTTTGTTTGGGGTTTGGAGGGGCTAACAGAGGGGCCTGAAGTGTTTTCTATCCCTCTGTGCTCCTCGTGTCACAAAATCTACTACAGATGGAGAGCAAGATAAGCGCTCCAGAGACTGATCTTTTTGCCTTCTCCTCTAAGGTCGTGACACTGACATTCCCAGTGGCATACGTGATACTTCCAACCCCCAGTCACCTCGTGTTTTCTCCTGATCCCTTTCTTATTGGCCCTTAGGAATTCTGCAATTTTTAAGAGCATTTTTGAAGTCAACAATAAACGACAACCAGCGGCTCAAAGTAAAGTTTAAAACAAGGCGGAGATTAGCTTATGGAAAGGTTGGATTCGACGGCTCGTCAGGAGTTGGGTCAGACGCAGGGCCTCCGCCTGTGTAAGAAAAGTATCACAGGAATGGCTTGGCTGCACAGAGAACAGCTGTGAGGTATTTTCTTTTTGGCTCCTTGGATATTTTCAGAGGGCTCAGAGTGTAAAGAAAGACTGAGGTGAATCACTGACTATACCTCCCCCTCGCCTTTGAGCACTCGCATGGATCACTGGTGTCGGGGAGAGGTCCTCTCTTCAGGCCCTGACACAGTTTGGTTCAGCCATTATTTGTTTTTCTAAACTAATCAGTGATTGATGAACAAATGTAGTGATCTGTGGCCCTGGGGATGCAGTACACCAGTCAAAAGACAGCTCCAAAAACAGTTTACAGTCTCAGGTTTTGATTTTTCAGTGATGGTCTAAGTCACTATGCAGGAATTCAAGGAAACATTTAAAAGTGACTCAAACATTAAATTCATTCAAGAGAGGAGGTTTTTTACAAAATTGGCAGCTAATATAAAAGAGAAGGTAAAGGATAAAATGTGGTTTCCAAACTCTGATTAATGACTTTTGAAGTGACTCAGATGAGGTGGAAGGTTTTGCTGCTGCAGGGGAACCAGTAAAACCAACTATTTATTTTAGCAAAAGCTTCTCCGATGAAGCCATGCGGATGTTAAACCTCAGGGAATTTGGATTGCACGCTCTGTTCATTACATGTGCGAAAATCATCTTGAAACCCATTTTTTGCTGGTGTGATTTGGTGTACAGTCTACTTGTTCCCCCTACATCCAGGCTGCTGGCAATAAAATGTACTCTTGTCCATGTTAATCACATAACACGCACACACTGATAGGCAGACTAGGCTAGCTCACAGGCCGTTCCTCACATGCACATTCTTATCGCACACAAACCCATTTAATTCAATTTACACAGCCCGCGCTTCAATTTCACACACATAGCATCACACCACATGCTATCTCATTAAACAGGTTGTGGACATGCTTCACAAGCGCTCACAAAGTAGGCCTTTTTGTTGTGCGTGCACACACACACACACAGAAGCACACAGGGGATGTACTCTTAAGGAATTTCCCCGGCAACAGCATAGCAGTAATTTAATATAGCAATTTTTTTGGTAATGTGATGTTGGATTGCTTTGTCTTTAAATGTTTTTTTAATATGTAAATATTAAAACACAGGTTGTAATTTCAACATGCTGTTCTGTGGTTGGTGCACGGAGATAAAACTGTCTCTTCCCCGTGTTGAAACATGATTTATATTGTGCAGGTTTGAAATGCATGAAAGCTCTTTTTCCATTACAGCTGTGAAGCGTCTTTTGCATTGGTGCTGACATGCATACAGTGTAGCGCCAAAGAAGAGTTTAATATTTTGGGAAAGACACACAAGATTTGGATGAAATGATTCAGGTTCAGCTACAATGTACATTATGAATTCATCTTGCGATTACTTTCTAGATTAAACAATTAATCTTTTAGTCCATAAATGTTAGAAAATAGTGAAATAGCCTGTCACACTTTCCAGAGCCCTTGATGATATCTTCAGTGTTTCTTTTGTCTTAACAATAATTAAAATATACAAAAAATACTGAATTTACAATGATAACAAATTTGTGAAAAGCAGCAAATCCTCACATTGAAGAAGATAAAACTGAAAATGACATGAATTACTGCTTATCAAAAGAGCTGTCTGCCGATGGACTAATCTTTTCAGCTGCATGCTAAATATGTAGCTAGAACCAGGAGGCGATTAGCTTAGCTTAGCATGAAGACTCAAAGCAGGGGGGAAACAGCTAGCTGGAAAAATGACGATGTGTCTTTACAGGGAGGCACATGCTGGCCACTTAGCAGCTCCATTGGAGCAGTTGGGGTTATGTGCTAAAGGGCACCTTAGCGGTGGTAATGAGGTGTAAGTGCTGCCTTTCACTCTCCCAACCCAGATTTATCCTGATGGTCCACAGGAATGAACCAACAACAACCTTCTGGCCACAAGCTTGCTTCTCTAAAGTGTTTTGACATTTTTATGTCAAACTGCTCCTTTTAAATGCACATTTTCTGGGGACGTCAGAAACAGAATCAGTCACTGAACATAAACTGTTCAGATTAGGCTCATTCGCAAAAAAGGCAATTAAAAAGTTATCTCGCAATATTAAATGAAATAAACATCATAAATCACAGCAGGAGGATTAGTCACAAAGCACTGATGATTGCTTTTATGATTCATTTATTTCAGATTTTTTTTATTTGTTTGAACAAACAACAAGGCCATGGAAGTCTTTTCTCCAGCTGTGCCGTTTGCCTCCCATTATTTTGGTAATGTAACATCCTTAAAAACACACAGATACATAAATACAGATGCAAACACGAAGACGTTGAAGGCATCCTTGTAGCCTCAATCTGTCAGGGGGCATCAGCCAGCACCCAGGGGAAACATGCCATGCCTCACGGCTTCCTGCCCCCTCCATGACTTCAGGACCAGGATCAAACTGTGGGACGGAGTGTAGACGGGCAAGACTCATCTTCTGGATGCCCTTTAGGAGCAAATAAACACAGTAACACTACTGCTGAATGGGCCTGCAGTCCTTAATTTTCCATTATATTGTCTGAGTCATAGCATTTGTCATTTTTCTTGCGGCAGACCTTTCTTCTTAACCTAGATATTTAAGCAGAAACCGTCCTCACGAGGCAAGTGGCAAACATTTTCCCCCAGAGAATTAATCTGTGACACTATTCAAAATCAGTGTGCTTTCACATGGAATCATCTGCGAACTCATGCATCTCCATCTGGCTTAGTGAGCCTGCCTGCGTCTGTCACATAGCCAGGCTGACGGAGAAGGGGTTGAGGAAGGTGACAATATAGAGACGACTCTCAAGCTGGAAGCTAATGAATCATCTTTATTTGGAAACACCTTCATCTTAACAGTTCCTGTGGTAATGGCATGCGTTACCTGGCTGTACCATGGCAACAAGCCCCCAACGCTGTTTAGAGGAGTAATTGGACAAATCCGTAGGAAGAGGCTTAAGTAGAACATAGGAGTATTAACAAGCTGAATCTGAAATTAGAAAGCTTTTAGAATTATCTTTAATGCTCGCGTGCTGTGTTCTCGTTTCCACTGTTTCTCTGTTTCTGTTTGCATTCCTCCGCGTAAAAACAAAACACCTGTGGGCACTCTGGTGTAAGACTTCCCCCCACCTTAATAATTACAGATGACTACCTGGTGTAGCTCAGACACTGACAGGAGCCTGAGGATACGGAAGAGACAGAGAGAGAGCGAGTGGGAGGGAAAGTGAGAGAAAAGTGTAGAGATATGTCAATCAGCCTCTGCATACCTACATCTTCTTTCAGGAATTCACACAACAGAAACATCTGCTGGGTCTCGGCTAAGCCAAGCAGCGAAAAAAACCCACACGAGGCTGCAGAGCGAGAGTAAATGGAGAGTGTAAAGATGGATACAAGGAATGACTGGACCATTTTTGCCCTTGTTCCCTCTTTATGTACAGTAAGTGTGCTGACTGACTTCCCCCCCCCCCCCCCTCAGCCCCTTGAGTGCAGCCATTTCTTTGCTGTCTTGCGGTGACAGGCCAAGCGTGGCTGAACTCCCTCCATATACTGTACCTCCAATGCTCCCAGGAGGATGAATTGGCTGGTGAATGGAGGAAAGTAGGCCAGGGGAGCCACCGCTGCATCCCCTCCTCCTTCTCCTCCTCCTCCTCTGGAAATCTGATTCACGGGAGAGGAAATATCCATTTGTCTGTCGCACAGAATTTCTCTTCTCCTCTGTTTCATTCGAGGATTTCATCCACCTCAGATAGACCATGCATTTTTAACGCTGTAGATTTATTTTCTGTATTCACTCAGTTGCTGTAGGTGTTACATACATTGTGTGTGTCTTGACAAGACATCACGGTTTAGATTAATTCGAACAGGTCTGAGCCACTTCTTCCGTCAGGGGACTGTGGTTGTATGTGCAGCACAAGTATGGAGCTCTGTGGTTATTGGTCCAGCCCAGACTCATTTTCTGGTCTGGGAGTCTTGGAAGGTGGAACTGTGGGATATAAAAGATTTTGAAAAATGAATAATGATTTGTGGATTCAAGCGATGTGGCCCAGTGCACTGTAAAACATTGCAAGCTGGTTAAACTTAAAAGCAAAAGAGAAACAGAAGTGTTCGGTAGAAATAAAAAGGACTCATGAACAACTCATTTTCAGCTGACTGACTATGCAGACTGACCTTTATCAATTAACTAGCTCCCCTCAAAGTACAATCAAATTCTTGTTTAAAAACAAAACACTCCAACAGCCATAGAAAGAGTCATGATGTGATGCAAGTGAGTGGTTTAAGCTGCCACCTCTGTTGTTTCCAATGTAATGCTGTCGGAGCTGATGATGATTCAACTTTTCCAACGTGCAGTTGCAGCTTGCCATGTGACTATGGCAACGATAGCCACAGTGAGGAAACGATACAGGAGCTAATTTAACTGATAACTGCATTGCACACCTCTTCATCAGATTGATGAAGACAAATGGTGTTGGTGTGAGGAAGGAAGGTTTTTGAACTGAACCAATAAATACTGTTTATGATATTAGGTGGCAAATCTGCTGTATTTATTATGTCATACTGATGGCAATTCCCTCTATTTTAAGCTACAACCTGCTCATTTAGCTCTGTAATGACATTATACCATGTAAATCGCTGCAGCATGTATTATAGTGGGCTGGTTGGGATCTGTTGTGGCGGTGTTGATGGCAGTTATTTGCTTTCTGAAAACACCTTTATAAACAACACTTTCATAGGCCTGGTTTCATGTGGAACTGAAAGTTTAACAAGCAGCAGACTAAAGGTCACTGTTGAGCTGAAGATGGCCAGAATCAGTGCTGCACATCACAGCCTTATAAACAGTGATGCCTTCACTTACTGTACACTGGCCTAATTGAGTGCATTTGGCAACCACTTAGCATCGTCAAAAAGTGAACAAACTATATAGTTATTAGCAAACTCGATTAGCTAAAATGTTCAGTCAACATTTCTTTTGTCACACTGACATCTGTTACAGTCACATTTCCTGTTCACTGACACTCTCAGTAGGAAGGGTCGGTTCTTCTTTTGCCTCAAAGTCTTCACAGCTTTGGTTGTTCCTGTTGGAGCCACATTTGAACCAGCGCTAGAATAAAGACAACATGCGAGGTTGCTTCCACCGTCTTTGTTAACTTACGTGAATAAATACCATGATCAAGGTTGGCATTGGTTTCATTCTTCTTCTTTTGTCAAATGTATCATATCAGGATAAACCACCTGAGATGTATCATCTTGTTTTTAAGGGGGTCTTGAAATCACTAGAACAAACAGGAAATGAGACACAACACATAAAACTATGAAAGAAAAAATAAAACACAGACTTAACAACAAAAACAAAACAGATTTTACAATTACAACCTCAGAATAGACATTCTCATAAGAAAAATTAGAGAAAAGATGTGGTCCTAAAGTAGAGCCTTGAGGAACACCCTTTTGGCTTTGTTACCAAATTTATTTTACACCATTGAAAAAAAAAACCACATTGCTTTCTGTCTCTGAAGCACTCATTCTAAAAAAATATTTCTGTATGATGTTTTACAGTGTAGTTTGGTCTGCAGAGGCCTGGACGTCTTGTTTCCAGAGCTTTTAACTAGAGAGCAGTAACCAGGTGTGGTGTCAACACTGTCATGGTGGTCACTATTATTTTCTGCCTCCGGCCTGCTGGAGTCCCCTCTCACCAAGATTAATGTGGAGACCTGTTAATACAGTTTGAGCTGGATGTTTCGTGAACCATAACTCCTGCTACTGTCCCATCCCACCATGAACGCTGTATTTTCATGTCCAAAAGCCGATAATGACGTTTGCAGAGTTTGTTTTGGACCTGCTACACTTAACGCTGCAGCCTTTTTACAGATGCCCAGGTAATTTCCCTCCTTCCCTTCAGAGCACAAGCATACATAAATGAAATATGGATGCAGCTTGAAATCAACTCCAGCGGCATCCAATCTCTTGAATCAACTTTGGGGATGTTTCCCTGCCAACTCCTGCTTGGATACCAACACTTCCTTAGCAACTGCATGGCCAGCGGCTATATATGTGCATTTAATGCTGACAGGAGCTGCAGGGCTCAGCTGTTGATGGAACACAGTTATCCTTTTTCTCATTACTGCCTGCTCAATGTGAGATCCACCAGGCCTGCAGGACGACCATCAGGGACTTAGGTGTGTGTGTGTGTGTGTGTGTGTGTGTGCGTGTGTATGTGTGTGTGTGTGTGTGTGTGCGCGCGCATATGGGCCGATAAGAAGAACAGGCCTCATCCTAGGAAACACCTGTCCAATACTCTGAGAAGATATCTGAGCATACAAACAAAGGATTTATTTCCTCATCATACTCCAGATGTCATCTGATACAGATGTAAACACGGCTCCCTGAGAAAAATGAAAATTGCTCAAACATGTTCAAAGTGCCAGAACTTGCATGCATAATTTCATTTGAGACCATAAAACACAAATCAGATGCTCCTCCCGTGACAGCAGTGTGGGCTAACCTGTCTCTACACGTACAAAGCTGCAGTCGTGCCTCCATTGACAAAACACACAAGTAAGGAAATACCCAAAAATCAGTGTCCAAAACAAAACCTACTTCGCTGGATGCCTTGTTTCCATGGATAAATACATAGACACATCAGGCTAGAGAAAAGGTGATGTCATGATATTTTTGTTTGCCAGACAATACATCTGACAATTCCTATAGAATCACAGGAGTGAAAGCAATATAAACACGGTATTCTTCTTTATTGATCCCCCTCCCCATACAGAACTTACTGTAAGTGGGCTCCAGCATCAGCCCCTAATGGTAACACAAGGTCGGCAGCAAAGGCTTTCCTCCTTTGAAAATCCATGCAGCAAATAGCATTTCGCTCAAAAGCAGCCTGCAATATTAACGTAAACTGGAAATGTGTAGACCTGATCAACAGATTGTGCCAATTGTTCCTATTGTTTGCAATGCTTTCTTTTATTGTTTGTTTAAAAAACTGCTATCATTACCATTTTACATTAAAAGAGGATTGAATAACATTAGCGTGAAAGAGGCTGATCATAGTGATCAGAGAATTAACACCCGTTCTATAGAGCGTTTAGGCATCTTTCATCCCATTGTCTGAAATGTTACTGTTTGGCTCACACTCTCTACTCTTATAGCACTGTTTTCTCACAGGCAGGTGTGTTCAGCAAAAACATTCACAAAACCAACCGTACACCACCTGCTGAGCTTCAGACAGCAGAATGACAAAGTCAGCGACAAGCTGGGGAACATAATAGAGCACTTAGCTGCTAAAGCACCTGACGTTTATCTCAGGTGTTGGCAGAGACCAAAGAGTTGACAGAGAGTGAACATGGAATTATCATACCATGTTGACACAAACATGACTACAAGAAAATGCTAATGTTGCTACGTCTCTGCTGGATGTTTGCTTACAAGTTTGACACATCAACTTAATACGTCTGTGTTTGGTTTCCAGTTTTTTTCTCAAAAAAACACATCAGTTTTCTTGTATTGTCCAGTAGCAGCACTGCCTAAAACGCTCTGTTTTAGCTCTTGTCTCTTTTAAGATCCCCCCTCCCGAATACCCAGTCTGCTCTGATTGGTCAGCTCACACACACCTGAGCAAGCATCGCAAACAACAACAGAGCAGCTGTGCTAAATCAACTCTTACGTGCCAAACTAGCTGGTAGGCATAAATTATGCAAATGTGTGACATGATGACATAGTGTGATGTCACAAAGTCACAAAATTAAAGCCGGGGCTAGTGATGAGGCGTTTCAGGAGCAGTGTTTTCTGTGGGAGAGAGGAGCTTCTGTTGGTGCTGACTTTGATCTTTTTAACTTTCAAGACCTTTTACATACATAAAACACTGAAGGAAAGGGAAAAAACAAAACAATAAACCATAACATTACCCCAAGATTCTTGCCTCCATACGGGTTAAAGTCAGTATTCTTCTCACAACAACACCCAGCTGCTGCATCTGCTGAATTCACACCATTCTTCACGACCAATACATAATACATTTAAAAGAATGACTGTATGTGTAATAAATAATAATTTCAGGACTATTTGAATGAGTTCAGATGAAATTAAGATATTAATTATGGCTTGGTCACTTACTTTGGCTGTAAAGGTCATGTCGCCAACATTGCTGTCAAAGAAAATGGAGCGACGGACAAGAATATGGACAGTTATTTGTTCAAAAGGGCAGAAGTGAGACTCATCACGTCTGAGTGATGTGACACATTAATTTACAGATGGATCTCACTTTCATTATTTGAAGATGTGATCGGCGTCCAAAGATAATCCAGGTGATTGATTGGAACGGTCCATCATGAGAAACTGAGGCACAGTGGTGTAATTATTTCTATACAAGGACAAGATGAGGTGAAGGTGGAGAGTCTGATTGAACGTTTAACCTCGCTCCACCATCATCGGCGATTCAAAGCTCAGCCGGTGAGCTCACAGTATCGGTTGTGAAATATTGTCACATCAAAGTCCTGCTTCAAGATCAAGCATCAAAGAATAAATGGCAAGCATGTCTCACACCATATGAGATGGAGGGCTTAATGAAAAGGGAAAGCAACGAGGGATAAAAAAAAAGCAAATAGGAAAAGCAAAGCGGCGTAGGTTGGCTCTGATTTTCTTCATCATGTCAAAACTCAGCAGGCGGTTTCAGGGGAAACACCTGACTGCTGAGTTTCATATAGAAGCTCATTTTTAAATCAGAAATCCAAGAGCTCTGGTCCATCAGGGGAGAATTGATGCCTTTGTCAGTTGGCAGTGTACATATTCTCAATAAAACAGGATCCGATACTTTAATGCGATATTTATATTCCCACAGGATGAATGTTCAATTTGCTCTGACTCCGTGATACCACTCAGAAAGTGACAGATACATGAAACTTTCATGATAGATGTGGATTGAGAGTACTGCTCATATAAAAACACGAGCCATCTCTGTCAATTTTTCCTGAGTGAAAAAACAAAAAGTAACAATTTACAACAGGTCTTCCTGTTAAGAAATCTGCCCCGACCACTCGCTTTGTGTCAAGAGCTTCCCACTCAGCTGCTTTACGGTTCTTTATTAGACTTTTCAACCTGAAGGAAAGTGCATTGTTAATTACTGCTAACGATACAGATGTTCATTGCCGGAGGGCCTTGTTTAATAATGAAAGCATTTTCCTCTCTCCTGGCAGGGATGCACACTACTGGTAAACTGGAACAAATCACTGCTTGTTTTCTTTTAGGCCAACATTGGTCAGAAGATACCACCCATAAGTCAAACTCAGAAGTAAAAAGTGCGTCTTTATTTATGACTTTCATCTATCATTTACATCATCAGAAGTTTAGACGGCAGAACAGGAGACAGTAAGAGAAAAACTGGATGTGGCAGACTTCCTCTCTTCTACAGCATGTGGGATAATGGTTTCATCGGACAGGTAGAGAAAGGCTTGATTGTAATCAGCCGGTGAGTTCATTCCAGCCAGTGGATTCATGTCTTTCTCTGAGCTCCAAAACCAATGTGCTCTGTCTTCTAGTGTCAAGATAAGGCACTATTGTTAAAGTCGAGAAGCATTTTAATAACATTTTATGAAAAAAATAGATCAGACACTTTAGGAGTGTTAATTCTCTTACATGGCAAGAGTGAGATAAGAAGATTGATACCGTCCTCAAATCTTTACAGTTAATAGGTTTCGGTCTGTCCGGCTCATTATAAAGATTTGATTCTTGTGATTGGATTCATGCAAACCATTTCGAGATAAAACCACATCACAAAGCGACAAACTGCAATAGTGGATGCCTTTTCATGTTTTAATCTGTTAAAAAATGTCATTAAGGGCATTACCGGAGATACCTAAGATGAATGCCGTTTGACTGACACCTCATTTGACCAGTTACAAGCTCCTATGCCCGCCCTGTAGCCTACAACAGCCAACGAGTGATTGCCTAGACAGGGGACCAACTCCTTGTTCCATCCCCTCTCTCCTGAGCCACTTACACGCCAGTCACTGGATGATTGATGCATCATGTAGCCAGTGAGATCAGGGAATATATCATTTTCCTGGGTGTTTTAAAGCCTAACATTGATACAACGGGTATACAACGTAACACACCCATAGCTGAATGGAGGTAAATTCTGACTGAGATAGATGCCCAGTGGCTGGCTTATATCCACAGTCTACATCCGGTGAGTCAGACAGTGGTGTTGGTACCTTCATATTTACTATAAGGCATAACACCGACATAAAAATAACAATAACGACTCTTTTAAACAATTAAAACGTCTTTATTGTCACAGCATGATCATGTTAGACTTTAAAAACAAACTACATGACCAAGGCATGACACTAAAGGAGTTTAAATAGTTTAAAAGAGAGTGTCTCTGAGTTTTCTTGTGATTTTTATGTCTATCCAAACAGCACCTCTCACAAAGTTAATGTGAGTCCAGGAGGCGCTCCCACTCTTCCATTTTTTGAGATATAACAGTGATATTGATCATCTCATCTAACTCTTGGCAACAAAGACTATTTCCCATAATTGCGAATTTCTCTTTTTTGTATTTGCATCTTGTAAAAAATATATTTTTCACAGTTTAAAATGTTAGCAGAAGATACTTTCCATGTGAAAGAAAAATTGGAGCTATCACTGAATGTAATTATCAAGGAGAAGATGTGGGAACATTTATCTGTAGGTTGCCACAAAAGTATTAGCAGTCATAAGTGAAAAGAATTTCAGTGGAGGAAATTAGCATTTTTTAAACATTTAATAATGTCTCAGAGCAGTTTTTGTGCCGGTGGAAACTTGGAAAGACGGGGGCTATTCTTATTTTATCAGGAGTTACACAGTTTTAAGGGAAAGTAGAAGCAAAAAACTAATGGAAATCCCATTTACTTCTGTGGGGCATACGTACCTAAAGATGTACACAATGCAGAGCAAATATATATTTCACACATACTCTTTCTGGCTGCTATAAAATAGCAAAAATATGAAATTATAAAATAAATGAAATGACTCTTTGAGGCTGAAACAAGCCTACATAATAGACCCTATATACAGCATGACAACCCGATTGCAAAAGGCGGTGAAATCCTACAAAGTTAGACTCGAGTCAGACTGTACCTCAGGCTATGACTGACTAACAAAGACATGGATTGTGGTGTGGTTGTGTTTTGAAAACACTTGAATGATTGCTCAAATTACTGATATCCAAACTCTTTAAAGAATAAGTAGACATGAACTGCCATTTTTAATGAAAGGAAAATATTTGAGCCTTTTGCCGGAGCTCCTTTTGTTTTTCAACAAAAGCTTTAAATCAGTGAAAAGCCGTTTTCTTCAGAGTGAGAGGAGAGATGGAGAGGAGACTCAGGCCACATCCTCCCCTCACCTCATTCCCTGTGAAGCCTCTTCTAATGGCTATTTAATTCATAGTACTAGCGGATTATCAAAGCCATTTAAATTAGTCATCATGGAGAGGATAGATTGTGAGACTGCCATGGGAGGTAGGTCACGTTAACCAAAAGGCCCGGAGCAAAGATGAGGAAGAGCATGCAAATGAAATACAAAAAAAAAGGATGATTTTTCTTCGTTCCGTCTGCAGATTCCACAGGCTCTACTTATGATTTAATCTGCTATAAAAGCTGAGCCCACTGTGGGAAGCCCTCGAGGAGGAGCCTTCGATGCTACACTTTAACCAGAAATAATGTTACAGATTTGAGAGAATCTGAGGAGAGAGAGGAGAGACAAAAGAATATGTGTGTGCTAGAGAACAAAGCTGGAAAGAGAAACGTAGGAGCAAGACAAGGAGCGTGAAACACAGGCAGCACAGAAGCCAATAAAATATAGATCTCAAACATCACATCCAAGTGACAGGGTGACCTTGTAGCCAGAGAGTGCCATTTATGAAAAACAAAAGGAAATGCAAATAGAGTTAGGTTGTACTTAATGTAAGCCTGCATTACTCTCCCAGCTGTCTCTCTCCCACTCTACATTGTTTGGTTTATGCATTTTGCAAGGTGGCTGGACTAAATCCAGACTCTGTAAAATCCCTTTCACAATGAGAGCAAAACTACTTTCCTGTCTGGCCCTGAAGACAGTATCAGTCAGAGAAAAATTAGAATTATGACATCTGAGTTTATTTTGAAGGCATAGTTCATTTTGGTGAAACGGGTTTATTCACTTTCTTGACGAGAGTTAGAGAGAGCATAAAGACTAGAAGCAGAGGGAGACAGCAAGTCAGGATGTGTCCAGAATCCAACTACCAGCACCTCGAACAACCCATAAATTTACAAATGAACAAGTAATATCTTGTAACAATATCTAACCCATATAAAACCATGTAATAACGAGTTATTTGAGGGATTAAGTGCGGGACTATTTCTTGGCAGGGAGCAGTGACTTCCTAGAGTCTTCTTCATCATGTTAGCTTTTTGCTAATCAACAGACACTTATCTTAGCTTAGCATAAAGACTGGGAACAGAAGGGTACAGCTAGCCTGGCTCTGTCTAAATGTAATAAAATCCACCGACCAGCTTTCACTGAACACTTTATATCTTGCATCAAAGATGAATAATCCACACAGAAACAAAAGTTTAAAAACAAAAGTAATTAAAGGGATTACGTGTCGGACTATTTCTTGGCCAGAAGCAGTGACCTCTTTGTGTCTTCCTCAGCATGTTAGCTTATGCTAAGCTAAGATAACCATCTTTTGGCTCCAGCTCCATATTTACAATGGCTCCCTTTATTAAATTAGGGCATGTGTACGAGTGTAAAACCAACAAGTTATTTGAGAGATTATGTGCCGGTTTTTTTTAGTCTTTATGCTATGGTAGCTATCTCTTGGCTTCAGCTTAATATTTTTCACATTATATATTCATATTTTTTTTGTTAAACATATTCTACCTGTTTAAAACAGCTTTAATTAACAAATGTAACCATGATGACCATTTTGAGTCTATCAGCGAATGATTTTATCCATCAATCACTTCCTAGATTTCATGTCAAACCAATAGTGAAACTCGATGGAGACAGTTTCACATGCTTGATTGACTCAAACCCTCAAATACACTTTCTTTTTTTTTTTTTACAATGATAATGAACAGAGTAAAACAGTTAATCATCACATTAAAGAAGCTCCAATCAGTGGATGTTTGGTATCAGAGCTCTGCAGCAGAGATTAACGATTCAAATTTAGACGATTGCTGGAGATGAGTGAGAATTTAAATGCATTTTAAACACAATAAAATCCCTGTTTCTGTGTTACATTAAACTCCCACATCACATCATTATTCTTATCGTATAACCATGTGAGATTAAAGTGTGCTGAGAGATGCACTTGTGCATCCACACATGAGCGCAGAGTCACAAATGTCTGACACAGACCACTTCATCAGCTCATGTCTCTGCCCGCCACAGGCCACCAGCTCCCCTCCGCCGTGAAAATATCCTCCAAACCATATAAATATTTATGTCCATTAATAGTAAAGAGGCGGCACGAGTAGATGCATAATGCTCTGTGCTGGTCTTATTTTTGCAGGAGATGCACTCCAACTGCCACAACGTCTCTGTCGCCATGACAACGGAGTTCAGCGAGCGAGCCAAAGCAGGACTTGGCCTCGCCGGTCTGCTCAGACAAAAGTATCACGATTCTCACAGAGAGGGGAAACAATGTGCACGTCAAGTGTGCTCCAGCAGCAATATGCATGTTAATGATAACTTGTAGTTACTTTAACATCACAAGGACAGGAAAAAGAGTGTGCACAACAAGCTTCATCACTACCTTTTTTTTGAACAGGCTACATCACAGATGTCAAAACGTGGATATGATTAGATGATCTCAGGCCATTTCTAGACATTGTTACCAAACAGCAGGAGACACAGAATACTTTGACCATATAAAGATGTGAACGCTTATGAGGAAAGCAGATGTGAGGAGTTACAAGCTATCACATTCACATTCCACAGACCAATGAGTGCCTGACTCCAAGTCCAAAATATTGTCTTAACAAAGAGCCTGAGATTTATTGTCTTTCTGCTGTCAGATGTTAGTCAACGGGGGAATTTCCAAAGAATCATTATACATATGAACACATTCACTCATATAAACTAACTAATAATCTCACCCCTGACTCCTCTTCCTTCCATCTCTCTCACTCAAACACATGCCGTTCCTGTAGCTCTGGGCTTCAGCCTGTCAGAGAACTGAAGTTTCGTGATCACGGACATGATTCCTCTTTGCACTGACATCTCCTCTGGGAGCAGCGACGGTTCTGGGGTAGAAGATGGATGTAGAATGAAGGGGGGGTCGGTCCAGCTACAGCTGGTGGATGAGAAACAAATGAAAGACAGGAAGCACAGATAAAGCTGAGGCGTGTGTCAGAAAACAGAAGCAGAGTGTTATTGGAGTGTGTGTCGAACACAGCAGCTCGGTGAGGGATTAGGAGGCCGAGCAGCAGGAGCGATTTGCTCCAGAGAGAACAGCTTACTGACTTTCTGCTTTCAAGGTAGCACAGCTTTCACTCCCAGACTCAGCATGCGTGCATGCTCGGGCTCAAAGTGCATCCTGCAAGATTAACGAGGAAGTTTGCTCATTGTGTGAAGAAAATATCTGCCACCAGAAGACAGAGGTGGAAAGGTTGAGTTTTGTCCCAATGATAAAAAAGTCTGTGAGGTGAAGGTTTACATCATACAGTTAGTCATTTTCCCCATGATGAAGAGTTCCTTTGTAATGACAAGGGTCTGTCCCCTCAAGCTGTCCTCAAAGACTTTAACTTTCCAGCTGAGAGATGGCCTCGTGAGACTCGAAGCGTGTTTATTTAAGCTTTCAAACACGGAGAAAATCAAATAAGAGGAATGAAAATAAAAGAAAGTAAAAATAGAAACTGTCAAGGAGTAAATATGTCAATCAGAGCTACGGGAAACAAAAGACATTTTAATTTAGATTTTGATCATTTGCATGTAGTAGCTACATGAGCCTTGTGCTTTTGGTCTGAAGCTCCAGTTGACTGCTTCCTAAAGAGCCTGTCAAGAGCCTCTACTTGGTTTATAGTCTTCAAGCAAATTAGAAATTTATTTTGGCTTTAGACCAAAACAGTGATTTATAAACTAGCTGCAGCTCGTTAAAATATGCTCTACTAACTATATGGAAGCCAGTATAAAGATTTAAAAGATATTTCCTGGTTATCACAGCCTGACCATCAGAAAGCTGCAGTAGATGAAGAGAAGATTGAGCAGCTGAGCACATTACTCCTGTTCCTAAACGAAGCGTGTACCACAAGTTTGGGTTTACTTTGGTTATTTTGACACCTTCTGATGAAATCTTGGATCACAATCACATCACTACAATAGTCCACCAGGGGAAGAAAGACGAGCGACAGACAATGATGCAGGTTCGACGGGCAGCGGGTCTGTGATGTCTGTAACAGTCCCTCACTCTACAGAACACTCGAAATGATTTAGTTGTTTGAAATAGTATTTCTGCATAATGTATACCAAGTTGAATACCACTGTTGTGTTTTTGCTACCTTAGAATATGTCTTTTATTTCTCTCCTCTACCACTGAGTCCGCCATGTTGCACCGCCATGTTTCTACAGTAGCCCAGAACGGACAAACCAAACATTACAGAGAACCTTTCGCATTGTTTGTACTTTTAGTGGCCACTGCAGCACAGGGTGAGGGGTATTCAGTTGGTAGCAGTCTTCAACCTCACGGCTAGATGCCACTAAATCTTACACACTAGACCATTAAAGGGTAACTACAACAATTTTACACAGGAAGCAGGATTTGAAAAGCAGTCCACTGGTCTAAAATTGCATTCCTATAACACAGTTGGGCTCAGTATGGGCAGTTATGGTACAAATGATGAACCACATATTCTTCCTCCTTTTCAGATGACAACTGCACAAGCACAACAAAATTGTTCACTTCCCCACACAGCTTGCATTCAAATAGGTGGATATTTTAGGGACACCACCGCACTAATGGAGACTTGTGTATTTCTGGTCATGCATGTATTCCACTTTAATTGTTTTTTTAATGCCATCGGCGTTCATCCTTTTCTTGAATAAGATCTTCTAATTAGAATTTACTGTGTGTCAAAGTTGCACCAGGAACTGTGATGGATGTTTCTAACAGATTTGCTTGGGTTAATAATGTTACAATTCGCCTCAGTGCTCGTGTCTAAATAAGTTTGGCTAACCAGCTGGTGTGTTCCAAGAAGTGTTGTGAGCACAGTGTTAATACTACAATTTTAAAAGTTACTTTAAAAACGTCAGGAAACTGATGACCCCAGAATAACTATTGACTAATGACTATTAAAGTTAAGTTGTGTGAGCCAAAAAGTTTTAACAACTTAAAATTATTAGTCTATGCTACTTTTGTGGTAAACGGTTTCCTCGTTGTGTAAGTATAGACAAAGTCAGATTTTACAGTGTACTGATAGAAATGATGTCCAAAGCTATAAAAAAAATTCCTATCAAGTTGTGATAGAGAGGATTTCGTCTTTGAGAACAGGAACATTGTGCTCAGCTCTCCTGTTTCTTGTTAAAATAGTGGCAGCACATTCAGGATGAGATGGGACTGTTAATGCAGTTGTCCACCTCGCTGGAGATATGGATGAGCCCTTTTCTGACATGAAACTTCACATTTACAACCAGCGTCCACTGGAAAATGTGCCCGTCATTCAACACTGCTTTGCACTGTCTACCCATCAGAGGTGATGTTATTTGTTCAGACTGCGACCCAAACATCCCCCACTCCTATTTGAGTGGGCAAGAGAGAGAGAGACCTCATGTAGAGACAAAACAGACGAGGGTGTGGATGAAGACTCCCCTGCTTGCAGTGACAGCAGGACGTTCCCACACACACACACACACACACACACACACACACACACACACACAGTCCATCCCTCTGAGATATCCCAAAAAACAGCAGGAACCCCAGGGAGCGGGAGAGCAGGGTGGAGGGTCAGTGGGTGGGGGTGTCTCAGCTGTGCCTGGGGACAGTGAGACAGCAAAATCCAGGACAGGAACACACACACATATAATTACGCGCACACACCCACACCCACACCCACACATGCCACTCACTGTTATTAATACAGGTCGTCAATTAGGCCTGACCTAGAAAGCCTGTCTGCACGAAGGCTACACAACAAGCTGAAACAGACTGATGGGCCTCCAAATCCCTCCACTCAGCTCGCTGTCTAAAAGCCTGGATTAACTCACACACATATAAACACACACATTTATGAGACAATATACACGCACGCCTGAAAATGCCACTTATAATCAACCCCAAGACTGATTTTAAAGATGCAGTAACATGCAGAGAGGCACATAAACACGGCATGTTGCGGGACAAAAAGACAAATAGGCGGTGTGCCAGTGCTGAAATTAGGCAGCTAATTCAAAGCCTTTGAACGTGCTCTCCGTGCAGTTGTCAGCAGAGGAGACAATTAGTTCCAGCATGTCTGTAACTTGTTTCTGTGACTCTGCAGGTACGGCATGTTTGCGGGGGAAGCTGGTAAACCATGTAAGCAGCGTTAACCTGCCGCGAGTGATATGGATACCGCCGCCTTTTTGTCTCTGTGCTTTTCTTTCCGTCGTATAGAGTGCAGGGAGCAACTTTCACGAGTCTTAGGGGCCATGTTGAGTGCATTAGCATTAGGAGGAGGAGGAGGAGGAGGCAGGAGGATGTTCTGAAGGTGAGGAGGGTGAAAGTTGTCCTCCTGTGCCAGCCATGTGCTCTCAGTTAGCGGGCAAGGACATGCCAGGGGCAAGCAGTCTTGTTTGGCTCCGTTCCCTGTGCCCAGACCCTCTGCTTTCATTCATAGTCTCGTCTTAAGAGCTTTTTATTCCTCCATTGTTACACAAGGCCTATCTAAAGGGTTTATGCCTCTGACTTGTGCTAAGCACTCGGGGTGACAGAGCCAGAGCTCATCGCAAATCCTAAAACCCTCTGCAAATGCCTTTTCTTTTTCCTCGCTGCTTTCTGCCTTTATTATTGTTTTTTTCCTCCCCCCCTCCCCCCTCTCTCCCTCCCCTCAGTCCCCTCCCTCCTCACTCTCTGCTCTCTTCATATCTTAATGCTTCTATCTCCTCTCCACTCTCACTGTGACACTGGAGTGCAGGCGAGCGCTAATCTAAGCCAGATGAGCTAGAAAAACACAGGCTTCCTCCGTCGTTTGCTTTCCCCATTAACTGAGAGGCCCATCATTTCTCTGTCCAATCACAGGGCAGACTTCTGAGGTTTACCAGCACGTCTGCATATGCACTGCAGCAGACGAGCCAGTAAAACTCCTCTATGACTGATTTATAATGACACTCGATGGCTTTGCTGCTGTCATCTTCTATCTCCTCGCCACAGACTATTGGGCAGTGGCTCGGAGCCAGACTCATGGCACCTGTTGAAGATACGGCAGTATCAAAGCTGTTTTACATAATGTTCACTTTTTATGGATGGATGTGGCTTTCCAACATCCTGAAGGTACTTTTTCAGTGTTGCCTGTAAACGTGGCTCCCGATCAGACTAGACTGAGCGTCCAGTCGCCATCATGGTTGGGCTGAGGCTCCTTCCTCTCTGTCATGGTGAGTTTGGGCTGAGGCTTTCATTTAGGACTGGCTGACTCTCGCTCACTGCTGAGGCAGAAGGACATCACGTCCCTCTGGGGACGGTTGCCGTCCCGCCCTGTCACTTTCACTCTCTTATCCACAGGCCAAGAAGCACATGGCAAACAAGTCCAGACTACAGTGAGGCAGTGGGGGGAAGAAGAGGAAAAGAAAGGGGGAAAAGATAAACAGGATGCTTGGCAGAAGGTCGGAGATAGCTGAAAATTGTTTTTTTTTTGAATGACAGTTTCGAGTTTTCACGCAATTGCGTGAACAAAGCTGTGAATCAGGGAAACAAAATGTTATGTTGCCATTACGTTGAGGTTAGGGTTACACAAATAAACACTCCCACACCTCCGCACAACCCTGCAGGTCAGTAGTGCATTTATGGCTTTTGTGTGAATGCTGCCAAAGGACACACTTCATCCTGTCTGCTGTTTGCCTCTCTACTCTGCCTGTGTGTGTCTGTAGCTCAGTCCCTCCCTCGGTCAAGCTGTGACACAAACCTGCAGCTCTCATTGTCCATGGCAGACTGAGAGCAGAGGGGGAGGAAGGAGAAAGCGATGTAACCTGGTTGCTACATTTTTAAAGGCTCCCAACAGGTTCTGTTAATGGTTGGGGAAACCTACTTCTAGGACCTACGTCCTACTTCTAAAGCTAAATGAAATCCCCTGGGATTGTTTGGAGTATGATCTGTTACAAAGCTGAAAACAGGGCTGTTTGTCTCGTGGAATCTCAAAGGAAGGTCATACTACAAACAAAGCACATGATGCATTGCTGTTAATATACTACTCAAGAGTATATCAAGTAGTTAAATTAACTCCACCAAGCACTAAAATGCAACATACACATTCATGTAGCTGTAGTTATATTAATCCAAACACTATTACTTTACTTTTAATACTTTAATGATAAAACTTTTGCTTAAGTATGATTTTTTTAATGTAGGACTAAACCTGCAGGGTATTTTCACAGCGTGGTTTCGCTATTTTTACTCCAGTGAAGAACCTGAATATGTCTGCCTGCACACCAAATCAAGCCATTTCAATATTCTTCTCTTTCCCACTCTGTCTTCTCCTTCCTCCCTTGTGCTACCCCCGTCATGCACCCACCTTCAGCTCACAGCAGTAGGTACAATAAGTGAAGATAGTGAGAATTCAATCAGCGGCAAGATTTAGGAAGTGAGGGGGAAAAAAAGAAACTTTCCTCAACAATTTATCATTTTCCAAGTTCCCCCTTGTGACTGCTCCGCTCTTTTACAGGGCACATCTAAGATGGTAAGTTAATAACACAGGGAGGAGAGCATGGTGCGGCAGGAGAACAGGCTCAGGACCGCACGATAACACACTCACTAGCGAGCCCCACATGAATCAAAATGACAAAGCCAATCTAGCAAAAAATTCTCTCTTGCTGGCTGTAAACTGCTCGGCTCTCTGGATGGGTGGATACAGGAGTACAAGCTGGGGGAAATTGTGAGCTCAATTTAAAAAAGTAAAATTCAGTTAGGTGTGCAGCCTCTACAACCCCACCTCGTATTCCCCGTGGAGGAGTTAATCACATCCTGGTTTATGGCACTAGTACTCTTCCCAGTGATACAGGCTTTCACTTTTTGCGGCTGCACATGTGTATCATAAAGGCCTGTCAGCGGAGACGGGAGAGGTCAGTTAAAGTCGAGCGAGTTCACTTATCCCTGCAGCTGCCTGTAGAGTATAAAACTAACCAGAACCACAAGCTAACCTCAAGAGGGTAAAGTAATCTTTATATATACATACTGCTCGCCTTCGCTGTTGAATTCTGCTGCCTCGAGAAGAACGAGAATTATCACAACCATGAAGCCAACAGGTCATTAGAATACAGCGCAGTGAAAGGGGAAAACATATAGAAGAGGTGAGATGGAAACGTGAAGCACGGAAACAGCTCAGCCGAGGTGAGAAGGGGTTAAGCTTCTTTTTCCATCCAGAACCCAGGTGTACCGTGTCCCACCCCCAGGCTGTGAGAGTCTCCATGCTGGGGAGACCTTTAACAGCCTTGAGATGGAAGCACACTATCCCCAATAACCCATAAAAGACAGCGTTCCCCTGTCCCATTCCCCCCTGTCTGTCTGGTATGGCCTCATAAAAGACTTAAGTGGTCTCGCATGACTCCTCTGTCCACTGGTGCATTGATTGGCTGAATCATCAGCAGCACGGGATGTGATTGGATGGAAAGACTGTAAAGGACAGGGTGTTTCACGGCAGCGCTCATCCTGTCCACTGTCAGCTGGGCCTAAGACAAATGTTTAAATATTACTAAGAAATGTTATTAACTGTCTCAAAAATCTTAAAATACTACTCTGGATATTGCACAAACATTGATGCAGTGGTACCAGAGATACCTTCTTTTTTATTCCATGTATCCTTCTTCCTCATCAATACCTGGTGTCGGCATGACTCACAATGCTACCACACCTTTATCAGTGCGGTCGGAGATTCAGTTGTGCTTCATTAGCTATTAAATCCATACTGTTTGGTTGTTGAGAGAACGCACACAGATTCACACAGAGCACGCACACACGTACACACGAATGCATCGCAAACGTAACTAGCCTAGTCACTGAAGTGCAGATGCAAGGCAGCTCAGTCAAGGTGGGTCGGACACTGTCACCACAAAAAGCCTCGAACAAAGACGAGTATATGAGGTAGGAAGAAGGGAAACATGACAGGAAAGAGGAAAGGAAGGGATGAAATGAAAAGGTAAAGAAGGAACAAGTGAACTAAACAAAAAGGGATGAAGGGTATAAAGGCAGGGAGGAGCTCTAGCAGTAAAGCAGTAATATTTAAATATTTTACAGTAACTGTTACTGCAGTGATACCAACCATTACATTAGATGATACAGCTGGACACTTTGTACTGGTCTGATGTTATGTGATGGAATTTATGAAATAGAAAAGTCATTGTTGCTGATGAATGTGTCACATTAATTTAGATATTTCATTTCAACTATGTGTTGAATTTTATGTTATGTTCTATTTGAAATACCATGAGCCTGCGCCACAAAGCTATAAATTAGTAATTGAATTAATTTACATACTTTAAGCTTTTTAATATATTCAAATATGTGATCTGGGGCACTTCCTCTGGATGAAATTGCAAAATATAGGCCTACTGATAATTATTCTTATGCTACTGTAGCCAGATAAATTATCTAACCACCTGTTAAAAGGCACCAAAATACATGAAATGATATCTACTCTATGAAAACAGGAGGGAACCCCCAAACCTCCATTAAAATCGTCCTACACACATTTTAAGCGCTTCCGGCACCCATGTGTCAAGTTCACTTCTTTCTAAGAAGTCCGTTCCTCATTTTGCTTGAGGCTAGCAGCTCACACACAACTGGATCGATGACCAAAATGTTAAAGCTTGAGTTGCGTTGTGGGAAACGTCGCCACCAGGTATTGACAAAAGCAAAGAATACATGGAATAAAAAAGACAATATCACAGGGACTGCTGCACCAATGTTGATCTTTGTGCAATGGAGTCATGTTTTAAGATTTCTGAAACAGTTAGCCCCATTTTTTAATTTTATTTTTTAAACATGTAGTCTTCAGCCACATCCGATGCTAACTGTTTCCATCTTATTGTCAAGCGAATTTGAAGCAATCTTTTGAAATGTTGCAAACTTTGGTTTACGCATCTGGAACAGCAAGCCATTGAATACTGTGTTTTGAGTTGAAGTGAGTCCAATCAAGTTCAGTAAGTTCAGTTCTTCATTGTCCCACGTGGGAAATTTGGCTTGTTGCTCGGCAGTACCAGGAACATCTAAGCAGACATCAGACACATTAGACAGGGGACAGAATAAATACGACCAACGTTAAAGCAAAATGCAAATAAAAGACATGTACTGTGTTGTTTCAACGGTTTGCTGTAGAAGGTAAATAAACTTTTATGACAAACCTCCAAATGACGGTATACATAAATTGTTGCAGAATAGTCAAAGTGTGACCACAGAAGCTGTGCACAGTAACGTGGGGGACTTTTCTCTGGATGTTTGCTTGTGGTTTTCTGTTTTGTTTTCCCTCAGCTGGGGAGAGGTCGGCTGTTGAGACCAGAGTGCAAATGCAGCACCCTGGGATCCATCCCTCCATCCGACCTCTGCCGACCTCTCCCTTTCTGTCACGACGCTGAGGCTGCAGCCGCTCAGCTAGCATGGACTGAGGAAGTGTGTGGCCTGAGGGAGGCCATTAGCACCGGGACTGAAACAGGATCACCTACACACACAGACACACTTCTGCCTAATAGGGGCCACTTTAGTCTGGCTGCAAACACCTCCGGCCCCCCCCCTCCTGCTGTCCACAATCACAGTCTCAACTCTTTCCTTAAAACTTCTCCCTCTCTATCTCCCCCACTCTCACACACTTGTACATACACACCCACAGGCATTCCAACACATTTGTTTCTGTTTCTGCATCTGGCCGATGTTTTACTCTTCCATCTTTGTTTTGAAGCGCTCGCATGCCAAAAAAAGTAATTAGGTCGCAGTTTATCTGAAGCAAAGTACTTGCACAATAGTTGCTCCTCCAGCTTTCTCTCATATGAAAAGGATATGTACACATATGTCCTCAAACTGGCTGGATTAGGAGTTTCTTCCTGGGGTCAACAGAGCTGAAAGCCTCAGATGTTCTCACCATGAACTCATCCTTAAGCTCACTGAGCTAAAACATCTGGGCCTCCTTCTTTCTCTGCAAAGCTTTTCACTGAGCACAAAGATGGCTCCTTCAGGATTTGGCTGGTGGGCAACACACATATACAGTCTACACACACACACACATACACACACTGAGGCACTCTGTTGAGTGACAGCACCTGACAGGCTATGATGCACTGCTTATAGGTGAAGAAACCAACAGCAGCGGCCCGTTTGTCATTACTCCTGTTAATGTGGGCCAGCTGCCTGCCTGTCACGTGGCGTCGTCACCCGTACTCAAATCCCAAGATGCCGTGCGTTAGTGTGTGTGCGGTGGATGGCTGCTCCTCCCAGAGTGCTGTGCGAGGTGTGTGTGATGTTAGAGCTGCGACTTCACAACTGCGATCATTACAGAGTTTGGAGGAAAAAAGGCCAGATCCCCTGCTGTCTTAGTCCGGTGTAAACACGGCTCCCTCTGCGAGGAAGAGACAGACCGAGAGGAAGGACGTGAGAAAAGGACTAAAATATGAGACTAGGAAAGGGACCGCGCGAAATGGACGGCGCAGACAGCCGCAGCAGGGGGCATGCTGTTCTCCGTATTAGACTGTCAATGAATCTCATTAACATGGCTTCTCTAATCAGAATCCGAGAATATTCCACTGAAGGCCATCCGCTCCCCTCCCCGCCTCCTTCCTCTCATTTTGATTACACTGATGCATAAATTTACCATTATTTTTCTCCCCGTTTTTATTAAAGGAGCCCAATTTAAACTCTTGTATTTCTCTGTTTCCACTGCGTCCAGTAGCCTGTCTTTGCATGCAAACACAGCAGGCTGCCGTGTTAAGGAGATCCACTCTGCACTCAGGAGAGGCTTGTTTTCCACCATTTCAGCCCCGCTCAATAAGCAGTGGGAATAAATGGGCACTCATGCTGAAAAGTCTGTCTTTTCCAAAAGACAGCTCACGAGATAAACACAGACAAATTGCTTCCAAACGGTGACACGAGAAAAATTTGGGGTTGCTCTAACATGGTACAGTAATTCCCGAGTCCTCTCGCTGTTCTCTTCGATTTGTTGACACCACGTAATAGCAGTGCTTGTCAATTATTTCATGTGAGGACGAAAACGCAAAAGGATGGCAGGATGTTTCCATTTCCGCAACGCAGAGCAGGTTTTTCCTCCTGAAGGTCGAGGATGAACAAAGAGGTGTCGCATGTGTCACATGACAGGGCCCCCAACAGGAAGCTGGCTGCTTGTTAAACAGGAAGGTCGGACCCCCTGAAGGGGTGTTCCTCTTTTTTATTTGCCCTGTGCTTTTCCTTAATGAGAGCAGCTGGTATCCAACGCAAACAAACCGGGGTTATTGTCCAGACACATCGAAACAGTAATATTTGATTGCCCTCGGAGAGATTTGCGTGGCATAAGATAAAACAGAGGAGATTAGAGGTTGGAAGCGAAGAGTCATGCCAAAGACATTCCCAACACCACACATGCTCATTCTTTAATCATGATCAAGTCCTGCCAATATTGGGAAATCTGAATTCCAAAGGCTGTTCGACATCAAATGGGACCAGCGAAGCTTCGTCTATCTCCCTAACTTCTGACGGAGTGACTAATGGGAGCTACTGAAGCTCCACTCCCCCCCAAAGAAACCCCAAACCTAAACACTCACTCGTAGACTCCAAGCCTCCCCCTTTATGTCTTCAGAGGCAGCCTAGACTTTACATGCAACAGTTCTGACACACATCTTCAGGTCCAGACTGATTTACTATCTGTCCTCGAGTCCTTTCCCTTTCTCTACACTCTCCAGCGGCTGGAGGCAGCGTTCCCATAGTCCTATGTGCTCTCAGGGTGTGTTCCTGGCACTGAACGTGCAGATAGGATAAATAAATCACACACAGGCCCTCTGGAGAGCAGAGAAACCGACTGGAACGAGCTACAGGGAATAAAGAAGACATCTGGCGGAGGAGCTGGAGCCTTTCTGGTGAGGAGAAAAATGACTTATAGAAAGATATTACGATAGGACGACTACCGGAGCCAGTTACACCGATTCTTCATACATGTTCCACCTCGGCCGCTGTTTGCTGAGATTAGTTTTTAAATATTTACACCCGGTAACTGGAGGTGGTGGAATGTGATTAAGTACATTTATTTGAATATGATGCATTGTTAAAAGATTAAAGCGCCCAATGGTATATAAAATAGTTGAAATTAGCACAGCCTTCGATAGTAAAAACAGCACTTTAATGCATCAGTGATAACAACCCAACAAAATAATAAGAATAGTCGTATGAGTATAACAATTATATATATCAAATATTTAATGTTATTATGTATGAAATTAAAAACAGGGACAAAGTACTGTGGCCGGTGCTTTACTATCGAAGGACAGCTGAAACAATCGTCTCATTGTGAGATACAAATGAACCACTGACCAGAAGGAGAGATCACATCTCTGTCAGCCAGCATCATGAGTCGATTCAGGGCGTATGTTGCGTGGTGGCACCTACTTTTAGTCATTTTGGATGGGCTGCCACATTTGTAGGCCATGCACAAACGCAGCCATGAAACCTTTCACAGTTGATCCCCTATCGACGCCGGTCCTGGTGGGCTAACGAACACAGATCCTATTAAATACTGTTAGCTGCTGCATTCTGTAGAGGAGGGGGGAAAAACACACATGCACCAACCTCCATCTGCTGCGGTCAGCTTTGGCACGGAGTCAGCGAGATTCTCCAAACGACGGAGCTTACTTTGTGTGTGCGACGAGTGCAGGAGAAATTTCGAGAGAAAAGAGAAGCAGACGCGGAGAGATGGAGCAGGGAGGGAAGTCAGGCGGAGAAAGAAGAAAGCAAAGAAGAAGCGAGAACAGCCATCCGCAACAAATGTGCTGCGAGGCTTTCGTATCGGGGTGACAGGTGCATTATCATAGGTTAATGAGAAGCCTAGTGCTGCCTGTAGCTTCAATCAGGGGAGCGCTGCCTCCAATACCACCTCCATCAATCAGATCAGACACAAGCTCCCACTCAGGCACCGAGTACACACTCACGGGCACACACAGGTGCGTACACTCCACCAACACATACAGTACAGGTAAAGATACAAACATCCTCAAGAAGTCAATGCAGAGAATTATAGCTCGTGGGGTACACTGATACAACAATATTGTGATTGGTACAGAAGATAAGAGTGTGACTACGAGGTATTTATGGACACAAAGAGAGATAATTAGCACCTGAAGCAGTCAGCCCGCAGGTGTGATCGTCAAAAGATGTTAACTCCAGCTGCAGTCTGTAATCTGTAGAAAAAGACAGTGGTGTAGATACTCACAGGCCCCGAAGGCGTTTTCTCCTCAATCATAATCTTATTATGAGTTACAGTTACTACACAAGCCAACAATGGGTTTCACATGAGAGCTTTTGGTGTTTGTGTTTTGTATCTTTGCTCAAGTTCGAAGGCTCTGATGGAAAAAAAAGGTGATGTCATGTGTTTCCATGCACCAGTAAGCATTAATATATACTGCAGTTAGAAAGTGATAACGGTTGCCAGGTTGTTGCTCATGGTCACCAGGGAGACGCCACTGTTCATTCAAACCTGATCAAGCCACATCCACACTGTCATCTGTATTATTATTTTATCTATTAGTCAGCCAGTTATTTAAAAATACTGAGAAATGTCTCACTTTTTCACAGTTTCCCAGAACTCAGAGTGAGTTCAGAAGTCTTGTTTGTCAGACCAACAGTCCAGTACTTTGAACAATTAAAGGCTAAATAAAAACAGCAATTACAGTATTCACTTCTGACAGGCTAAGAGGAGCGACTTTATGGCTTTATTGGTTAGAAAATGCCCTTAACTCTATTAACTTCATCTTTGAGACTTCCTTGGTCATGAACATTTTAATGAAAATGAAAATTTTAAATTTAAAACCAGGTACCTCAAGAAAGACCATGCTGTGGGAAAAAATAACCTATTACAGGTTATAGTTTTGTATTCAAGTTAAACTAACTAGCATGTTGCCATCACTGGATGGTAATGATGGGTTTGTGTGATATTGTTTAGACCCAAGTCAGAATAACGGAAGGCTTTTGTTCTTCCCATTCTGCAGACACGGTGTGAATGCAGCATACAAAGATACTAGCTACCGGCAACCTGCTACCAATCTGTCAAGCTAACTAGCGTGTGTACAGCATTAGCAGCATGAATGAACAGGGGTTGAATACACAAATCAAATTGCTCGGCAAGGTCTGCTCAACAAGTTGTTAAGATTTCTCAACACAGGCCGGTAAAGATGTGTTTGTGTATCTTCAGTGTATCTACCGCAGTCTGTCTATTATAATTTTGCAACCTGCATTGCTTACTTCCTGGCAGTCTTCTTCTTCCCTGCCTTTGTTGGTATATTGATTGTGTTGGTTATTTGCCACTTCCTGCAGCTCAGTGGAATAGTGTGAAATCACTGGCAGAAATGTATATCCTGTTATCTGCCTGAATTTGTGTCATCGTGCACGAGAACTGGTGCCTATTTGTAGTTTCCGTCTCTCTCGGTCCACACTTGTCGCCAAGAGTCTCTCATCATGCCCATCTCTCTCTCCATCTCACCGGAACAGGAGTGGAAACAGTGTTTTCAGAGTCATATTGCTGATGTTCACCGGTGTTTGACGAGGAAGTGGAGCTGCAGCAGAGCTACTTTAGATGTTTTTACTCTCCGAGGGGCCAAAGAGGCCTCATGGAGAGGAGAGCTCGCCCTTATCACAATGGATAAGGCCACCAGAGGAATAAGAGAGAGAGAGGGAGGTGTGTAAAGATGAAGAGAGAGAAAGGAAGGTGGCCCTGAGGGTGACTCAGAGTATCATTCTTCTCTGATGCTGGATTGTACAAGCCGCTGGGCAGGAAATGAGGCAGAGGACACCCACTGACCTGCCGCCACTTGCCGCCTCTGAGCCTATCACAGAAACAATTTAAACAGCTAATGGAAGTGGGCTGATCCTCTTTCCATCTCATACAGAGGCACTGTGACTCATACTGCTCATTTCTGATTAGGGCTCCTCAGGCTTAAAAGTAATCTGCACCAGACAGGGGATAGACCGGGCTAGTTATGTTATTATACATATCTATCAGACGGGTATATGTGTAAGCGAGCTGAGAGCACACTGTTTGTTTATGTATGATCCCTGAGAGAGATTCAGAACAGGAAAGCAGGAGGGGGTCCGTGCAGGAGAACGGGAACAGGGTCGGTCTGCAGGTGGAGGTGGGGTCCTTAGTGGGGGTGCTGCCTGAACATGTTCACGACACGAGAGAGCCCCCCCACCGTCATCCGTGGTGGATGAGCACCAGTGGAGCGGAGAGTTCTCTAAAAACACACACTGATAGGGAAGTAAATACATACAGTAAACACACGTCTCATTTGTATGCATGAACTCCTCGCAGTGGTGTAAAATACATGTGTGCTTCAAGTTAAGAAAGGACTGCATTATCCTCAAGAGAGGTGTTTTTCAAATCAGCATATTCTTTAGATTTCACTCCAGGTTACTCAGAGCTTACCGAACACGTGGACTTGACATCTTCATTATTCATCCTTTTTATTTCATTCGGTCTCAGTGGGATCATCATCTGTCCCACTTCCTCTGCCCCCGACTCACTGACTGACAGCTATGTGGAAAAAACACAGAGGAAGCTTTCCTTCCTTGTTGTGCTTGGCTTGTGTGTGTGCACGTGTGTGTAATCTGATGAGCCCAGCAGCAGCACACCATCCTGCCTATAGCCCCGGCTTACTTTTCCACAGCCTATATACAAAGAAAAAAATCCATATTATGGACACAACTTCAACTATTTGGTTAATTTAAGTGTTAATCTGATGATTCGTTTTTCGAGTTATCAATTAGCGCTGCAAATAACGATCGTTTTCATTATTTTAAGCAACATTTTGTAACTTTTTACCTCAAAGTAACAGCTTCATAATCATATTGATGGTACAGTGTCTTGTAAAAGGATGAATGGTGTAGGATCACAGCGTTACATACATGTTTACTTCAACATACAAGTATTCCACACATGACATTGTTATGACGTAATGAGTTTTGTTTGTTGCTAGTGATATTTACGACAGTGGTGTTGCACTCAGAAACTGTGGGGGGCGCCAAATCACACAAAATGCCAATTTCTTCATAATATTGCTTCATTTATTGAATTGACAATTAATCCCATGAGTATTATCCTGAGTACAATAGTTGTTTTCGATGATAGTTTTATTTTATTATCATGACTTGATTGTTTATTCTTCTATTCATATCATTGTTTTTCCGAGTAGCATAAACAGTCTACAATTATCATTTCATTAGACAAATTTGTGTTGTATACGGTTGAATACATTTAATCGTGATGAATTTATTAATAGTTTTGTCTATAAAATGTCAGAAAATAGTGAAAAATTACCATCACCATACCTGAAAGTCCACGGTGACATTTTTAAATGTCTCGTTTTGTCCGACCAACAGTCCTAAATCCAAACCACAGTGACGTCTTCAGATAGCTTGTTTTGTCCTACAAACAGTCCAGAATGGAAATGCATTCACTTCGAATTGAATTGCAAAATAGTCGCTTTTATGAACTTGTTTGAGCAATAATGTGCACATTTTAACCTTCTAGTGGTAAAACAATAATGCAGTAAGACTTGAGCTGACTAATCCAGAGACAGAAGATATTATTGGACATTCCTCAGCCACGTTGTCCCCATCGTTTCTCCCCTCAGTCACACAATTATTCTTAACAAGTTCTGAACTTCAATCATATTGTAAGTGTTGTTGATTATAATGACACTAAACAATGAGTTGACTCCGATGTCAACAGGATGTAATCAGTTATGTGCTAAAATAAACTTTGTTCTTTGTCATGTTGGCCGTCTGCCTGCTGAATATCCGGTAGAGCTAAAACGTTGTCTTTTTCAGTCCTATGACATTTTTGGAGCTTGAATCCAGTTTGTGGATACTCTCCTTGTAGCCCACAGTTGTTGTTCTCGAATCACACAGCATGGACAGAACTCCCTGGTGAGCCGTGGCTCTGTTGAAATACTTGAAAACAATCTCCTGAGAGAACACTAAGCTGTACTCATTAAACCGAGGTTAAGTGTCTTAGACGACAGTGGATTAGAGCAGGAGGGTCCGTGCTGTGATTGCTCTGTTTTGCTCGAAAAGCAGCGTTGGTTGAGTCAGTGGTGAGGTATTAGCTCCTGGCATGACATGACATCACGAGACTCCCTTTCCTTGATAAGAGTCAATGCACTTAAATCTTAAGAGAGGAGCTTTTGTGTTTACTGCAGATGAAAAATCCTGTTATCAGAGGGAAATGAATGGCTGTGGAGCTCTTTGTTCCGTTCAGCCACAGGGTAGTCAGACCAAATTAACAAGAAAACACAAAAGCTAAATTGGGAAATAATCCAAAAAACACACAAAAGGAGAAATGAATTAGCTTAGAGGTGTAGGATTGAGAAACTGGGGAGGTAGTGAAATAAGTAATTTCTTTCGAATCAGCACGAAGCCTTAATTAAAGCTGCAGCTTCTACAAATCAGGTTTTTAAAACATAATTAATCCATTGATGAATAATCTTTCATTGTACACAGAAAACGCCATAACATACTAATTTTGCTCATCTGGTCCAAATGCATTTCAGTCAGAGGCTGTGACACTGTTGATTGTATACTGCCATCTTCTGGTTGCTTTAGGTATAAAACCTAACAACGGACCATGGGAAAGACAAAATATCAGTCTGCATGTCAAGTTGTGTTACCAATGTTCAGGTTTATTTAATAGTTCTCAATAATAAAAAGGTTTTAAACATGGCATACAGGTCCACAAATATTTTTTCTACTACATTGAATCATTCATTTTTTTGTAAAAGCGTAAAAATATCTTAAACAAACAGTAAAAAGCCTTCATCTCTTTTTAACTTAAATTAATCTTTCAATTTGGCAGGTCAGAAAATAGAAAATGAATTTAATTCTAACAGACATAACAGTTTTTTTTTTTTTTGAATGACCAGTCTCCTCCCTCTTGTGTAATCGCAGCATAATGAACATGATTTGAAATGACTCGTGAGGCATGAAAAACTACCAACAACATAAAAGTGCAACATAACCACTGAATTAACCATAAATTCATCCATGATAGTGTGTTTGAAATGAAGCTCAGGGACTAACACGACGAGATGGATACAGTCGAATGAGGAAACTCAACGCGACATTTTTGTAAAACATTTCCAGCAAATCTGACGAACACTATTTTTTTCTGGTCATAGCAATCAAATCATTCTGAAATATGCAATCACTGCTGGCTTCCAACGTTTTCTCTGCTCTTGTTACCGATAATATAAACCGGGCAAATTGACTTCTTGGAAAACAAACTCCCCCTGCAGAGAAGGGAAAGTACATTGTGGTCACAAAGCTGCTATAATGGTAAAAAACTTGATTTTTTTCAAAATGAAGGAAGCGTGAGGAACTTAAATAAAGATGCTATGGTAGGTTGTCTGTTCACAAACTCACGCTGTGCTGAAGAAATGAAAATATAGCTTCAAGAGCGATGACAGATTCACTCGAAAGGGTTCCGATTTCTCTGATTCAGACCTAAATAGTGCTGACGAGCTGCTGTGGCAGCCACATTCTGTACATCATAAACAACAGACAGGAAACGAAGAACAATAGGACTCTTAAAACAAGAGCATGTGGGTGACAGCTTTCCCATATAAAATGCTGACCAAGCACTAAAGTGCCATAATCCCTTACCGAAGTCATATGTACAGTTGTAAAAAAAACAGATGACATGAGAATATATATAAAAAAAAAGAATACAAAGAAATTAAAATACTCACTCAACACATCATACACACATTTACTTCATGCAAAACTAGTCAATTTGGAAAGCTACTGGTTACCAGTCAGACACGCCCGCGAGGACGTGATTTAGAGACGCTAACAGATGGATGGCGGAAACGAGGAGGAGGCGGTGGCAGTGGGTGTAAACGGAGGTTAATATCAGGGCTACTGGGTACAAGGAGCTGATGAAAGAAGCCAAAACCTCCACCACAGCAGCCCTGCCCTGGCTCAGCCCTGGGCCTCTCCTCCACCCTCTGCACCAAAAATACCAGCTGCAGGATCACATAGTGGCATTAATCCTTGAAAAAGCGTCTACCACGCAGCCACCCACACCCTCCCGTCTCCCTCTCATCTTCGAGCCCCGGAGTCAGAAGACGCTCCGGCTCTCAGCTCACCAAATGTCACTAAAGTGCTCTCTCTACTACTATGATAAGCGCTTCATTGAGGTCAGCCAAGGAAAACAAAACGACACATAAATGAACATTTGCATCGTATCAAACCGCACAAGTTCTCAGGCTTTCACCATTGAAATATTACAGAGACATCATAAACGAAATGATAAGACAACAATGGTAACTTGTGGAGTCCAACAAGTGTGTCAAGCTTGATTGAGAGGTGTGTGTGTTTATGTGTGTGTGGGACATATGGAGCGTGAGAAATCTGCACAGCTGTCGCGGCAGGAGAAGCTCAAATGGTGGAGACAGCTGTCTTAATTTGTGTGTGTGTTCATAAGAATGTGAGACAAGGAGAGAGAGAGAGAGGAAAAGAGTCGGTCCATCTGTGTGCGGTGTGAAGCTGGCTCTGTCTTCAGCTCAGTACTTCGGTACTTTGGTATAATCCTCCTGGACGACACTCTTGCACAGACACATGGAGAGGATCATTCCGAGGAGCTGGAGGAGATGGAGTTGTCAGCTTAGTTATCAGAGTTGAAACTGACAAGTGAAGCATTCACTCAATCATATAGATGTTGAAGCCAATAAATTAAAAAGACATGGCTTCCATCCAAATCTAGAGCGGATTTTAACCCAATTTCCAGAAAATCAGCACAAGAAAATCTGAATTTATGTCTGTTTCCATCTACTACAGTTGTATGAATGATGGCCGCTGGTTCATCAAGATAAACAGTTTGTAGAGCTAAATCTTCAATCGAGCACCATAAAGCATTGTGGAAAAAGAGGACGCAACAAGATGCCGTATTGCTTAATTTAATTTTAATTATAATTGTTATTAAGTCTGGCCTTTCTTTTTCTTTGATTTGGCAGTCTATGTCTTAAATACAAGAACAAACTGGTAAAAATCGTCCAGCTGTGCTGTAAGTTTACTGGTGTTACCCTTAACGACTCTACTCTACTCTTGGTCCATTGAGAACCAGAAGATGGTAAAAAATGCCAGTCAAAATTTCCTAAAGATAAAGGGAGATGTCATCAATTTGAATTTGTGTCAGTCCAACAAGTCATTTTATTCCAAAACCTGAAAATAATGTTGATTTTCATATAGGACAAAGAAAAGCAGCAAATACTCATATTTTGGACGTTGGAACAAGAGGATGTTGAGCTTGTTTGCTCGAGAAAGGACAAGCTATTAAACTGATTATCAAAATAGGTGCCCATTATTTTGTCAACTAAATTAATTTCTCTAGTTTTTTGTTGTTGTAATCTCAAAATCCACACTGCTTCTTCCTTTGTAGGGTTACTGCTGCTTTTTTGTCCTGAGAGACCCAGACTGGTGAAGCCTCATATTAGCTTTGTTTAAACTAAGAATGGTTCATTTGTTTGGATTTAGTTTCAGGGATTGATTCATGGCCAGTATGAACAAGAAAATAAAATACGTGTTCAATACATATGTGTGTGAGTATTGTATCATGACAGTTTTGAAAAATAAAAGCACAACTCATTCTTTAAGGCTAGTCTGGAAAAAAGATAGATACCTCAATGACTGCCACACCGACACAGATTCCCAGAATAACTCCACAGTTGTCCAGAAGCCATTTCTCCACACTGGTTATACAGCCCTGGAGGAGAGAACAGAGAGAGAGAGGTTAAGAAAGACATGGAAAGAGGGGGGTTTCAGGCCAACGTGCCGAGCAGAGATGAATGGCTACGTGATCCCAGCCGGACATGAACAGAGCCTTTTCAAAACACAACTGTTGGCTTTGGAGCGAATCAGTGAGGGGAAGAAAAACACGGCTTAGCTGAGCTGAGGAAAACTGTGAGAGAGACTAAAGTTTCTGAAACAGGCAGACCAAACAACAGAACAATGGAGCTTTCCTGGTGTTTGAACAAATCACACAGCACAAACAACACGCCTCGGCTGTCGGTGTTCACTGTGCTGATTAGGTACGACCACGCTGCCACACCGAGCTGGCAGAGTCAAAATGACTTATGTAATGAGGTTTATCAGAACAATGCAGGCGTGCTGTAGCTGAAGTATCAGCGTTTAAATTTTTAAGTTTATGTAAACCTCAGAGGGGCTGGGTAGCATTTCTTATTCATTAAGGTGTCAGGAGAGGTAACAGTAGTGGCATGACATTTTGAAGAATATGTACTTTACTTTGGTAGGTAAACTTAGTAGTACTTTAGCTAGTAAAAGTAAGTAAAAAGTACAAAGTAGAAGTTATAGTTTTCAAATTGTGATCTTGACAAGCATTTGATTAGTCTGTAACATGTTAATGATTTAACTACCCAACAGTATGAAATTATCAACAGAGAACAGACTATGAAGAAATGAGATTTCTGACATCATGTTGAAGACGTCTGTGCAGTATTATACAAAGGTGAAACAAAATAAACAGTTTTAGTGCCGTACTACCAGGCTACAGAGACGCTGCTTAACTTAATTCATCCTCAACACTCCTGGATGGATACGTCAGTATCTGATCCAGGGAGAGGCAATGGGAATACCTATTATAACAAAAAACAAATAGCCAATCTTCTAGTTGATGGTCTTCTTGTTTGCTTATGTAGGTCATATACAGGCATCAGTATGAGACTGAGACTGTTCCATAATCATTAAAAACTCCTTGTAGTACATTTAAGTAAAAGATCTCAATATTGCTTCCACCACTACAAGTTGCATGATGCACAGACTCTCAATGACTAAATGTGAATGTTTAAGCAATAACTCACTGTCTGATATTGCAAAAGACTTAATATAAGCAAACAGAAGATTAAAATTCATTAAAATGCAAGACATGTTTTGCAAGATATTGCCAAGGAAACCAAAAACAGCTGAGTGATATCCGACATGTCTGTGTGGTGAATGAATCATCGCTGATCATCAACCAAAATTAATACATTGACGTAAAAACCTGCATAGGTGAAAAGTCCCTTGTTAAAAAGCAGTTAGTTCATCAGTGCAGCCGACCACAGCTGCTCTACACAGCAGTTTCACACGCTGCCTGCGTGACTGAGTAACCGCAAAAATGATGAACCAAGTTGGAAGGATTTTACAACCAATGGCAGAATTATGCTGCTTTATAACAAAGATTTATTTGCATACTGCCATGCCAGCCTCAGATGGAAAAAAGTGGATGAACAGCTGTTGGCTTCATGAGTAAATTCACAATTATGATTTTCGAAATTACTTCCAACCTTAATGCAGAGAAAACATGGCAGATTTGGGTGATTTGTACCGTTTCATAGATGGGTGGATCTGGGGACAGGTGCTCACACAGGCCGACCTGCTTGATATCCGGTCCAGGCAGTGACTCGTTGCGACAGGAACAAGGGTGGAGCCTCTGAGTGCTGTTCCTGATCACAATGTTCTCAGTCCAGTTTCCTGGACCAGTCCATCCACAGCACTTCATCTGGTGATATGAAGGAGACGGAGGATATGAGTCGAGTGATTAGGTAGAAAAGAGGAAGGAGTGAAACAAAAAGGCTGAGAGCCAGAAATTAACGGTACAATAAATAATATGAAAGCAAAACTACAGTGGCAAATCCATTGGCTCAGTGAAATAGTATTTTGTTGTGCTTGAGATCAATCTGGGGGAAAGCAGCGTGGCAGGAAAGATAAAGAGAGAAGGAGGAAGGAGATAGTGAAGAAAATGATCAGATCACGGAACAGTCTGATTCAGCTTACTTCAAGTTCAGACTTGTTTTTACTAGCTATGGGCTGATAAGTTTAATGAGTCACTTCATCCACGTACAACAAACAAAACATATTTTCTCCCTTATCCTTCATGTGTTTGATCATGCAAATGGTTTCAGTTTTATGTGCTGTGATTCCAACATATCCTCCTCTGAAACTGAAACTGCTGCCAGCCCCAAACATTAGCAGTGAATGGAATTTTGTTTGTTCTCCTCAAAACATTGAAACTTTAAATTTAATAAACTCAACAGCAACATGCTTTCTTGAAACAGTGTCTCAGTTTCTCAGGATAACGCTTTCTTCACGAGAGAATAGAAAAACAATAAAAAACTCTTCACTGTGAGGTCTATGGGTTATTGAAGCAAAGTGAAGGTTAGACAAGTTGGTATTTTTTTATTTAAGTTTTTAATGTTTTGAGCAGCCTGCATAAAATTTCAATTACCTATATTGTGCTAGATACAAAAAAAAACAACTTTCTGAATCTCATTTCACCTTTATTTTACCAGAAAGTCCTACCGAGATCAAAATCTCTTTGACAAGAGAGTAGGTCAAGGTAGCAGGCGTACAAAATCACAACATAATACGAAAATGCAGTTTCCCCTATCTGTCAAACCCTAGGTACATTAAAAAGCAACTACTTCTTGGAGGGGTGTAGCTGGTAACTCAGAGCTGAGACAGACAGAAGGGGACACCGGTACTTTGGAAGTTTACCCAGTATAGCTTTATAGATAAAATTATACCAGTGCTGTTGTCATGTCGTTGACTAATTTTGTTGAAGTGGCCCTATACAGCAAGTTTATGTTGCATTGCTTTGACCATAATTACAAGCAACCATTCACATCAGCCTCACAGTTGTTTGTCCTCATCAGAGGTACTAGAAACGTTTGAATGTTTCCCCCACTTGGTCAAAAGAAGTGTCAACGGATTGTTTGTAAAAATGGCTGCAAACCACCACTTACAGCTACACAAAATAAAATTTTAAAAATGATACCAATATTCGAATTACTTAATTTAAAAAGGAGCTATACTTGGTTTGTTTGTATTTGCTTTAATTTGTCAACAAATTAAAAGGTTAGCTTTAACCCCCGAACCATGTGGAGTAAAGGTTAGTTTTCCTGTTCTTGCCATTCTGCTGACCTTGTGTTCATTGCAGCATTACAATGAAAAGAACATGCGACTATAGTGAAGGGTCAAGAACTCAATTCACACTGGAGACACCCAGTCTATAAATAAATGCACTCACGGTGCTGTAAGAGTCACTTCAGATAACACCTCTGACCAAATGGCATCTGTTGTTTTCAACCTGCTGCTGTTCATGCATCTATGCACGTAGCATGTATTCTTAAGATAACTTTGGCAGTGTCATGGGCAGTAAAGGGGGATTCATGGGACCAGCAATGCAAACTGTCACTTTAATACAACACACTTGTTTTGATGCATTAAGTTCATTCCTTGTTCAATGTTAGTGGAAGAAGACGTGATGCTGATTAAAAACCACATGAAGAAAATGGATATCTAAATTTTTGATTACATTAGACTTTTGTGTGTGTTGAAGAGTCTACTCACCGTCCTCTGAATGTAGTCCCAGGTGTGCTCTGTGGTTCTGTTCTGGCCTGTGTAGTTGACTATCATGCCCTTTATGATGTTGGACATCTCATGTTTCAACTGGAAATGACACAAGAATACATTCTCAACAATAATCAACTTATATCTTGTTTTAAGTTGATACAAATACTATAAATAGCTCTGTGCATGTTTGTATATGATCCAAATACAGAGTAAACAGATCGCCCACAGAGAAATCAATCTTTGAAGCAGAGTAGAGAGATAGAGTTTAAAAAAAAGTAAACACTCCCACACAAACTCTTTTTCTAAAATTTACTACCAACATCTGAACTTAATGTTTCTTAGGGCAACACCTCGGGTGGTATGTCCCTGTGAAGTCTCAAGCTGGGCTGAAACATTGCACAAACACAGCTTCGCAGAGGCATGACTGTGTGTTTATGTGTGTAAAACCACAGAGCGGTGGCAGCGACGTATCTTCAGAGCTCTACAGGAGACGAGCGACTGCCTCACCCTATTCTGGGAAAGAGCACCACCCTGCCCTGTGGTAAGCCTTAAACACAGGGAGTGTGTCTAAAGCTACAGATACACACGTGCGCTCAGAGATACACACAAACACACACACACACACAGAAGCTTGAGGGCTAACAGCTGAAAGAGCGACATCAGCCTCTGCCTATCCTGAGCGCTACAGGTGTGAGGTCTATCGAGGGAAAGGCTTTTCAAGTCCTGGGAGGGAATGGACATGTTCAGAGTCTGAAACCGGTCCAAGAGGTGGGTGTGTCCAAACACAACACTCCCTTCACACACACATCGCAAACAAACATGGCTGATTCTTTTGTTTAGGCCTGTTCTATTATTAATTTGACCTCAGATTCAAAAGTTTAAGAGAAAAAACCCTGGACAAGAGTTCAAACCTTCCCTCTGTTTGATGGTTACCAACATTAATGCTGCATTTTGTAACTTAAAAAGTGTGATAGTGACCCTAAAGGTGCCAAAAGGCTCCACATGTAAAGCTCACAAACAATGTAAAACTCACAAACAATGTATGATGTTCTGATGTATTTTGTAATATTGGATGTATTCTTGACATTTGGCTGCAATGTCTGTCTATTTTATTGGTCTTGTGTAAGGTGCATCACTTGTGATTTGTCTTTTTTAACGACTCATTTATGACTCAGATAACTGCAGGTTATGAAACATAGTCAATCGACCTTGGTGAGTTGGTGACGCCACCTTTAGGGGGCACTGTTTCATCAAAGACTTTGGTAGATAGTGGTTTCTGTCCCTGGGGTGATAATTACTGCCTTGGATGGGGCAGTGTTAGACATAACAATCTAATATGTCACAACCGCTTAGCTTTAGCAACTCTCATCCATCATGAGTTTGTCTGCCCTCTACTTCTTACACAAAACACCCACCCAGAGGGGGAACTGAGACGACTATGGAAACTTTCAGTCCAAAAATCTCGCTCCCTACTTCCTCTGTCACACATCTCCTAAATTCCACCTGCTTCATCTTACTTTCTACCAACTTTCGACCGAACTACCATTTTGTCACTTTCCATTCGCTGAGGTAGGAACATGTGTTACGTCACAGGATGCAGGGGGCTCCTCACAGCTTTGGCTAAGACCTACATGCAGTCAGCCACAGCTGTAAAGAGGGGGAAGCACAAACACCCACTAGGCCCCAGCTGTGCCAGCGGGTAGAAAGGTTGTGGGAGGAAGAGGGTTAAAAGGTGAAGAAGAAAAAACACTAAAAGACTAAAAAACATACTGGAGGACAATTTATAAAGAAGGGAAATTAAGAAAGGGGGGAAGGAGAAAAGTAGATGTAGTGTCTTACCCGATCTCTTTGGAAGTAAATGAGAACTCCAGCAGTGACCTGGGCGATGAGGATGAGGAGGAGGCAGGTGAAGTACTGCGGGGGATTAAGAAAAATGTTTATATAAAAATATTTACAATTACAACTTTTAAAACACTGACAATACAGCAAAAAAAAACAATATTCTCCAATTACTAATTGTAGAAAATTAAATAAAGAAGAAAAATTAAGTGGCTATAATCGAATCCACTAAATTACACCTAATCACCCAGCAGCAGACAGACAACAGTTAGCTACAAGCTGGCGGAGCATTTAGAAGCTAAAGAGCCAGATATTTCCCTCGGGAGTTGGTAGAGACCAAAAACAGGAGAGTGAATATTGGATTTACATTCATCATGTGGACAGAAACATGACTCCAAATCAATGTTAATGTTGCTCTGTAACTGTTGGATGTGTAAACAAGCAACTGTTTGTTAACAAATCTGCTATATTAACTTAAAAGATGGTATATCAATGTTGTGTTTACAACTTGTTTCTGTGGCCGAAAAATCCCACATTATGTAAGAAAACAAGCAGAAGTGAAGAACACTCTTGTGGAGACATTTTGCCTTTAACTAGTCATTAATCTGAGGTTAGAGTATTAGACATAATCTCTCAAGTCTTCTGCAAGACTAATGTAAGTCATAAAGATCCTTCCTTAGTGTAGAGGTGGTCTTTCTGTGTGTCTGTGTGTTTGTGTGTGTGATGGGGGTCTTGCACCAGCTGGTCACTGTCACTGGGAGAAGTAGGTCACAGCAGTTCTTCAGTTAACCCCTAGCAGGTTTAACGCTGCCGAGGTCACGCACCCATCCCCACTCTTGTTGTACCCCCTACATCTCGCTGGCTTTATCCCTGGCACCCCCCTCCCCTCTGTAAATCCACACATGCTGCGAGCCACCCGGCCCACACATAAGCAGAAATGCGAAAGGGCTTTACTGTCAGCAGGAATCTATCATGCGTTCTTAGCCGAGCTTGAGAATTCAAGCAGGAGCTTTTTAGGTGAATGTTTCTTGCCAAAAAAAAAAGTCTGCATTAACTTCAAGCATATAGTTAGCAGACGAACTGCTCTGGTTGATTAGAGAGGCAAAAACTGCTGAGAATCTTTATTATTTTGGCGGGGTATTCTATGTCTTTATTAGAGACTAAATATTAAAGAGAGACAGGAAATGTATTTGCTGTCATACAACAGAGCATCTAGTTTCCTGTGTGGTAATAACTGAGCTGTGGTAAGACGTTAGATCTTTCATGAGTGAAAGCTTCCTTATCGCACCATAGTGGCGGTGTTAACCCTGTGTCTGCCTCTTATTAAATTTAACCATGCTGTAGCTGTAAGTGAATGTCATTCCTCACCAGACCCAGCAGACAACGGATTTCGTAGATGGCTCCGATGCAGCCGAAGAAGCCCATGGCCATTGACAGGGAGCCCACTCCAATGAGGATGTAGGAAGCCACTTTGACTGTGTCTGATGATTCCTCTGAACAGACAAAAAACACAAGAAGAGTTCAACTCACATAGAACCACTGAAACTTATATAGGCACTGAAAACTATAAACCTGCTACGACAGCTTTATAGCAACAATTTGCAGTTAAATTCAGGTCTTTAGCTCCTTTTTCAACAAAAAACACAACCACCTAGCACAAAAATGCACTGACACACATCTCATCTTAATAGAAAAGCAGATGTAGGATGCTAATCTCTGCTCTTGTTTTTCTACTTTATCCACAGAGTGTGTGTGTGTGTGTGTGTGTGTGTGTGTGTGTGTGTGTGTGTGTGTGTGTGTGTGTGTGTGTGTGTGTGTGTGTGTGTGTGTGTGTGTGTGAGTGTGCCCGCAAACAAATGCAGCTCAGAGGAAGGCCTCGTTCACATGCAAAACCCATTTTCATACAGATGGTTACAGCATGCCAAAAATGATTCACAGCGCAAACCTTTCACTTCTCCAAACTCAGAGCATTCAATTGCTTTTCTCCCACAAAAGATTATTTTTAATAGGCCACCAGAGAGAGTTTGACCAAAACAAGTCAATGTGTGGCAAGATTAATTGATTTCCCTCTTTGGTATGTGGAGCGGGAGAGCTCCTGGAGGAGAGGGGTGCAGGGACTGAAATGGAAGATTGGAAGGTTGGAGAGGAGATAAACTGGAGCCATTATGTGGCTGTGTGTTATCTGAGGCTGGAGGAGCTCCAGAGAGTCAGAGCTCGGTCTGCAGACGAAGCCAGAATCGGAGCTCTGTGAAACGGCTCCAACTCCTAGAGATTCCTGGGCCAAGAGAACCAGCCAGAGCGATCAGATAACTCACTCCCATCCATTTGGTGAAGAAGCTGACAGACACAGCAGCTCCTCCATCGCTTCTTGGCTCGCTCGCTAGGAAGCTGAATAGAGGCAGCTCCAAGGTCCCTTATCATATTAGCTGCTGCTGCTTCATGCAGTCATATACAGTACGCACTCTGGCAGATGTGCAGTGATTATGAATTATCCCACAGACAGTAAAAACAAGCTGTCTCTCCAAATATAAGTCTACTGTGTAAAACTCAATGGCTGCACATACACTGAGGCAACATTTGTTCACACATATATTAGACAAGTCAAACTGTAAGTTGCTGCTTGTGATTTAGCACCACCTTACTTTGCAGACCTCCTCAGTCTTGTCTTTATATTCCATCATGGACACTCATTATCACAGGATGCAGGCTGTATCATTATCCCAAAGATAAATAAGCAATCTGAAGGGAGGCAGAGTATTTTCCTCCCAAGCCCCAATTCTTTGGAATAAACTACTTCACTTGAACACGTACTCAAACACCAAGGACATTTTTGAGACAAGACTTAAAACCAATTTATTTTTTACTGTCATAAATATGAATCTATAGGTACAAAAAGTTGTTTACAATAACAGCTTATTCTTATGTAAAAGGTTAATATATTTTACATGTTGGTCATTATTCTGTTATTTTATTTTTTGTGTATGATGTACTTTTCTTTGCCTTTTATGGACAGCTGATGGTAGAGAGACAGCTGGATTTGAAGCACAGATATTGCAGTTATATGCATCTTAACCATTTGCCAAATAGGACCTATATGTAACTGAGTTGAAAGGTCAATAAATCAATTAACAAAAATGTACCGACAACTTTGTTGATAATCAATTAATAGTTCCAGTAATTTTTCAAGCAAAACTTCAACCATTCACCAGTTTATGCTTTGGATTTGCTGCTTTTTTCAGTTTCATATCACTGTAAACTGAATATCTTTGGATTTTGGACTGTTAGTTGGACAAAAGCAAGACACCTGATGATGTCACCTTGGACTCTTTGACATTTTTACTCATTGTGTACTGCATTTACTTTGAAAAATGAATTATCTATTTTTATTTTATTTATTTAACTTTCCTTTTCTTTCTTCAACCTTCCTTCCTTTACTGTGATTTTGTCTTCCTGAGTTTCCTGCTTTTTGCTTGATTGTCAAAGCGCTTTGTAAACTCTAAATAAAGTTTATTATTGTTATTATTTTCTACATTTATTAGCCCAAAAAACATGTACTCAGGAAAAAAATCGGCAGAATACTAAAAAAAGAAAGCAAATGTTAGTTTCAGCCATTTATATTTTGTACATCTTGTACTGAGTTACCAAATTACTATAAAGAAATCTACTAATTTATAACACAGACGCAAAGTACGCAAGCTTGCACAAGGACATCATTATATGTATGTACAACGCCGACTGTTCATGGTTTACCAGAACGGTGCATGTTGAGGTGGTTTGACAATAATTGAAAGCTAAAAGTACTTCAACATATGCAGAGTGTTCATGTGGCTACAGGGTAGCATTTAAAAGGAGGCAGACGAGCGGACTGTATGTTCTATATCTGGCAATCTGTAGAAGCATGTTATTTCAGTCGCTCTCTGTTTCTCTCTCTGAAACACACTGAACATGCAAAACCAAAAGTTGAGAGACACTGCTCGATGCAGATCAATATCTCAAGCAGAGATAAAATAGAGAAAGCAGTGACGCAAGTTTAAGTGTCTAACTGGTACTGCACGATGCATGTTCATCAGTTTTTCTGCTACTATGATTACAGTTGTCAGCCTCAATGTTTGCTGAAAGGAACAGAACTGTTTCACTGCACTTGTGGCACATTTAGTAGGCATAACACAGATTTATTTGGTGGACCATTCAAATATTATATTTCCATGTAGATCATAAGCCTTTTTTCCCTGATTATTAATTGTGGGAAGTGTAATAGAGATTGATGTTTGTGTGCGGTTTCCCTGCAGCCCAGTGAGTAAGTGAACACTTGTTCCAATGAAAACACACACCCTGGAGTTAGAGGAGACATCATGCAACACTAATGCAACCCCAAAACTATTCTCCGCTGTGACCACTTCTAAAGTCAAAATCGAAGCAGTTAAGTCTAATGTTCTTGGCTGTACATCTAACATTTGGACACCATGTAGAATCAGTAGCTAACATGGAACATATTCAGGGGGACTTTTACTTTTTTAGTTGCTATTTCAACTCTTGAAATGAAAGTGTTTTAAACTAAAGATAAGTGGTTCCTCTCAGACCATCTGCCAGGTGTATAAAGGTTTTGGAACAACAGATACTTTACAACTTTCCTGCTGCAGAGCTAGCTTCTAGTCCTGCAGTAATTTCACACCTTTTCCCCAAGTCAGCATGTGTTCCCCTGGTTACTGCTCTGCTCTGTCGTGTAACATGGCAAGTTTCCATGTGGGTCACTGAAAGATATTCTAAAATAGTTCTTTGGGTGTTTTCCATGGAACTTTCCATTTAAAGAGGCAAGAATTATGGTGGCCTACAAGAAAGCTGCTGAGGGAGGAGGCGGGACTGTTTGCAGGTCCTTCTGTAAACATGACCAGAGCCACACATTTAGCTTGTACAGAGCTGAAGGAAAGTCATGGTTGGCATTATATACAGATTTAAAATGTAAACATAAGTAGATCGACTTTGTGTGGAATTTCTAGAGATTAAGCAGCTCCTCCACTTAAACTGTTCCTCTCCTCTGTCTTCGTGACTTTGGAAAGTTTCTGAATTAATCTGCAGCATATTTCCAAACTCTGCTCTGGCGCAGAGACCTCCTTTTCCAAGGCTGACTTTTGTTTAAACATAAGGCAAGCTGTGTTTTTTCAAGTGCTAGCAAGATGAACTCAAGGCATCATATCACCGAAGTAAAGTATTAACAGCATTGTGTTGATACAGAAGGGTGTCCATTGAGGGGAAGATGCCCTTTTAAATGAAAAATAATGGACCCGAAACCAAAACATTCCCAAAGTTCCCTTGCCTGAAGTCATTGGGACAGCTGCAGATGGCCTCTATTAATATAACTCATAAAGAATGGAAACTGAAAACACACAGATCCTGTTTATGGTCAGGCAATGGTACGACTTCTGAGGGGAGCACGAAGAGTCAATAAACAGAGCTGCTTGCAACATTGGTTTTTGTTCCTCTACAGGGTGCAAAGACATTTCCAGTGAGGTTAGAAATCCATGGACCTAGGGAGGAGGTTGAGGTTGACCTATCCTTGGTACAGGGAACAAAAATACATGGGAGGAGAGAAGGTCATCGAGCCCAACATAGGAAGGGATATCCTCAGGGTATCAGTGAAGCAGGATCTCTGCTATCTCTGGAGGAACAGCTGGATTATCATAACAATAGCACTGGGGCTCGCAGATATGATGGATACTGTACTAGCCTTTATGTTCTGGAGGCCTGACTGGAGATAAGCAAACTCAGCTCAATAATAACCTTGAAGCGATTGCTCCCTGAGTATTGACCTCCATAGCTGAAATATGAGCCAGAGAAAGACAGGGCTCAGTCTGACTCCTTCAGGACCCAAGGTCAGTTCTGGCTGGTCTTCGTCAAAACTCCAGTGTTTTCACCATTTGGGAGCCAAAGCAGCACAGACCGCCAGCCTAAATATAGATTTCTCCAGCTCTGCTCAGCCCTCAGAGATCAGCCGTTCTCATTTCATCAACTGCAAACACAAGCTAAAAAATTTCAGGCTGAAACCTACGCTTATTTTCTTGTTTAATCAGTTTATTGTTATGTCTTTAAGAAAATAGTGAAAATCACAATATCCCAGAGGTCGAGATGATGTCTTCAGACATTTTGTTTGTTTTGCCTGACAAACAGTCCAAAACCAACAAATATTCACAATGAAATACACCAGTTAGAAACAGCAAATCCTCACATTTGAGAAACTGCAACCAGAGAGCATTTGGCTTGAAGAAAAACTTAAAATAGTTGTTGTATTTGAATCAAATAATGGTCTGGTAATGATGCCTGAGTAAAGATATTCACTCTTGGAATATTTCATTAAAAATTCATAGCTGTTGATTGGCACATTGATGCACGCTATTACCACATGTGATTGATCTGTAAGGGTTAACACTCATTATCAGACATAACTATGTGACCCACGTCATATGCTCACCTCCCACTGGAAAGGTGTATCTCTCTGAAAGAAACGCTATATTTGACTTCTAACACTTACATTCAGTTGGCAGATAATAAATTGAAAGAATTCTTCTTTATAGACTGATGCTGGGAGAAAACTCCACTGCTGCTCTCGGCAACGCTCCATCTGGGATGAATACACTGAAAACATTTATTACAAGATTTATGGCAACTAAGAGTTTCCATCCGTGGTTCCCTGCGCTTTTGAGGCAAGGCTGGAACTGGGTTTCATTACTCTCTTTTCACAGTAGATAACCAAAGTTAGACATAGTGTTGTCAATGACAAAGCTGATAACTTAGCCTTATTTTGGGGGCATGGTTCCTTTTTTCACTTCGCACTGTCTAAAAAAAGATCTGTGACAACATGTGTGAGGGTGGGAAATTCTATCTGTGCACCTCTGCCATCTGGGCTTCAAAGTACAACTCAGTGGAAACTGTGGGGAAAATAAAGTTGCTGTTTTTCACCATAAGATGAAACAACTTGTGATGCCTTAATAATCATCAGTCTGTCACCTCCCCCTGACTAACCTACTCCCCTGGATCTGCACACATGTGTTTGTCTGTGTTTGTCTGTATGTCTACAGGGTAGCTTTCTGAGTGGCTGAGGAAGTCATTAAATTTCATCTGTGAGTCACATTTTTGGTTTGGTGCGAACATCCCTTTGTGGTTCCTTGGGGAATGAGTCCTATGGGATAAATTTCACATAAACTACACAGAGTAGAGCCAGAGTTTTTTAAGATTTGACAAGCACACTCTCCAATCTCTATTTCCACTTCAACTGTGCTCAGGACAGCTGAACTGACATGGGTCAAAAGTGCTGAATGTTTGCCAACATGAGCGTTATCACTAAAGGACGTGGCAGCTGGACTGCGGGGGTGTGTGTGAGTGTTTTAACACTTACGTAGAACAGCAATGAAGCTCTGGTTATCAAAGAGGACCCAAAGGCCAAAGCCCATGATCAGTGCTCCGAAGATCTGTGAAAGGGGAAACAGAGAGAATAAATCTTGTATGAAAGTAAAACAGAGAGCTTTATTTCTGTTCCTCAGTCTGTCACATCTGGGATTAATCAGTTCCTAACTCTTCTCTATGTCCCTTTCTCTCACAGTGACGTGCAGAGGGAATGAGGATGTGGAGAGGATCAAGAGACCCGCTCTTCCCGTTTTTCTCACAATTAACACCAAGCCAGCCACAGATCTATTAGTCATACTCAGTCTGTGATATCACATTCAAAGCAGCAAACTAAGCAGTGGTAAGTGAGGATAAGGAAGAAAAGAAATGAGAAGAATCATCACCTCTAGACCGGAACATTTTGTCTCTGGCGTCTGAAAGCCTCCGAAAATTATCAGTTTTACCTCATGTACCCTTGTAATGAGGTTATGAAGTGCAGAACTCTATGTAATTATGAGGGATCTTGTTTAGACGTTGTGGGGCGCTGCAGTGGGGGCAATATCCATAGATGAGAGGCTGTTGATTCGCCAGCTTCCCCCCTTGGACCGCCACCCCTCCCCAACCCCACAACAGTCATTAGAGCCCTGGGTAAGAACTGTTCATTTAGAGCGACTGTTATGCTCCCGGCAGCCATCATTAGCCCACCACTTCCTGGCTTCCTCTAGCCTCCACTAGTCTAATCTGTCCACATGGACAAACACTGACACAGACACACACGCTTCCTATTAGAGTCGAGTGTTCACATCAAACAGTCTGCGTCAGGTTTACAGCCGCAGTCTCATTGGAAGGGTCTGGACATCCTCGCAGAGGCAGTTTTAGGAGTCTGGGGTAGTATCAACCCCTGGACTTTATATTGTGGCTGGTTTGAGAGAGGAGGAAACAAACCTGGTTGTTCTATGGTAATCTGTAATGTGTCTCATCACAGGGACAGACACATTTCCCTATGTATCTCCACTAATCTCTTGTGCTATTTATAAAAGAATGCTTATTCAAATAAAGACTGCTGAAAGGTATCAGACGACTCTTTATGTGTCATGACTGTCTGATTCAGCTGAGAGAGAGCAGAGCATACCTATCTTTTTTATCTTGGGTAAACAAGGCTGCTGACATAGTGGAAGTCATGTGACATGATTCTGACAGGGCACGCTATGCTCCTGCAGCAACTGCAGCATGGCCACCAAACAGTGAGGATGTGAAATGTGATTACTTACAAAGAAGAGGAGGTTGAAGAGGAATAGAAAATATTTGGTGACTGTGATGCATCCTTTCCCCATGGCTGCGCCTCTGGAAGACAGAAGTAAACAGAATTTATAGGTTAAATTAAACATCTGATGGTTATATCGCAGTATAGTGTGGGTGGGTCAAATAGAGAAGACGGATGGAGAAAAGAAACAAAGACGGCTAGCCTTTTGAAAAGCCTTGCTTTAATAGTATAATAAGTCAGCCACAGGACACACAGGAAAATCTGCACAGTTGGGTTCCTGATTAAACAGCTTTAATCTTCAAAGCAACAACATCAGCCTAATTCATTTTCTACAGCCATGTTGCTCAAGTATTAAAGTGCCCAAACTGCTCTAGTCCCCACGTTTACAAGACAACAATTGGCCATTTGTCTTAGAATATTAGATTTAATGATGGTGGTGTACACGTTTGAAAGCAAGCTTGTGAACAAATGTAGTTTTATTCTTGACAAACAAGAGGAACTACCCTGGTGAGACGGACCGGAGGGAAGACCACCACAAAAGTAAAGAGTGGTGAAGTCATGATGACTGTGTGGAGCCCATGACAGCATGTGGTTAGGCATGCTATTGTCATCACAAGCAGAAGGAAAGCAGGCCCATCTACAACTGTGTTTACTAGCAGCAAAAAACTTTGTTAGAAGTAGAGTTTTACAGTCAATTTTATGAACTACTTAAAGCCGACTGTACAACAAGAGCATCCCGTTTAAAACCATATCCAGCCGTGTTCAACAGGTCTGGCTCATGTCGGATAACCACATAACAGACAACACCATAATGTTGTGACTCAAGCCCTCGAAAGCAAGCTGAGAGCTGTAGCTGTCTGACATTTAAAGTCTGGGCATGTTACACTGACGTCTGGGTTATTTTATGATCAGTTTACTGTACGTATCACTCTTCTTCATTTATAATTCCCATGTACACAGATGTTATCATGAGCATACAAGCCTACACGTATGACTGGTAGGTGACTTTTCTGTGAGTAACATGTTCCTCTGAGGAAACACCTGTAGGCCAGGCCAGCACCACACATACAGCACAGTGGGGACACTTCATGAAACTCTCTGGCAGCACGGATCAGCCTGGGCTCCACGAGTCCAAAGAAAATATTTACCACAACCAGACCTTTTCCTTCAGTGGGAGAACTGAAAATACAACCAGCCATTGTGGTTATTTGAGGAGTCTGAAAATATCCTATAAAGACAACTCCCTGTGTATCAGATGACAAGCTGTTCTCTTCTCCCTGTCTCTTGTACATCAAAACTGTAGGTTCTTCCCAATGGCTAGGCCTATAATGGTGTGTATTTAGTTAAATTTTAAACAGTGCATACTGCTTTTAGAAGCAGAAACCCATGACCTTATGTTTACTGTGTATAATCTCTGAATATACAAGGTACAGTTACTCACAAACCTTCAAAAAAGGTCCTGCACTTTGCAGTGTTTTGTTTTTGTTTTTGACCTACGTCTTTTGTTGTGATGGATTTCTTGTTTAGAGATTTGTGCGCATGTGTCACTGAAAATTACTTTTGTGTTATGACAGATGACGTGCTGAATGGGTAAATAAAAATGTTTATTATTAATGTTTTATCAAGCAAAACATCACTTTCTACAGGGACTTAATATGTTATATTACCAGTTAAATAACATTAAATTTACCTTGGAAACACACTTGAGTAATTTGCAAATATATTAACTTTGCAGACAACTCGAAGTCATATTTTTGACTTGTATCTTCCTCTTCAGTCAGTGGTGTATTTGTGTGTACATGTAATTGAAAAAGGAAGAAATAATATCGAAGCAAATTATACATCATGAAAACAGGTAATGAACTGCGGCCTACTCTGAACAGGAAACGGGGTATTTAATAAGAACTACACCCGGCTAAAAATGTTATCAGGCTGTTCACTTGCTGTTTTTTTCCAACTATGGTGTTACTTTTACCCCTGCCTTCTGACTAAAGGGACACTGTGTTATTGTGTTTTTGTCTAATCTAATCTTCCCAATTCGATTCATGGGTCAGAAATAAAAAAAAAATTGAAAGTTAACATTCACCAAGTAATACAATTTGAACTTCTGGGAAATGTCACAAGAGCACAAGGTATTTCGAGTAACCAAATGCAAACATGGGCAACTGAATATTGTATATCTCTCTGATCCAAAATGTGTGGCTGGGTTTCAGCTTTATGTGGAAAATAAAGTCTGTAGAGCAAGCCTGTCAAAAGACGGCTACAGTTAACATTGTTATTAAAGGCTATTAATTGTACTTGATAACCTACATACCAACACAATATCATGTTTACAAAACTGCACACAGTATAAAGTCCAAACTACATAGCAGATAACCCTGCAAAGTAGATAATCCTTAAAGGAGATTGCTGGTGTTTATGTCTAGATGGTGAGCAGCAGTGCGGATTAAAAAAGGCTTAGTTATGACAACCATTGTTTGTTGACTGAGCCCTGTCCATCTGAAAATAATTCCCAACAATGCCTCAATGCTGCTACTTATTATATCTTTCAAACAACAATAAAAAAAATAGGCTAACAGGCCCAGTCCAATTTATTCTGAAGCAGCCAGCAGACTATATTGAGGTTAGCAGCCAAGCCAAATCATAAATACACTCAGTGTTTCTGCAGAAATTCATGCAAGCGCAAACATTGAGCACACACTGTAAACTGTGGGGGCATTTTATAGGTTTATTTCTGCTTAACCTACCTAGAAAAAACCCAATCACACTGGACTCCCTGAAAGGAAATGACAAATCTGTTCCGAGGTGAAAAAAAGGAGCGAAAACTGTGATGGAAATTCAAGGCAGAGCCAAACAGCAATTCCAAGTACCAGTGACATTATAACCTTGTATAACAGCTTGTATCCATAATGCTGTTGACAGCACAAGAAGATAAGAGAGCAGAAGCAGACAAGAGTAAGCTCAGTTGTATGGTGCAAAAACCATGTGTAGAAAAAGAAACAACTTGCTCCAAGAAAGCTGCAAATGAGTCACCTGGTCTTTCTGAAGTCTGTGACCTCCTACAGCCATTTTCCCCTCTGAAGCCCCCTGTTTCCTCCCAGTGCAGAGGAGGTGTTCAATTGAAATTAGTGTTGGTTTATTGAACAACAGAAGCATGGGGAATGGAGACGATTATGAAGACAGCACTAGTGGCAGATTGCATTGACTGTGTCTGTAATAGACCCAGCATGGATCAACTGCAGCTCCGTTGTACTCTAAAAGGCAGGCGATGCGCCAACATCCATCTACCACCACCTCCTATCATGTTCATGTATGACCCATTTACACATCTGTGAGGCCATCAGGCTGGCACGAACCTGCCAACACCATCCTGGTACTAAAGCCCTTAATACCATGTCAGAATCCTGCTTTAATAGAGGCAACAATGTTGTTTATCCATCTGTAAGGACAGGATGTAGCTCATGATCTACTGTATAGTGACAGAACTACGTGGAACAATTAGCATTTTTGTTTGAGTAACAGGAAACAGCATAACCACAGATACTTTTCTGAGAACAGCTGAATTCAATTTTGTAAAGGTGAGGACTAGGCCTGGTTGTAAACTTTCATTATCTAAATATTGTATGCGTCTTTAAATGTTCATTCATCTGGATCATACAAAATCTGTAGTCTAGACAATATTTCATCGGTTCAGTTGCTTCAGTTAATAAGCTTAAACACATTTTGTAGAATGGAGGGGATTTCCCATTGAGTAACTGGGTCTCTTACTGTATGACATGTCTGCTAAATGCCCTTAATGTAAATGTAACATAAAGGCCACCATCCAGTGGAAATGATGAGACATCAGTGGCAACAACACTAAACAGAGCATAACTGTTTTTTACAAACTACTACCAGATATTACTGATCATCTACGACACAATGAAACTATCACTACATACCAGAGGCAAAATTACTTAAAAAATTACTTTCTTGGTTTGTCCAGCTAAAACCATTCAACAGAGATTTATCTTATGAAAACTGAAAAAGGATGTGCCATTGTTGCAACAAGGGCAATTTTTTTTCTTTTTCCGCTGATGTAAAACACAGAAAAAAAACTCATGTTTCTGTCACAACCGGCATCAAAAGTGATGGAAACACCATTAACCTCTTGAAGCTTAATGTGTACATCACCAGTAGACCCAATATGAGCAATATGAGGCTTCATTCAGTTATAGCCTTCCTCCAATGTCTCCTGAGATATGATTTTCCACTTGCAAGCAACAATATTGCAAAAAAGCTTCTATGTCAAAAACTCTGTGGTAATGGGATGTTGCCTTCAATGTGGCATGTAGGTCTTACTCATTGCTTCTTTACTTCTTTGTCTCTGTAAAGCTCACAACCTTCTTCCTGTCAAGGCCTCGAGTAAATACACGTATCCTAATGAAAATAGGTTTGTGTCCCATTGAAACCTCCCTGACAGCTTTGTTGTTATCGAATTGTGCCGACTACCAATGTCACATAAGATATCTGTACATAGCCAGGGCTTCTGTTAAAGAATACAATATAAAATACAAGACACATACATGCAATGTTGTATAAATATCAAAACAACAAAATAAAGATATTGTGTAAAAATATTTCTTTGGTAAAAGTGAAAGTCACCCATTACAATAGTACTTAAGTAAAAGTCTTTAAGTGTCTGATATTAAATGCACTTAAGTATAAAAAGCAGAAGTAAAAGTAAATGATGTATATCCTGTATACTATGGGTTGATCGATTATCGGTACGGCCAATTATCGGATCGATTATTCAACATTTTGCTGGTTATTGAAACTAATGGGTTTTTTTTGTCTGTCGATAAAATAAATTAATTTAAACATGCACCCTTCTTCCTCTGATGCCGCCAGTAATCTGCAAAGTAACTAGTAACTTAAGTTATCAAATTAATGAAGTGGAGTAAAAAGTATAATATTAGCCTCAAAGTACCTCAAAATTGTACTTAAGTACTGTCCTTGAGTAAATTAACGAGTTAAACTCCATGCATACATACAGTAACAGTGCAGATAATATTTACTTTCTGAGCGGATGGCTCCATCAGTCACTTTACAGCTGAGACACTGGCCCCTGTGATGAGGACAGTTTTTCTGTCACACTGTACAGTCTCTAAATTGGCTTATACCTCTGTTAGGTGAAAAAAAGACATTTCACCATTTCACCATATGCTGGACCCCTGACAGTAAAGCTAAATTAGCTAATCCTGGAGGTCCATTCATACTGGGGGGCCATATGACATCTGCTTTAACGTTTATGGGATTAAAACCAACAGTACTGAACTAATTTAGCGTTATCATAAAAGATTAATCACAACATTTATGTCACACAACAGCAAAAAGAGCGATAACACAGAGCTAGAAAATGTCTCCAAATTCCCCGAAAAGTTGAGAAGTCCCCCCTGACCATGGAGGACAGGTCCAGCCCGTTAATAGCTCTCTCTCTTGGACTGAGCCTGGATGTTGAGTTGAAACTGAAACTAACCGATTTATACAAACTTATTTCAGAGTCTCCAACACTTTATCGAAGTTTATCAAACGTTAATCCAAACCAGCTCCGTTAATCATTTCACGGACTTCACAGAACGTTAACGTCACGTTACGTTAACGTCAACTGTAAACTAACGTAACTTTAGCCGAGACAGCTAACTTAGTTAACCGACTACTCTAACACGTTAGCTAGCTTTCTGATAAACTAGCAGAAACTTGGTCATTATTTTATTTTTTCGAGAGCTAGACTTTAAGTTTTCTCCTGGCAAACCAGACAGCTGCGAACTGACAACGGTAACTTTAACGTTTAATACTCTGGTGTGAGTTAGCTCATCTTGTAGGCTATTATTACTAGCTAACGTTAGATATGTAAAAGTGATGACTGCTAAAACTTACTTTGCCTTCTTCTCCTGAGGTGGCTGAGAGGTTGACCGTCTTCTGTCCTGCTCGCTGTGTGACTAACGCGTCTCTGGTGAGAACCAAGTACCGTGTGTGTCTATCTGCATGTGTGTGTGTGTGTGTGTGTGTGTGTCTGGGTAAGTGTTCACACCCCTACCGTGCAGCAGACTGTTTTAACCCTCTCCTGACCTGGCAAGCCAACTAGTCTGGAGCAGCACTTAGTGGTGGGCCACAGGCCAAAAACAAGCACCCTTGTAATGCTAAGATGTATTAATTATTGATCCCTTATTAATAATTTGGGATCCTTCACATTTAAAGAGCATTACGCAAAAAATAAAGATCAAATAATGAAAGTGATTAATACAATATAAAATAAATAAAAAGGGCATAAACATTGTTTTACTAATTTTTTATTAATTTAAAAAATGTTTTCACTAGAAGCATCTGACAGGCTAAGTGAACCTTATAACGGGCCAACTGTGGTCCGCTGGCCCCACTTTGGGCAACCCTGGTGTAGAGGACACACAGGTGGTGCATTTTCTTATGATAACCAGTGGTGGAGGAAGTGCACTAAAATATTATAAGTCCTGCATTGAAAGAGTATGCAAGTATGATCAGAAAAGTATGGAAGCCCATTAAAGAAAAAAAATTATGAAAACTTTGAGATAAAAAGAAGAAATAAAAAAATCTAAATGATTAAGGTGAAAATTAAATGTATGAGATAAATGTTTTAATCTTACAGTTTTCATCCTATTTTTTTTTTTTCTTTAACTGGCGGAAATGGGCTCCCATAGAAAAGCATACTTGAAAGTACTATGAATAAAAATACTATTGTGGTAGTTTGTTGATAGTTGGTTGAGTTGGAGCTAATTTAAACTATTTTGTATAGGACTGTCATTAATGATTATTCTCATTATTGATTAATAAGCTGATTATTCTCTTGATTAATTGACTGATTGTTGTGAGAGCCCAAAGTAACATCTCCACGATGCTTTGTTTGGTCCAACCAATAGTCCATACCTCAATGATTAAATATGAATTTAAATAATTCATAGGGAAAGCAGAAAATCCTCTCAAATATTAAGAAAAGGATTTCTGGAGCATTTCTTGACTAAAGTTAAAATCTCAAATTTATATTTGAGTAAATGATAACTGAGCACGTTTTCATCTGATGATCACATAAGGCCTGCTTGGTGGTGGTCTTTACATTATTCAACGTTTTTCTATAATCATCAGGAAACAGAGCTTTTAATAACGCAAAATAATTATACTTTGCTCCTGCAAAAACACAACATAAAAATATGTAGTACCAGAAAATTATCAACTGGTTATATTTACATGTATGTTGATAGTAACCTGTCGCTAGGGTTAACCCAACAACATGTTTAAAACAGTCTTTCAAATGATCCGTTGCAAGCAATCTTAAATACTGTTTACTACCATGCCTTGAGAAACAAACCAGCACTCAATAGATTTACTGGAAAGTATGGGGAGAATGCGTACGCAGTGGACACATGGGAGCTTTTTGCCTATAAACAACCCTGAACCACACACACATTTCCTGTGCCACACAATCCCCCTTTTCACCCTGAGCCCAGTATGTGAGTAAAGTAGGGAGAGCTGGGGATGGGAAAAATTAGGCTGGAATATGTGGGAGGCTAAAGATCTCCGTGCGGACCTGAGGATGATCCTGTTATGACATGTTCAACGCCTTCCAAAACAGAAAACACTAAACAAAGGGTGAGATTACATAACACTGTCGAGACATGTTAGAACAAAGTTGTGGGATCTGCTCTGTGGAGTGATACGCTTTGTTAAATTTAAGTCTCTCCACTTTCAAGGTAACTAAAGGTAGGGAGCCTGTTCGAGGCTGCGATACGCTGTCGGCTATCAAATAAGAGTGTGTACCTATGCTTAAAAATTAAAGTCTCACCCTCGCTGCTGGGCATCACTTATGCAACATGTTTGAAGCGTACTTATACTCACATCAACGAGAATACATGAGTGGAGTTAGAGTAGATGTTTTGACTGAATGGAAAACTTTTCTCAACCTTAATATATAAGTTATTCATTTCTGGTATTTCAGTTTGTTGGAAGTAGATTCAACAGCTTTTTAACTGAATTTAAAGGCCTTGAAACTGTGATGAATACACGATTGTTCCAGCAGACAACTGAGTGTCCATGTGGCCGCTTAATAAGTGCCAATTTACATCATTTGTATTTATAAAGCAGCAACCATTAGTTGATCAGTTGATTAGTTGAAGATTAATCAGCAACTATTTTGGTTTTTTAGTTACTTTCCAAGCAAAAATGTGGTTTGTGGTTCTAGCTCCCCTAAAAAGTGAGGATTTGCTGTTTTTCTGTCAATGCGCAGGATGAGGAGAGGTGTACTGTGTTACATCTTTGATGCTTGGTGCTCACACGCAGTCAAAGTGGATGGACAGTGTTTCCCAGATGTCGAACTCTGATTGTTAAGATTCCTACCATATTATTATCACCAAGTCGCTGCTGCTTTTTACATTCACCCCCGTGGCAAACTCAAAATAATTCCTATGTTTTATGTATAAACTATATATAACTAGCTGTATATTTGTTCAATGTTTGTGTGGCATGCAGGAGTTTACAATGTTGTGTTGTGCAATGACAAGTAAATCATCTTGAACCTTGATTTGTGAATATCTTTTGCCTTCAGAATAAGACAAGCAACTTAAGATACCACTTGGGCCTAAGGAAATTGTGATTTTTCACTATTTTCTGACACTTTATGGACAAAAAAATTAACTGATTGATCGAGAAATATACAGCTACAGATTACAGCCCCTATATACTGTATGCCAGAAATGACGATGGGGAAAAAAAAAAGATTACATCACTTTTGAAGTCTTCAAAATAAACAAGTGTCCTTTATTTCAAACTAAATTGTGGAAATCCATAACAATTCATTTCTGAGGTACAATATAGCACATATATACATAAAAACACGATGCTACAACTTGAAACAGTTTGACCTGGCAGGCTATTCACAACAGTATAATATATGTTGGATCTACATGAGAGGGAACGTATAGCTCAACCTACTATTCCTCTAAAGTTTCAAGGACACGACTTACTGATGTTTTTGACTAATTTACGTCAGAGAACCAGGAGGATGAAAGAGCTATTTCTTTGCCTCCCTGTTTCTGCCCATCCCCCTCAAAACTGCCCCATCCCTCCTAAAATAACCTGCTTCACAGACCTTTTTCATTTCACCAGGCTGATGATTTGAGGCCTGTAGTATCGACGGAAATGGAACGACATTTTTCTTGAACTCCATAATTACCATGCTAGTCAGGACAGAGCAGTAGGTTGGGGCGCACAATGTCACTCGGGAGAGCTGCATCTAATTAAACACTGGCAAAAAGATAATTACAACTTTTCAGGAATACGTGAGACCTCACCCATGTTTCACGTTCCCTATCTGAGCCGAGAGCTCACCCAAGCAACGAGCACATCTGCCCTCGATGCCGGACTCGCTGCTGCAAACCCTCAATCACTCCGACCTCAGGACCACTCCCTTCTGGGGCAGGACTGAACGTGGTCATTTGCAACAATATGGACCACCTTTGGAGGAGAACTACAGTATGTTTCTTGTTCGACTTAAAATAATGTTTCAAGTTAAATTTACAAAATGAGTCAACTATCTTTAGGGTGTCTTTGACTGGCCTTAGGTGCTGAAGAGGTTGACAAATTAGCTTGGCTGGCACTGCTCTGAAACACTGAGCTGGGATGTCACGTACCTGAGGGCGTGCCAGGTATCGGGAGGTAGAAAATATATTAAATCTCATCTATCGATTGGGTGAAAACTGTCAAGTGTTGTGTCATATCTGCTTTAAAGGACGAATCATTAATTGCCTTATAAATCAAAATTTCCTTTTCGTCTCTTTGCCATTTTTAACTTCAGTTCACCACCATTTACATCTTTATTTGCGTTCTAGTCCGTGGCAGCTTGCTACACAGTTCGAGCTATTTCTTTTGCTGGATTATATTGCATGCATAATGTCAAAAAACACAAATGTCACTTAAATAGGTACAAAATATCACACGCCAAGAGAAAGATCAACCTTTGAAAATCATTTAACTAATACTGAACAAGTTCCCTGTTCGGTTCACAAGAACACCACGTAATAGTAAATACTTTTATTTACATATGTACACAAGAAGTAGGATGCAGTGTTGATGACTGTTCTTTTGAGTAGTTTTAAGGCAAGGCTTAGGATATGGTGTATGTAAAAAAAACTGTGCTACATCACTGAAGAGGAACCAGCTCAGGTTTGTTTGACCCGCACACTGACATGCTCAGGTGTGACACTAGTTTTACAGTAAAAGTCAGAATGTTAAATACGTCCTTTCTGTAAGCTTGCTCAGGCTAAAGTCCTGCCTGACTGCACACACAACAAGGAGAGAACTACGCTGCTGCAGTTTACATGTGCATTTATCAACACAATACATGTATTAACCTCAGTAGTGTAAATATTCTGTACAAAACAATTCCCATCAACTTTGGTAGAACTTCTTGACCTCAAGGAATAATAAAATAAAAAGAAAAAAATCACTTTGTCCCTGAAAATTTTTTAGATTCAGCATTTCTTATTGGATAGTCTAAATCTGAATGTGATTGATGGGCGTGATTTCAGAGTCAAAACTGACCTTTAGGAGTTTAGCTTATCTGACTGCACCTGAATCTTACACTAAGGACAGTTGAGGCCTTTTTTTCCATTCAATGTGTTCACTGGAGAGCTGTCAGAGAAGCATGCAAGAGCACAGATGTTCAGGCTTCACTTTGGATTACAGACAGTGTGAGTTAACATCAACAGCATCAAAAAGGAAACACATTATAACACAAACTCTTTGTCCTCCAGTGTGATTAATAAGCCGTTTTTATCAGATGACACTAAATACTAAATCTGGAAATCATGTCGCTGTACATGAATATAGTCAAATGTTTGAAATCAATCTGTACTGTACATATTAAATCATATAACTAGGTGACACAAGTACACAATGCACTACAAACGGCTCCTTCTGTATAATACCAGCACTCAGGACTGAACAAAGGAGGAATGTGTGTCAAGAGGGGCTTGACCTCACAGCCCAGTGAAAGAGTAATTCACTTGCACTATGAGGTTTCTCGTCCTTGTTGTAGAGTCTGGAATGCGACACTGTGCTCGTCTGTTGAATACTGGGGGTTGTAATAGGTTAGGTCCACTGGACGAGGGCAGGGGGCATCCGCTGGTAATGCTCCGAGCCCCTGTCAAAAATTATTCAAAACCTTCCGACCCCACGTTTGTGATCTGTGCTCAGCTGTCCCCTCCCTGGAAGTATCAGCTCAGATCTTCTTCGGCTTACGGCCCAGGTGGTAATAGTAAGCCATGGTGACCACCAGGAAGAGCACTCGACTGAGGAGCAGAAGCATGGCGGCATTGGGCAGGATGCCAATCTCCATTAAGGTGATAGATGTCACTGAAACCCAGAGCAACATTCAGCACTTTAAATATCCTTTTTTATAAAAAGCACATTGCACATGATTTACATCAGGGATATTTAAGAATGCATTTCTACATGCTGTTGAGTGTTTGACTGCATGTCTAAATCTCCTATATGATGATTATATTTGTATGTCATTACCACAACCATTTTCATTATTATTTTATTCTGTACTCAGGTCTCACTTGTAAATAAGATCTTGAATTTCAATGTGACTTCCTGCTTACATAAAGTATTACATGTATCATATAAATAACTGTTTTATTATCATCCAGCCCTTAATCACATTATCTTTGAAAGAGCACAAATTAGATAATAAACATTCCTATTATTATTACCTTTTATTTGTATAGCGTTTTTCTAAACAAATTGACAAAGCGTTCCACAGTTTGGAGGCTCTGACTGAAAAGGCCCAGTCACATTGAGTCACAAGCAAGGATTTAGGAACAACCACCAGAGCTGTATGAAATAACCTTCAATATAACCTTTTTTGAATGGAATTGAATTGAGTGCAAATGTATTTCGGACATGTGAAAACAAAACAAAACAAAGGAGTAGGAAGAAGTATACACTTATTTAATCCTACTCCTTCTCCACAACTCAGTAATTTATCATAATCAATTTACTTCCATTCTATTTCACATGAGAAAGATTATTTTTTTAAAAAGTAACTACTTTTCTTTTTAGCCTGACATATAATTTCCTACTCAATTATATTTTCAGGACTTATGTAGCCTTACAAACTGGTGACAGGGAGCCAGTAGCTCATTTATGTGCCTGTGCACAATTGATGTGACATATGAGATAAAAATCAGATTGTCATCTTAATGGCTGATAGCAGTCAACAAGATGAATATCAGCTGGTGGCAACGTTTGGCTGATAAATCAGTGCATCCCTACAGGAAAGCGGACCCTAACGAATTAAGACCAGATGCAATGATTACGTGTTTCTCCCGTTGGTGCCTGATGTGACGTGAGCGTGTTTTGGATAATGTGTTCTCTTTCAAGACATGTGACTGAAGAAATGCATTGTAATTTCTTAATGAACATTAGAGCAAAGGCAATGATTTCCAAATAAAGCATGAGCTCCTTAATGGTTTTTATTTCAAGGTTTTAGTGAACATCCACAATGCATTTTAAATGACCACCCTAGGTCTTAATAGGATTGAGGAGGTTCACATTTTTATAACTCGATCTTAAAAACAATGCTCATATGTACATTGAAAGGGTTATCTGTCATTAAAAGTTCCTTTTTTGTTAGTAAATTCCCTTTTTGTGTTTCCTTGAACAGCATTTTCTTGCTGAGCTGTGGTAGAGAGATAATAACACAAAGAGGGACTATGGTACTCTCTTTGGTAAGACTGCAAGAAAGCAACTTGATTTCTTGACTGCTGAAGCCTCGTAATGGCTTCAGTAGAACCTAAGAAGAAAAATTTTCCCATCACTTAATTAAAATTGCTTCAGGAAGGAGGCTCTTCACATCCAGTATGGACAGTAGGAATGCTAATATTTTAATTTAAGGTAAGGCTGTGACTCCACACTCTGAACACAAGAGGGCAGTATCAACACATGTGCACAACTGGTACAATCAATCCTGACTAATGGCCTGTCTCAACTCTGACACTATCATAGCGAGATAGAGAAAGGGGGGTGTCTATTGCTGGCATTCTAACAGCTAGAGACAAAAACACAGACCTGTGAAATAATCAACTTGACAGGTTTAATCACCTAGAAACTGGACAGCAAAATAGCAGGCTTCACTGAGCAGCGTCCACTGGATGACAATCTTCTCCGCTGTGTAGAGACCATTCCACATGATGAGGGCCAGGCCTGGAAGAAGACGCGATAAAAAGGAAATTTATAGGTTCAGGGGCATGGGAATGAAAACAGAGGAAGCTCAGGAAAGAAGACTCCTACACGTCCAAGGAGCTATTCCATTAACAAAACTACTCTGAGAACAGTTTACTTGCAGCTGCAATCTGTGATTCCATGCGAACATGGTGATAATTGGCCTATTGATTCTGCTGAATGCTCTGACTCATTGATTCTGATAAAAGCCTGTGCTCAATCATTTCATTCCCTGCCATTCTTCCAGTTAATTTTCCTGCATTTCACTTCTACCCACACACAAACACACACACCCACACACACAGTAGTGAGGCGATGGAGACGAGCAGGGGTAGGCAGAAAGGTGGGAGGGCTGATGGACTGCATCCTCTCCCTGCCAGGTTCCATCTGTGAGGCAGATGAGACCTCATCCTTCACCCCCTTTACCGTTCCTTTTCTTGTAAGACATCCCCCCTCCTCCTTTGCTAATCCCCACAGCCCTGCTGACATTTAAAATAAAGAAGCCCATCTTTTGTTGGCCTTCATATCTTCCTCTAGAGTACCATGTGTTTAAGGTTGTATCTTTTCTCAGGGAATGCAGTAATCGTTCAGAGGGAGATTTTTTTGATTTGGAGACAGTCATCTACAAAGTTTTAGAAAGAATCCTGGAGACCCAGTAGTGCAGCCATCTAGTGGAGCAGAATTTATAAGGGCTGTTGTTTAGTCAGGAGATCACGTAGATATGATGGTAGTTTACCCAGTATTGCTTTGTAAATGAAAATGCACCAATGCTGCTGTCTCCTTAGGCTTAATGGAAACCAGGAAACCAGTTTATAAAGTACACAGTGACGTGTTCGGTTCAAGGAGTTGGTTATGAAAACGGAGAGAGCTGTGATACAAAGCATCAAGGTGGTGAAGTGTAGAGGATACTTAAGAAAGTAGCCTGTACCAGTGTTTTCCTGGCTACTAAGTTAAAACAAGCTTATTTCATAAAGAAAGATCAAGCTCAGCTCAGTACTTGGATAATTTATACAATCGTGTTTCACGCAGTGAAAACGACTGAGCCTTTCAAGGATACCCCTTTCATACCCAATCATGATAGTATCACCTGTTACCAATTAACCTGTTAATCTGTGCAATGTTCCAAACAGGTGTTTTTGGCCTCTGAAAGGCTTTGCTGGCATCAAATTCAAATTAACATCTTTTGACAAAAAATAAGCTGATGAGGATTTAAATTGAATATAGCTTGAAAAGGGTTCGCAAACTATCTCATTGTCTTTTATTTATGTTTTACACCACCTTTTGGGAATCAGGGTTGCAGATAGATTAAATATGTTGTGCCCCCGCATCAATTTAAAGGTCTATGTGCTCACCTCCTGACATATGTCATGGTCTGCTTCAGCTAAAAATGACATCCTGCCAAAATTTACAAAAATATAAACCTTGACTCCCATATTCTCTTTTTCTTGCTTACTTTCCCATCAAGGAGCATCCAGTGTGCCACCTGCATCTGTGTCACAGTCACATTGTGCCTCTTCACCCTGCAATCACTAACTGACTCACCGATTTGCCTGACAGCCTTATCTCAAACTAAGGCCATTAAAATAATCGCTCACATCTCCAATATAATTTGTTCGTGAGAAATGCCATAATTACCTGGCATATTTATGAGCATTGATTGTCTCCTGTGGGTGGTGTGGCAGAACTCTACTTAATGTGCGTTTGAGTGAGCAAGCTGAACATTTTTTAATGTACAGCAATGCACTGCATTCTCTCTGAGATCCACACCAAACCACACCCGCGCGCACACACACACACACACACACACACACACACACACACACAGCAACATAGCAATACACTGTCCTGCCACCCCTCACTGTTCCCTCCCGATTTAGACCTGATATATGAGGCGACACAAAAGCGACTGGAGCTTTTGCTGCGAGTTGAGGAGAATTTGTGTCTGTACCCAGCAAACCCTCACAGTGAACTTTAGATACACAGAACTGCATGAAATTATTCAGCCTGTTTGTAGCCTAAAGGACAGATTTTGCAACAAGAAGGGAGCTTTTTGTGCATAATCTGAATGCATGTGTGACCTGAAATGAATGCATAAGAGGCCATTACCATGAGAGACCACATGTAGTTGAGCAGTGTATATTCTTAGTATGTATATAAATAAATATTAAAATGACGTGCGTCAGCATCATTACAGCAAAGTGAATGAACTCCCTCATGCGTAGCTGCAGTATATTCACTGCGCTGCAGTTACGCATGAAGAAGCAAGAATAGCTTTATGTACTTATGATCGGTGTTTCTTTCTTCATTTTAGGAGTGCAGACTTACTAAGCAGCGCTCCTCCATAAAGGCGAACGGAGAGGTTAGTCGTGGAGAGCTCCTCCTCAAAAACAAGCTCATAGAGCTGGTTGGGAACCACCAGGGCCTGTGTAGGAAAACAAAAGAACAACACAACTCTGTCATATCAACACAACAGCATTCTGTCTTCCCCAAATGCCCCCAAAATGTAGCAGCAGTGACAAAGTCTCCCTGTCTGTGAATCACTGCGAATGTCCTGAACACTGAGGATATTGAGCATTTAGGCGATGTCGCCGACAAAGACGTAGCTGTTTTTCCAGATGTCTCTCACTGATAAGAATCTACAGTCATTGACTGCTGGGTTTGCATTACAAGGTTTTTTTCTAAAATGAGTGCTTTTTCTTCTTCATAACTGTACAGAAGTCTCTGTTGAAAAAGATGGGATGCTGCATAAAAACCAAAACAGAATGTCATAATTTTCCTAATCCTTTATGACACAATCTCAATTGAAACAGTACAAAGACCATATATTTAATGTTTAACATTATCAGCATCATTGATTTTATATACTTTTATATAGTAATATACTACTACTTGCAGTTATATACTATTTGATGCCAGCAAAACATTTCACATTGGTGACAGGGGCAACAAAAGACTGGAGAAGTTGTGGGATGCTCAAAAAATACCTGTTTGGATCATTCCACAAGGAAACAGGTTCATTGTAACAAGTGATAGTATCACAATTGTCTATGAAAGGGGCATCCTTGAAAAGCTCAGCTGTTGGGCTGAGGTTCACCACTTTGTGAAACACATGATTGTATAAAACGTATTACTGCATTGGCATGGGAACACTTTCTAAAGCTGTTAAATGGTAAACACAGCTCGTCTACAAATTATTTCATTCCTGTTTTATTTACATTTTATGCCCTGTGTCAACATAATGTTTTATTTCTGAGTGCTGGTGTCTTTCTTTTTACCTTGTTTCCAGGAGAGAGCATATGTGGCAGCATGTTGCTGCCTAGAGAAAAAACACTGGACCCCGCGTCTCTTTTCAGAGCTCTCTTTTAGTCTCTTTTTAGTTATGAATGTGAAACAGCGTCTTCACTGTGTTGCTAATTTATGTAACACTTACCATCAGGGCCATAACTGTGAAACCCACTGCTGAGATGAGAATCCACACCCTAAAAAGAGAAACATCACATGACTTACTGCATCCTTCCTGCAACCACTGCTGATTGTACATTTGTTTTCTTTGCGTTTACAACATGTTGAACTTGACTAAGAAGTGATACACAGATGATCTCACACAGTCTGCCGTGTGAACTGTGCGCTGTTCTGAGCAGTTGAAGTCTCACCTCAGCCCGATAGGCTCTCGCACTGTAAACTTGATCTCATTTCCGAGCATCTGACTGATCTGTGTGTGAACAAGGCAAGACAAAAGAAAAAGGAAATGAGTTACGCGAAGGGAAATGTAACAGCAATCACGTCATCTTAACAGGTATCTATTATGACAGCCTTCAACAGAAGCCACATAACCAAGAATAAAGTGCCTTTCATCAAGGTATATTCAGTGTTGTCAGTGTATCTGTAGCAAGCTGCTGGAGAGAAGCACATTAAACAAAGCAGTAGAGAGAAAAGAAAAGAGGCTTGGTGTCAAAGAAGGACCTATTAAGATGTTAATTAGAGACTGTAAATGTGTTCACCTCCTTAATCACCCCCTGACGATTAAGAGGGTATGTCATAACAACATCCTGCAGTGAATTTGGATGAATAACCAACAACCAAGTCTACGCCAGAAGGAAAGCCTTATTTTCTACACATTAACTTAATCCTAGCAACACAAGCACCACGCAATGCTCAATTTATAATCCTGAGGAGCAGTTAGTGGGAGAAAATTACCACAAACTCAAGGTACTTGTGCATTCCAGTTGAATAGAAAAACTGTTAATATTTCATTAAATGCCACACAGAATGAATTTTATCAAACAGCAATTTGGAGAAGACAAACCCAAGTAATATATGTCAGGATAGGCATCTCTTATCACAAGCTAGAGGATGCTCAAATGCTAATAATTGGCAACTCATTTGTCCTAGTCTGCTCCACCAAGCACTAATATATTCACATATAAGTCTCCAAGAAACACAAATGTAAAAAGCATCCAAGAATTACTTTGTTCAGTCTGATATTAACAGCCTGCCGTCGTTTATCAAACAAAATGATAAACATTTGCTAGTTCGAGCTCCTGAATTTGGAGGTTTTCTGATGGGTTAGGATTTTCATAATGCACACTAAAAATTGTAATCAATACAAAAATATTGAACAGATTAATTAGAAATAACAAGAATCATGCGCATGCCACAAATGAACAAGATCTCTATACAAAGTACAATGTGTATTCTGTAATTGTGGTGCCTTTAAAGTCTAAAGCATCCTAAACTCAACAGATTCCAAGTGAAAGGAAATACCTAGAGTTATTTAAACTGATTGATGTATATATGTCTGTATATGTCTGTTAATATATGGGGAAAAAACAGAGGACGTAGTTTATAGAGTAAGAACATTTATTCTTTTTGTGGAGTGTGCAGAGGATATAAACTCAGAAAAAAAAATCAGATTCAGACATCAGATTTTGTTATTTTCTAAATCCCTTAAAATACACAAGGGCAGGAAGGTAAACAAGCTATCACAGATAAACCACAGAGGACAAGGGAAATAAATAAACCCAGTTTTCAGCCTGAAGAAACAGCAACTCACAGATAAAGTACAACTGTTGGTTTGCTGTAAAGTTGAATTCCTTCATCCAAAGCCTTCAGGTCCTATCACTCTTCTAACATCAATGAGTTCCCTTTATCATTATATATATCTTCTAGTGTTGCAGTGAGACGTACCATCACTGAAACTAAAAACTACATAAGCATGAAAACCACCAAAGCAGAGAAGATTAAGCTTCTGACTAGCCTTATTTTCAGGGATCTTGGTATCAGTTAGAAAGCCATTTTCTACTTGACAAGCCTGTGAAATCCCAGCGTGAATGAATCCAAATGATTCATGTCGTACACAGGAGTGATCAAAACATTATGATTTTAACCGATCAAAACAAGGGTTTTCAAGGGTTTTGCCACCACGCAAATGACTAATGTATCTGGAACCTTTTGAAAAACAACTGTACTCCATCTAGTTTTTAGAATAGTGGTAGTAGTAGGAGTGGTAGTGGTAGTACTGGGCTTCAGACTGCAACCATTTTTGAAGACATTGTGACTAAATGTTATAACTGGTAGCACCAATGCTCCTTGCAAATATGCCCCTTGTCCATCGTAAATAACACCAGAAGCAGCATTTCCACTGGTAACATTCATCCAGGCTGCCACAGCAATAAATAAAAATTTTAAAAAATCACAAAAGAAAACAAAACACTCCGCGATCAATCATCTGATCCACTTCCTATGAGTTTCTGTAAATTGTCTATTTATTATAAAATTTTGCAACTGTGTGTTGTCCACCTCACTGATTATGTAAAAATACTTCAGAAGCTTGTATTCAATAAGTTATAGCACATTAAGTGATACATGCGTCACTCAAACGCAGTAAAACATACATTATGTGTACAAATCGAAAACAAGTATAGTGGGATGTTCTTGCATCTTTGCACTGGCAGCGTACTGCATTCAAACATGAATGAGTGATACCAATGGGCTGAGAGGCCTCTTTTAAGAAGCTTCATAGAACTGGCATTTTCAGATGTCAAAAATAGAAGAGAGGAAGACATGAAAAGATTTAATGTGTCTTAATAGAACTGGAGAAAAAAGAAATCTCTGTGTTGCTGCTTTTTTCTGAGTTTCTGAAACATTTCCTCTCAAGCATGGTTGCTGCTCGCCTTGATCTGAAAGCAGAGCCTTTAAAAAAGACATCCCTAAAGTTAAACTCCAGGGATAACTCTAAAAAATATTAAGATAAAAGACTAGACTCGGTACATCTCTCCTTGCACTGCAGCTGAAGTGCCTGTACACAAATCCATCTGTGCCAGCTGTGATCACATGACCAGGTGAATCAGCCTTCCTGTGCCATGGTCTTAGGGGCTGTTTTTGACAGGAACATATAAATATTCATGACTGGCATGAGAAATACTCAAAGGGAACTAAGCGTCAACTGATGGCACAGGGCTGGCTCGGGGTGGAATAGAGCGGATGCGAGTTGGGGAGAGAAGTAGAAACAGGAAAAGGAAGAAATACACAATGCTGTTTGTGGAGAGACCCGCTTAATCACAGCTGCTGTGGCCTGGCCTTGTCAGCAGTCACTCAGTCAGCTACATTCAGTAAACAAAGGGCAACTTTTCAACCAGAGAGCATGAACATTATTCAGGAGAAGTCTGTCATCCACCACACTGAAAATTTGTCATCTGAGTATGTGCGCTTCTCATCTGATGGATGTTTTCATTAAGAGGATTGTGATCACAGTTTTGTCTTTCAGCGGGACACAAAATATTCACAAAACATTATGGTATGTCTTATTTATGAAGGCCTGGGCTCATGCTGTCAGAGCCTGGTTGCTGCTACACAACGTTAGTGTACCGGTAGGTTAAACAAGCTGACAGTGACACAATGGGCAATATCTCCTGGCACAGTTGCACTCACATATGGTAGCTCAAAAACAAAGCCTCTCTCTCACTGAGGTGTAAGTAACAGGAGCAGTATTCTTATCTCTAAGCCGGCAGGAAGAGACAGTCAGCGGACTACAGGAGCACTTCCCTCCTTTGTTTACAAGGACCACCAAGTCAACTGTTTCCCCTCCAAACCAACTCCTGCTATGCGGCTAACCTTACTTTAGATCCCATGGGTCTCTTTACCACAAACACTTGTGGCAAGGATAAGTGGAACAGCTCAAGAGCAACAGCACAATGCAGTAGAAGAAGACAATAATATTGTAAGAGAAACAATTTAATTTCTAAAATAGGGTCAATGCCACAGTTAAATAGGGAAACCTATTTTCATGACGGCACATACAATAGAGTGCTGCAGGGATGAGGTAATTTTGTAGGCAAACCCAGAAGTTAGCATCGCCCTGGTTCCCTCTACAAAAATAATTTGGAATGCTCTGCGGCAAACACAAGTTTATGAACAATTGCACATTTTGTTCAGCAAGATGAAGTGAACATCATTTTTTAATTGTGAAAATGAAATTGGAGGAGTAAAAAGCTACTCTTAGGCTATAAACTAACAACATCTCGGTCACATGACTTCAACGTCACCAGCACTACTCTTACTAAACTATACTGAACACACTTTACTATGAATTGATCAATTTATAAGTCGTAAAGTTAGAGTTAGAATTGCAACTTGAGTCCACCTGTAAAGACGGACTAGTGAGTAGAGGAGTCTCTGTTTGGCGTGATGACATTTAATGCCCCGACTTTTTTTGCTATGGTATATATAAGTAAGATAAGATGCGGTATTAACTGATTTTGTTGTAGGACAAAACTTGAATATCTTTTGAAGCTTGTATTTACAGCAAGCCTTATTTCGAGCATTTAACTGAAAACCCATTCCCTCGAAGTGTAAAAATGCGGACTAATTTCCAGGTTTTAGGATCCTTCCTGCACCACTCTCTAACCACGATAACCAAAGTATTGCGTTACTGTATTTTGCATAGTCTGCTGCTGGATCATCAGTCATAACAGACAGTATCTAACCACAGGAATCTTTCTCAAATTAAAGATTAATTGGTATGGGAGCTGAGGCATTCAATGTTTCTTTTTCTTTCTCAGTATATGTATCCGTCAATGCGCTTTGTGGAAGAGATCTGAGTGGCAGATGTCTGGGTTAGTCTTCTCGCTAAAACATTGAGAGAGAAAACAAACACTCAGGAGGGCTGAGAAAAAGGGGCCAACATCTCATCGCAAGCTATCAGCCGCCACCGTATGCCCGTTCCCTTCTGTTCTGTTCCCATCTCCCACTTGCCTGATTAATATTTCAGTGAGGAACAGTTTGCTCTGCCTATCATACGATTGCAATCTGATAAAAAAAAAAGAGTCTTGATATTTGAGCTCTCTGAAACCGAACAAGAAATCATTGTCAGCCTGCAACTGTGCAGCTCAACATGCATGAATATAACAAGTGTTTTTGTGTCTCCTGGAACGAACCAGCATGTGTGCTGTTGTGTTTGTGGTATACACATCACTGTGCACTGTCTGTATAAATGTGCAAATACATGTGAGGCAGGAATATAATGCATGAGATGTAAGATGCAGGGAGTCTCCCAGAGGAGCCAGTCACATCTCAGTGGAGCTGCGGGAACTCATGGGATTACGTGATCTAGATTCATTGAAGCATAAGGAGTAAATGCACACAATGGGACACTATGAGAGTGATGAGCCAATTAGCAGTCTATTGTGGCTTTTAAAAAGAATCCATAGCTCTTCTCTGAGTTAATGAACACTTCTGTGGTGACTGCCATTGTTGCTTATGCATTGCTGCAATATTATCCATTTGAGTGATGATGGTTTAACAAATCTGCTTACATTTATAACAAGTTTGTTTGTTGCACTAATGCACTAGCTTCTTGCCTTTGTTGTCTGTATTAGTGTGAATGAAAATATCATGAATAAATCATCATGTGACGTAATCTGACCTTTGAGCGGTGCACTTCCCCATCATCATCCTCGCCGCCAACTCCAAGTATCTTCCGGCTCTTCAGGCGGCTTATCAGGTCTGTCTGACTGTGCTTCTTCATCAGAGGAGCGTGAGGTTTAGACGTCATGGTGCACACACCTGACGGAGAAGTGGAAAGAGATGTAGATAAGCAGGGTATGCGTGGCAGGATTGTTGGAGGGAATAAATTAAATAGAGAAAGAGTACAAAAGATGTGAAAAAAACATTATATTTGAGTTCTCATACTATTATATACTTTTCCTGTGTTATTTCCCCTCACACTGAAGAGGATACCTCTATGCAGCACAGGCAGGAAGAGGTATCTACCAATCTACCAATAATCCCCTTGGGGACTTGACTTATGCAACACAATTACATAACACGGGTCGAGCAAATACAAGCAACCTACAAAATCCTCCTATTAAATCAGAATGGAAGCAGGAGCCAGATGTCCTCCAGGTCTGCTTAGAGGCCAACAGACGCAGGTGCCCACTCTTAGAGCCAACGGATCTTTACACAGGCTTTACACGCACACGCGCACACACACACACACGGGTCACAAGGCCATGGGTCTCACTGTTCATATTGATCAAGTTCAACTGTCAAACATGTGACTCATCAGGTGCAATATGATCAAACCTACAGACACATTTCTGTCTCATTTGAAATAAACTCAATGGTTTCTTTTCTAACAACTTTTTCATTATCTGATTTCTTTCTTTCTGTATAGTTTGTCACAGTTTCCAGCTTTAAGCCGTAAGAATGCCTTATTTTTATCCCCACATACTGCTGTGATTAAAAGAGACTAAAGCTTCACTGTTGGACAGCCAGACAGCTTTGTTAGTTTTTCAAGTAATAAAAAATGGATTTCATAACCAAGCAACAGTGGAGAAAGAACTCTGCTTACCCTTTATAAGTCAGAAAGTTAACAGTAAAGCTGTGATCCTTGTATTTTTTTTTAGTAGCTTAAAACAACAATTAAAAATCTGATCTATATATGCAAACAGTGTTTTATTTAATGACTAAAACTAGAAATATTGTAAATCACAAACATTTAGATGCCACTTATAGTATTATTCTGCCTATGTATGTTTGAGCCCTGTTAGCAGAATACACTACGGTGGCCCTATTGATCAGTGTGAACGAATAGTGAGCACAAGCAACAGTCGAATCAAGAGAGATCATCATCGACTCAGTAATGAAGCGGTAGTGGTTCAACTGGATGCAAAAAGGCACGCACATGTGCACACACATACAAAGGGACTGCCTGTCTAAACATTGATGGCTGCAATTCACTAGAGGAGTTAAATAGGAGCAATTTTGAGCTTCTCTTTCCAGAATAAGGACAGCACCTCTAAAAGACAGCTTTGTCCTCAGGAAAGGGAGAAAAAAAAAAAACAATATCAGCGGCACCAGGAAACAACATCATCTTCACAGTTAGAGGCACAAACATATAAATAAATACTGTTGGTTTTCAAACAAAAGCCAAAATGCACAGCAAGGCAGGTTGCAAAAAAAGAAAAAAAGAGAAAGTACATGTCAACACATCATGTGGGATATATTACATTTCAGTGATAGTTAAGAGAGGCGTTGGTTCAACTATTATTCTATTACAGCTTTATTAAATGTTCTACTAGAATTTGTGCTGAAACAATTAGTTGATGAATTCATTTAACATATTTCTTTTTTTTTTTTTTTTTACGACTGATTAATTCATTAGTCAATTACCAAGTAAGAAATGATTACAAGGCACTTAATGGTTCGGGTGTTGATGATTTGCTCCTTCTCTTTTTAATATTACAGCACATTTAATATCTTTGGGATTTCTGACTGCTGCTGGTGAGAAACAATGTGAAATTGTATAAATCTCTTGGCAAAACAATTAAGTTAAAGCTGCTACAAGGAAGTTTCCTTTTTTGTTGATTCTGGCGGCCCCTGTGAACAAAAGCGATATGAGCTCCTGTGGTGAAGATCTTAATTTGGCGAGCGCAAGAAAGACGCAACATACTTCAATACGGTTTTTCTTTTTTTGAGCAGCTGTTTGCAGGATGCATGGGGATAAGTTAATGTATCTATTCGTGTCCATGTAAGATTACAACTACAATATGTTGATGGTGAAACAGAGTAGACTTTGTTTTAATGCTATATCACCAGACCACAGAGTCGCTTCCTTCCTCAGGCTGTGAGACCCCTCAATTCATCTTCAGGAATACACATAAAAAATAGTTTTATGACCTGGATAAGTCAGAATGTGACTCAGTGACACTCACAGGCATTTCAAATAACTATACTAACTATACAGAAAAAGCCAATCTTCTTGCTAATGACCTTGTTTGCTGATGTAGGCCATATCAGGCTGCATCAGTATTAAACTAGACTGTTTCATAACCAGTTCAAAGTTCCTTGTTGTATGTTTTTATATAAACAAGCTTAAACAATAATGTAAATAAACACATACTGCAGCCATACATCTTCCTCAAAGTTTGTTCTCCTTCCCATGTGTTCGAAGGGACAGACAGGTGGGAACTAAATGTGCTAAACCGAGTACATTTCTGTCATATGGGAAGATTTGACTACATTCCCTTGTACTGGCATGCATACACAGGATTGCAAAGGTCAGTGAAGGTTGCCCAGCATGTGTTCAGGCTTCTGTTGTCAAACATTCCACTTTGACTCCCACACAGCGCCTCAAGGCTCTAGACTTTCCCTTCTCTGTAACTATCAGCAGAAAGAGGCACCCCAGGAGGACAGGGAATATGATGATGTGCTTCAACCAGGCCTGAGTGCAGGGGCTGAAAACACAGGATTGCTTTTTTTGTTTATGTGAAATGTATTTAGCGAATTTAGCAATTTGCAAAAGCTGTCTTTTCACTTCATCGCTAATTGTTTCACACAAAAATCAATCAGACTTGTAAGCTTGCTTTATATGCTCATTGAATAAGTGAACCATCAGATTGATTGTGATAAGACATTTGCTTCAGGCGACATTATGTTAATTATCAGATGAAATACACTGTCTATTAGCCATTATAAAAGAAAACTTAACTAGTTTTCAAGCAGTAAAATCAAGTGTTGACATGCTGGGCCCAATTTGCTCTGTTACGATGCATCCTTTGTAATTGTGATCATTCCATATGCTTACAGTCAAAGTTATATTAAGGCTGAGATGATATATTTTTCTGCCCTACAATCGCCCTCGAATCATGTCTTGTTTCATGCAGTAAAGTGACCAATTGTATCCCAAAACGTCCCCATTCATAGAAAAGTAACCAAATCATTCTCCCTGCTTTCATTGCCACATCACTGGCCCTATCTGAGGAGCACTGAGAAAGCATGCATTGCATTATGTCCCTGTAAATGATGCAGAACTACAGCAATGACATTGTGGCTCCACCATCAAAACACCATCAGAATGTGCGATAAAGCAGTAAATAAGAAACATCTCAATGCATGCATTGGTAAGCCGCGTGCTTAAATACCCTTGCACGTCTCATCCTTTGAATCTCCCGACCAGTGCTACTCTACTTCCCAGAGTAATGCTGATGGCGTTGCCTAGCAACTGCCAATGGAGGAATTTCTTCTTCATTATCGAAAACACCTTTCATGATTGAGGCCACCTTTGATGATGAGGTTTCTGCTGAGAGCCACTCATGACTCCACTGTTGTTACATGTTAGGATAAATTAAGACACTTTGATCTGCGTTCAGTCAACTGGAGTGAAGATATGCGCTCCTAATGAGAGGCTTTGAGTCGGCGTAAATTACTTAAAAGGAACTTACTTTTAGTCTTCAATAGGGTTGCAACTATATGAAATTTTCACATTTTTAATGGTATCACGTTAACGCTACCACACAATTATTAATTTTATTTAAAATATTATCAGTAACAATAACCTATTTTCTTTCGTTGAACAAACACTTTAAAACTATTACCAAAAAAAACTAAATATTATGATTTCCCAAAATATTATGTCTAGACAGACACTTAACTTGATATAAAGTTGAAAAAAGATGCTTTTTTTTATAACACTAATATTAATATAACTAATTTAACTAACACTCGGTATCCCCAGAAAATGACTGCAACCATTAATCTCACAATTTCAGATTAGCAGTTTGCTTGAGGTGTGAACCAGATCACATTTTACCTGGATAAGAGAACGGTACAAGTTGCGCAAAACACTGAATTATTGAGTGAGCTCGACAGGATGAATGAACAGGAGCTGAATATAGGAGCAGATCAACAGAGACAGCAGTCCATTTTTTTTTTGGCATCCAGGAGAAAAACTTCAGCATTCACAGAAGATGTATCATGATGTATGTTCATCAAGGTGAAGGGTACTTATTATGCTGCCCTGAAGTAAGAGATTTCGTTTCTAATCAGCCTTTAATGCATTAAACACATTTGCCTTGGAATATACATTATGCTTAACATAATCATGTTCAATCGTGCTAATGTTACCATTGAACTGAGGAGCATTAATAAGTTTAGTAGAGTGTAAAACAAACTGTCATTCCTGCTGAGAGCAGAAGAATAGCAGGTGAAATATTATCTAAGACATGCTAATAAAACAGCCTCCAAAAATACTTCCAGAGCACTTGTCATCTCAGCAGGACAAGAACTAATCAGTGCTGTGTTATAAGAGGGATCATTTTCTAGGAGACATAGATGTTCCTGGAGTAACTGTATAATAAGGTAATGCCATTTCTATTCGGGAAATCCTGTTTCCCATTTCAAGCGTGCATTACTTGAAAGAATTTAAAGATATGGTTAATTAAAAAACAGCCTCATTAAAATAGAGCACACCCACTCAACAATTTCCAGCAATACGAGTGTGGTTAATGTCTTACTTCAGACTCTCAAGCATCATCACCAACCTCGATTCTATGTAAAACACAAAAAAGAAAAAAGGTACATCCACAGATTCCTGAAAAGATGACACAAATAAAATTGCCTCAAAGATGGCAGATGTATTTGTGTGCTGGGAAGCCTGCTATTGATGCAGACTGAAGAGACAGGATTTTACTATCTGTGAGTGTGATTGAGTATGTCTGCAGAACATCAATGCATTTACCTCCCTGCAGGATAGACCATTAGGGAAAAGAGTCTTATCACAGAAGAACATTTAAATGAATCAATGTGTCTTGGGGGGAGGACAGGTTAGTCCACCTGGAGGGAAAAAAAGAACCAAAGTGGGGCTGCACAGTGTGGCCAAAAATCACACTGGGATGATTTTCATAGATATTGAAATTGTGATGTGATTCGTGATTAGTGGGGACGATAATTTTTTCATTGTGATTTTCTTGTTCACTATAAAATTATTAAAAACATGATGTGATATTTGTTGGGGTCTTTAGATGTTACTTATATCTGAAGAACAAGATTTGTAGGCCAGAGCATCTCTGCAACACTACAGTACTTCATTATAATCAAGTTTGGTCACACATTTTACCTTTGTCAAAAAATTGAAGCCTCTTGCAATTTGGATATTGCACTTTGCCATATTGTGATTTGGATTATATTGTGATTAATTGTGCAGCCCTTAACGAAAACCTGAGAGTTTAGTACTACCAATAATGTGAGTCACAAATACTCTTTCTGTTCCTTCACCAGGATTTTGTGACAGAACATGTGCTGTGCAAATGAAAAGCTGCTAAACATAGGAGGAAGATATTGTGGGAAAGGCGCGAACTCCTTGAGAGATTTCTGTTAGTGACTACGAAGATGTTCTGTAAAAAATAATTGTATCATACGAACAAAGCAGTGTGTGGGTGTGGAGGAGCAACTGTGAACAAATGTGTTACTCAAAATAAGAAAGCAGACTCTACAGCCTGCTCGTCTCCTCCTTTCCCTCAATAACACGAGACACAGTTGCCCAAATGCCTCTAAATCCCCTCACCACCATGTTTGGGACATATCACAGCACCACATAATGCCAGGATTAGATAATCTCTCCTCAACAGACTCTAAAAACAATTGCCATCTGTGCATCATCAATGAAATGTCTGTCTCCAGTGCCCAATAATTTACTGACCTTTAGTAAATGTTTTACCCCTCATGGTTAGTGTTAATGGTATGGATTTCTCATTGCCCTCAGGAATACTGGAGGTCCGGCTCAGTGTAACTTTAAGATTAGGACAGGAAGATCCAGTCTTGGGTGATCTGACGGAATAAGATCAAGCATCATTGACCATTATTGGATTCCACATATCCTAACAATGTTAAGTGTTGCTTGTTTGTGTTGTCTTGCTGTTGCAACACACTGAGCCAGTCCCTCTGATCCTGATGTTGGAGCTGTAAACAGGGAAGAGGAATCTGGAGATGTGGAGAAGTACTTATATCTTATACCTATATCAATACTTAAGCCTGCTTCACCTCTCATTGGACTCGTCAATGAGAACGGCAAAGAACAAAAAGTACAGCTGATTCTGTGCATCAGCGAGGCATTTATAACACCCACACGTGGACCTGTAAACCATCATCATGGTAAAATCTAAATCATCATTATTAACGTCAGAAGGCCGATCAATGATTATTCTATAGAGCTCATATTGAGAGAGACTTTCAAAGTGCTTCACAATTCATGATCAAATGAAAAGATCATTAGCAGTGAGACTCCAATGTAATAAAAATAATAAAATTAATCAAAAGAAGCTTATAAATGTTCATTTTATAGTTGGGTTGTGAAATAATTACATCCCTGTTTGTGTGTGACCAACATCCAATTACTGTTGAAGATAGAGACATGAGTTTTCCTTGACACATGCTAACATGACTGTCTGGTGCCCTAGGGTGAGTGGAGCTGGGTTACTGTAGGACTCCACTTTGAAGTCTGTGAGTGCTCAGCATTTCTACAACAACCTCAGATACCTACTCAGCTGAGATAATCTGATTCACTCCCACAACCACCAGGAAGGGTTTACAAGATCTGGGTTTGGATAGATGCCTGTGGCATGCAGCAGCATGAGCAATCCTGAGCAGAAGTGAAGGTGTAAACACTGTTTCTATATAATAGGAAGAGCATTAGAAAAGGCATTGTTCACCCTGATGATGTGTCTGTCCTCAACTGTGAATCTAAACTTGTTAGTCTAAAAGCCTTACTTCAGTCTCTTTTTCAACTTTTTGCTCAGAAACCAAACCTGTCTGATACACTGATCAGAGAATACTGTAACCCTGAGTTTTGTTATGTCCCTGCATTACAGTTCTAACTAGTCATGTAACAGATAAAAGCCTCAACTGCTCTCTGATCCACTTTCCTTTTAGCTGTGCTCTATCAGACTGCTGCAATTAAGTCAATTTCTCCCTCACAATGTTCAGTGCTGATTCAATAGAAAACAAGCACTTAGCAGTGTCCACACATCAAGAGTTTTCTCAAGCAAAAAGTTAGCTTTCTGTGGCTTACCCTGGTGGAAAAAAACAGAGTTTCTTTTATGTAACTCTAAAGCCTTTAGTTTCTACATCTCTTTAGTTTCTACATTTCACTGCTGGAACAACAAAAGGTGTGAAGAAGCACTAGACTAGTGGAAGGCTTTTACTGTTCGCTAGTGTGCATTAACAGTCAATTAAGACCACAAAGGAGGACTAGACCTCATTACAGCATCAACAAAGTCATTACAGCACCAATCAAGCACTGCTGAAAGGAGTAGATTAAAACACAGCAAGGCTCATACGAGGTGTTTACACCTGGGCTTTAATAATATCCTGATACAAGTTGGTGCATCATGGTTTGTAGGTGATACTCTAAACCTGGGGTGCTAAAACATTTGTCTTTGGTTCGCCAAAACTGAATCCAAATGGCAGACCATGTGCCAAAAGAGAGCACCAGTTGTATTGTATTGTTAGGATGCAGAATGGTACTGGATGCAAAGTTCTCTTAAATGACTGACTCTGCACAAACTATCAATTTGCCACCATGCTCAAATTTTGAAATATAAATAATTTTGGGATCCTACATATCTAAAGAACATTTTTCCTTATACAGGATGAACAGTCATTTATATATTTTTAAAAATAATTTTTAGTTTTATTTCCTATAGAAACATTGGGTTTTGGACAAAACAGGACATTTGAGGACATCATCTTGGGCTTTGGAAAACACTGATGAATTTTGTCAGACTTTTTGTAGACTAAACAACTTATTGATTAATCATAAAAATACACAACAGATTAGAAAACAAAAATATGGAAATAATCGCTAGTTGCAGCCCTAGATCCTTCAAAGTCACCAGCCCACAAGAGTGAACAACATTAACAGAAAACAAAGCCTAAAGACAAAACCCTCTCTGATACAACCAGAACAAAAACATCACATAAGTATTTGTTGCAATTATATTGTAATAAATATTAGCTTGCACAGGTTGTCAAAATATTTTGGCAAACTCCTTTGTCTGTTAGATGAACTAAAAAAAAAAAAAGACACAAAAATGCTAGCACCTCATGTTGTGCAGGGGCAACAAAACAACTGATCGATGAACATAACAAGTCTTAAATGGTGCCTTTTCTCTCCCTGTGGCCTGCGTCAATGCACATTTTATATGTTCAGTTGACTATGACATCAGTACAGCTCAGTCAAGGTTCAAGGCGCTGGTAACAGGGATTATACCATGTAAATTGAGAGAGAGATCCTGTAGTTGTCCAGGGGTGTTGAAACTCAGATTTCTTCAGATTACCTAAAGTAAGGGTTTCCCCGCCTGATAGATGCTGGATCTGATGTAGTGGAAACTACGAATGAGGTTCAGTTGAGGCAAAAGGGCAGAGAAAAGGAGATGTACACAGAAAACCATGCTCATGACTGCTGGTAATAAACAAAGGACAATGAAGAAGGCAGTGAATTCCTATCTTGACACAGAACAGACCACCAATGCATGCCCTGGAAACTGTACACGCAGTCAATCTGAGAAGAGAACTGCTCCTCAGTCTCCATCAATGGATTATTGTGCTGAGTCAGACTGATTAACACTGTTAAATCATCTGGGGACAGTCACCAAGGAATTAACTAGTCCTAATGATTGTTGGGAATTGGAGTTTCCCTGCCTAATATTCAGTTATTACATCACACTGCAGCTAGGGAAATTACCCTCTTGATGGCTGACTTACTCCAACGTTATTATGTAAGAATGTTCCTAGAGTGGATCTTCATGGAGTCACAATTACATACAAAGCCGACAGTCCCAGGAGTCACTTTCACTGAAATGTGATGTTATAACTGTATCTGTTAGCACTTTTAACAAAGCAAACGTGTTGAAAAGCACAGTTTCGGTATTATTAGAATCATAATTGAATGCTACTTGACTACTCACCTCATAAAGTGAGATATCAAGAGCATTTGTGCGTTTCTGAAAAACAATGTCAAGTACTGTCCTATAAGCTCAGCAGTAGCGACTGAGTTCACAGCCTGAGGTAAAAATAGTAAATCTGGTTGGATTGGTAAATACACTAGTGGGCTGAGTTTAAGATGACAAATAAAAATGTTAAAAACTTGTTTTTAATCACTCATTATGAATTTATTTACTCCATGGCAGCAAACATATAACAATCATCACCACCAGATATTCCGGTACAGTAAACAGGCTCACTCTGTACTTTCCAATTCAAAGAAAAGTGTTGTGTGAATGTTTAGCCTTAGAATATTATACAACCTCCATTTACTAAAATTGAATTTCCAGGGGAAAAAAAGCATCAGATATTTGCGTTAAAACTCTCTAGATCTTTGCTGAATAAATTGAAGATTTTAAGTGGGATAAATTTGCCAATTTCACATATCTCTGCAACTGCCAGTTGTCTACCCAGATGTGACTGCCGTTGATAGCACACGTCACACTGGTTCAGTATATTGATAAAATTGGTTTAATCCGGATTTTCAGCACATTTGCAGTTAAAATGTGGCTACATTTAATACTACTAGTATTATACTATTTGTAGAATTAGGTTCCTGGGGTGGTTGCATAGGGATGTTTCCAAATTGTGTGATCCAAACATTAATAACTCCAGAACACTGTCATGTCTGAAAGTCAAAATGTATCAAATATACATGGATGTAATCATTTTCAAAATTCACAATATGTTTTAATTGGACCAAACATTCTTCTTTAATTCCTATTTTTAGCCTTTCAAAAACAGCATTTTACTGCAGTCTAAAAATGGTTTGCTCTCCTGATTAACGAGTAATGCGAGTTATATTAATTAAAGTTGATTTAAAGCTATTACAAGGAACATTCTTTTGTTGATTTCAGTGGCCACGTCGGACAAATGATGAGAAGGGTGAAACAAAGTGACTAACATCGCAGCTTCTTTCCTCAGGCTGTGAGACTGATGGTCTCTTTTGCTTGTATAGGTCATATAGGGGCATCAGTATGTAACTGAGACTGTTTTATAATCAGTTAAAAATTCCTTTTTTAGGGTAATGACATTTCTAAATTATGACAACATACATTGAAACCTTCAATCGAAAACCTCAACTGAAACTTCGAATGTAAAAAATGACATCGGATATGGCCCACTTTCAAATGACAGCACACGCTTGACACAGCTTTGAACTCGAATGCACCAACAAAATGTATAATTTAATGGTGCGTAATAAAGACAGGTGGGTTATTTTTACCATTGGTTACATGAACTGAGGGGGGCCCTCTAGTAGTGATTGGTTGGTGTTTCTATCTCTGGAGCCATCTTGACATGGCAGGCTAGCTGTGAATCCAACGCAGAAGCAACAAAGACGTGGTGACGTAAAGCAGAGCTGACACTTGGTGCACACACACAGCTGGGAGGTGAATGATCCTCCTCCGAGGAGCAAAATCATCGGAGCTCCGCAGGGATCCAGCACACAGAACAGACGACGAGAATGAGATCCCTGCCTGCCTTCAATCTATACACAAAAAACAAAGCTGACGCAAAGCTTCAGAGCCTGTCTGTACTGTACTCGAAGACACTGCTGTGAAAAACAGCCAAACAGCAATTATTACTACTTATATATAATTATTATTTTACTGTTACAGTGACAGAGTTGTTGTTGATTTCCTCATCTCTGAAGTAGCATATTATAGCACTGTCACTATGAGGAAGCAGAAATCAATGTTCTGTTTCATTACACATACACTCAGTTTTTAGTGTATTAGGTACACCTAGCTAGAAGTAATTTAGTCCAATACAGCAGTCCTGCAAAAAATCCTACCTTTATCAAGGCAATAATGTTCAATTTATGTTGAAGCCGTTACATACCACTTTTAACCCCAAATTAGCATATTTATGCTGTTTCTTTAGGTAACAGGTAAACCTGTTAAAAACAGGCAAATGACTCCTTTCCCTTTGCCTGAGGACTGTTTTCCTTTATGTTTCTGTCAGCTCTGGAAGCCACAGAAGTTCAGATCGTTGTTTTCTTTTAAATATTTTATACTTCAGTTTCTCTTTTAAACTCAGCGCCGTCTGAACGACGGTCATGAGCTGCCAGATGGAAAAGTATTTACAAGACTCCTTAACATCAATGCGTGTCATAACATGGTGCCTGACAAGGGGCAAAAATCTGCATGTTCACCAGGGTGTTGAGCCGATAAACAACAATAACTACTACAGAGTCATTTGACGTGGGGGTGAGTACCAATTGTACCCATTCACATTTAAGACTAAAGTCAGGCAGGTGTTATTTGGGGGACGAAGTTTGTGGTGCTAATGCATTATACAGAGAAGTGTTTCTGTTGTGTAGTCTACCTCTTTTTATATAAAATGGGGTGGACAGCATGTATCTACAGAGTTAAGTCAGGAGAAATGAAGGCCCTGGTGGTGCAGTGGAGTCACAGGTAGCTGGAAATACCAGATGTCAAATGCTTGTTGTCCAGGGTAACTGTGAGCCGAGACTAATTAAATGATCGAATGAGGCAGGCTTTAATGACGCACAACAAATGGTTATTAGTGGATAAATCTCTGCACACCCGATTATTTTCCCCTCAAGACCGCTGGCTTATTAGAAGAGATTTCAGGCATTTCAAGGGGACCACTGACCCTTCACTACACAAAACACTGTCACAGTAAAAGGGGTTGTGTTAGTGCACTTTGTGGATGAGGCGAGTTACATTTCAGATCATGGTGCTAGAATGCTGTACATTTTTGCTTGTGGGTAACAGTGAGAATTATTACTTACATAGCCTTGAAATGCAGGCAGTAACAGCTGCAGTGATTTCGTGAGAGAATAACAGAGAAATTATTATGATTATGGGGTTGTTTTGTATCTACAAGTTCATCTTGGTAAGAGCTGTGAGAAATATGAGTATGTGTTTAATAAGTAGATTGCAATGGGTAATGATCAGTAATGGTGATATTTCACAGCGGTGGTATTTTATTTTGTGTGAGTAAGTTTGTGTTGCGTCTCTCCCTGGGGATTGTAATGTCAGAAACAGGATCCAAAGGTTATTACACATTCCATTTGGTATGCACATTTTCGTACATTCAGCCCACTGTTACCTGTAGACCGAAAGATTATTTTGCTACCAATTTGAGGAATGATCAATTGAAACACCGTATGAAGAAAGCATTGTACATAAGTCCTGGGGCTGCAGAGGTATAGGTTTAGAGATTAAAGGGAGAAGTGTACATTTGATCTGGGTTTCTGACTCTAAAATCTTGGCCTAAGGGCATGATGTCTATTGATACTCCAACACCATATAACTGAAATACATGTCTTAAAGCAGAAAGAAGGTAGGAAAAATCCCATTGGTGTTCTTTATCAATCTCACAATTTTTGTCATCTTTCTGACTTCCCTTTTCACATTCTTCTCTGATCTAGTTGACCGTGGTGCAGAAAAACAAAAAAAGGGGTGTGTGATAATGTGCAATTTCTTTAAGTGAAAAAGACATGTTTCTGTGTTTCTAGGGAACCCCACGTCGCTAGGGGCATTTACTTTCTCTCGCTGACAAAAGTGAGTGTTAAAGCAAATGAAACAGCTTCCTGGCTGTCTACCTCCTGGAGCCTCCGGACTGTGATCAGCGGTAGAATGGAAATACATTCTTTCTATGAATTTTAAGGTCATGCCATACTTAAGAAATACTGTGAAAACTGATTTTGGCATTGTTATAAATGTTGATATATTTCCATTAGCACAAATCAATAAAGGTGTTTCACAATAGATGAAACAATGTTAATTGCATAGAGGACTGATTCCTGAGGTTTCACAATATGACTATTTAAAGACTTCGACTTTGTCCCTCCTTCCTCAGCTTGCCTTGCTTGCTGAAGCGCTACCTGGTTGCTAGGCAGCCCTGCTGGATGACGAAGAGGATTCATTTGAAGGCTCAATATGAGTAACTGAGGGTCTCTCTGTGTGGAATTAATTGCTTAGGAAAGCTCAAAAAGAAATCCTCAAACATCCAAACATTTTATATTGGCTTCTAATAACATGTAGTTCATGTCATTAAATGTTATGTTATCCTCCACTGTCTCACTTCCTTTCCTGAACAAGTGTAAGATAGCTTGTTATACTATAATCCTCTGCTCATCATTCCAGACACAGAGGAGGTAATGAATGCACACACACGTACATAGGTCCATACAGCAATAAACGCACGTTTATTGCCTATAAAGTTCAAATGAGCCTACAAGAAGGTTCCACAGTAGAGCCAACATCATCAACATTAGTGGGTGTAGGTGCAGCTTTTCAGTATAAGGCCTTAGGCACAACTACTTCCATCTTGTTGTCACACACTTGAAAATCAGGCAACAACATGGGCTCACTCACTCCATGATATGTGACTGTTTGTACATAACAAAGGATTGGCTTTCAGGAATAAAGTGGTAGTTTACATTTTAACATTACAGAGACAACATATATACAAACACAGAAAGAGAGAGAGGGAGATCTTTTCTTTTGGACAAATTAAACTAGTGTAACAGATCCACCACACACTGACTTTTTATTTTATTTTAAAGCTTTGTGTTCCAAGAGCAACAAGAATTTATGAAGTTGACATTTCATTTGCTGAATAGTCAGTATGACAAATCATCTTGTTCTACAGCGCACACTGCAGCAGCAATTATGACTCAAAACAACCTTCTTGGGTTATAGTTTATCGTCTCACCAGTAACCCTGAAACAACGACCCCCAACCCTTCAAAGCAGCCCCTTGCGTTGTTTTAACACAGGGCTTTTTTCTGTCTGATGAGCCACTTACAAAACTGACCAATAATGTGATCAAAACTAGAGACACGATTTTGCTGGGGCTCAAGTATTTAAGTTAGATACCCTGGCCTAATTATTACACAAGATAGCTAAATAGATAAAGCCACTAGTTGATTGATTTACTCCACATTTCACAATCAAAGTAATTTACTGCTATAGGTCAGTAGGTCAGAATGTCCTCTCTCATGAGGCCTATCCTCCTGAGACAACCCTAGTCTCTGTGCTTATGGCCACCCCCATGTCTAATACAAAGAACCTGATTATAGCATTTCATCAGCCTGTCATTGTTTCTGTGTTACTCAGCTCTGATACAATGACATAAACGCTTGAATCAATTCCCCCTATTAGTAAGCAGAGCACATTCCACAAACAGTGCAATATACACAGCTGCATCCATGTCAACGCAGGCACATACCATTCTTGTTTCGATTCAGACTCTGTGATTAGTTTGTCCATCATTCTCCCACACTGCAGACAGAGCGCAAATAATAAAGGTTCTCTGTGACAGAAAATCAATACTTTCAACATGAAATGTTATAACCTCCCTAAAACTTCAACCTTTCTCTTGTCTGTAGAAAATACAAAGCAATCTTCAACTAGAGACCAAATTGACTCACATACTCATAGAACTGGAGTTACAGCCGGTGACGTTAATTACCATTCCTTACTCATGTCGACCAACATGAACAACAATCCAACAAAGAACCGCAATTACTCCATTGTTGTCTGCAAAAACCAGCACAGGAAGTGAAGACCCAGTGGATTAACTTGATTTTTGATGGAAATGTCCCCACAACAACTTGCTTCAAAACTCAAGCTCAGTCATTAGAGCGTTCAAACTTGGAACCTGTAAGTTTCGCCACTTCTTAAGGATATACATTTAAAGTCATACTACCTACCCCTATTGGACAGCAATGAATCATGCAACATAATTAAGTGACAGACAATGGAATTTCAGTCATCTCCTTCAAGCTCTTCTTGGAAATGTTATAGCTTTGCTCAGGAAGTTGAACATGGCCTGCATCTTGCCAGGAGTAGTAAAACACAGCCCAAACACAGAATAAAGGCCTAAATCAAGCCTTTGTTCGTTAGTGGGTACTAGTTTCGTCTGAACCAAAGATTGCAGCTGATTTTTTTTCAAAGGGTTCCAACTCTTCAAAGTGTCCCCAAACTCTGTCTGGGCGTGTGTGTGTGTGTGTGTGTGTGTGTGTGTAAGGCCTTTGATGTAGCGAAATCACCCTTTTGCCCTAAACACATCCGTATTAGACTGCCAGAAATAGCTCAGACAGCTTGTTACTAAAATTGTGGAATTTGCTCAATAGCCTACAGTAGCAGCAATCTGCGAAGAGCCAAAAATGATTAGATCACTTTTCACGTCCATAGTGGAAAAACCATAACAGTACAGCCATGGCCAGTGATTAAACGGTCACTAAATAATTAAAAGTGCTGCAACATAGTCAACTGTTTATATTTAGTGACATGTTGCAACATGTCACTAAATATTGTGTTTATGCTTTAAATATTTCCATAGGTAAAACTTTGATTTTTCCTACTTGCATCCAGATAAGCTTTCTCTACCACTGAGCCATTACTGCCAATTTTGTCTCACTCTATATTGTTAACCTATCCTCACATATGCCACAGTGACCACTTGGTAAATGTGAGTACACCCACGCAGCTTGCTAATCAGGTTTTTACTGAGCACCACAAATGCCATGAGGGCTCAGCTGAGTTTACACAGAAACAAATGAGGGAATCAACCTTAGCCAAAGGCTGATGTTGAGCATGATGAGGTGGATATCTAATAGCGAAAAAGGTTGCATTTGACTCGTGGCCCTATTAGCTTCAGTTTACTCCTTTGACAAGAGACATTTATTAACCTATTTAGAAGAAAATTAAACTTTTCAACAGCAAGAAGTTGCTAATTTCTCTGGCTCATTAATGTCAGAAATTCTGTCAGAACCATCCAAATAAAATACTGACTGATGTTAAGAACACTATGAAAGCTGGGAAATAAAGTTGTGACTATCATTGGATTTATAAAAACATTTTTAAATCATTAAATTATATGGCAAATGTTTGCAAAATGACATGTAAAATAATCAAATTAATGTGCATTGCAATGAATTATTTTCCACTGCATTAGATCAAACAAAATTTCATATGAAACACCTTAATTTAATTAGTTTATCAGCTTTTAATAACAATTTGTTAGGAATCATAAATACTAGGGATCAACCACTATATTTTTTTTTCCCCAGGCCAATAACAATACCGATTTTGATCAAGAAACTGAGTGAGACCACAATAGTGGTGACTAAAAAATTAGAAAGGATGCTGCATCAGAGCCAAAGTAGGACATTTTATATTAATCTATTTTATTAGCAATAGGTCACGAAAAATACTGATACTAATAATCACAAAAATGCTAAATATTGGCCCCGCAAGGCAAATAATCTACAGTCTACCCCAAATAAATATGGCCGTAAAACGACATAATATGATATCAAGATACTGTATGGTTCCACTGTAAGGCAATATACTATGATATTGTAGAATACCACAAACATGAAATACTTAAAGTAGCAAGCACATTAAATAGGAGAGAAAAATAATAATAAATAATATATATAGTATAGTATGTCATAGAACAATGACTGGACAGACGTATCTTGTTATCAATGCAGTCTTTATTTCAGACGATGTGTGGCACCTCCACTATAAAACGCTTTGTCAAACCCTGTAAAGTACTGCTTCACTGTGTACTGAAGAGCTTTTCTCAGAAGAAGTGGCATTTGATGGATTAAATTTATTTTAAGAACGGATACAGTTTTTAAAAAGGTATGAAAAAAGGGCATCAAAACTAACCAGAGTTAATGTGTTAGAATGAAATAAGTGACCACAGTTTGGTTGTTATTAGATAAAATGGGAGTCAAACAGTGTTTTACGCTGGGAAAATTAAAACTGCATAATGTTTTGACCCTTGTGTGAGCTCAAGTACTAAGGAAAGGTGTGTACCTGCGAGTGAGTGTGTGAGTGTCTAATGTGTGTTTTGTGCAGGGAAGGGGAAGGCTGGCGCGTTAAGGCTGAATTATATTTTACCCTGGGTTTCAATCATTTTGCACAGGGCGACTAGGGTGTTAGCATGCATTTGCATACATTTGCATTGAAGATGCTTCATCCCTCGGGAGGTGCAATTTATTACCATTAGTCCTTTGCCTACAAGTGGTCGTGTTTCTTCGGAGTGTATGTGATGGAGGTATACATGACACTTGGTACTGGAAGCCCCAGCATGCGTCACTCTTCGCAGCTTGTCAAGTGTGAAAGGGTACAAAAACAGGAGCGCCTGTTGTTGAGCTACCTTGATTTGAATTCTGTTAATTACATATATTACAGTATACACAATCCTGATACTAACCGGTGTGATCATGTTTATTTGAGCTCCTGACATGCAGTTTAGTTAAAACAACTCACTGTGGATGATGCACAGAATTTGGACATGGTATGATTTCAGGTTTTACCATGAATGCAAGCTAGTTGTAATTTATTAAACTAGAACAAAGTTCTCTTCAAAATGAGAGAGGAGGAACAATCAAGTCATTAACTAGTGAAGTCAGCTGAAACTATTTTGAAACAGCGTCATAGGATTGAGATTTCTGTCCTTCTCTAAAACAACACAACAAGAAAAGGCAGATAAAAGACATTGTGGAACAAAGGATGCCAAGTTGGACCAGGGTCATACATTCTTCTGAAAACAGCTGCTGCTGAATGTCCTCTTCAGCATCATATGATAATTTAGACCAACTTCAGGTTTAGATATTTTTCTGCCTCTTTATACACCTGTCTTGGTAACATCTGAAAATGGTAACCATTAATCAATTAATTGACTGATAGATAGAAAATAATTGGTGAATGATTCTGTCAAAAATCCCCAGAATAAATGTTGGCAATGTACATTTCTGCAAACCACGGATATGTTAAACTTAATAAATTTTAGGTTTAATTTTCAATGTTACCTTGCTATGCTTATGCCCTAGTTAGGTTGAGGCACAAAAAACACTTGGTTAGGGTTAGGGAAAGCTCATGTGTTGCCTTAAAATATCTGTTTTGGTCCCTACGAACATGGCTAGAGATTAAAAACACCCAGTTTTTTTCGCCACAATCGTGGCTGGAAATTTTCCTGAGGTCTCCTTTAAAATATCCAGTGGTTTCACACTTCGTAATGATGAAAATCAGTCTTGAACTGCGGTCACTGGCTTGGCAAAGTTCTCATCTGTAACTCCATCACCATCCCCGACAGGACATGTACAAATGTGAACGCATCAGTGGGTTGCAGAAACTTGAACTGCCAACATTTAATCCTGGTGATTGAGCTGGAATATTCCCTGTTTTCTCAAGTCTTTCATGGTAGAAAATTGGTTATATTTGGGTTTTGTACTGTTGGCCAAAAGAAACAATTTGAAAGCCTTAACTTGGGCTTTGGAAAACATTTTTTCCAAACCAAACAATTAACCTAGTCAAATTGGCTCTATTTAACAATTCATGGCAATTTACATGCATCAATCACTTTTTTATTGGCCATATGTGAGCAGATTATAATGTGATGTGAAAAATTAGACCTTCTCCGTCTCTCTCGGCTGCCTATACAAGCCTGTGGACAACTTAATTCAGTCATTTAATGCTGCTGGACTCTGGATTTCTTTTTCAAGGACTTTTGTTGAATTTTCCAGTCCAAAGGATGTGACTTCATGCACGTTTTGGAGTGCCTCATCTCTGTTAAAAATAGAGCAACAGTAGCTAAAATTAGATAACATTAGTCCACTAAAATAAAACTAATGACGGGCTTCCAGCACAACACAGAGGTCCCACATGCCCCTTTAATAGAAAATGAAAAATAATAACTGTTGCAGCTCTATATTACTTACATTTTCTACTTTCTCAAAGTATGACAAGATATGTACTATTAAATTCACAGAGAAACTACTTTAGAGAAGCGACCTCTAGATGAACCCAGAACATTAAGTGATCCATTATGCAGTACTCTGGCACAGTTGTCAGTACAGTGAGAACCAAATGTTCAGTGGTGAACTGCTACTGGTGTCTAAATGGAATCAGTGAGTAAATGAAAAAGACAGAACGCTAACAGGAAATGGATTAAGCAACCTGAATAGGGATGGCTGTGAGGTTATAGCCTGAGCCTATAGAGAGATAAAGCTGCTGCCTCAATTCTTAACATTTAGCAGCTGAGGTACTTCCATTTCTTTCATCATATTTTGAGAGTGTAGTCCTTCCAGTAAAAGTTTGGTAGGAGGTCAGTAAACCAGACATACTAAGCAAGTGATGAAAATGTTAGGCGTGCTGCTGAGGAAAACTGAAAGGGGACTTTGTCCAAAATGGCAAGGGAGAAATATGAAACCATATTATTAAAGAAACTCAAAGCGCTCACACAAGCAGCCAAATCAATCACAATGCTCCACTGTGAGCATGAATACATACAGACCTCAAACAACCAGTCTCCACAGAATGACTCTTTAAACATCTGACCAGCACAGCCTGGCAATTTCCTCATTTTGGGTGACTGCAGGCCTTTTACTACAAACATACCAATTACTAAAGAATTACAAAACAGGTAAGTGAAACAAAAACAAAACCTTTACTTACTGAAATACAGATATTATCAGATGTTGAATACACACTTTGCTCTTAACCCCAGTGGAAGAAGATGAAGCTTCTGCTGCCAATACTCCGCTCTTCCAAATGTCCTGTAGGGTCTCCTTAAGTTTACCTGTCAATTAAAAATTAAATATATGTTTTAGGGCTACACGATATGGTAAGAAAAAAAAAATCTCATTGTGATTATTTCACAGGTATTGTGATTGCAATATGATTTATGATCCCATCAAACAAACATGTTTTCTCACATCTGGAGAACAAGATTTTTAGAAGAGGGCATCTCTGCAGCACTACAGCACTTCTTCCTCATGTTGTTTAATCACACATTTTGGGTTTAACAAAAAGACTGCAGCATGCTGCGATTTGAATATTGCACTTAGCAATATTGCAATTTGGATTGTATTTCGATTAATTGTTCAGTCCTGTTATATTTTACTACGAATGAAATGAAATGAATGAAAGTCGCAGAAATATTCTTTGACCAAACAAGAGGATGCAAGTGAGCCAAACAAAAGATAGCGCCACATGATGCAAAACATTACAACATAAAATGAAGGGTTATCAAAGAAAATGAATTCTAAATTAGATTTTGCCGAGTTTATATGGACAGCTGGAATTGCCTGAGGGAAATTACTTGCCAAATATACACAGAAATTGTCTACAGTGTTTTGCCAGAACTCAATAATAGAATTGCTTTTCAGTCTTCCCCACATGTAATTAATGAGTTGGGCAGCCGATGATCACTGCCATAAAACGACAAAGTCTGAAAGCAGCATCTGGTCTTAGCTTCTCTAATCTTGTCCACTGGAAATAAACAGAAGCACATCTGCTGTAGAGTCTTTATTAAAGTCAATGGCTAACCCACTGTCACACCACACAGTAGAAAATTAAAAGCAAAAGGAAGAAAAGGATCCTTATTGGCAGAAGAATATTGCGGGCACACAGCAACAGTAGTCCCTTGAGAAAGACCAGAAGTCAGTACAGTGAGATGAAACTAAAAATAGCTAACCACCATTTTGCTGAGGTAAATCACATCTGTTGCTGTTGTAAGAATTAATCTAAAGTAACAAAACAACGCTAGTAAAAGAGATCCACATTCACTGTAAGCCTGATCCATCTGTTCTCTGAGAATCATAAAATAAAGGAACAAAAACAAAGCTGTGAGGTAAAGATCCTTTACAGCCACTGTACAATCACATGGGCTGCGACTAATTATTATTTTCATAGTTGATTATTTTCTCAATTAATCGATTAGTTGTTTGGCCTTTAAAATGTCAAAAAATGTTGATGATTGTTTTCCAAAGCCCAAGATGACCTCCTTAAAGGTCTTGTTTTGTCCACAACAAAAAGATATCCGGTTTACAGTCATGGAAGAGTAAAGAAAACCAGAAGACATTCACATTTAAAAAGATGAAATCAGAGAATCTTGACTTAAAATTATTTGAAAAAAATTACTCAAACAGATTAATCGAAATAGTTGCCAATGAATTTAATGGTTGCCAACTAATTGATTAATTTGTGCAACTGTGCCTTAAGAGCTAAGCTAACAAAAATAACCATTACAATTGTAATTACAGTTTGTTGTGTGATTTGTGAAGTGTTAATTAATCACTGAGGGGTTAAAACTAAAAAAGCGGTCACCATCTGCTTTGGTTCCCCAGCATGCAGCATGCCAAGAGTGTGTGAAGGACCTGTGGGACTGCCTCAGGGCTGTCCTCTGTGCCACTGCCTGCCTCAGTGCCTCTTCACATGAAACTATACAGGGATGCATAAGTGTCTACATATGCTACTGCCTAACTCTCCGAGGCTTAGTTCAGCCTCACAGCCCCGGCTCCACTGAGACCGGGTTAACTCTCTATCCAGTCTGATGGAGTGCACTGGGGACGTTTAAAACTTGCAAAGGGATATTATCCTTTTCCACTTGGTTTTGAAGAAAATATAGTGCTACTTCCACCAACAGTACCCCCGCACTGAATCTGACCTGTTAAATAGGGAATTCACAATTTAATGTAGTATTTCCATGGGTCGAACAGCTGTAAAGTACAGTTGTAAGACATGTGTACCACTTCAGGGTGACACCAAGAGGTGTGCTGTGGTTCTGCATGAGAGCCAATAATGAGAAGAGCTTGCAACAAAAGCTGAAAGAGTCTTTGAGGTTGGCTGAGGTGAAAAAATCCTGCAGTCACAAGCGTTCATGGAAAGAGAAACAGTCTAAAAGGTCAACAGGGCAGATACGACCCATTTACCAGAGCTACTCTTGCATCCAGAAAGTGGAGTTCTACGTGGTTAACGGTGGAAATATCTGATGGTTTGATCTTGCTTTGGTTAAAAGGACGGAGATGCTGTTGAGCACGTACCTCCGACCACAAAAACTGCTGATGGCTACATCAGCACTGCCACGGTATCTTCAACAGACATCCACTGCCGCCCACTCCACATCAACTTTATTCATTTCCCACAAAGCTAAAAACTGTGTCACTGTGCACACAAGGAACAGAGGAGGAAGCCACGTTTCAGCTTTCCTTTTTCCTTGGCCAATTAGAATCCCCCGCCCGCCCACAGAGCCAGGATGACAAGTTGATTCCTGAAGTGATTAGAGAAAAACCAGTATGACTGCTGCCATGGGAATAAGACTTGATTCATAAAAAAGACAAAGCAATCCATCATACTTCATTCTGAGCGGTAGAATAGCTCATTTGTCTCCATGTCACATTTTTCATTTTGAGACATAAGGAATGTAATAACCACCATGTTGCTTCCCTCATGTAATTTGCTTCCGTTTCTGTTTTGAGGTTTGTTGTGTGTTGAAATGCTTGTAGTCTTACAAACATGGGCATGTTGATGCATACCTCATTCAGCAGTAGTATCATTTTAAGGTAAAAATACAACTGTTTATTGTCTGTTCTTGCTTCTAAAACACTTTCAAATTCAGTGATTGGAGGTTGGAAACACTTAACACAACACACTTACAATAAGTTGATCATGGTGAATTTTCACCACGATAATCATGAATATCCTCACATTGTTGGCTTGAAAAAGCTGTCTAGCCAAGCCTGACACCATGGCTGAAGGCATGGCTTGTTCATTGTAGAATGACCCCCACAAAAAGAAGCTTTATTGGATGTGGTTAATACTATGGATACCAAACTAGGGAGTTGAGGTTAATGTTCATTAATGTATCCTTTATTTTTGCAGAAAGACCTTAAAATGTATGATAACTTATTTGAGATTCTTTGATTGTTTGGTTTAAACTAAAAAAAAGATGCTTGTCATACTGTGATGCAATAAAAACATTATTTTTTAGAAAGTAATTCCAGTAATGTTTCGCACTGCCTCAATTCTAGTTTTAATTTTGAAGTTTTAAGAATATGTTGTTGATTATCAGGATAATATCGTGAACAGGATAATCTTGACATGACATTCTCATATCGTCCCATGCCTTCTTGGAAAATAAGCTGATATTGCCAACCAATCAACTGTCAGACTAATCAGACTTTCCCTGCAGGCTGCTAAACAGAATGCTACGGTTGCACAATGAATTGCAAAATAATCTAAATTGCAGTAGGGCTACAGTAAGTGAAATATTAAGATTGCAAGAAGCTGGAATTTATTGACAGAGGTAAAATGTGCAACAAAACATGATTGTAATGAAGTATTGTAAATATGCCCCAGCCTACAAATGTTGTTCTCCTGATGCAAGAAAACTTTTTTTTTGTACAGACTTTAACAAATGTTATTCATCTTTGAAATGTTTGAGGTTATTGCAATTTCTTGTAGCGTATGCTGTTATTTAGATGAAGAAAAACATGTATTTGCAACTTTATTCTTGTATACAATAATTTACAAATTGTGTTAAGAATTCAAACATATTCACCTAAATGAAAAAGTCAGGCGAACCAGCACAAGTTAGTCAGGAGCCCGTTTTGTGGTTTTAATGGTGAAAACCAAAACTGATGCAAAAATTATCATTCCTACAAATCTGTACCACATCGCCATATCTGTCAAAATAGTTGCAATATGATTGTTTGACTACGTCGTGCAGTCCAACACAATAGCGATAGCTCATTTCACAGCACTGACAAAACGACTGTTTATTCTGGGAGTGCTGCAGCATTGCTGAACTCCACTTGGGACAAGTCTCGACACCACAAACACTAACCTGAACTGTTAGGCTGCAGACTCACACTGAGTGATTCATCTCTGCCAGGAGAAACAGCCACTATTTCAACACACAATTAATCTCAATTTCAGGAGGGAAATCCAGCCATATAAACATGAACGCTGATACAAACCCCTTTCATTTTTATATAAACATGGCAGCACACTACTGTGTATGCCTCCCTTCTTTCTTGCAATAAACACAGCTTGTACACTGGCATTTCTTTTCTCAATAATAATCCCAAGTGCTGCCCTTATTGGGCAATTTCGATCACTGAAACATCCAGATATCGGGTGTGTTTCGCCTCTACCACACTGCTAAATAATCCACTTTCACCTATTAAGCTGTCAACTCTGTCGCCTCCTTTTGAAAACTTAACATTTTTGAGGGATTTTCAGGCAATACACACGTTTAATTAATAATGGCAGCACATGTTTTAGGGCTTTGAACTGGGTAATAATTAGTTGTGAACCTTTGGCTGCTGAATAACTTCACAGTTTAACTGCGTGGGGTGAAGCACCTCACGTCGCACGGGGATAAATGAATAGGTTCACCTTCTGATTAAGATACACGTTTTTCCTGAAGTTAAAGCTAACTGATGAGAATTATTTTAACGGTTTATTTTCTTCAACGGTTTTTTGACAAAAGCTGTCGACCACGCTCAACTTCACTTCCCCCAGCTTTTTCTATTGTTATCCACACTTCAAAGATAAATTCACACCGACTACCACCACGACTCAACAACTTAACCACCGGATAAAAACAGTCGAGCTTGAAATTTCTTACATTTTTAGCTAGCCGTTAACGACGAGGACAAAACACAGGTTGAAGCATCTTAAAGTACAACTGTAACGTTACTTCGACAATAGTTACGGTGTTTTGTTTTTTTAAAAAGCACAGAATAAATGTGTAACTCACAGTGAGAAGTGGAGAGGTGTCTTGAGTTTGCTTCAGAGTGAGACGCTAGCCGTCATTTCAGTCAGTGGTCACAGTGAGAGTGAGGAGGCTCCGAGCTTTACTCACCACAGCAGCAGCAGCACACAAGGCGAGCGAGCTGCACTCTACCGTAATGACCCGCGCTCACACGAAGGCGCACATTGGATCGTGTCTACCGTAATACACAGACCAGCATGTGATTTATGCAGTGGAAAAACTAATGCTAGTTTCAATCATCGGTGTAAGAAGTATTGACATCGTTAAACTGTATTCAATTCAACTCATTTCAATAGGCTTAACTGGCATGACGTTTTACATGTGTTGCCAAAGCACAATTATGAAATTATTTTTAAAAAAATAAGGAAGGAAGAAACTCAATCTGTGACTACATACAAATCTATGAGTGTCAAAATATAGTCCTACCTTAAAGCAACATTATGCAACTTTTTTTTAATATTAAAATAAGTCTCAAAATCATTTAGATGGCACAGTGTCTTTCAGTGGGGAGCTAAAGTCCAGTGGACCCCATGGGACCTAATTTTGGAAGAACATTGTAATGGAAAGAGACAAATCATTGTTTCAACCCGTTTGAGTTGTGCCATGAACTACACATATGATGTTTGCCAATTTGAAAGATAATTTTCCAAGTCAAGAGAGTCGCAGTTTGTCGTAATTAAAGTGATTGCCAGCGGAACCACCTCCAGCTCAACGCCGGGAAGACCAAAGAGCTGGTGGTGGATTTCCGCAGGCGCAAACAACCCTGCATTCAGGTGAACATCCTGGGAACAGACATTGAGATGGTGACATCTTACAAGTACCTGGGAGTTCACCTGAACAATAAACTGGACTGGACTGATCACACTGCAGCAATATACAAGAAAGGTCAGAGCAGACTCCATCTGCTGAGGAAGCTCAGGTCCCGTGGAGTGCAGGGGGCACTCCTGACTTCTTTCTATGACTCTGTGGTGGCATCAGCCATTTTCTATGGTATAGTCTGCTGGAGCAGCAGCATTTCGGCAGCAGATAGGAAGAGACTTGATAAACTTATCAAGAAGGCCAGCTCCATCCTGGGATGCCCTCTTGACCCAGTGCAGGTGGTGGGAGACAGCAGGATGATGGCCAAGCTATCATCGCTGCTGGTGAAGGAGTCCCACCCCCTACAGGCCACTATCACAGCACTGGTCAGCTCCTTCAGTGACAGGCTGATACACCCCAAGTGTGTGAAGGAGAGGTATCGCAGGTCCTTCCTTCCTGCTGCTGTTAGAGTCTACAACCAGCAGTGCTCCCAGTAGACCTCACTGTGCACTGTGCAATAAAAAAACTCTGCACATATCCACACACTTTCTGGTTTGCACAAATTGGACAATTTTTAATATCCATATTTATTATTTATTGTTTGTAAATAAAAATACCAACTGTTTAAACTTACACTGTCCATATTATAAATAATAAATACTATGTCATATTGTAAATACCAATTTCATATTGTAGATATTATGTATATACCAGTTAAATTCTATTTCTTATGTCTTATTATATTGTTTATTTTTTACTTTTATTACTGTTTAAGTGTGATACTGTCCTTTGGCTGTTGTGACAAAGAAATTTCCCCATTTGCGGGACAAATAAAGGAATTCTGATTCTGATTCTGATTCTGATTCTGAAATACCATCTAGTTTTGTGTTAAACCGCTCAGTGAGCTACATCGTCCTGCTCAACAGACATCACCAACACCACTGCCAACACCAACTCGACACAGAAAAAGTATTAACAAAGGTGAAAACCACAATAACTCTGGTCATATAGACAACTGCAGTTACATGAAAGGGTAGTTCGCCAGTTCTGTGAGCAAGCTAATATACAGGCAAAAGCAAATAAAACTTCTCTATCAAAGTCAGGCCCAGTTTGCCCCATGGGAGCTTATTGGTAATACAACTGTTTGCCCCAGAAAGTTGGACCCAGAAGAAAAAAAAACTTTGTATGGTAGAGAATGCTGTTAACTTTCTATTAACGACTGTGCTTTTCTAGGATTAAATAACCTGTGGAATTGTGCTTAGATTCAGTCATGGCTGAATTTGAGTCATGCATTCTTGTGAACTCTTTCTACTTGTGCGTTCAAGTATTGCTGATTATTTTCATAATTTCAATCATAGGTTATGCCCTACTGATGCTACGTTATGCAAGATTTTTCCCATTTTTTTCATCTGAGCCCTAATGTCCCCACCACTTTTCAACACAAAGTGACGTCCTTGTACAGAATGGCCCTTTTCAAAAAAATAAATCTATTGCATCTCTATTCACCGTTAAGATTTTGCGGCAACAGTTATAAAATACAAAAAATGAAAGCCCATATAATCAGGCATATTTATTCAAATATTGTACTTCAGTATACTTTTGTTTTGTATGCTACTTTACTACATTTAGCTGACATAATAAGCTTATAAAATACAATGCACCGCTTAGGATTATAAACAAGCAGGTTCCATATAGATTTTGTTTTCTGTTTTCCTTCTTTTATACCCCATATCATCTCACAAATCACTTGCCTTGTGACCTTTGAGTCAAGTCTGGTAAGTCTGTTTTAACACAATAATTGCCCATGCTGATACAGGAATTACTTGCTGTAATCATCCCTTCCTAAGACACTTCCAACTACTGTATGGACACCGAACTACTGTTTGAAGACAAAATGGACATGATTAACAAAGTATGACAGCAATGAAAAAAGGCATATTGTGGAAAAAATTAGCAGAGGCTTTAAAAATTCAACACGGTGGTTTGAGAATCATTCTCTTCATTTGACAATTGTGTCAAGGTAATTGAGAAAAACAAAAAAGAAGATTGTCCACAGGCATCAATCACAAAGATATTTTCTTTTACACAAAGGTAATGACGCGAACAAGTTATTTCCTGTCAGAAATATGAGATGGCCCTGAGGTTCAAAACATCCTGTACATACCTGAGTGTGCAAATAGGTTCCTTTGCATTCCTGTGCCTATTATGGATTCACTACATGGCTTTTCTCGATGCTCATTTCAGCCATTTCAAAGAAGCACCTTGACAGCATATACAGACCATTGCAGGCACTCTCATATATATCGAGTGAGCATATGGTCATAGTGCTTCCTTAAAACCTAGTATTTCAACAGTAAGCCTTTCGTAATATTGCAAAATAGTTACAGTTCAACAGCTTTATATTTCCACATTTTATCTCTAGAGCCTGGCTGTAAAGGGCAGGGTTATTTGTCTTTAATTGCCTGTGTAACAGCATCAAGGCTACACAGGCAGGTGCTAATAAAACAGGCTACTCAGCTTTGCATAGAGGTGGTAAATTAGTGTTGGAAGAAGGACCTCTGAGGATTTCCTGGCAGATGCAGAATGAAAGGTGTGGGAGGGAAAAGGTACACGGAGGTTGGCAACCAGATGGAGTAGCACACACTCAAAAGAACAGCTTTATGGTGACATAATGTACACACACATTTCTCTGAAAGAAACATCACAGTGCTACTGCACTGTAGGAAGAAGTCGGCCAATTTTTTATGATGTATTTCTGACACTGTGACCGAAAGAAAATCACACAGTAGTGGAACAATTATATGTTATATTATTTATTTATTTATTTATCTATTTTATTCATTTTATTTGTCAGGGACAGTGCATATTGATGAACATTGCTGTAAATATGCCAAAATTAGCCAAGAGGCTAGTTTTCATCTGTTGTCCCTGGCCAGATGTAAAGTGGCATCCTAAAATCAAGACGCAGGTTTAAAACAACAGTTTCAGTATAAAACGTTAAGATAAAAGTAGGACAAAGATATAAACAAAAATAAAAGCAGGATAAATACATTAGCAACAGCAGAACAGAACAAAGTGCAACAGAGCAGGGACAGACAATAGCAGCATACATAAGCAGGCACACATATGACATGTACAATGCAGCAATTTTGCAAGACAGACAAACAAGAACATACAAGAGCAATCACAAGCAGACTAATCTTAGGAACAAGACAACAATGACACTGATCTATGTGGAGGAGCAGAGCAGTTAAGCATCATACACATTATTTCTATTTGACTAATGCTGACAGATTTGATTGCCAATCAGCCATTTTTTTAACTGTTTAGAGAACGACCTGTAGGTGGTGAGTTCTCTGATATGAACCGGGCCCGGCACAGTGTTCCACTCGTGAGCTGCTTTAATGGAGAGGGCGGATTGACTAAAAGCAGACTTTCTTAGTTATTATTATTATCAGAATGTTGCTTCAACAGACCATATTCACACAGAGGCCATTTCCTCTGACATCATACTCGGGGTGGGAAGGTCAAATGTCGCACTGCTGTGTTCGCAGGTTGCAAGTCCAATAAACACAGTGATTGTCATCAGTTATCATCATTTGACCACTTTCTGATTGGTCACCCACTGAAAAGACAATGGATAGTGAAAATCCAGAGGTGTATGGTGCCATATTCAAAAGTAAATTACATTTTTGATAACCCAGTGTGATGGTTTAGTGTTTCTATTCTACAGTATGTTGTTAGTTTTATCCTCATTGTCTTGTTTTGATTTTTTGTCTTTGTGGTTGGATAAAATGTAAACTTCATATTGAACTAGACAATATTTTATACAATAAACCGCTCTATGAGCCAGTGGAACTACATGAGTAGTTCTCCTTCAGCATATCACACGAGTGAGCGACAACTGATGCTCTTTGTTAGCTGTCCTTGGCTGTAGCTAGCTAACATTAGCTAATTAGCTCATGGCTCAGTTAGCCTTGGAGCCATTTGCCCAAGAGTTTGTCTGGACCGAAACCTTGAATCACAGTGGATGTCACCATGGATGACAGGGCCATGCTCAACTGTAGTTAGCAGCCTGATCTGAGTGTGAAAACAGCTAGACACCTAACTGGGGCTGAACACAGCCTCCAAGGCCGACTAAGGTCAGGGGGGACACAGTACCGAAGTGATTAACAGCGGGTCTGACCAAGACTTCAGGGACTACAAGACACAGCTGGCGGGATTGTGAGATGTGATGAAGAATCGACAGAGTTGAGCGTGTAGAGCTGGAATATTTTTACATCTTATCTGTGAATTGAAGATTTATTTCGACCAAATAAGAGGTGATTGTGGAAAGAAAAACCAAGACTGTTTAGGTGAGTTTTACTTGTTGAGTTGGAATGAAGTGTGTTTTATGACGAGTTAACAAGGCAGTGAAGCTTAGGGAAACTTGAAATCACAAGGTGTACAGTTTGATTTTCCTGTTTAGTAAGGAAAATAAAGAGAAGAGCAGTTAATTTCTTAATATTTTGTGAGTTTATCTTGTTAATGTGTTACACTAACAGCTGGCATATTCAGTATCTGCCAGCTGAAACTACAAGGGCTATCAGACTATCGCCTCTTCCGGGTACAAAGTGGTATTACGAGACAAGAAAGGGTCGGGGCTAGCTGGTTAGCATGCTAACCTCAGTAGCTATCTCTGCACACAATACTTAAATGTCTTTGATGTAATGTCATCACTGTTGTTTCTTGTTGTTTCTTGTTTTTTTATATTTTAAACTAAAATTCAGGCCATATCTTACAAAATGTCAGTGGCTATTTGGCTTTGATACTGTTTTTTGCACATGCAGCTCAGTAAAAAAAAAAGAAAAAAAAACTGTAATTCAGATGTAATTCATAATGTGAACAGTCTAACACAAACAGGATCTGAGCTGTAAATCATAACGTACCATTGTTTGGTGTAAATCAACATTCGTGAGTAGAGGATATCTGATAGAGCAGACCCACTGACACAAAACAGACTCAGCAGGGTGACCAGTGAAAAGCCGTGATGCAGATGTTATAGTGATATCTCCAAGTATTCATAATGTAGCCAAATCTAGGTATTACCAAGGAAGTCCACTTCCACTAAAAGCTTACACTGTTACCTTTAGACTATTTTTACACACCAGATGGGTCTTGCTGTTTATGAATAATGTCAGTCAGGAAACTAACCTATGACAGGATAATGGAGAACATTTTGAAATCAGGACTGTGGTCATATTTCAGTGGCATTTTCCCCCACCTGCGTGATTATGACAGCCACCCTTCAGGATGTTGGACATTCAAGCATTCAAGGGAAACAGTGACATTTAAGAGGGACCGGTAATAGCTGTGGGTGGATGCAGGTGAATGGCAGGCAGGGGCAATTTGTCAAGAGATAGAAAGGGTAGGAGGTCTGGTAGACCGGCGTGAGCAGAGCGAAGATGTGTGGGCACGCTGAGAGGAAAAAGACATTTTTTATTTATACAGGGGGATCCAATGAGAGCTCAGTTAGACCTACAAACAGGATGCAGCTAAAGTGTTTATAAAAGCTGCATTAAATAAAATCTAAACCCAATAATATGGCATAGTTAACCTTCAAAATCTGCACCGCACTAAGACAAGATAAGGGAAGATAAGATAAGAAAAACTAAAAATGATAAAATAGAAATAGACTATCTAACCATTGCAGGTACATGAATTGTCAGTAGTAAAAAGTCTGAAAAATAAATCTTTAAAACTTCTTGTTGAAGTTGATTTTGAGATTCTTGCTACAAAAGTAGACCACACATGTAAATTATATCACCATAGTGCTGACAAGATTATTATGATTTGGGTGGAGAGACATGCCGAGCTGAGACGGAGATGTTTTCACTTTAATTCTGTTTATTATAACATTCTTCTTCAACACTGGCCATCTTCAGCCTGCAGACACAGAAATGTGCACATGTACTGTATGCGCTTTGAGCAATGAGGGAGAAAATATGGGCTCTAAGAAAAGGGGCTGATATGTGGGAGGCATGTGTGCTTTGTCTTCACCCACACTCAAACCTGTCAAACAAACAACACTCTTCTACCACCCCCAACCTGCAGCGACCAATCATGTTTCAGGATGACAAAACCCAATTTCCATCCTCTTGCTCGGTCTTTCTCAGATGAAATTGTCTGTAACAAGGGGTTTCACTCTCATGGATGAGGAGGAGAAGCTATTACAGCCTACCTTGCGCGCTCTCATGCTTAATTATTCTACAGCTTTCGGTTGTAATTTATCATTTGAATATTGTCTCAGATCCAACAAAAGTAACAAAAGTGTTTTTCTTCTTTCACTGTTTGTGTTTTGCTGCAGAAATGCAAAAACAAATTAACAGTAGGAGGAAAATCCCTTTACTCCACTGAAACATTTCACGTGACATAAGAAAATCAGGGTTCTTGGTCACGGCCACTCAATTTCATTACCAACAACTCTGAGATCCGTGTGACATTCGTCTTGTTATCCATTGTCCCATGAATAATTGTCCTTTAGGAGAAGCTGCAGACCAACTCCCTGCACTCAACACCTCATTGGACCTTGGTGACACTGCGCTTGATTTATCAGCTCCTTTACAGACATCCCACCTCTTCAACTAATCATGTTAGACAGCCCTGTAGGCATACGTCTTAAATTCCCCTGCTGTGCCTCGTCTCGCTCCACGTCCTAAGATTCCAGGATGTTTTTAGAGCATGAGATATCTTTCACATATGGTAATCATATAGCCTTAAAAATGTATTAAATCTTATCCCCTTAATCCCCCCGTGCCTCAAGAAAGCAGGATATGCTGTTTAAGAGCAAGATTGTGATATTTTTTTTCATTTTTAAGGAATGGATTATTTAGGCTTTTTGCCAGTGGGCAGAGAAAACTGAAACCACAGTAATCACAACAGGAAGACTGTGGGGGATCGAGGAGGATGGTGACTTCCTGGAAAAGAGCAGGAATCAGCCAATACTGTCCACAGCCAATAATGGCAGGTGAGAGGATGTGTTGAAGCAGACGCTGGACAACAGGAAGAAGTGAGGTGGTTCAACAAGCACCCAGGGGTGATAGGGCTTTCTGTTCTGTAAAGGAACAGTCTTACATGGCTGTTAGTCATCAAGCTCACTGTATCAAGAGTACAACAGTCCTGTTCTTCAAATGTGGCTCCACTAATTCAGGCCAACATGCTTTTATATGGCTTCAATAACTCTATTAATTCTCATCCAGCTACTGTGCTTCTTTAAAAGCAGTTTGAACATTGATTTGACAATCCTGGACGAAGTTATCTCTTGGGCAGAGAGTTGAAATCATCATCAGTCATTGGTTGAGTACTGATCAATGATTGCAGGTGCATATGTGTTGGACTCCCACTACATTGACTGAATATCCGTCCGTTCACTCTTGTTTTACCTCCATTTCTATCATTATCTCTTTTTCGCCTTCTTTGCCTCCTCCATCAGCGGGGTTCTTCCTGTTTTGGCAGGCAGACGACCTTCCTCTGTGCCGAAATTCGACCTCGGTTTTTCTGGGAAGAATCCATCCCAATGGAAAACCAATTAGCATAGTGAAAGCGTGATTTATAGTGGACCAATCTATTTGCGGACGGTGTCCTTTTTCTGCAGCCATTACACTCTTCAGTCAGTCAATCTCTTCAGTATTTACTTAAGGATGATAAGTTAAAGCAAAATAATTCTCTTTGATTGTTTGTTTGTTTGAGGTGCAGTGTTCTGAAAGTGGCATTTCTTTGTTTTTGTTATTGATTTGCACTATGATGCTTATAAGCTGCTTGTTTATATCAAAAGTATATTTGATCTTAAATACAATTTAACGTTCAAGCAGCGTTTGTATGACAATCTTACATTTCTATCTTAGTTTGAGCAGTTCATGTTTGTACAGGTAATTGCACAGAACTTGAATTTCTCTAAGAGCATCATCCAAGACAAACACAACGTGGCGTTGCACGTGGTCACTAAGTCAGCATCAATGTAGTCACACTCTTGGAGGGTTTTATGACCCACTTCCACGCCTCGCTTGTTGATTTTAGATGGAACTTAATGTGGCAGATCCACACGTGGAGGCGCCTAGAAGTGGGTAGGGAAAGGGTGCAGGGGGTGATTTGAGAGAGGCCTCTGGAGTGGGGTGGGGTGGGGTGGGGGGTGCATGACGTGCAGCAGTCAGCTGTGGCTTGGCTGTTTACTTATCAGTGAGAGTCTCCCATGAGCTTTAGCCCAACTGTTGCTCGAAAGTAGAAGGAGGCAAAGGTCAACTATTATTGAAATGCAGTCCCTGTCTCCCCTCCACTCTGTCTGCACACGGGCTTATTGACCCGGCGTACACCAGACTGGATGAATGCACAGCCAGTTAATCATTTCCTTGGCTCATCCGTTACCTTGAGATTAATCATTACTTTCTCTATCTGATCCTGGACAGAATTAGAGAACCCACTAATCCAAAAACAATAATGACACGAGACAAGAAAAACAGGAGCAAAGTGATGTCTTTGTGGAGGTGATGTCCATCTGAGAATCACTTTGGTGCATTCAAAAAGATTAAGCAAATGGAAATGGTTTTTAAAAAAAAAAGCTGTCAGCACATTGTGCTGCTACGTGGGATCTAACTAAATATTTAACACCTAAGCTGCTCTTCTTATGGCAACAATGGTTTCCGTTCTTTCAAGTATAATTAAATTTCCTCTTTGCTTCAGCCAAGAGCTATTTTCATAACCTGGCTCATATTTGTTCTAAGCAGGAGCGAAATCATTAACCCAAACATGGGATTAATTCAGATTTGAGGGCATTTTACCTCCCAGACTTGACAAAAGAGGCTCAGGAGTTGACTCATAAGGGGCTAAATCAGATTTTATATCATGTATGAAACATAAACTCTTCACACGCTGAAAGATGTCCAGAGGGTGTTATAGAAGAAATAAAATATATAGGAACCTGTGTGCTTTAAAATGAGGTGCCTGTGGGTCTCAGCCAGAAGAAATGCTAATAACTTCATTAAATACAGATTCATTCTAATTAATTCTGGTTTGAAATTAGAAGAGATGCTGACTGTTGCGTCAGCAGACTGGATGCACAAACAAGACTATATACTTGGAAACAGCGGCAGTGTTCGAACCTTTTAAACCAATAAATGTGTAATTGAAATCACTCCCACACCCACCGCATCTATCTGATATCCAGTATACCACAGAGGGTATAAATCCACTGCTGTACAGTATCCCCCCCCCTCCAGGATGAATGTATGATTTCCTGCACAAGCCTGCATTTTATATTTACATAATGTTTCATCATTAAGGAATAAAACTGCTCATGCATAGAAGGTGAATAATTTCATAGCTGATGCAGGCTAGCTTCTCTCCATCTGTGAGCCTCGCAGATAAACAATCTAACACGCTGCAGCATGCACAAAAACTGAACACGGCTTAAATATTTTATAGAGGAACTTTTGTTTTGCCAGTACAACATAGTCCTGGAGTGTTTGATGAGATATTTATAATGTGTGGTAGCAGAAATTACCTCGACTTCTTAGATAACAGCATGTACCCACAATATGCCATCTGTGTCTACCAGTAGCCAAGAATTTTAGCATGTTAGCATCCTGATGTTAGCAGCCTTCTCCAGCCCTAACCAACGTACCTTTAAGCTGTCTCTAACTCCTACTCTCACCCAATCAAAGACCAGATACACAACACACTTGCCCTTTACTGAGGCGCCAGCACAGCTGAAGACTCAGTCCTGTTAACACACAGTCAAGTAGGCACAACATGAATACGTAATTTCAATATCAAACGGCTATTTATCGGCTAAAAGGTTAAGTGTTGACATGAAAAAGAGCTGAGAGAGAAAATGGGTGCATGGAAGGAAGGAAAAACTGAGCCCCAGTGTCACACCAACAACATGATGAAACTGATTTGCCAACAAAACCCACAGCTATCCTTCAGTGGATGGATCTGAGGTTTGCCTCTGTTGCTTACTCTGTACTTGTATTTATACCATTTCCACTGCTCCCTCCCCATGGTACTGCCAGCCCCCAAAAAATACTGTACACTGTGTTTCTGACCACAACACAAGATCTGTTCTTAGATTAGTGGTGGGGGAACTCCTGAGGGACTGTGAGCTGTTTTCTCACATCTTCTCATTTTGCAGCCCCTCCCTGCCTTCAACTGCCGCACAACATGCCTGTTTAAACTGGTGGCTGTCTGACTTTTTTCACCCACACGAATAAACAAAATCCCGCCCTGTTTCCGTTTTGCACCCAGTGAATTTACTTCAGTAATGGATGCAGCACTTGGTTATTTCTCCTGGTGAGATACCTGAATAAAAAGGACGTGTTGGGCCTTTGCCTGTTCAATTACCAAGATACTGGGGAGATGGAAGCACATCATAAATTGCTCCTAGCATTAATCTAATCCTGCCTACTTCCATGCCTCACATTTCCCTCTAGCTAGGTTACTTCTTTTCTATGCTTTCCCACTGACCCTGCTTTGCCTCAGAGACTGCTCTTGCACATCTAGCAGCTTCTTTCTGCCTCTGAATCTCCTCTTCCAACTGCAGTTGCTTTGCTCCATGTAAGTTGTACTATGTTTAGTCCAATATATATAACATATAACACATATTGTGATATTTACTTCTTGTAGCACTTTCGAGACTTGGTAAAAATAAATGTGATTCATTCATTGGGAGAAACATCTTGAACTGTGGTCCACGGGGAGTGGACCACAATGTAAGTGTGCAGCAGAATGTGAAAAACAGATTAAAAGGAGTCCAGCTTGGTGCCAACGATAAAGGAGGAAGACTCAGAGTTCTTGGTCTGAATCTCCGGCAAGCTGAGAGATTAGAGCTGAGGCTGGAAGAGAGTGAACAGGGTTGTCTTTGTCAAGGTTCACACATCAGCAAACACCCCACCCTGAGGCCCACAGGCGCAGGAAAAACAGGAGGAAGAAAAATACAAGAATGAAGGAGTTTAAAATGGGCAGATTTTCAAAGTAGGGAAGGTAGTTAATCGTTGGTCCTCGTGCCCAGGTCTTCAAATACTGATGCTTTGGGTTCGAATTTCGCCTTCCTGACCTTTAAACTGAAAATCTGGTTATTTAAGGGCAGGAGAAGAAGAATTAACTTCTGAGTCTGCATCAGGCCGATCTCATGCCTTGAAATCTGGCTAAGAGCGATTTAGACGACCTCAGCTCATCAAAGACGTTCTCATGTAAAAGCACACATTGATTTGTTCTGTATCCTGCTGACAGGCGGGTCACTGAGGGAACTGAGGGTACTGTATCTCTCTTTCCACTCTAACAGAAGATGAAATTAGACCCGACTGTCACTGTTGAAGTCTCTGCTCTGCCTGGTGAGAATACAGCGGCTCACCGACATTCATGTAATTGCCGAGGGGGACAGGGTCTGCTCCATTAGATGAAATATGGAAATTTGTCACCTCCAATGATCCTAATTTCATTGACTAGTTTGTTCTGTGTTTTACCGAACATCTATCATGAGCTGCTGGTTAAAGAGAAATACCCAGCGTATTTGGTTATTACAAAACAAGCCCTTCTACTGACTTTGTTTCAGGTGTGTGTGCCTTCGGACACAAGCAGGAGCCAGACTGACAGGATTTAAAGAACCAAGCTGACCTGCTGATTCCAGTGTGGCGTAACACACGCCTGACTGAAGATTTCGCCCTTGCTCTCTGGGGATACAGAAGGGCAGCCGACTTCTCTTACACTTCCCTGCAGTGCTTTATCTATCAATCAGGATGTGTTCTACTTTGGCGCACAGTGAAAGCTAAAGGCAAAGTCAATATGATCGGCTCCTTCAACAAGCTATTTCAGGCCAGCGATGTCTTCAACGTCACTGGCTCAAACCATATTAGGAAATAATTCTGAGTTTGTATAAACCCTAACAGCTTTTCAGTAAAAGTGTGTTAAATTGATTTTCAAGTACTTTTTTCTGTGACTGTCTGAACTTTAGCGGCAGTGGGACATACGGTCAATGCCACAATAGCAATAATAGAGCATGTGGTGAAATGCACATACTGATGTCTACCAGTATTTTGGCTTTTGCTAAATCGATAGTCAGTTTGTTGCAGACTAAATCATCTCAACAACTATTGCTGAGCTATTGTGCACATATTCATGTTCCCCAGAGGATGGATCCTACAGTCTTCCTTGATCTCCTAATCTTTGCCACCGTGAGGTCAAACATAAAGTCAAAGAGATGCTGATCGGTGATAATGTCACAATCTTTTCTCCGTTTGCTGTGAATAAACTGATGGATGTGCCGCCAGTCTCCTAAAGGAGCAGGCAGTGGCAGAAATACACATGACACAGAGACAGGAAAGGACTTTTTAAGTGTGCCGTCTGTGTCTGAGCCCTATCTGATTTGGTACTGGCATTCATGTTCCCCTCGGGGTGATCAGAATATGTTGTTTTACTTTGAACTGTGGCCTGATGTCCCTATGGATTTCACTATATCTTTCTGTTGCTGATCAGTCAGGAAGCAGTGCAATGATAATATTGTTTATATTGTTTTCTATACAGCTTGCAGCCTGGAACACAGCAGACATTGGAGCTTCCCACCCTGAGCGTGACGTCACAGGAAAATGGCCGCCATGTAAATACAGTCTATTGTTGATTGACCCACAACATTTCATACAGCGCCATCATCAGGTCACAATTTGAATGTGTCCTATTTGCTTTATGACCAGAAAATATCTGGGCTACCTGCTGAGCACCAGCATGTTAGCATTGTCATTGTGGGCATGTTAGCATTTAGCTAACCTAGCATGGCTGTTGTTATGTTTTACACTGAAATATACTGAAAGGACAATGTGGTGAGTCAAACCTTTTGACAAATTATCTGCTTGCTAATGTTTAAGACTGAGTTTTTATTTCATTGTTTGAAGTCTGCTGAATTTTATTTGGGTATCCAACACGTAGCACATCTGCAGCACAGTGCCTAAACTGAAATATACTACAACACTCTTCTCTATTACAGCTTTGTTTTATGAGTGTTTTGTTTGGTAAGTCCTATGTGGGGTTTATTTCTACATATTATATCCTGCCTAATGCATTGTTAAGGCACTCATGGTGCTTCAAAGGACCATTGAGGCACACACCACCTACACACCTACCTTCCAACAAAGTGGGTTGAAGCAAAAACTTTTTGATATGTCTGTAGAACTAACGTGATTGGAATACAGGAGCATTAGTGAGGTAGGTTTTAATAATGCTGCCCCAGGGACACAGACGTTATTCACATTTCGCCATGAGACTGAATTTGAGATGGGAATAAATCATGTCAGCAAAAGCTCGAGGAGGAGGAGACAAATGACAGTGCGAGAAGATAGAGAGAATAAACTGTGGGAATTCGTAACGGGCCAGAGACAGTTCAAGTAAAAAGCAGAAAAACAGCGAGAAGAGTGAATATTTCATTTTAATGAGCACGCTTCATTAGGGGGATTTAAGGACTCGTCGGAAAATAGCACAGAGAGCATTTCAAGGTTTTTCTCAGACAGAAGAAAAATCTGCTACAAGTAACGACCCGCTCGTTACAAAGACAATGAAAGCACGCCATAGAATAATGATTTGTGGCTTTTGAGACAAGATGCCCTGACCGCAATATGTGGACCGATATCATTAGTGTTCATAAAAACAGAAATAACATCATGATTCATATCGAATATATATCCATCCACAGGTGCAAACAGAAACATCCCAATTACCTTGAAACACCGTGAAGCCCCTCAGTCTCCATCAGCAATAGAAAAACCTTCCAGGCAGCTGACAGTGGGCCCAGGAGGAAGCAGGGGAAATGAAAATGCTGAATGGTAACAATAAGGATGCAATACTTTTGCACCAAAAAGGCCTGATTGCAGAAGGCAGAGCTGATGGTCTCAGGCCTGCTTCCTTCATCTTGTGGTCACAAAGCCACCTTGTGTGGAAATGCCAAACGTTTTCTTGCACACAATAGTTCAGCGCCTGTGTATCCGTTCAGGGTCAGGAGCCTTCCTGCCTGACATTTTGATGGTGTAGGGGTAATTTGAAAACACAGCTCCCAGATTCACCATTAAGACTTATGTTGTTTAATAAATTATGGTTAACTGTCTTGATTGTTTCATTGATAGCCACCAGCTATAAAGAAATCTACACAGTGGGGCAGATTGTTGAACTGATCTTGCTAAATGGATCATAACTCTGCATGTTTTTCCCCGCGGCACTCTGAAATATCATTAAACCAAATGCAAAATAACCCGTGATTGACTACACATATCAGGCTGTAGAAATCTGTACCTCCAAGGTCTGCTGTATGACTGCAGTCATGCGTCTCCTACAGAAATGTTGGCTTGTTGATTCTCATGGGAGATGGCTCCACTCTACTTCATTTTCACCCATTATCATGTATGATTTTAGTACTTTCACTGCAATTTTTACTTTCATTCTCAGCTTTCATGGGGGGATCTGGTGAGATATGCTTATATTCTTCCTTGCTAGAGCTGGTTGAAAAGATCGATATGAGTCTAATCTGTCTGCTCAATAGTAACAGCTATCTTGGTTCTGCCTGAAAGCAAGAAAAACTCGATTTACAGGCACCTCTACAGCTCACAGATAAACACACTATGTTTTGTAGAAGTGTCAAAACTGCAATTTAAAATTTGAAACATAATAGTGTTTGTTTCGTGTATGCAGGAATAGTCCTGCACATATGGATCAAAGAAACAAGATAGTACATTAGTTAATTAGTTGGTTAGTTTAAAGGGGCCGGTATAATTGATCAGAATAGCTTGTCAGATGGCTGAACAGCTTCTGAAACTCCTCACATCTCCTACCTCTCTATGACGGCTGACGTTTTACTTGGTCAAAGTGTGGCCAGAATAAATATAAACAAATTCTGGCTTGGTCAGATATGTCTGATATGTCATACAAAGTAGTTAATTTCTAGCATAACTCAGTCCATAGAGGTGCTGGTAGGCAGGTTTTGTTAACCTCAGACGGAGCCAGGCTAACTTTTCTCGCCCAGTTTTTTAGTCCGTATGCTCAGCTAAGCTAACTAGCTGCTGGTGGTAGTTTCATATTTAGCAAATACACGAGGCACATCAACCTTCTCATCTAACTCTAAGCATGAAAGTGAATAAGCGTATTTTATGTAATGTCAAACTATTCCTTTAAAGGTCCAGTGTGTCAGATTTAGTGGCATCAAGCAGTGTGGACGAAGCACGAAGAGGCATAGAGGCAGTGTTTGGCTTGTTAATTCTGGGTTACTGAAGAAACATGGCTGTGCAACATGGCGGACTCACTGTAGACGGCAACCTGCTCCCTCTGTAGATATTAAAGCTCATTTTAAGGTAACAAAAACATGATTCTTCATTTCAGGTGATTATACACTCATGAAAATATAATTATGAATATTGAATTCCATTTCTGCAAAAAGGTGCTCTTAATCCTACACACTGGACCTGTACATATACAGTGACTGTCCTACCATGGTCTGAGTACTGTATGTGTTTGTGTGGGAGAATCTCTGAAACGGGTCACAGGAGTCACTGGATATGACAGAAATAACGAACTGTCAGACGATGTGAAACTTTGCTCTGAGCTGAATAGGAGCACAACAGAAAGAAACGAGGGATGATTAAAAAACACAAGATAGCTCTGTCTTTCTTGTGATTGTTGTTGTGATGAGCAACCTGTAAACTTTGGCCAGAAAAAGACAAAACCTCAGAGGTGAAAGCAGAAAGATGAAGAAAGCCCCAACTGTGTCTGTCTGGGAAATGAAGGTGCAGGATGATCAGAGCTGAGAACGGCTTCAGTTCATCTCTGCAAATACCATTTCATTCCTGCAAAGGTCATAAAGGACTACCAAAAGACAACTAAAGGGAACCAAAAAGTTTAGAAATGAAGAAAATCCAGTCGTCTCTTCAATGACTGACATTTCAATTACGTCTATGTGAACTACCCTCGTGGAATAAATCACACATTTGGGACTCCAAACAAAGACAATTATCTTCTTCAGAATCTCGGCACTGAAGCGACAGGAAGAATAAATGGAATCACAGGAGGTGATTAAAAAACTAGACTGTGTTGCTGCATTGCTATAAAGAGCTATTTCTCTGGCATTGGAGGCGGCACTATGAAAGCTTGAAACCCATATATCACTTTTCTGTTACATGCAGCTTACATTTAACAGTTTCTTCTCAATCTTAAAAGAAAAACGTTGAGTGAGGCTGGTATTTTCCCTGACTGAGGCTGTACTCATGTTTGTTGCATTCCCTCATCTTTGAGTTTGGTTCTGCAGATCATTAGTCAGTCATGTGACCTATAGTATAGATCCAGTCCCTTCCCGTAAAGGATAAGGTCACCCAAAAAAGAAAGTTCAGTCACTATCTATCCACCCCGATTCCAATGGAAAGTCAGGTGAAGCTTTGAATTCCACAAAACATTTTCTGGAGCTTCACCCACTTCAGACAGGGTGCATGCTTACGCTATATCTTAGCAGCTGCATTGAAGATTTCAGCTTTAAAAAGGGTGTAAATAATGTCTTTTTAAATCAAGTTGGGATCTCGGGGGCTTCCGGGACACTTGGATTACGCCGGATGGGCTGCATGGAGCCAATAAATATTTTTTATTAGTTCATTTTTAATGCTTTTTTTTTTTTATTTCTGGGTGAACTGGATTGAAAAACAGAGGGGGAGATGAATTTGTGATTTGAATTTCTGAGGTTCAGGAGATTTTTGTTCAAATCCTCTGGATGATATCTGGAATCTTTTGAGAACAATATATAATTTAGTTAAAGGATGCGTGTCTTTAGGTAATAGGTAGATTGATTTTGAGATAAGTTAGGATTACCCATAAATATTAAAAGATGGAAAAGATTTGAGTCTAAAATAGTTTGAAAACGAGACTGAATGTGTTCAAAATTGTACTAAAAGTGTGATTCAACCTCTCATCCAGTGACGGGTTAAGATAATGTTTTGTCGTTTGTGTAAGACTTGCTCTCTCATGAGAGCAAGAATCCCCTCAGCGAACATGTCCTTGACTAAGACACTGAATCCCAGCCACTTCCTGAGGCTCTGTCTGCCACTGACCCTGCACTCTGACCTGCCTGCGGAGGGGCCAAGTGAAAAGAGCAGGAGGGCGGACGAATAAATAAATAATGCTAAAGACACTGCAGACATTCGGAGAGATGACAGAAAGGACGGAGGGGGTGCTGGTGTTGGTGAGGGGGGGGCAGTATGTAGGATGGAGGAGGAGGCGGAGACAGACAGGCACCATACAGCTGACAATAGAGAGTGCTTGAAATAGATGCTGCTGCAATTTTAGCCTCATCTTAATGTGCTGATGTGTTAGATTGACAAAAGGGCAACGCCACTAAATAACAGCCAGGGACAGACAGTTAGACCCTTTTATAGAATATAGCTATGCTAATCAATCACACAATCAGCATGCTTTGTTTTCTTTTCATGCATTTAGAAACTGTACATTTCCACTACAGACTGTAGTCACATGAGACAGAGCAGTCACAGAAACACATGTACGCTTTCTTTCTTTATCACGTTGGAATGTATCAATTCAGCGCTGGCTGACGGACGGACCCAGAGATAGACCTGCTTCATGAAAAGTCATGAGGTGTTTTTCTGCGGCGCAGTCGGGAGTAAATTGAATTGCCTGGGGAAAGGTGAAGGAAAAGAATAGGCATGTCACTCAACAACAGGCCGTCACTTCTTCTTTCTCGGATTTCCACGGACTGTTCCAGGCCTGGCAGGTGACTGGGTCAGACACGTGAGACTCTCTCCCAGTTCACCTGAGCTCGCCAACTGTTGCCATGCCTACAGGGGGGGACGGATGTCGGTGTGTGTATAGATTGTGCCAACACCTGGTAATACTTGCATAGCATTCCTTCCTCTCTTCCTGCTGCTGTCAGAGCAAAGACCACACACCAAAGCGACTCAGCTCACTCATGTGCAACATCAGTGTGTACTAAACTGTGCAACAATGCCTGTACTCATCTATTATTTCTTGCTTTTGTACTGATGTTTCTTACCATTGTGCGATCCCCATTGTTGCTGTAGCTGTTGAACTGATAAGAGATTATCTTATTTTAGAGGGTGTGTATTTGCAACCCAATCACCAGAATAAATGTTGGCAAAACCACAGATAAGTTAAAGCTTTACGTTTACTTATGTTGCAACTTTCTTTAGGTTCAATTTTCGTTTTTTTCTCTTGTCACAAGGCTGTGCTTGTGCTCTGGTTAGGTTTAGACACGAAAACCACTTGGTTAGCTTTAGGAAGACATATTTCGGCTTAAAATAGCTGTTGTGTTCGCCAAAAACGCGACTGTAGACGCTCCGAGGTCTCGTCAGAAACACCTTGTTTTGTCGCCACAAACACGGCTGCAGGTGTCCTGACCTCCCGTCAAAACTATCTGTTTTTTGTTGTCACAAACACGGCGTGAATTTGTCCCAAGGTCTCCTCAAGAATATCCAGTGGTCACGCTCTATGTCACACTTACAAATCTTGAAACAGTCTTTAACTGTGACTGCTGGCTTGTCGTCCACGTCCAAAAAGGAAAGTCAGGTAACGAACATTTCATTTGAACGTTATATGACACATTTTGTCGACATGTCACTACAGTAAGTAGTCTCTGACACATACAAATTTGAACATATATGTGGTTTACAAGAAACATTAATGCCAACATTTTCTCCTGGTGACTGGGCTCCTACTTGTGAGATTGTTATGAGCACAACATTTAAGACTATTGAATGACTTTTAAAGCAATTTACATGTATTAATCACCTTTTTTTGGCCACATGTGAGCAGATTGTAACATGGCATGACAAATGAGACCTTCCCTGCCCTCTCTTAGTTGCCTATACAAGCCTGTGGATGATTCTTTAAAAGTTGCTTAATGCTGCTGGACTGTTTCTTTGCGGAGGACTCAGCTGGATTTTCCACGACAGTCCAAAGGATGTGACCACATGCAGGTTCTCCAGTGCTTTGCCCCGTGCCTCTCTCCGCTCCGCTAACACGGAGGCTACACAGAGCCTCTTTAATGCCTAATATTTCGAAAATCAAATCTTTTTGAGGGCGTGCAGACAACCTGTGTAACTCATAATTACAATTTTAAATTCTGGTTCATGTGCAGGCTGAGAAAGGACACGGGTCATTCTTTGGCTTTCATAATTGTTCTGAAGAGGAAAAAGTTTGAAAATGTTTTTCTAATCAAGATGTTTTTACAAACTTGGTTTGATTTTGATGAAATGTGGTGCAAAACTAGGACTGCGGCCTTCATAAAAAGATGACATTACCCCAAATTCTTACCTAATTATCCAGAAAGACGGGTTCCTTAATTCTCTAGCAACACCAAGAGAGCGCAACATAGTTGAGTTCAAGCATTTACTTCCATTAATGCTCCCACAACATGCTTGTTGTCGAACACAGTCTGGAACTTGAGCTATGAAGTAATTGGCTGTACTCTAATTTGGGCCTGTGCTCATTAGAAGGCATATACTCATTAACAGAATGACAGGACGACATCTTCCTCCAGAGAGGGCAGAAATCACCTCACAGTCCACTTCAGCAGCTTGCCAGCAGGCAGCACAGAGGTTCCTGCTCATGCATAACAATTGTGTTAACTGCAACTATCTGCTTTGAGAGGTAGAGCAGTTGCCATCCTTTTTTATGAACAATTTATTGATACTTAAGTACTAAAGTTTACACATGGGGATTTTCTACAAACTTCTTGAAAATGAGAATTGGATATCTATTAGTATCCTAGCAGCAGAGCACAGGAGGTCCTCTGTGTGTTCCAGGTTTATTATATCCAGACAAAAGTAATACTAGTCATTTATCCTTTCGTATTGTCAACAAATCCGACAGAACAAAACACCAGCAATGATTTTATCCCACAGAGAAGTTATGTCCGTGTAGCACGTCTTTGTTGTCCAAAAATGATTAAAAACACCTGAAAGAGCCGTCATGTTGTATGGGTGACATATTCTTGTGAGTGTGTGGTTTGAACAGTGTGTTTTACCTTTCAAAACTGCAGATTAGGAGCATGTGATGGATGAAAAGGCAGATTTTTGGTGACATCTAACTTCACAGGTCCCCAAACGTCGATAAGCTGTTCGATTTGAATAACATAAAGCACCCAATTTAACCATTTTTAAAATGTGAGTTATCAGCTAAGATTTTGAGCACACCAACTGATCGGGTCTTGTTGGCTGACTATAAATACAACATTTCACAAGCTGAATGGGCTCAAATCAGCGCGTTTGGCTGATCTCGACCCAGGAGGTAAAGGTTGGCTCGGGCCAGATTTTCACATGGAAGAATGAGGATTGAATTGGCGCCTGTTCCCAGCCCGGGAGCAACTGCAGTCTGTGCTGCACGGTCACCATTACCTCCACAAAAATACAGAAAAAGAGGCTTTGATGTTCAGCGGCCTGCATCAAATGGTGCAGTAGCTATATCAAAATCTCAAAGTAAAAATTAAATCGCTTAACCTAACACAAGGTCAACGACAAATCAAAAAAGCTCCAAGTTAAGAAGAGTGACATTTTGTGGCATTAAGGAGACGCAAGCCTGAGTGGGAGGCTTGCTGCCAACCATCTGCTCGAACGTCTCTGACCTCTGTGAGTTTGTGTCATTCCACTTTCCATCCTGACAACAATGATGAGAGATAAAAGCACGCAATCTAAAGGAGAGTGCTGCCTAGTAAAGCAAATGAGACCCACTTGCCCTACTTACTGCTGCTTTGAGAAGAAAGGCACGAACAAATGAGATGAATGTAAGTCTAGTCTTTAGAGTTGGATGAGTTTAGATTCTCCTTAATTAAATATTGATTTTAAAAGCAAATAGCACCCTCTATTGCCTGGCCCTCTCCTCCTAATCTGCCTGTTTATTTGCCTTTGAGAGCACCATGGGAATTGAACAATATATTACCGTAAATCAACCTGTTATTTTCCCCAGAAGCTTACTGTCGCTGTAACTCGAAGGCTTTTCAGCTAAAAGGCGAGGCCGCATCCTCCGAGTGATTCATCACTGTACACTGGTAATTTAGGGATTTGACTCTTTGCATATCCCTCTGTGACACAGTGCATCTCACCACAGCAGCCACAAGAAGTCCGTAGGGGTATGTTATTATGTGAGGACATTTTGACAAGTAGATACCTTCGGGGACTGATGGGATCACTAATGAAGACCCTGCACCTTTATTTAGGGACGCCCCATTAGCAGCCGATGTACAGTAGCTGTCTAGAGCGCCGTACTTCATCACGGAAATTTTATTCCTTAATAACTATGTGACAAATTGTTCCCTGCCAACACACTATAAGTCATTAGCTCATTTAATTTGATGGTAACAAGTCTGGAAAAGCTTGTAGGAGCCTATCTGTCTTTGAGAGAGAGTACTGGACAGACAGGGAGAAGGGGATTTAATTATCCTGACTCTTAAAGCTCCCCTCGTCAAAGACATGTCTAGTATCCCGCCTTCGTGAAGCGAGAAAGAAAGGACAACCCACAGAGGATTTCGGACTACCTTTCTTGACTGTCCTGTGGCTGCCAGTGTGAAACTGTTGCCATGGTTGACTGGTGCACCTGCAAGTTTGTCTGAAATGCTGCCAAATGAAGGCCTGTCAGAAAGGAGGCAGACATTTTGGCGATATTAGTTTGAACTATGAAAAAATAATTGCAGGTGTTGAATGGACCTTAAAAAGCTCTTGTGTACAAGCGCAATTAAGACTTTTATTCAGTCCTGTTCAAAAGTACTTCAAGTACATTTATTACCATCATTCCTGCAGATTTGAACCCTTTCAACTCTGCCGGTTTTCTACATTTGTAATTTTGCTTGTTGTGTTTATTGAGTATCTCCAAATGCTTCATATCCATGAAACCTGTACAACCTAAGCTTAAAGGATATTTAAGACAATAAACAATTATAAATGATTAAAGTATTGAAATTATGTCACAATTAAAAAAAAATCTAAATCAAAAAGTCATCAAATCTTTACTGATTAAAAACACAAATATCGATCAACAGATTTCTAAATGTAGAAACATGAAAAAACTATTTTTTTAAGACTCCTGAAATCTTTACAACCTAAGCTTAAAGATTATTTAAGTCAATAAACAATAAAAGTATTAAAATTGTGTAATAAACAAGTCAAATATAAAAATAATTTTCAATTGACATTTTTCATCAAATTTTACTGAATTAAAAATCAAAACATATTGATCCCAAAAATGTCTTAATGTAGAATAATAAAATATTTCTCAACACTCAACATTTTATTTGATCTACATACATATGTCAGTGTTTGAGATATGCTCATTTTTAAGAGCAGTGTACAGAGGAGTTTTTATAGCTCCATCTGCAACAGAAACAGTATTGCACAGGTATTTTTGCTTATTGTGATGTCATCTCTTGGAGTATCTTCATATGCTCAGTTTGCTCACAAACTACAATATGCACTATACAATATATACGGCCAGCTGTCTCTTAACCTCCGGCATGCAGGTGCTCTACCAGTCATCCAGGAGTTTATGTCAAAAGCCACTTTGATCCCTCTCAGTGACGTCAACCACACAGACCGCTCGTCAGAATAAATGAGCCTCAGAGCTCACACGGAGTTGGGTAATTTAACAACAGTAGCGACCTGTGGTGCTGTAAGGGGTTTGTGCCAAAGGCAGTGTTTGTTGGTAAGCTCTCATGCTGTGGGGGCAGTGACAGTTCAAAGGTAGCAACTGTTACCTGTTTTTCCTGAGTGGGAACACACTACCCATTCACACACCTGTGTTTCTGTTTAACAAACAGAAAGTATAAAGGAAAGACGTAACGCCGGCTTCTGCATCTTTAACATTTTATTATGAGTGAAAGAGGTGTCAAAAAGGGGATATAAAGCATATTTTAAGACGATATCAAAATGGAAACATGATACAAATCTACTCTTTATTGATCTGTGCTGATAGCTTGCCTCCAAAGTAAAAACTTGCTAATTTATTCACTGACATCCTAAAATTAAAAATCTATAAAAATTAAAATCCTGATACCAAATATATGCGAACACTGTTTAAAATGCTGCAGCGTGGAAAGTTTACAATGATCAGCATTTCTGGCATGGTACAATTCCAGTTCTATCATATAAAAATCACATTTAAGTATAGCATCAATTACAGTGCATGACAAAAGTATAATCCCAGAGAAGTTTACAAATCGGCTCATTTCAAAAGATGCTGATGACATGATATTGACATATATAACTGTGTTTCCAAAAAAGTAGGGACACAGTTGGGGTTTTTTGAATTGGGCCGCGCAACGCCCAGGATGGACCCTCTCTGGAGTCAGGACAAGTGAAATGAAAACCCAACTTTTCCTGATTTTGCTGCTTCCTGTTTAAAGGTTTTAAATAGCTAAATAACAAAAGGACTTTTATAAACATTTATAAAGGAAATTAAAAAGGTGTTTGCCACCAGATTAGTAGATTTTCTTAGCAGCAATTTTTTGGTAGCACTGCAGAAGGAGTATTTACAGCTGCTCCTTAGACCATTACACAAGACAAGCACGTCATTAGTTAGAGGCACCTTCATGAGATGGCCTGTTGAAATGGAAATGCAAATCCCTGCTGAACTGACATGCAGGACTAGTAAAGCTGAAAAATCTTCCTCTGGAAAACATTGCTGATCTGACACTTGCAAATCTATTTTTGAAATAAACTCTTTGAAAACAGTAAAAAAACAATATGATTAATGTTTTACTTCATCAACTTGAACTTCAATATATGCTGATTCTGACATTCTGTTTGCAAATGATTGCAGTCTACTTTTATTTACGTCTTACACAGCATCCCAGCTTTTTTGGAATCTGGGTTATAAAAAGGCACAGCGCTTTCATGTATTCTGTAATATTCAGCAGAACTGACATGCCAGTATTTTATGGTTTATGACTGGAACAGATCACAGATGGCCAGGTGTGTTTTAGACACAGACCAGGCTGGGTAAAGAGGGTCAGTAAACCTGTGCTTGAAGGAATGCATTAAAGCTAGACTGCCCCCTGGTGTCACATTAAAGAATGATAAAATACCCTCTTCGAAGTCGAGGAACACTCCAACCCTCTGCAGCTGGTCTGCTTCCACAGGAGTCGCCTCCTTGTTATGCAGAGCTTCCACCTTCTTTCTGTCACAGGCCAGGCACCAGGAAACGGAGTTGAATCCCAGACGAGAGCTGTCCTTCTGGCCTTTCCTCTCCATCTGACCCTCACACAGCCCCACCTTCCAGCGGCCCTCATCCACAGCCACGTCCACTTCCCAGTACCAGCGCCCTCCCTCCAGGGCGCAGGAGGCCAGGACCTGTGGGAAGGAGCTGAAGCGAGCCTCGTGGTTTGTGTAGGCCTGCTGGACTTCGCTGTAGGTCACCTTCCTGTTGTTATCAGACAGCTGCAGCTTGGGATGGGCTGTATCTGCATCCAAGAAGGGGACGCTACCATCTGAACACAGGAAAGGACATTAAAGGAGAATTTAGATGAGAGCATTAAGACTTATCGATTGTGCCACATTTGGGCCTACAGGATGCATTTAGTCGTTTGGTTTAATTAGCTGTGATTCATCCGTGAGTGGAAAAATAAACAGGTGTTGGTATAAAAAAAACACTCGACTCACAGAGCAGTCTGTAGAGGTCTCTGTCTTTTCCTGGCACAGTGATGACTACTGTGTCCAACCGTTTCTCAGTCCAGCTCTGCAGACATCTCAGCCGGGCTTGATCCACTTCCTCTGGAGCCTCAAACTGGTCCAGGCAGTTCCCCATGTTACTAGCCCTGGTGAAGAAGAGAGGAGTGAGTAATAGAGCAGAGAGACCTACTTGATAAACTTACATGTATGTGAGTAGTTTCATATGGAGACAAAACTAGTAAAGGGCTGGTTCACCAAAATGACAATAACCCATTTTTCTCTAACCTCTTGTGGTATCTATCCATGTAGATAGTTTTGGTTCCTTCTCTGAGATTTGAGCATCAACCCAAATGTGTTTGGGTTGATTTGAGCATCAACCCAAACACATAAAAGTTGAATGTAGTTTTGTTTGCGGGCTGTAATATATATATTTATTTTTGTGTTTTATTTGTGTGTATTTCCTTTATCGTCAAATCGCACAGCACTATGGTAACTTCACTCATCTAGAAAAAAATACAGAAGAAAGTAGCTCCAGGAAAAAATCTTTACAGCGAGGTCTGTGGATCATCGAGAGAAACAGAGGCACCGATTTAGATGTCTCATAATCTTTATAAATAAAAGCTTAAACTATCTGCATGGCTTAACACCACTGCGAGTAGGTGAGAAAATAAGTTGGCCATTTGTAATAAGTGCGAACTGACCCTTACAGACTTTACAGGCTGTACTGAAGCACTGCTTTGTTGGTGACTAATTTAGGTATCGACATTTAAAACTAATAACCACTTTACATGCAACTAGGTAGAAGTTCAGAGATGACTTACAGTTGGGCAGTCTTGCTGTATTCCTGTCATGGGAAAAAAGACAAAAAAGAAATTTCCTTGTGTTAATGTTTTATAATCTAACAGTAAATCTTCTTTTAAATCAACCAACATGTCTGTCTCCTAACAGCGTACACACCATAATGAAAGCCTGGTCCTGAATGAGTTTGTCTCCCTTGGCATCAGCCAGCCCCTCCAGTGTGTGGAGGCCCTGCTGGATGGACTGCAGGGAGCTCCTGAGGTGGCCGAGTTTCTCCTCTAGTCCCCCCAGAACCCTGTTCTCCTCCTTTGTCACACATTGAAGAGCTAATTGCTCCTCCTGCTCCAGGGCCTCTCTGATGGCTCCGTACTGCTGCTGCACCCCCGCTCGGGCATCACTTAAAACCACCTGGACGGACACAGTGTAAATAAATGTCATGTGATGCAATGGTATCGATTCCTAAAAACTCTCAAGTTCAGTAATTGGTCTACCATGCAACCAACATTACAGAAAGGTGAAAATCTGAATTTAAGATGATGTTCTCTCAAGCAAAATAACTCAAGATGTACAGTGGAGATCACTATGTATCAACTTAAAAATAAATTAACTGTTCTTGGGTACTTTTTCATCAAATTCAACTCTTTTTGGCAGACTAACCATATAATGAGAACAAGTCTTCAAAGCCTTGAAACAGTGATTGTGGTAAACATGACTAGATTTCTCTTATCCATTTGAAGCTAATCAAACCTACTTGTCAGAATTAGAGTAAAAAGTCACATCTGGTGGCACTTTCAAGGCTATAGAATCATTAGCTAATAGGCTAAGCAATAATAAAAGTTAGTAATATTCACTAAAGTCGCTAACTTAGAGCTTCATAAATAAATGATAAGCTGTACATGCAACTGCTCTAACAAAGAGGATGAGCATCCTGTTACCATGACTGAACATTTTTATACTGCAAGTCTAAGTAGAGCTGCAATTATTAGTCGATTAATCTATCAGTCACCAAGAGAAAATTTGTTTCCTACTATTAAGCTGATTAATTCATCTTTTATGTCGATTTTTATGGAAAAATGTCGAACATTAGCTGGTTACAGCTTCTTCAATGTAACAATTTACTTATTTTCTTTATCCTTTATGATAATAAATGAATGATATGCCTGCACAGAGCCAAAGGGATGCTAAAAGACAACATTCACCCAGCCACAGTCTGTTCACTCTGCTACCATCCGACAAAAGATACAGAAGTGTCTGCTGCTGTACCACAACACTACGGAGCAGCTTCATTCCTCAGGCTGTGAGACCACTCAATTCATCATCAACACTCCACTCTATGAAATAGTTTGTTTAGTTTGTCTTTGATGTAGCATAAAGGGACTTCAACTCAGTTTCGTTTTGCAACCCTGTTGTTGTAAAATGATATGGTTCAAGGTTCATTTATTTGAGTTCTTTGGACTTTGGACTGTTGGTTGGACAAGAGAAGCAATTCAAAGAAATCACTATGGACATGGAAAACTGTGGGGAGCATTTTTTTTTTTTTTTTTTTACAATGTTTTGACATTGTATAGAATAAAAACTTAAACTGAAATAATCTGCAGATTACTAGCTAATGAAAATAATCTCTAGTTGCAGCCCTAATTCTAAGCAATTAACCTAAAAACATACAGAGTTAACTCTCTCACTTTGAAGGTCTCTTTCTTCTGTGTGAGATCAGTCACTCTGTTCTTCATTTGCTCTTCAGCCTCCTGAAGTTGTTTGATCTCTTCTTTTAGGTTCCCCTGTGGAAAAAGAGTTGAAAATTCACTTATTTATTGCTAAGGGTGTGTTAACATCTATCTCAATTTTAACATAAATTACTGTATATCTACAGTATATATGGTGCTGCAAAGTCACCACTTACCCTGAGCTCTTTCTCTGCCTCCCTGATGCTGATGCAGACATGGTCTCGGTGCGAGCCAATGACAGTACACACTGTGCACACACACACTCCACACTGTCGGCAGTAGATTCGGTTTATCTCCTGGTGGTCCTGACACCTCCAGGTAGAAATGTCCTCCATCGGAGGGACCAGGGTGTGATTCTGAAAGACAGGGGATTCCAGGTGTGGACGCAGGTGCTCTTTACACATAGAAGCTCCGCAAACTAGACAAGTCTTCACAGCGGTCTGAGACCCACCTTTAGGGCAGTAATGGCAGGGTACAGGGCTGGTACTTTTGCTCTCTGACCGGTGGAAGACGCCAAAACGTGTTGGGGATCCTGAAGCAGCTGCAGGATGTTTGGTGGAAATCGTAGGAGACTTATCTTTACCTGGAGTTGAGGTCCCAGGAAAGGACCTGCCAGGTAAGTCACGTGTCTTTGGCGATGCATGGTTTCCTGTCACTTGTGCGTCTTTCTTGGGGGTTGTAGGAGGAGGTGCATCACATAGATCTACTTCATCAGAGCTGTCAGAATCATCCAATGTGACGACTTCTTCGGATTTCTGCTCGTTCTGCTGGATTGAGACGTCATGTGGCACTTCACCTGCAGTGGCTGCTTTGCTGTCGGCGTTGTTGCTGGAGTATGTGGCATTACCACGCTTAGACGGAGTAGATTCTTGGTTCACTATCTCCTTCGATGTCTTCACAGTAGTCGACTGCGCGGGTTTATCTGAGATGGAGTTTGAGAATGAAGTGGTTGGGGTCTCGGGGTCATTGGACCGCTCACGGGGAACTTCCACAGTTGATCGCTTTGCGTCAGGTTGCTCTGCTGAGGGTGTGCTGGCCTTTCTCTTCCCGAGAAGTCGGCTGGTGAGTGAGGGCCTCCTCAATGCTGGATCCAATGTGTCTCCTTCATTGTTACTGGATGCCCCTTTTAAAATAGAATATACAAAAAAGGAAAACTGGTGAGAGGGAGTGTTGACTTCTATAATAATACTTTAAAAAGAAACACTTGTCAGGTGCCTTTTGCTTATCACCTCAATACTCAACTTTTACTGCCAACAGAGCAGTTTCACTTTTGGTGGGTCAAACAGTGCCTATCTGGGTTATTTGATATAATATGAGTTATTATGATGTCTTGTAAGCCAAAGCTACAACAATGAGACAATTAATCGATTAGTCGATGAAAGGAAATTAATGTGCCAACTATTTTGATAAATAATCATTCCTTTAAAGCATAACATTGCGATAACATGTTTATCTCTCTAATCTATACTGCATGCTGTCAAGAGCATGACAAAAGCTATCTGCGCTTGTTCCTTTTCTCCTTCAGTGTATACTGTAGGTATCTCAGTGTGTAGATGATCCACTTTTTAAGCAACTGAAAGCAATTTGGCTTCATATTATTGGCTAAAATTTAACAGATACCAATAAATAACCATTTTTTTTTGGTCCAGTATGTAGTATATTGTGCATCACTAAGTTTGAAGACATTGCTGTGTGCTCTGGGACATTGAGCAATTAATCATACAGCCATTATGAACATAGATACTGATCGTGGACATCATAAACTGTGAAATACAAATTGTATAATGTGGACACTACATGAACACATGCCATAACGTGGTCGACCTTTGCCCTTACTGATTATTGGAAACCACAAACTTTGGGCTTGGAATGACATTTAGATGTAAACAGTACACGAGCATAGAGCACCACTACTATAACACTAAGAAAGAGCTGCCTTAAAAAGAGAAACACTTTAAATATGTGAATGTAATGATACGTACTTGGCTTAAAGCGCTAAGGACGTGGAAGGAAGGGCAATTTCAGGTGTGAAAGTTTAGTCTAGTGTTTGTTTTGTCAGGATGCCAGAATCACAAATAACCAAACACCCACAGAATAACGTTAGCTAGCATTAGCACCTACCTTAAATATGAAGTACTAAGTTAGCCTGGGACAGTTTTAATATCGTATAATGTGAGAGAGTGAATACACAAACGTTAACTAGCTAAGTTAGCTACACCTTCATGTATTCGGCCACTTTTCAGTCCAACATTGACAGAGTGTAGTTTTTATTTACCTGCAGTGCTCCGAGGCTGAGCACGCCGACTGTTGCTGTGCGGCGGCCGTATCACGCTGCTATCAAACGGCAGAGTGTCGTACACCGTCTTGCACCTCCACTCCGGACAGTGGTACGGTCCGTTCGGGGTAACGCTCCACAAGTCCCCGATACATCGTTGGCAGAAGCGGTGGTTGCACTTCAGGGTGACGGGGGTCCCTGTCAGCTCGTTGCACAGAGGACACCTCGCCGGGGTGTCCAGCGATGCCCCCATTTTGTTTTGGCTGATGTTTAGTTTCTGTTTCCGCGATGACAAGCGGCAGAGGCGGAGCTAGACGGTTTGAATCCCGCTCCTCCCCCCCCCGCAGTGCACGTCTTAAAGGTACAGTCCATGGGTTTAGGAACAGGAAATGGTAGAGGAAGATTTTAAAGGTTAAGTTCGGTATTTTTCAAGCTTGATCCATATTCTTTGTGTGTGACTAATGGGGACCGTAGTGCGGTTTAGTTTGTTGTCCTAAAACCCAAAAATCCTTTAGCATTTTTGCACTTCTGGTTCCCTTGTCTCAAAGTCAATGACTTTTTTTAATTGGTCTTCGGTTAAAAGCCTGAGATAAGGTCACGGGCTTAAGATATTTAAGTGTTTTGTTTAAAATACAGCATTAAATGTCCCACAATTGAATAATAAAGCGCTTACGTGTCGTAAAAAACGACGGCTAAATGAGACAACAGACGTCATCACGGACATTAACATCATCACACCAAACAAAGAGACTCATCTACTCACTAGTCCATTTTTAGGACTAGTGGTGTTCACCTGTGAAGATTATCTTGCTGAACAAAACGTGTAAGTACCATAAACTTTTGTTTGTCACAAAGCTTTTTTCCAATCCAAAAAATCCAATTCAGATATCACATAGGCTTTTTGTTGAGGGAACCAGGGCAGTGCTAACTTCCGGGTTAGCCTACAAAAATATGTCATCGCTACACCACTCTATTACCTTTTTTTGTGTGTGTGTGTCTAAGTGATTAATAGACCATATTCACATGGTCATTTTCCTCTGATGTCATGCTCAGGGTGGGAAGCTCGCAATCTTGTACTGCCTTGTTCCAGGTTGAAAGTCATAAACGAAGGGAATCTAACAGATTGTTATCATTTCACAGCTTCCTGATTGAACGGCTACTGCAAAGACAATGGATACTGGAAATTAGGAGGGACATCTGGCCATATTTGAAGGTAAAACAACATATTTGATAACTCATTAGGTACTGTTAGACAATAGCTAACATTAGTATTCAACCACATCCTAGCTAACATTAACGTTTGATTAGATCCAGTGCATTTCACCTCAAGGCTTTAATAAATGCAGTTAGCTGTTGTGTGAATATACACCGTTAAAGTTCATCCACTTAAAGTGCTTGTTTTTGCAATTGACACGCTCATATTGTTATTCTAAGTGTCTGACAACATTATGGAAAGGTTTCCCAGAGCGATAAACCTCCTTGTTAAATAATTAGATCTTTCGTGTTCAACTAGAAACAGACTTTTACGCTCTCGCTAAAGCCACCATACTCCATTTGCAGAAACATTTATTTGATTGTCGTAAAGCATGCTTCATTCAAGCTCAACGTGAAAACCAAATTAAATTCCCCAAAAAACTTTGTCTTTCCACTTATCCAATAATCAACAGCTTTGGTCACAGTAAACCCTCAATTCACCGCATTAGGTGTGAAAACGTCAGGATATCAGAGAAGCAGCAGGGGAAAACAGCATCTAGAGCCAGAGTATTACTTTTCCCAGGTACCCTTTTGTATCAAGACTCATGATTGTGTGGTGAGTTTGTCCTACGGGGCCCTATTTTACATTTACTCATTGTGATTTAAAACATAACTGCGTTACAGTTTCTACCATGAAAGCAGCTTTAACTAAGACACTACAAATTCAAATCTCAAGTCTAAATACTGCTGTGATTTCATGCACTTGCTCATTGTGCTGCAATGAAATGCTGTTAGTCAAAATGAAGTTTTCCCTCGTATGACCCCCTGGATACCCTAAAGGACTCCCGTGAGGACCATGAACCACACATAGCTTCTAACTGTCCTTTTTCTGTTCCTGATGACAAACCCATCTGAGCGTTAAGAAATGGGTTGCTGCTGTTTTGCCTTCAAGCATCAGCTGCAGACGAAAACTGCTAAATGTGCTGTTTTCTTTTCCCCCTCATGGTTCTCTCCCCCACAGCATTCTTTTCTTAATGGTGGTCGAGACATGTGACTTGGATAAAAAGTCTATTGTGAGATGTTAATCTTTCATAATCTCAAAGACCAAATCTTGTCTCAAAGAACCTGTGCTCTCTCACTTGTGTTGCCTGGCACTTATAGATGAGAATGGTGGCTAGATGTAAGCTCTGCTAAAAGTTAATGCTCTGATTTTTCAATCATAGAAGTCGAAGGTAAGCATGAAAATAAAAGGTAAATTAAAGAATTGCGTTTTATTTTAAAAAGCCTTTAAAGCTGAAGAGCAGACTCCATTCTTCCTCTCAAAGCCGCAATCCGCTCTTTTAAAGCTTTCAGGCTGTGGCAACATCCAGTTCTTGCATAATAGAGGCGCACATCAAGCAATAAAGTGTGCTGGCTGTCTTCTGCTTCTTTCTTCTTCTTTTTTGCCCTCAAACACATTTTGAGTGTTGTGCACCAATTTCTTATGTAATCTTTCTGTAACCCATTAAGGCTACATACATTTTAACAAACAGTCATGCTGAGAATGTTGTAATCCACAAATACATCCATTTACTCAGACCTTACCATTGTTAGGCATGGAAGTTTATTTATTCCTGAAAATATTCCAACTCAATGTCCTTATTGTGACTTGTTCTTGTAAAAAATAAAACAACAAAACGAACCCAAGCCACTGAGGGGCTGCTGGCTGGGTACTTGAAGTAATTAACGCGTCGTCTTCCGGGTCCAATGAATGAATGAAATGAAAAACAGTGAGCGTCGTATGCAGTCATCAAACATTTATTTGCTATTTTGCGCTCTTAACAGTAAGCGATCTCCGCCGACCTGTGCAGACACTTAATTCCATAACTTGAATGCAAATCAAACAAAGGCTCACATGTTTGCCACAACGCACTAAAGCATGACGACGACGGCGATGACCGTCAAGACTGTGTGCTTCTCCAGTCAGCAACACACCTGCCGAGTAATTACCTGTGGTTCTATTTGACGATTTTCTGCACACCACCGTACAGAGCACCACCTACTGTGGCTTCCAGTATTACACAGAAAACGAACACAAACACACATAAACCAAAAGATGGCTCTAACAGTCCTCATACTAGCCTTTGTGGAGCTTTTAACTGTATAATGTGGTCTTTGGCAGCAGATAAATGAGCTTGCAACAGATCTGTCTGAGCAAAGTCCATCCATTGATGATGAATATGATACAATTGATTGCTGTGATTAAAAGTAAACCTTGAGTTGGGATTCTTTTATTGAATTTACCCTGCATTAACACAGCAGAATGTAATGTATGCTGACGTGAAAGAAAAACAAACTCTTCAGAAAACGTTCTTCATTAAGATATAGTCCTTATAAACTCAGTATTCATAATTATAGTAAATATACAGCTGTTTTGTGTATTGTGACCAATTGCTCCAAGTGACCTGTTTTTAATAACTGTCAAATGTCCTACCCAATGACCATATTTGGCCTTTTAAAGGGGCACTCCAGCAATTTTGTAAAGCACATCCATAAAGTGAGAGAACTTGTTAGAGACAGAAAAACAGGTTGACATTTAGTGCCTATAGTATATTGAAACCACAAGATCCTACAGTTCCCATAGTGCAGCTCAATCTCTTTTTAAACCCTCTTCTCAGAGCTCAGTTCCAAGCCCCCAGGAACAGCACATAGTGGTCAAACTGTGTAATTACAATGTATCTGCACACTGACCCAAAAAGACTATTCCCACTGGAAAATGCTGGATACATTTTTTAATGCCATTCAGTCAGATTTGGTACGTCTAGCAGAGCTGTATTATTAAATGATTTTATTAAAGTTTTAACCAGAAGTTAGCTGCTCGACTTGAAGTCTCAAGTGTGCAAACTTGCACACGATGTGGAAGCTATGAGGAAGATCCATGTCATTTTACACCCAGGAGGTCAAACTTCTTTTGGCTTCATGCGGCAGCATTTTATTTATTAGGAATAAACGGGGCTCCGCCTCCAACACTGTATCCATATCTTTCCTTTTTGGATCCATGCCCCCTCCAAATCCACAAGAAGATATTATGCAACTGTTCACAGGCCAAGTAGTACTAACCATAATCATTATGTGTAAAATTGATATAATACTGCTTTTTAAAAAAAAATCATGAACAAAAAAAAAATCACAACAGAGTTTTACAGTGAAAACCTTTATTAAGTGTTCATATATTCTTAAAGGAATCTCTTAAATTGATCTAAGTTAATCTCCTCCATGTTTGCTAATTGTTTGGTATCTATAGAATATCTATTTACACAATATCGACAGGTGAGGCTGGGACAGGCCTTCCTAATCCATTACCACTGCAGTTCACTCCTCAGGCACACCAGTCACTGTACACAATACTCCATCATGTTACCCTGTATGTCCCAACAAAACAAAGCCAGTAAGGGAGTCAGAAACAGAAAGAGAGAGCTGGAGACAAAGACAGAGACAGATTTAGCTACACAACAGGACAAGTGTGTGTGAGGCTGGCATATTGGTTCACCGGCCCAACAACACACTTGCACACACGCTCACATATGTGCATGCACTCGCACTCACAGACTTCCCTGCACGCACACACATTCACACAGCAGCTATGAGTCCTGCAGCACACAGTCCTAGTAGCCCCCATCACAGTGTAGATACCACAGACTATAAAATATTAGATTTCTTCTCAAACTGAAGCGCTGTGCAAAGTTAGCTAGCAGGGCATTGAGTGGATTTAGGTAAAATTCTTAGAACATCTTTAATATTCACTGTACATACTTTGTAATACAAGTTTTTTCTCTTTTGGATGATAATATTCTTATAAAACAGTCTTAAATGTCTTTTTTCTAGTAAATGAAGAGGAACAAAGGGGGCATATGAGCAAAGAAGAAGAAACTAAAACTTCCATTTCATTGTCAAACCTTACAATATGAAACACAATAGATTTACATCAATTATCTGAAAATGAGCCGTTTTCTCTTTTCACAAATAAAACATGACACACACATTCTGACGGTGGTACACACGGCTAAGTGTTAACATAGTATAATACTTGTAATTACAGAGTTTGTCGATGTATGTTCTGTGTGTGCGTGTGTTACAGAGTTGTGTTTGTGCATGTGTGTGTGTATGTGTGTTTGTGTCTGTGCTCGTACTGCAGGTGTTCAATGTCAACCCTGTGCCTTCTCAGGTAGGTAGTGGGTAGTCCATATACGTCTTAATAGGATAACAGTCTCTGCCCCTGTCGTGGTCTATGCGATGTTGTGCGAGGGTTAGCTCTGTAGACACACTGGGATGAAAGTGCGTTGGGCTCCATCTAAGTGCTGGGGATGGTGGTTTAGGGACTGCAAGCAAGATGGATGGACTTCAAGGGTAGGTTACACTGGGCTGTTGGCAGGTAGATGTGACAGGCAGGCTGGCTGGATCCATCGTGTTCCTCTACTTCAGAGACATTAATTTGCCTCCCTCCTTTAAGATGATGTTGAGGGACTTCATGAAAACAGACACATGGAAATTCAGGAATCTGAAAAAAAGAAAACCAAAGAAACTGTGTTTGTAAGAGCTGATGACAGTGGTGGAAAGTAACTAAGTAAGCAAGTACTGTATTTTTTGTGTATTTCCATTTTATGTAACTTAAAATTTGTACTTGTACACAACCCCTTCTTTCATTTGACAGCTATAGTGATTTTTAGATTAAGCTTTGGCACAAAAACAAACAACAAAAAAACACATGACCATGGGAAATGCATGCATTGTTTAAGATTAAACCAGTGGCTCACAACCTTTTTGTGGAAGCAAAGAATGGCGGTGCTTGCAATTATTTGCCAATCAATGTCGTTATTCCTACATGACAAGATCATTGCTTCCTTATCTCAAGTTAAAAAAAGCTTCATTATTTTGAGATTCTAAGATAATCAGCCAGTTGTCACGAGAAAACAAGTTTCATTTTATTACTTGTTAGCCTGCACAGATGGCATCTTGACAACTGTGGCAATTGATTTAACCTGAAAATGTCAAATCAAGAGAATACCCCTTAAACAGTAAAATGCTTTTGCTAATATGGGTCATACTTTTACTTTAGATTGTAATAAATATTTGGATTAGGGCTTTTACTTCAGAGTCAGAATCAGAGTACTTCTTTGACCACTGATATTGAGGTACTTTTCACTCTCACAGTTTTTATGCTACATTCCACTGCATTTACTTGATAGTTATAGGTACTAGAGACTTCATGAATGAAGATGTTATTTATGTGATTGTGTATTATTGCTATGTTTACTTAATTTAAGGATCTACAGGAGGCAAAGATTGAGGAAGAGTGTTCATGCTCTGAAAAATCTATTTACAACGAATTGACACTGTTGTACAGCACACGAGGACAAGAGGACATTTCATGGCTATACATTATTAAAGAACAAACAGATCACATGCATGCTTGGATGCAGTAATGATGGCTTGTTTATGACATGTGTATATATTTCAAGATGTATGTATATTTTGTTCTTACCTAAAGATTTGGTTAGGCGTTGCCTCCCTCTGCAAACACAGAAACACATAGAAAAATAAAGAAATGGTACAACATGGTTCTCAAGGTCATGCTATTAATAGACTCTCATGTTCACACTTTGTCAAGTCCATGCATCCCTTCAGCATGTGTGTGTATTACACACAAACACCAGTAGATGGCAGCAGGGATGAGCTAAATGGAAAAGAGACTAGTGAGCTGCTATGAATTATTCATAATTGGATACTAAGGAATGGTACATCATCAGGCTGCAGAGCGAGGCTGCTCATTGACCGATGACGTTACTGATAATCCCATTCAAGTTTCCTCCTCAATGACATTGTCGATAGATGGATGTTTCATTATTGTCTATTTGTCATTTGAAGGTCACTGAAGTTTGAGCTTAGAGACTAAAGATCATCTACATGACTCTCCTCCACGCTCATCCTTTCTCCCCACTTCTGTTTAATGGGTTATTGGTTGCCCATGCCTGTCTAGTTCCATTGCAAACTACGGGGCAAGGACATGCTAATCCCATTTCCCACTGGGAGACATACCTGCACCCAGGCCTTTTCACAGTAAATCACTGTGTAGACCTGTGATACAGAATTACATATGCATGGACACCAGTCTATAGGCCAGGCCATTTCCATGACTAAATCATTGCATCCCTTATATATCTTTGGAGGGAAAGTGAGGTTTGATGTTGGTAAGGACAGATACTCCTACTGTCTTTGGATCATTGTGCTGTATATTTAATAAGGAGCAGAATATTAAAGGAGACCTACTGTGCTTTCATTTTTTCCCTTCAGTGGTTAATATAGGTTCCTGTGCATGTGAAAGATCTTGAAAGTCCACACCAACAGAAGCTCCTCTCTCCCTCAGAAAACACTGTTCCTGAAACAACTCGTCAGTAGTCTCGCCTTTCATTCCGTCACTTTGTGACATCTCACTACATCACCATAGTATACAAGGCTGCTGTGTGTTTGTTAGCGGTACTAGGTCAGGCATGTGTGAGCTGACCAATCAGAGGAGACCAATGGGAGGAGATCCTTAAAAGAGACAGGAGCTAAAACAATACAGTGCTGCAGCACTGTACAGTATGAGAAAACTGTTTTTTGAGCCTTAAAGCATGTGGACCTATTCTAGTAGTGACCTAAAATAAAATTATGAACCTGAAAATGAGCATTACATGTCTCTTTTAACACTCCTTAATAGGCAGAAGACCAGGAAGTAGGCTTGTCATTTTTTTTGAGATGGTATCCAGCTGACTCCTTACTCAATGTTGACAAAATATACATTGTCATTCTGTTATTATATTGATCACTGACTGATCACTATCACTTGTTTTATATAGTTCCCTTTCAGAAGAGAACACAATCATGACTATACTCAAAATACGTCAAGAGCAGGAAGTGTGGACAAAGAAGGGCAAAATGGTTGCACGTGGTTGCCATTTTTTAGCATATGAAACCCAAAAGCAGGCTCATGCAGCTCTTATGGTTATGTTCAAATTCATTTATAGCTTCCTAAATTTAGTCTGGCTGCCTCAAAGGCTCATTACATCAAAACTTTGGCTTTAGATACAAGAGCGTACAGAATGTGATCCTTTTTTTTGAATTCAGCTCATGTAATCTGTTTGCCAGACTCGCGTGTGTTTTATCACAACCCTAATGAGTGCACACTTTCTATTTTCAGTCCGGGTGGAAAGTCACATGGTTTGTGATTAACGAGGAGTCTATTCTTAAAGCGAAATTTAAAGTATTCTCATTTATTTTAAGTGCATGCTTTGCCAGACCACTATAGCACAAATTGCATTGCGAGCGCACTTTTAGAGCAATTTGTCTGGTTCCACTTGGCCAAAACAAAAAGAGATTTATAACTCAATTTGGGGTTTAAAATAAATGGAAATTTAGGGAAATCAGTTTTCTATTATTTGATGCAATTGCTGTACATGTGATGATTGTGGAGAAATGTTTAACAATTCAATGAATCAACTCCCAAAATAAAAATATATACTTTTTTTTATAATTTCCCAAAGGATATCGATAAAATATCACATTTATAGATTTGCAGATTCTCACCCTTGCTCTCAGCCAGCAACTCTTCTGTCATGAGTCCATCCTGCCGGTTCCCCAGGACGAAGGCCAGGAAGGAGAGGATGAGAGCGTCCAGGATGCCCATGATAGCCAAGATGTATGCCCAACGCACTGAGCAGGCCCCCAGGCTGTATTTGTCCGTCTGTTCGCCGCACATCCGCCGGACCTCATCACTGTCCCAGCCATCAGGATAGATCATACAACCGAGCACCAGACAGACTCCTAGCGAGGGGCAGAGAGGGGAAGAATGGAACAAAAGATATAAGCAGAACAAAAAACGAGTTTGAGGCAAAAGTGCAGTGTAATAAATGAGGCCAGGGATAATGAGATTTTGTGGGGAAATGATAAAGAATCATTTCAAGTGCTTTAAAAATCTGAACCCTTACATTCTCTCTCTCTGGAGATTTTGCCGTGCCTCTATTACATTTATCACATTGATTTTCATTCCCTCCCTGAGGCGGGGAATAAGTGTCTAGACACAATGAGTGCCAGTGGAGGAGCAGTTAAAACAGCAGTAAACAAACACAGCAACAGTCATAGCCGGACACAATTGCAGCGAGAGATTCGGAGTGTAGTAACGCCTCTGACAATGTGAAACGTATTTCCTCACATTCACGTACTTCACTTTTTTTTTGTTACACAACTTCAACGCCTCTCTTTCTCTCCCTCTCGGATTTTAAATAGCGGTGATATTATTCATTTGTTATTTTAACTGGCTGCTCCTCATTCTCAGTTGTTGCCCGAAGGCTAAAGATCTCTCTCATCTTCGGTTTGAAAGAGCTTCTTCTCTGAGGTGATGCTGCGGCAGAACGGCACAAGAAAAACCAAAGCCTGTGCACTGTCTTGCAGCTTTTTTTTTTCTTTTTTTCTTCCTCTTTGGATTTTAACTAAGCACTCCTCATTCTCATCTTTTGCCCATGGGGTAAAAAATCTCTCTCATCTTCAATTTGGATGAGGCTCTCCTCTGAGGCGGTGTTGCAGCAGCACAGCATTAGGCCTGGAAAAAGAAGCTGACTGCACAATTATCCGGAGTGCATTGCACATTAATAATAAAACATACACCCCACTTCTTTAACCCCAAAACACTTTCTTGCAGTGCCTCCTCCCTGAATGCTGCTTGTTTGTGTTTTAAGGTTGAGGCTTTTGAACATTATTTGAGTTTGCTAACCATGTAATCTGCATTTCTGACGACCTGCACGCTGCTTTATTTGCATACCTTTTAACATAAATGTATGCGTACATAACTTAAGTTTCAATGTCTTTTCTTACAAACCAAAATGAGAACAATATGCTCTCTTCTCGTATGCATACACAAGCTGCCCACACACGCGCGTTAAAGTGCACACACACTGCAGTTTGTTACAGTAGTGCTGCAGTCTTTCATAGTGCTGAAAGACATCAGGGGGTGTTGAGATGTTTCGGAGAGAGCAAGTGAGTACGAGGCAGACAAACTGCGTACCCTCGTCTCCTCCACCACCTCCCCCCAGGGCTTTAACTGTCATAACAAATTCCTATGCACACAGAGATTCACAGAGCGAGTACTCAGGTACTTACTCAGACAGATAGAGGGGAACTGCAGTGAATTATTTTATTTCATTTTCATTACATTTTTATGGCACAGAAAATATCCCTTTACATCGCTGAGCAAACAACATGTGATTAACAGCTCTGGTTTTATGAATGATTAGCCACTGAATCAAGAGACGGACCCTTCACACTCAAGGAAGACTTAACTTGACAGTGATAGGTTGTGATAGGGCATCGCTAGGACGTATGCCGCTCAGCCCACGTGAAGGCTGAATACAGTATAGCGTCACAGTCTGTCAAATGTCATCTGGAGCCGACATGATTCAGCTCCTTGACGTACATTGTGACCAGCTAGAGCAGACAGTGAACAGGTTCACTTCCGCCTGCATCACATCTGTCTGCCTGTCTACCACTTCCTAACAAGTCTCCAATGTCCCTGAAAGCACCTTTCATTCTTTCTTTAAATTGGCTGAAACAAGAACATCTCTAACACCTCGACATGAAAAACACAGAATGTTTTCCTCGGTGTCTGACTTTCTGGTTTGTCCAGCACTATAAGCTGTTTGAAGAAACAGTTAACACTATAACGATAGTTGCACTCCTCTGCAGATACCCCAGAGGAGGAGTTTGATGCAGTCAGTGCAGAAGAAAGGAGAAAACGCTGCCTCTGTATGTCCTTGGAGGAGACACAAAATGTATTCTGTATGTCAGACTCTGTGTTTACAGCCCAAACCCAAAAACAAATAGTAGCTTGGAAGATCAGTTAATTGTGTGTCTAGTTTGCAATAATGTAGTTTTTCTTTTAGAGGTGCAGTTTGTTAGATAGTTCATTCTTGAGTCCTTTTCCCAGGTCGTCACGTATTGTGGGTTGGTGGCCGGCCGAGCTACCAACCCAGAGTGTCAGTGTAGCCTTTTGTTTAATGTCTTGAGGCCATCTTGAAAAATAATTGTGCATGTTGTCCCTAGGGTTGGTGTGTTTTGTGCAGGGCTTTGTGGGCTTTCTTTTACAGCGAGGACACTTGCATATTCAGACTTGTTGGGGTGAGAAGGGCTTATTGCTTTATTTATTCATGCTGCTTATAAAACATGAAAAAGAGAAATAGTATGACTTGAACTGAAGTAAAACAATGTAAAGGTTACTACAAATATAACATCACATTTGCTCCGTTAAAGGGAGCTGTCCATCCTGAGACGATGCTGAAAGCTGAACTCATCAGCCAGCTGTCATGTGGCAACAGTGAGGGGAAAGCTGTCTACACATTCTCTGGGTGCTCCTCCATTTGTGGTTTGGAGAAAGGGCGATCGCAAAACTGTGGTGCATTGATATGAGTGAATGAACTGCAGGAATGCTATGTATATCATGGGAGTTTATTTACCAGGTTTCACTTAACAGAAGCCGTGCCACGGAGGATCAAAAACCATTTGAAATTCTACGAGTCGATACACATCACTATTCTCTCTCCACCTCATGATGCATTTACTACAAAGGTAACAAAAGCTTTTCCAGATCCTTCTGGGTGTCTCCTGCACACATTTGGCTCGATTCAGCGCCGTCATGAATATTACATTGAGGCTCAGGAGGGAGAGAAGAGGCGCACAGAGCTGTGGAGCAGGTGAGAGAGAAAGAGGGTCCAGGAAGAAGACGAACAAAAGAGGAGTACACTGACAAATACTGATAGCATCAGGGGAGGGAGAAGAGAACAAGTGATACACGAGCAGTAAAATATCTGTCACGGTTGCTACTTAACACTGTAAAATATCTCCTCCAAAGCCTGCCTCTGCAGATGAACATCTCTGAGGGATGCACTGGCGAGGATCATACCAACAGAGGGTGCCACATATGCCGCTCCTGTTCCCAGAAACAGCTTGTGGTTATAGGAGGAGCACATGTCCCCTCCATACACTGTAACAGTAAGCCTGGAGTCAACTAATCCATAACACCACTTACATAATGAGCAGCTTAATCAAAATTCACAGAGGAAAGATAAAATACCTTACAGAGTGCACTCATTTTAATATTACCGAAGGAAGCGATTTCAAATAAATATGATACGGTGCATTAATGCAAATGCCATTAGGGATGTATTGAGACAAATTAACACAGATGCAATATCCAAATCAATACTAAATAGAGTTAGAGATATTGAGATTGATGAGAGAGACTAGTGTTAGCGGCACTGACGGCCAATTTTATTGCATTGTGTTTTTTTTTTTTTTTACCACGGATAACAGGCAGAACATAACAAAGCATCATCATGTCAATTTTGAATTCAAATTGAGTTAAACAGCAACAACAACAACAACAACAACAACAAAACACAACCAAACAACATCATGTTTTTTGTATTTATTTAGTTCCCATTATAATCGGACTGACTTGAATTATAGGAAAACAACAAAATTAACCAACAAAGAATTGATAATGAAAGAAATTGTTAGTGGCAGTCCTCAGGCTTATTATTAAAGGATAAGTTCACCCGAAAATGAAAATTCAGTCATTATCTCCTCACCCCCATGTCGATAGAAAGTCAGGTTTCGTAGTCCGCAAAACATCCCTGGAGCTTCGCAGCAAAACCGTGTGTTGTGTATAATCAGTGTATAAATGCTTAACAACTGGTTTATAACACATTATAATGTGGATGTATGCAGATATGTGTTTATTAATGTATTTGTTAATGCCTAAAAACTAAACATAATAAGTGAAAGCTGTTGTACAAAACAGCTGTAATAACAAAATATATCTTCAAATGAGAAGTTAAAGACGGCAAATGACTTTATAGCTACTTACAACTATCATACTGTAGGGGAACTAAAAGTAAAGTCCAAAAAACATGATCTAATTATCGTCTGGTATCTGTTGGCTTCACCCGCTCGCTCTGCACCGCTGCGGTAATAAGCGGCGTGCTTCAAACCCTGGCAACAGAAATAACAGCACACCTGACAGAACACAGCTGTCAGTCAGAGTGGAGACGAGATATTAACCGACGCCATTATCCTTCCCCTTTCAGCTTTGCCCTTCTCCGTGCTCTCCAGAGACGGCAGGAGGAGAGGAGCGGCAGACAGGCGCAGAGAGGGAGAGACGGATTATGAGGTAGGGCGAGGCGGGGAGAAAATAAAACAGAGGTGGCGAGAGACAGAGCCCGTGTAGGGTGTGTAGGGTGCCCCGTGTGTGGCCGCCAGCAAGTACCCAGCACCGCGCCAACGTCATGAGCACTGGCTACCATATGCTGGAGCCCCCCTCGGCGCAGCTATTCTCAGCGTTTACTCCTTTTTGTCTCCACCTCACACGTACACCTCTCTGTGTTTGTCTCTTTTCTCTCCCTGGGAACAGCGGGATCATGCAGAGTGGAAAAACTGGACTGAGAAATGGTTGTTGGCTGCTTATGTAAGAGACTGTAGGTAGGGCAGATTAGGTGTGAGCAGTCGGCGCAGAACGATATGATGGCGGTAGATTTGTCAGAAGCACGCTGGCTCATCTTCCGCCAAAAAGACGACTAAATCCCATCGATACTGAAAGGATCCCATTGCCTCATATAATCTCTGTGTGTCACTTGCGAGCAGTGTAGGTGACTGGAGGTCCTATGTGACCTCCAAGGCAGCGGCTTGATTGGATTTTCGTTCCTGGTTTGCAGACAAAGAAAAAAATAAAGCACTTATACCGTCGACTGCCTTCCAAAGACTATAGGGTTTAATCTGACTCATGTTTTCAGTGTTTCGGCGTGTCATCGATTGCGCCGCGTGGCAGATGGGAATACACAGTGGTTTGTATTTCCTGCTCTCTCTAAATCAACATCATTTACACATCTGCAGCACATCTAAGCAGCCATGAAACGCGATTCACATTTTTTAACTCCCACGGTCTTTTTTCTCCTCACCTCATTTAAATAGCTGTGACAAACTAAATTATGCACACACACATCCCGACCTGCTCTATCTCACACTTCATATGGATCCAGTTCTTCCGCACACACACATACTGTGTACTGCAACCACCAGAGGGCGCTGCTCAGAGTCAAATCGGTCTCACGCCGACCTCTACTTTTCCTTCGACGACGTCCGATCTCCTTCTAGCTGTTCATAACAGCACGCAAATGTTTAAAACTTCTCACCAACTCGCATAACGTCTCCTCAAAAAGTTCAGCCATTTTTAAAACTTCTTCCTCTTGTCCTGTGGTTGTGTCTTGTTAATTATTTGCTACACTGCCCCCCACAACTGCCAGAGGTACTGCTTCGTTGGTCCGTATCTGTAAGCTTTCAAAGAACGTGCGGAAATACAGAGAAAAATGAACAGAGCATAGACAAAAGGCTCTGTCCGTATCTAGTGTTGAACATAAATTAACCTTTACATTGCTCACTCTCTCTGTAAATCGTACACAGTGGCTCAGCGCTGAAGATCATTTTGTAATTTCTTCTCGCAGTGACACATCTCGGTGCTGATGAATAAGAGAGTGTGTGTTTACTGAACTGGTGAATGAGCCAGCGGCTGGCAAAGTGGCATTTAAGGTAAAGACTAAAAGTCAAAAAAGCGGCACAGACGCTCTGAGAAACAGCTCTGAGTGTTTATCCCAGTGGGGCTCCCCATGAATATGCATAGGTGGGTTTGCTTCAATGTTACAGTTCGTGTTGCACTCCCACAGGTGAAACTGTGACCTGAATGTGGACAAAATCTCACTAGTTTAGTTCAAAGGGTTCCTTCTTTTGTGCTCGTTCTTGCGGAAAGCAGCGGACAGGAAGCTCCACAGGAGGAGATACGAAAAGACAGTAACGTTATTACTCACATCCAAAAAGAACAAAATAACAGCTTGTGATTGTTATTCATTGGCCAGTAATGTGATCTACAACCCCTAAAAAGCATTGCTCATCCCTGATGCTTGTTGTCTGTGTTGCCGTTCTCAGAATTAAGCCTCGGGCAGAGTGAGATTCCTGCCAGTGCTGAGGCACAGTGTGACAGTGTGGCTCGGTGCTCGAATGACTCACGCTGCTGAGACTGGAGACAAGCAGCCCAAACACCACGTTGTGGGAGAGAGGTGGGAGCGGTAGCAATAGCCTAAAGTTTCAAGGACCAAATGGTTACTTCTGCATGTTGTAATGGTTTGACGTCAGACTGCGTGTGTTTTACATTTCTGCAGGCCTTTTTTTTTAAGTTTCCTGTTTCCTGTTAGCACTTAAATGCACCAACAAATAAGATACTGCCAAAGCAATTTGTGCTTATGATTTGATTGTAGGATCATACAATGACTGGGGGTGAAAATAAAGCAGTCTACCTTTTTATTCTCTCTACAGGTTGATTGTGGCGTGCGTTTAAACCACTGCTTTGAAGGAGAAGTTCACTCAAAAATGAAAATTCAGTCATTATCATGCCGATATTTTTTGTGGACTATCCATCTGCTTGACGGTGAGTAGATTTTGACTTAATCTTCACTTTTGGGTGAACTTATGGTTTAATGGAAAGTCAGCCTAAGAATGGAAGCAGTCTTAACTTCGGAGGAGACTGGTATTCATTTTTATCTAAGAGGAAGAGAAAATCCTCCTTAACTTAATCTGTAAATAGCTTCTGTTGAAGAGCTCTGTTGAAGTCAAGTCTCTCCAGCGAGCTGCTCAGTGTTTGTCCTAACGACTGTTGCTGTTGTTGTTTTGATATTGATGTTGATATTTCTCCTGTAATGCTCCGACAAGCCGCTGTTGGGATTGTTTGATCTTATGCGGGAGTATTCACACACCGTATTAAGTTAAAAATTCTCTCCTTCAAAGATGTCAAATCAGATTTTGTTGTGCTTAATTCATAATCACCAGTTTTGCCTTTGTGTTTCATAGCAGATATGAGATTTATAAAAATATATATATACTCAAGCTTTAAAAATAATTTGTATCACCTGGCCTATAGTAAGCAGAAAAGATTTAGCTTACTGTCAGTCTGTGTATTAAATGGCCTGTCATCGATTTAATAGCCTGACTAATATTTAGTTTGGCTGATATTATTGGCCCATACTGGCTTATTAAAGATAGTTTGGTATTGGGGTATATTTTATGATGTGTGCAGATATGAGAGCAGATTTCTTTTTTTTTTCTTTTTTCTTTTTTTACAATACATTTAGTAGAAAAAAAGATGCTGGAGATGAATATTAATTATCAAATTCTGGGTTAGGTTTACTATTTTGGCGCGCTGACACCATTTTGAACAATAATATCTTAATAATATAAGATAATATAATATATATCTCTGTCAGCTACATTTGAGGGAGGTGTGTTTATGTATGTATTCAGTATTTATAAGAGCATCAACCAATATATTGATACCGGAATTTCTGTAGTCCCTAATATCATATCAGCATCAGGCCCGAAAATCCAGTATTGGTTTGACTGTAATCCATTTAGGAGTGATTGCTTGTTCTATTTGTGTGTTTTGAATTCTGGTGGTGGTGGAGCTCTACCCTGTATTTAAAGGTTAGTTATGTGTTGCTTTTCCTTGAAAGGCTGCACTCTGGTATACTGTCGGCTTAGATATTATATGCAGTATTTTCTGGGACTGAATATGAATGTCTGCCACAATCCAAAAGGATTTCAATTCACATTTTCAGCTTGTGAAAGTCTGACTTCTTTCATCTAACTCTGCCACCAAGGGATGCTGTCCGTTTGATCCTCTACTCCACATACTTCCCTCTATAAGCTCCCAGGTTTTTTGCGGGTATTCTTCCATTTGCATTTTGCAGGGTTTAATCCGTGGTTCCTGACTGCATTTGTCCAATTTACTTTCCAGATTCCTGTGATTAGCCTTCCTCATATAACTCTCATAACTCAATACTAAACAAAATATGGTTCCCTCATTAGCTACAAGGCTTTCTGTTAGCATTATGTGGTCATGTGATGAGGGTGTACAATAAGACTGATTAATCTAATCTTTCCGAAGGCCATTGCAGACTCTTAACAGATTGTGGGCAGCATCAACCCCCTCTTCAGGCCGGACAATTACGAATTCTCTCTGGCTCCAAAGATGAGTGAATGACTACCGAAGAAAGATAGCCTAGGACTATGACAATGATATGCCATAATTGCCAGAGGAATAGGGCCATTATATTAAGAGTGCATGATCTATATAGTGGGACTTAATGGAGTGTGAAAATGTGTCACCAATTAAGTCCGCTTCATGGTCCAGGTTTATGGGGTGGAGATAGAGAGTTATGAATGTGGAGATGCTATGATTGAAACTGTTTATTGTGTTAGAGAAAAACGATTGAGAAAAAAAGGCCTATAGAAGTTAGAGTTTCATAGTTTCACACAGCATGGACAGGAGATGAACATTTGTTTTGACAGCTGGCTGGACACACATTTTAAACAGTTCTCCAAAAGAAATACTTCCAAAGTGTCAACGATACAGTGGAAAGTGGAGCAAGGCAAACTTTTGAAAACTGACTCCAGCTATCTCCCCTGGAAGATGAGGAACATGCTTCTTGAGATGAGCTGTCTACAGTCCAAATCTATTTCTGCTTGAGTTGCTGGCAAAACTCGCTGGTTGCTAGAGGGTGAGCAAGGAGCTGCAGGCATCCTCTGGATCCCGTTCCGTCAACATCTTCAGCAATTTTCTGCACAATGAGCACATAATGCCCAAAGCTCACCTACCGATTCAATTCAAAAGATTAGAAGGAGGAAGAACTGGCTTATTTCATCAAATCGTCTCTGTTCTGTGCCGGTACAAGACTTAAAAAAACTTTTTAACTGCCTTGCTATGCTGCCAATAAGCTTCCCACATGTGTGTATTGCATATTATAGTGCACCTGTAGGCTGCAGGAAGCGCTCTGACTTTTACAACAGGGAATAAAACTCAACTAGAAGGAGATCTAAGTATCATTTCGAGTGCAGCATCAGAACAAACCTGATGTACGGACCCAAAAGAGACTGAAAAAGACACTTCTGTATCCAACAGGAGAGGATGAAAAGGATGAAATGTCTCAATCACCACCCACACGTGAGTGAACCTGAATCGTCCAGTGAGTTGATCAGTTAAACAAGAAACTCGAGTGGGTTGCACCAGCTCTTTGTCAATCCGTTGGCCTAAGTTTCTGTGTAAAGTTCTTCCTAATTTCTTAGTAACTAGTGATCTATCTATTTATCTATCTATCTATCTATCTATCTATCTATCTATCTATCTATCTGTCTATCTGTCTGTCTATCTCATTGTCTCCTTGGAGTTAATGATCAGTGACTTCTCATCTTTCAAAGCTTTTCTTTAATCCTGCCAACTTTGGCCAATTGCTGCATATTCAGACGGCGTGTGTGCTCTGACTCCTAATTTCCACACAAACCATCCGGTGAGACGGCGCCTCATTATTACACATTGATTGAAGTTGGTATTACAAAGGAGAGCAGGTCGCCTACAGATGAAGCTGGACATGAGAGAGGGACACGGTGTACTCACGGTGAAATTATCGAGTGACTACACTCAAGTGAAGGTTGACACAGGGGTGAGACATGTGCCTCTATAATAAATGTAGCACTTCAGGTTAAAGCAGAAGTGGGGATGCGGAGCTGCAGGCTGGAGGGAGGGGGAGAGGAGTTGAGGGATGAGTGCAGAGTAAACCGCAGTGAGCAAAGCAGGAGGGAGTCAGGCTGGGGTGGAGGGCTTATGTAACAGGTTCAGATGCAGCCTGTACCTCCACAGAGGATAAGGATTGGCAAGGGCAACGCTGATCAAAAGAGACCTCTGAATTCTCTGCGAAAAAATACAGACTAGACCACCAGTTCAGGAGCGAGGACGGCAAAGAGCCACGGCTTTGGTTGGAATGTGCTCTCCAAGTCAACAGTTAACATTTTCAACAGGACAGACTGAGAGTTACAACGGCATTTTATGTGGAAGTAGCAAAGTTAAAAATTTAATGAAATTAAAAGTACAAGATTGCATCAATGCACCCTCCAGCCACCACTTTCGAGCAATAGTGCTCCAGGACTAGACTGATTTAGGCTACTGCAGCCGAAAGAAATTCATTTTATTGTATTTCAGCATTTTTTGCATATGTAGTGTTGGAAGAAGTATGCAGTATTTCAGTAAAAGTCGGTGCTTATCATGCAGAATGCCCCCCGTCATTGACATATTTACATGTTTGTTTGTTTGTTTGTTGGTTGGTTGGTTTATCAGCAGGATTACACAAAAACTGCTGGACAGATTTCCACAAAACTTGGATGGATGATCGGTCTCGACCAGGAATTGACCCCATTAACTTTTGGTGTGGATCAGGTTAACGGGATGGATCCGGTACGTTTTTCTCACCTTTCTTTTTTTTTTTTTTTTTTCTCAGGCATATTTAGGTGGCTGGTATCTATGAGTGACTACAATTTGATGCAGTATGTAATAAAAATATGGTGATCTTAAATTATGGTTAAGCAGTTACGGATGGTTTAAAATTTAGAGTCGAGTTTGATAGTGGTCAGGCTTTATTGAATTAAAAGGGACTGTTTGGCCTTGATGGAGTGCTGTTCCAGTTACTGATGTATTAACATGCAAACAATAGGCCTACTGAACGTTGCCCCCTGAACTAAAGTAGAAGTATAATTAGCATAAAATGGAAATATTAAAGTACATCATAGTTGACCTGAAGCCAGCACCTGAGAAAATGTACTTAGTTACTTTCCAGCACTGTCATAAAGGGACACGTGCACTCCGACCATTATTGTCACAACAGCATGGAAAGTTTTGTCATGGGTCACAGTGTCCTTGCTGTCCCACCTCATCCCTCCCTCCGTGGAATAAATCAGCAGCCTGAGCTCCAGCCCGAGCCAGGCCACATCTGAGATCACAGGGATTAACTCAGGCAAATCTATAGTCCACACCGTGCAGGGCTGCAGGGACACAAAACACAGGGAGAGTCATGCTGATGACTTGGCTGGCATTTAGAGTTTGTATTCCACAGCTCTACACACAAACTCACAAGGTGTGGGCTAATTAATCAGTATTGATTCGTTTGATTTAAAGTAAAAAAAAAACACGATGTTCTTCAATGATAGCAAATATGCATTACGAAAACAGCAGCACACGGACATTCCTGCAGATCTCTCACTGTGCTGGAAGGACGGTATTTAATTACGGACAAAAGATACAGTATCTGCATGTAAATTATGCGTGTGTGTGTGCAATATGTGTGATGGTGTGTGTGTAGTTGTCCACCATCCATCCTCTCCTCCCGCTGTCCACGATCAGCAGGAGTGTGAGCTGCATGGATGATGGTTCCCCAAAGCCTCCCGCTGGCTATAATTAGGTGGTTCAACTGGCAGTATGTGTTTCTTAATTACAAAAATGCACGCAGGAGTGGAAGGGTGTTGATTTGAAAACAGATTACCTGTGCGGTCGTGGGGGAAAAGGGGGAAAAAACAACCAAGATTGTTTGTCTGATTGCATATGAAAAGAGGGGAAAGAGGAGAGACAGGTTACAAGACAAGCACGCAGAAACGATCTGTCTGTTCTCTAGAGATCACCCCCATCTCACCTTTAAATGTTGAGCCACCTGCTGCGAAGGTGCCATGTGTGGATAAGTGCACAAGGCAGTGCTGTGCAGCCAGTTGATTTGATTCCAAAAAAGGTTGCGGGTCAGCACATTTAGTTTCAGCGCTGCTCTGAAAAAGACTGAGTGAGAATACAGATCGGCTCTGCAATTATCCGGAACCAGCTGTCGTCACTTGTCTTTACCACCTGACTGCCACTGTCATGCACCCCAGACAACTAGTGTGGATTTGAGCCAAAACATTTCTGGAGCGTATTTAGGATTTGAGAGCAACTCTGATGAGGATTAATATTTCTGATGCTGCAAAATCTCTCGGGTCGGTCTTGTTTGTTATGTTAACATCAATATGAGCCCACTTTCTACTAGTGCTTCATAGTTAAAAGCACAAATGCAGAAGCAGACAGTCCACTCCCATGTTGTTTCTCTATCTTTGTTAAACCAAATCTGCCCCACTGGGTACCCGACTTGATGTGCTGTGGAGAGACATTACTCCCTGCTCTGTACGCTGCTGCCGCAGCACGACTGACTGGACACATCAGACTGTTTCTAACATGATGATGATAACCGGCAGCCTCAAACTGTCACAGATGGCTGTAAAATAACAAAAAGGTCCGAGGTAAGATTAACCTTCATCACAGGCTGCAGCTTAGATGTTCCAGTGTAGCATTTATGATGGTTTCAGGTTGGTTTACTTCACATTCATATAATCTCCCAGATTCACACTGCAAAGACTGGACAGAGGAGGAGCAGGAGGTGCACAGTTATAGTAATAACATGCCACAGGTAAGTTATTGATTGGATCAGGGGTGTAATCAGGGTATTCGTAGGCCCTGAAAGAGTAAATTCAGAGAAAAATAGATCATTCCATTTGACGGTGTTCATCAATCATTCACTCAAACAGAAAGGTGTTACAAAGACCTAGTCAAGAAAAGGTTTCTTGATATAAAAATAATACACAACAATAAAGCTGTGCGACGCAAAAACTCAAAACAATGAGCTAAAACAACAATAAAACACCTTTGCGCTGAGAGGAGCTGCAGAGTCAGATAATGGTCGGGGATTGATTGTTTTCCCTTTTCCCTGTGGTCGCACTGTGCCACTGTAGCACAGATAGCGTTAGCAACTTAGCCACTGCTAGCTGGCCGGAGCAAAAAACTACTGTAAGAATCCCAATTTGACCTAGAAACCACGATCTCAGTGTTATGGATTGTAAAATAAGTAGACATGTTTTGTAACTTACTGATACAGAATTTCTTCTGAGTGACAGTTTTGTACAGTCTCATGTACAAAGAGTGCTATTCACTCTTGCTTTACCGCCGTTTCTATCACTCTCCCTTTTTGTTTTTGGTTCTTTTTCAGTTGCAGTGTAGAGTTTCCACGGCTACTCCAGTTGTTTGACCATTAGCCGGGGACAGCGGCCACGAACGATGCCTGTTCTTGTTTTGGTTGCGCAATGGTAGACATGCTTCCTTTGTGATGTAATTCAACCTTCCGTTTTTCCGGGAAAATCCAACCCTTTGTTAGAACAAATAGTGTGTGGAAACGATGTTTATAGGGAACCAATCTATACGCGATGTTGTCATTGTTCTAGTCATTACACTTTGAGGTCAGTATTTACTTCTTATCTTAAGTTAAAGCAAATCTATTGGCGGTGTAAGTACAAGGAGCTGTGTCTGCATTTTCTAAAAACTCGAAAGACAAGAACTTTCCTTCACGGCATTAACTTTGTCTTTCAAAGAACTTCAGTCAAAGTCAAACGAAATTGAAGTTAACTGAACTATGGATAAATAATAATTCACTGGCATTGATAGAGCGGTATATTAACTTAAATCTTTAGGGTAAACACAGAGCTGTGTGAAATTGGTCAGGTTCACTCGCTCGGTGCGACATTCAGTTAAGATCCAAAAGGTCATTCAAGGATGTGCGATAAAAAAAAAAAGAAAAAAAGAAAAGCTGCAAAAGTCAGTCAAACATGACAAACTTCTAATGTGCTTGTTTGTTTTGTTTACAACTTTGGGATGAAGGCAATTATGGACAAAGCTTAACAGCACTTCATCAAATTCAAGGCAACTGTTTTTGTGCATTTTAATAGAAATGTTGTTAATTTATATGCTAATTTTTGCTATGGCATTACGTTGTTTGGGATTGGCAGCTCAAGTTGCTTTTCAACAAAGGTGCATGTGGACAAAAAAGTTAATTAAGCCCTGGGCAGGGATGGACTGTTGTGACTGGATCTGTTCTGTCTGCCGTATGAACAACAAATGTTGCTGTGAAGCAATGTGACACGTACACACACAAACACAGGAAGTCAAAGGTAACAGAATCAGCCTTTTCCTCAGTCGAGCTTTAATCTGCTTTTAAAGGTCTGATATTCAGACAAAAGTGCTCATTAACCGCATTAACTCTGGAGAACTGGAGCACACAAGTCTGGTCCCGCTGCAGCGAGAAGCAAAGCTCTATGACAGCTGCTCTCAGGCCGAGCTCCACCGCTTTCCACCACTGCATTAAACTGGACCTCAATTCTCCTTTCAGAACAAACCTCTCAATGGAGCTAATGGACCATGGGAGTGAGAGTCAGTCACAAAGAAACACAGATAATGATACACACAGAGAGAGAACTAGAAGACCCAAAGGATCTGTTACGTCTTCTCTGAGATGTGTTATCTGATTTGTTTTCTGTCTCTTCTCTCTGTCTCGCAGCCCTCATGCTTCTCTCTCAAACAGTTATTTTGTCTCTTTATTGTCTTCTCTTGATCTTCCCACTGTCCTTTCTCACCATTGTCAGGCAGTACAGGTTTAAGGTTTCAAAGTGTTGATCTATCATTATCTAAAACCAAATTTTGACTGATTTCAGCCACAAGAGCCTTTCTTACTTTTCTGCATACATTCAGTGTCAGTGTGTTACGGCAGCAAATGGGGAAGTCGGGCGAAGTAGTATGAAGAGGTCAGGGACGGATGGTCAGATAAAAAAAACCAACCAGGACACTGACCCAGGAGACTGCTGTTCGTGTCCACAGTGAGTTATTTTAAACTTACTAACATAGTTAAGTGAAGGTTACATACATTACTTACCTGAAGTTACTCATTTATCTAAGTACATTTACTCAAGTACTGTACTTAACTACAATTTTGATGTACTAGTATTTCATGTATTTCCATTTTCTGCTACTCTATACTTCCACTCCACTACATGTATTTGACAACTTAATTCATTTGATCAAAAACTGATTCTGATAACCTGAAAAATGCTGAATATTGGATCTGGATAGGCCAATAATTGGTCGACCGACTAAACATATTAGTACTTTTACTTGTACTGTGGATACTCAAGTATATATATTACCAGGAAGTACATTTACCATCAGATACTTTAATCTTTACCTTTACTCAAACACTGGATGTAGCCCTGTGAAGTTAAGGGAATCACTGGCAATCGGCCTATTCAGTTGTTCACCTATGAGGATGTGTTGCTGGTTACACATTTTTAATTGTGAGGATTTGATTTTTTCTTGACATTGTCTTATGTGATTGGTGACAGAATATGTTTGGGTTTTGAACTGATGGTCGGACAAATCTGTTCACAACTGGCTAAAAAATTACAATTTAATAAACCCGGCATGCTTGCATCCAGTACGAGAGCTAAATTGAACTAATCTTGAAGGTTTGTATGTCTTCAAACTGCATCCAGAAGAAAATCTCATCCATGAGTCACTAATAGTATTTTCACAGAGGATTTTTCGTCTTGTCATAGTAGGACAAAGCTCAGGTGTTACTATTAACAATAACAGTGGCTCCAAGGCTTGTTCCTCAGAAGTTCAACTATTCCTCTCAAAGATTATGGTTACCTCCTCCATCCTCAACCAACCTAATGAAGCTTATATCATCACAAAATGAACTAAAGGGTGAATCCCTCACACCATTAAACAATCACAGAAGTATGTCTATTTTACAACTCTGTGTGTGTGTGCGCGACATCAGCGCAGAACGTTTTAAATTAAAAAGCCATCTGAAATACAGCAGCTCATTAGATACAAGTTTATAATATTAAACTATACTTCAGCTTATCATCAGAGGAGGCCATGCAAGTGCTGCAGAAAGCACAGGCTTGCGCACAATCCGAAGTATCATCCCCAAAGTATTAACTACCAAAGACTTCAAAGACGAGGCAGAGGATGTTCCAGGATGCAATTTTGTCATTTTTGCTACGAATTCTAAAGCAAATATTTTCTCTCTTAATTAGTTCAGGAAAAACAACCACCAAGCCCGCACAAACACAACAGACCAAATAATAAAATAAGCAAAAAAAAAAAAGGGAAAAACAGAAAGCTGAGCCGTAAGTAAATACAGTCCTTTGAAAACAGTCCAGTCTGTATCTTTCCAAATAGGCCACCCTCAGTCTGCACAATTGTTCTGCTGACTTTTTCTTAAAGCTTACGACTGCAAGCGCATGACTCATATGTTTTTGAGAAGAAACAATCCCATCAAATATAGAGAAAAGTCTGGCAGCTGAAATAACAGAGAAAGTCGACAGGGTATAAAACGGTGAAGTAATTACCATTGACCTCAAAGTCCTCTTAGTTAATTGGCATGCAGACCCCTGAAGAACTGCAGTCACGGGACAGAAAGGGAGAAACGGACAGCACGTATATTGTGCTCACTGGAGCAAGTTTATGAGGAGAAGAGATGGGGAAATAGAAGAGTGGGGTTAGAGAAAAGAGAAGGTATGAAAAGAGAGGGGAAAGTGAGATACGGCGAGGTCAGAATGAGCAAGTGAAACGAGTCGAGATGCACAGAAGGGTGAAATTGTGTGAAGGTAGCAGAAAGAGATAAGGTAAAGGAGCCCGTGCATCATGTACCTCGCTGTGCTCAGCTCAGCGGAAGAAACACACGCTTACATCTGCATGCCATGGACTTGAGCAGATGCACGGACGGAAATAGCTCTGGTGAGGAAAGTAAGAGAGGGATGGAAGTCCATCTAGGGCAGGATGGACGCAGGAGCATTTCTGCACTCAACTGTGTTTGGCTGAGGTAGACATTTTGAGAGATCTAATGTGTCCTGGTGGTTTGCTTTCTCATCAAACATTCAGCCTTCCTACCTGGGCTTCACAGAAAGCTCTCCTCCTGGAGATGGCTGGAGATGTGTGCGTGCTCTCACAGACTTATATGCTGTTAAGTGTTTATCCACAACCTTCTAACCTCTGCCCAGGGGGAACTGTGAAAGCGGCTGCAGGAGTGTCTTATTGTATATCACTTAAATTACATATACGTGGCTGACAATCATAGTATGACCTTGATATTGAGAAGTGTACCTAAAAAGCCCTCCTACTCAGTGAGGCATTGTGCTGTTATATGCTGTTGTTACTAACTATAAAGCAAGAAACCTTGTGCGTTAGTGGCATATCTTGAGAATCTTTCATCCGATCTACTTCACACTTGGCAGGTTTGTTGCCGAGGACCCGAGGAAGTGCTGTGTCGAATGTGGACACCAGACACATTTAATATTAATAAAACTTTTGAATAAACAGGGAAAGTGCTGATGCAATCATCCAGATTTTAAATTGTTTGATATAATTAGAGCAGGCCTCATGAGTCTGTGAGCTGTTCAGGAGGCTTAAGACTGGATCTGTAAACCCCTCACATTACTAGATAATCTGATGAACAGCAACAATTGGACAGCCTACAGGAACAGAGCCATTGGAACTGAAATCATGTACATTTGCAACACTATCTTATAACACTGATAATGTTAGATCCATGCTCTACTAAATCCATGGTGGTTACGTCAAGGCAGACGACTATACAGCTATTTTGAAATTAATAACATAAAGAGGTAGTGGTGTGCTCGAGGACTGTCTTCATACTATCAAAGTCGAGAAAAATGCTGGTGTTCTTGCAGAAATTGATCGGCACATGAGAGGAAAAAACAAACGTCAGCAACGCTGATCGAATATGAATCGAGATTTTGTTACTGCAAAGCCTCGCTATGCTGCACTTGTCTCTTCAAATGTATTTTATTGATATTTGAGTCTACTTTCAAGATGTAAAAACAGAATGTTTATGACCAGACGACTGCTTTGGGTGCTTTGGGTGCTCCCAGGCCTGGGTTGTTGAAGTGTTGGCCCCGGGCAAATATTTGTTCAAGGTGGAGCTTTAATTCTGATGTAATGCCGAATAGTTTGATGGAAAATAGTGCATCGTATGTTATATTTTAGCACAGCATGTTTTGAACAAGCACCACACTAGTACCATATATAAATATATAAATCTGCACCAAATGGAGAGCCTTACAACGAGAAATATAACAGACTGACGCTCAGGCTGACCAACTGTGTCGATTTTACTTTCAGTTTGCGTAATTGGCATGAAATGTGGCGTACATTTGTGCAACCAACATGTTTGAAGGAGGAAAGCAGCAGCTAAAGACACACACACGCAAACACACACAAACACCTACACACTTTCTTTCCCGTCATTTATCACCATTATATTGACGATTTACTCCCTATCAAAACATCAGCAGACAGCAAGGTACCCATTACAGACGCCAGTGGGCCACCTGTCCTCCGCAGGGCTAGCAAGTGAAGGCAGCGCGAGTTTAACCTTCAGCTAAGTGTAATGAAGTTTGACAGTGCTAAGCAGCCGGGCTCGCTCATTAGGCATCCCTGTGCCAGCTTGCCATGGTCAGGGTCTCTCCTCTTGGCTTTCTCTTTCATCTCTTAGCTGCAGAAGCACAAAGCCCGGCGGTCTCCTCATTAGACAGGCCTATTGCATTAATTCAGCCCGAATGTAACACACAGCGCTGGAGCTGGTCCAAATAACCCCCATCACTCGTGTTTGTTTGCGTACAGGGAGCCGGCTGCTTCGACCACTGGTGCAGCTGAGCGGACCTGTGTTTGGCAACGCTTGGACTCCTTTCAGAGGACGGAGGCCTCCGCTCACACTGGATGACATAAGCACACAGTTACAGTGACAAATGCTGTCAGCAGCTGAACCACTGACCTCTATAACATTTTAACACCCACTCCACCACACAAACACTCACTCACACAAACCAGTTGTCTGCAGATCGCTGTGTATTTGGCTGCATTGTAGCGAAATGTTTTAGATGCTGTTACACCAGCATTTTCATGAAATGAAGAATATATTTCATGTGGTCTCAGTCTCTGAGAAAAAAAGTTGCATTTGTAAACTGATCATCTGTTATTGGTCTGAATCAGGCTTTTGATATAAATAAAAAAGTATTACTATAGAGCTAATTCATAAAAATGTGTCTGCATTTATACATGAACTTAGTCTTCAGATCATGTCTGACGATGTGATCTATACAACTCAAGTCAACTTTAAAATGACCACACCTGCCTCGTTCTTTCCACTTACATGATTCCTGCACAAGTGAGCGTTTAGTCAGGAATAATGATGGACTGAAAGACACAATCTACCTTTTTGGAAGATGAGATCGCAGCGATGGTAGAGGAGGTTGAAGTATTATTTAGTGGACTAAATACTGGGTCGACCAACAAAGCCCATCGAGCCGTGTGGGAGTGTGACGCTGCTGCACATTGTTCATGAAGCTCATGCAAAGTTGACCACAGGCTTGGACGCATGTTTCCCAAACTGCAATACCTCGACATGACCAGCAGGAAATTCAAAAGTCTACACTTTGCTTCACGATAAGATCCTTTCCACGTCACATAAGGATTTATTAATATCTACTTACACATGGTTTCCTGCTTTAATCATACTTTAGATAAAAAAATGATTACATGTTATAAATGAGGCTATAAATTATTTTTGACCAGCAATAAGCAGAGATATGTGCTTTTTCATTAATTGAAGCTACATGCATGTGCACCCAGGTTGTGGTGATGCATCATGATGAAGAACATGAACACCAAGGCGCTGATGTCTCTAAAGCAAAGACTGGTTTAATTCCAAAGGCACAATATCATGTTCCTAATAGTGTTGTGGAAAGTATCGATGTATCAATACATATTGATTCTGAATATTCGAAAGGGTTTCAATACTCATTTTCTGCAGTATTGATGCGCTGATGCAGGCTGTGCTTTCTCGCTCTTGCTTCTAGCATATTGACAGACAAGTTGTTGTTTTTTAATTGCGACATTTAAAGTACAAAACTAGTTCCTCGTGTTAAAAACAAATGTGCTGCTACCCACCAACATTCAAAATGACTGGAACTAGAAATGCCTCAACCCAGGGTGTCTGCCACGAATCAAAAATCAGTGCTCTCCAACACCTCACTGTGATCATTTTAATATTTTAGATGACAACAGACCTGGGGTTGTGTGGTCACTGAAAACTGTGAAAATGACAGAGGAAACAATTTGAATTCAATAATGGCATTGGTTATGGTTTGGTCACTTCATGGCCTACACCTGAACGGCTTATTAGGCTCAGTACCAGGCCAATAACCATCGTATCAGATGGGTGCATCCCTAATTGGAGCCTTTCGCTTCTGAAAGGAAGGATGGTTGCTGATTGTTTGTTTATATCCATAATATTTTTGCCAGATATTTTGAAATACAATATGATAAGCTGAGAAATGCTTCACACGTGGCTGCGCCTGTAGTTTAAACAGTCAAAAATATAGTAGTTTACTGTGAATTAAATGTTGCGGTGCATTATTACCACAGCAACACTTCAGCACCATGGACAGGTCTTGCACACTGTCTGCCTTACTTCACTTTGGCCTCTCCCACTGACAATTAATTCATCTAATCAACTGATCAATCAAAATCAAGTCCATCCCAGTGTTTGGGAGATTAAGGGTCAGGGCCAAGGACCCCAATCAGAGAGACATTAGACCTCAGAGACACTGGATCAGATCCGTCATGTCATTTTTTCATTTACAGAGACATTTATGTAACCTGTACCTGTGTTTAGAGAAGCTGGGAGGATCATCAAAGTTGCCCTGCTTACATTTTGTGAACACATATCATCTAAGCCCCCTTTCAAGGTCCCTTCCAGCCCCCCGCGCCCCACATCAGGAGCCACTGACAGGCACTTACCTGATGCTGCTTGCATCCAGCCACAGATCTTGTACACGGTGGAGGTGCTCAGCAGGAAGAAGAGACTGAAGCAGCCGATGCAGGTGACAACCAGCATCATGGACATTCCAATGAAGAAGGAGGCGGCCTTGAACGCACCGGAGGGGATAGCGGCGAACTCGGTGAAGCTGCCCTGGCAGGCCAGCTCTCTGGAGAGTCCGTCTCCGACGCAATAGTGAAAAAGGCCGAAGTAGCCGGCCTGCGGCGTATCCACGCCATCCCCGATCCAATAGGGCTGTGAGAAGATGGTCACGTTAACGATGCCGAACAGGATAGTGAAGATGGCCCATAAAAGTCCGATGACACGGGAGTTGCGGACGTAATTGGTCTGGTACAATTTCGCAGCTTCTGCAGACGGTAGCATTGATGCGGCAGATCCAGGTATCATTTTACGCAATCCCGAAGACTAAATGAATGTCGCGATCTGCCCGAGCGCACGGCGAGGACTGAACATCTATCACACGAAGCGTTTTTTTCACAGAAGCATCCCCGGAGCGGCGAGAACGGGCGGAGGATCTGTCTACACCCGTGCGTCTGCAGCGCAGCAACATCTGTCAGGCGCGATCAAGTCATGACGTCGCATCCTAAAGCCAAGCGGTGAACCGAGCGAGGAGCTACAGCGTGAGGAGCGCTTGAACCCTGGATATGGCCGATAACTCTGAAAACTCACTGACTACAGTAGCAGAGACAGGTTCCCTCCCACTTGCTCGGCGCTGCCATCAGACGTGCTCATCGCCGCCGCCGCTGCTGCTGCTGCCGCACTGTGGCGCTCACTGATGCCCTTGGAAAGCCTCGCAAAAACACCAAGGAAATGTATTATCACAGCATATGATAACGCACCTATGTATCTAAATAGCAGCAGCCCACGAGAAGCAGCTTGTCTTATGTCTGCGACGCGCTACAGGCCCGTACTTACAGATGAGCGCAGCCTAACCGTGATAAACCATTCAGAAAACACGACGCCCCCTTCGAGATCGTTAACCGTGAATTTATTCTCCGGTTTATGACAGCATCACCGGAGCTGCCAGTGATGCTGGGAGTCGGAGGGAGGGAGGGGCACGGGCGATACGCGCAAAACACCTTCTGGACAACGCTGCGTCAACACCCAGTGAAATATCAGCACCCAGGATGCTGTTAAATCAACAGTCCGCGCCTGCGTTCATTTTAAGACGCAGCCAGCTCTGCTCGGCTTCATCAGGCGCTGCTCTGCTGCCACCATGTTATGTAACACTTCATGAGACTGCACATGCAGCCTGAAAAAAACAGAAAGACATACTGTGTGCGCTCAGGCCCCAGGTTTCAGCTGAGTGATGATCACTCTCATTTCTCAAGAGAAAGAAAAGACCATGATCTCCTCCCACCTTCAGCTGTAGTGGCTTTTTGTTGTGTGTTTGTGTCACGCTCGGGTGAAAGACACCAGCTATTGTTGGAGTGGTGAAGCAAGTTCTTACGTAAAACATTGTCTCTGTTCCCAAGCTCTGCAATTACGTTCAGACACAAAAAGGCAACTAAAAATACAGATGTTAGTGTTACGCAGAGAGGACAGAAGAAACCAGCAGAGATTATGAATATTTCAGTCTAAAATATCCCTTGAACACGTGAACTGAGCTTTATTTGGGCTCAGCTACATCACAGCCTGTCCTCTTCTTACCCATTTCTATTACCAGTGTGTTCACATCACAGTGATAAGGTGTAAGATCAACCTTTATTGATCTCCAGAGGGGAAATTCAAGTGTTGCAGGAGCACAAAGACAAATAAACAAACGCAAATAAAGATTGAAATAGGATTTTTTTAAAAAATAAAATAAAAATAGGAGGAAACTACAATTGTTAAATGAAGAGTAAAGTGTCTCCGCTGGACAATTGAACATGTTCTATGCCGTAAATGGCAAGTTAAAGTGACAAGTGATGATGTAAAGTGTCATGGTGTGATTGGTGGCAGCAGATATTGTCATGGTGCATTATGTATGGTATGATATGAAACATTAATCTTAATAAAAGTGGCATTGTGCAGTACGATGTGAGTGAGAGTGTCAGAGTCCTGAGTTTGGCATAAGTACGTTTACCAAAGTACATTTGTACAATTTTGAGGTACTTTGCTGGAGTAATTCCAAATAATATTTGTTTTGATCTGAACTATATTTTGTTGTATTTCCAACATAATATAGTTACTAGTTGCTTTGTGAATTGCATGCTGCACCAGAGCCAAAGTAGCACATTTAGTAGAACAGCGTGTCGTCATCGCAAACTGTGTTCCTGGTGCCATCTATTGAAGCAGGAACTAACACAGGAGAGATTGAGAGTATTTTGCCTGGTGTTTATATGTCTGCGGACAGATTATTGTTTCATGCCGAAACAAACTCAGTAAACAAACTCTTTGTTTTTTTTCTCTTGACTGAATAAACTGAATAAACAAACTGACCTTAAAGGACAACATCATTTCATACTGTTTTACTTTGTTTATATTTGGCGGACCCTGCCACCTTTCTAGCTTCAAACAGTGTTCTGGGGGCCTTATTTTCCTCTGAGAACAGCTTGTTTACTCAGGTATGGAAGAATAAATATTTCTGTTGTATTTTACCTCATGAATATTGTTAATATCAAAATTCTAAGATCAATTTCTTCTCCAAAACTACACAATGCCCCTCTAAGTAATCGTTTAACAGGATATCCTTAATTTTACTCAAGTATGACATTTGGTTACTTACATCAGTGGACTTTGGTGACTTATCCTGGGTTAAATGTATGTAATCCTTATTATTTCCCACCAGATTACTGGTGTAACATGACTGCTCCCAGCTAAGACCAATGCATGATGCACTTTAAATCATTCTATGGGCTTATTTCTGTGTCCTTATTTTGGTCTGTCCTTATTTTGCTCCCTTGATGGCTACTCTGCACGATGCCAGTTGCTCGTGGATTAGTGCTCGGAGGATTTACTGTAAGAGTTCAATGCAGATTGTTTAAAGCACGGATGGATTTGAGTCTTTTCATCAGAGAGAGACGAGGCAGGAGATTCATGACGTCGGTGTCGTCACCGCAATTGAATAATTGATAGTCTCAGAAGTTGGTTTACTTGTTAATCTGCTGAACATGGAGGTGAAATCAGGTGAACAATGAACAATCAACATGCTTTTATCCATTAGTCGCACCACACAGATGTATGAGCCTAATCCAGATCTTTTTGTGGATGTGTGGAGTCATTTAATAACAATTTAATCATTTTGATGGAGGGATGTTTTCAGCAAATATCAGATTTAATAGTAAAATAAATAGCACATGTATGATTATGTTCCCCTGCATCAATGTTTGAGATAAAATGCAGCAAAATTAGTATAATATAATATTAATATAGTATATTAAATAGTATACTAATAATTCTGACATGACAATTTCATGATGAATGTTAATGTTTTTAATTTCAGAAGTACTGACAATAAATGATCACACCTGTGGTGGGCTGAATTGGATTATATTGAGGGGCAAGTTGAACTTCTGCAAAGCTACCCTGTAGAGAAATCTGGGTTGGATCCAGCCAGGTAACCTCTGAAATAGCATGCAGCAACTATTTTTAATAAACATCTGTTAATAAATAGCCATAATAGATGTCTAATGACTAATTGGCACCAAATATATGTAAGTTTTCCTTTCATTCTATGGCCCAAACTTATTTGTGATTTCTAGAGATACACGATATAAATTATCAGCCTGATATTGGGAAAACATTTTATTTGCAAATTTTAATGCATCAAATCTTATCAGAGCTATGGAATATTACATCCTTAGCCTTTCTTGCCCTCAGCTGTGCATAAAGTACAGGTTATAAACATAATTTACAATACAAAAATGTGAAATGATCAGGTATCTTCTCTGTTTCAGCCATAAGAACCAGACAATTATTGGTTATCAGCATCAATATCAAAAATCCATATCATGCATCCCTAGTAGTTTCAGTAGTTAACTACCTGCTTTACGCTGCAAAATGTAATTATACATATATAGGTCACGACCCCTCAACACTGCCCACTCTCTTGTTTCCACTGAACTAGAGGTTGAAACTGGTGCAAAATGCATAGGTGAGGGGTCTGGAGTAATATTTGTCATGTATCACAATTAGAGCTGCAACTAACATTCATTCTTGGTTAATCTGTCCATGATTTTCTCGATCAATAAATTAATTTTTTGGTCCTTAAACTAAATAGGATAAAGAATGTAAGGTGCCCTTTACAGTTTCTTCAAGCTCATTTTGATATCTTCAAATGAAGGACCAGCAGCCTAAAACATGAAGATATTCAGATTAAAATAGAAAATAAGTCAAATTATTTCCCTGTAGGCCTTGTAGTTGTACACAAGTTAATCTGTTTATGCATGAAGATGCCAAATCTAATATGAATGTTATTGCTTAATTTAAAAAAAAAAAAGTAGTAGTCTGTATTTCATCATTTGTGTAGAAATGTTTCTATAGTATCATTTAAGAATAAACTTGCATCACATTTCCATCCAGATCTATTTCTTGTGGCGGTGGCAATTTAAATTTTCAGAATTTAGAATGTTCTGGTGATTTTTTATATTTATACATTTAACATTTTGAGTTATTCTTTCTATCTGGCTTTTCTCGTAAACACTGCCAAGGACCCTTCATGTTTTACACAACAACAAACAACCCAGCTTGACTTACCGTATCTGTAGTACCTCATCTGACCACCAAGGGTCAGTATAGCCTAGCATTAGACGGGTACAGGCAGGCTCGAGGAGAGGATCTCAGGATGACTCACTCTCCTCCATGAAATGTGTAGCACTGCACCAGAGATAACTCTCAACACTCGTCTGACATCATTTGACTTATCTCGATACATTTATTGTAAATGAAATGTACGACTGTGTCATATTAAGTTATAATGCATTTAATTCTGGCTCGCTGTTGTACAAAAAAAGGCTCTGGAAGATGATTTATGATGTCACTAATCTCTTGTAATCTGTTGTCTGATCCCTGTGAGAATCAAGGCCCAGATATAAAGGCCATGCCTCTCACGCTCTGTGCCCTCTGGACCATAACCCTCACTAAGCCTGGTGCTGTGCACAGCGATATGAGAACAGAATAAAGAAATTATTTGGGAACCAGCTTTAGCTTTTCTCTTGTATTGCCTTACGATGACCAGTGACACAGGGCAGATAATGACAGTGTAAAAACTTCCAGTTGTTACTGAGTCACTATGTAAATGAATTTAACATGACTTTTGGTCCTTTGGTAACCTCCATACCTGTGACACAGGATGCCTACTAAATTAGACTCGCCTGGTTTTTGCAAGTAGGAAAGTATTGTCACACTTTCTTGGGGCTTCCTCAATTGAACAAGGTGGAAAAGAAGGCTTTCTTGGACTGTGACGAGGCCAGAGAAAAGAATGCATGGAGCGTGTGTGCGTGTGTGTGTGTGTGTGTGTGTGACAGTGAATTGGTCAATATTTGCCAGAAAAACAGGGAGATTTCAGAGGCAATGCTGGGACAGAAGCGGGAACGGTGCCTGCGAGAGTGGAAGAAAAAGAATGGTTGGTAGAGGATGAGAGAGATTTGCCTCCATGAATTTTGGGATGAAAGATAGGCTTGTGTGTGTGTAGTGTGTGTGTCTCCGTGTGCGTATGTTTGTATGTTTAAGAGGGAGAGAGGGAGTGAATGCCAAAGAGAGAAAGCCTGGGTGTGTTGAGATAAGCATGGGTCGTTGTGAGGTTGTTGTTTTCTGGGCACACTGTGGTGTGTACGTGTCTGTGCTTGCGTAAATGATTGTCTTTATGTGTGCACATAGCGGTTGTGACTCGTTGTTGACTAGTGATTTTGGGGGCTGCATGTAGTTTGTTTAAAATGTTGTCCTTAAATGGCGCCACTCTCGATAAGCATCTCCCCTCCTCTCTCTCTCCCTCAGTCTGCTGCTCTTTCTCTTTTTCCCAGATGCTCTTTTTTCCTGTCAGAATTGAGCGATTACGTGTTTCCAACTTTCTCCGCCGTTGTTTGCTCGTTACTTTTTTTTTAATGTGGCCAAAGTGTCTCTTATCTTCTTCATGCTGGGAATGGCGCCTGTTTATGATGTCTTGCTGCCATGCAATCACTACTCAGAGGTTCACACCACCGCATAATCTCCGTGCAGTGACTAAATTTGTGTTCTGGGATGGTGGATGGCAGAACTATGTGGGTTTGACCATCTGTTGATTTGTATTTAATTCACAAGGAGGACATCAAATCTACTTTGCTATGTTGTTGTCCAGACTTTTAGTATCTGGACAGTAAATTCAATCTTTTTTAATCGGCAACCTAATTTACCCACACCAAAATGTTGAAATCCCATGTACAGTAATTCATCTGGGAACAGCTAAAACAACACACATTAAACCAGAAGTCCATCCCATTAGCGCCCCCCATATTTCTATTATCAATTATTAATTGTTTGTGTTTCTGGTAATTGTGCAGTATCTGAAAAACGCCTGATCTAAGACGCTAATGTGACGTCTTCAGATGACCAAAACCTAAACATTTTCAAATTAAAATCCTATGAAAGACAAAAATGCAGCAAATCATCACATTTAAGAAGCGATTACCAGCATATTTTTTCTTGTGAAGGGCTCATTGCACGGGTGAGATATAGTCTTGATGAAAAATATAAAATGCAAGTCTCCTTCAAAAGCAGTCACACAGTGTTGTGCAAAATTGAAATGCCTTTACTTTACATGGCTAAGATATCACTTTCTTGTTATGGACAAGGAACTTAAAAAGGACAGAAGGGTCATTACATCACTGATTCTTGCTTTGGGGCCAGACTGCTGTAAGACACGCCTGTATGTAAGACACGCCTCCAGAAAATGAAAGGACACACTTCAGAGAGGTTAACGACTGTTTTTTTTAATCGACACATTGTTAAACAGAGATTAAAAGTGCAATTTTTAAGCATATTTTGATGAATACAGGGATGATATCGTGAATTGCAATTGTGTTGGTCAGGATAATCGTGACAAGAAATGTAATTTTGCAAAAATCCTCCTGTGTGCATTGGATTGTAGAGTAAATTTCTTTAATCAAGACTGTAATCCACCACTTGCAATGAGTGCTTTGCAAGATGAGACACCTAAAGTATCCAAAGAGCACCTTTATGTGATCACAATAAAGACCCAGCAGCACTTCCACTCCACTGTCTTCTACTACCAGCATATTAATGACATTTTACTTGATTAAATTACTGAAACATTGAATCAATTACCAGAGCTAATTTTCTGTCGACTGACTAATCATTATTTGACGATGTGCTAAACATCCAACCAGTCAGCTCCCAATCAAAATAACATAAAAACATATCCCTACATTCACTATTATTGAGATAAATGAATATTTATCATCAGGCTCTAATTCAAAATGAAGTGTTCATTCATCATCATTTGTGACTTAAAGAGCCAAAGACAAACATTTTTTTTTAAATCTGGCAAACATACAACGTGTATGCTTACAGTAAACAAATCAGCCTTGCTTTTATCTGCTCTATTCATAGTAAAACCATTCATTGATATTCTTTGGCAAATCCTTGTCGTCTGTGCTTTGTCTGTCTTTTTACCCCTCAACATCAAAATGGTCTTGTGGTGTTGTTGATGCTAAATCACCACCAGCCTGCTGTGTGCCGACTCGCTGCCTCGACGCCTGAAAGGGCTGGTTGGATCGTGAGGAAGTTTCCGGACTTTTTATTTCCCAGTTGAAACTCAGGCTTGTCTATTGTAGAGGTGACCCCCACTGAGTCACACAAACACTCCCTCGCAGACTGTTTACCATCACAATGCTGACACTGGCACTTTCCCTCGCTGTCAGGAGGACTCATATTTATGTATTTTCATTGTAATTACATGGCAGTGTTTTTATATTTCCAAAATGCCCTTGTTTTCCCCCACTGGCGCTTTTCATCCACGACCGCAGATCAAACTGAGCTACTGCCAACACTTTGCTTCCCCGAGCCACTGAGAATAAAACCCACCAGTAAACAAAAGATAAAACACCCAAATGAAAGCTGGAGAGGGAGCAAAATCAACACAATGAGAGGGGTTGTTGAATAGTGACGGGAGTGTGTGTGTTGCCTGATGCTGGCTGGTGTCGGAATTTGTTGATTATAGAGGGGGAATGTGTTTCTCAATGTCTCTGTGTGTACGGTTTAGTAGAATTATCTGCAACGTTTTGAAAGCCCACATCAACAAATAGTCTAGTTAGCATCGCTTTTAGAAAAAGAGCTCCTGGTAAATTCTTGGCATTTGTTTGGGAAAGTGAATAAACCAGTGGAGTTGACTCAAAAATGTTTAAAACAATAGATATCATTGTAATAGTATGTGAAGCGTGTGTAATTCTATATTTTTCTTATTGTCATCAACCTGCTGGCATTAATGCACACTAGCGCCCCAAATCCACCACTGAAAATAGTCCCCAAACAGACAGGGCTCCAGGGTGCCACTATTTTGGCTGCCCATGCACCCAAAAATCTGTCAAGCGCACCAACAACTTAGCAGTTTATTTTTTTCTTTTTAGACAATTGAGGCTATTTCTTGTTTCTTATATTTAAGCCCTAATTGTAAGAAAATTATGAAAATCTTTGTGTCTCATTCCCAACTTGTCAAATACTGACGCAACATTTCTCACAAATATAACCTTTAAATGAAGAAGATCTTGTATTTATACCTTTGTTCCTGTTTACAATAATTTACATAATGTCTGTAAGAAATTAAGTTAAAATTTATTATTGGGTACCCCTACATTTTATGTTGATGCTCTTAAATGGAAAAACGAGTGCAACCAGTCGAAGAAGTTAGTCTGAGAGACAAACTAACACATTGTTGGTTTCGGTCTTCACATGGGATTTGTCAGCAGTAAGAAACATCTAGTATATCGCCTTTTAATGGACCAACTATGTTCATATCATGGCACGTAGCAATGCGCAATGTGTTGATGGGTCTGCAATCTTCTGCACTGTCTTCTGGGATTCTTTTGGCAGGATTACAAGTCTGTTCTGTCTCTGCTTTCCCAATTCTGTCTCCCTCTGATCGACATGTTTACACTGCTCTCATTAGACCGATAAAGCCCTGCACTGGACTAATGAGTTTGTAACATCTCTCTGTGTGTTTGTTGACAGTGATTTAAAACATGCCTTTTTAGGTGTTGAAAAAGGGAGAAGGTCTTTGCTGGTCCTAGGTGATCATTATGAATCCACTCTTACACAAGGACATTTCTTTGTATAGGACATACATTAGAGTATGCACACTGACCTGGTTTTTAATTGCTCTGCCCTCAGGACTTTGATGTCATTTATCACAGGGTGAGAGGCTTCAAGTGGTGCAGAAAATCAGCTAATGTGACAGCTTCCGTCCTCTGTGAGTGTACGTCGTTGCCTGAATCTAAATACCTTCTGTTTTTAACACACTTTCCCTTCGTTGAACCTTGTTTAATGTCTTGGATAGTGCAATTCTCCGAATGTATTTATGAATCACAAAGTGCAAAATGTGTATGTGTTGTGACGTGCCACTAGATGGCATCCTGAGAGAGGCCTTGTCACCCCAGCGGCATTGTTTTGTTTTCTGAGCACAAGAGGGGCATTAAGAAATAATGCTAATCCTCATTGGCATTCATTTTATTTGTGCTTAAAAGTGTCCCGATAAATTTGATGCACTTTAGGCCTTTTTTGTGACAGTTGACTCTAATATTGTATCTCTTTCCTTCTGCAGCTGTGCAGCATTTTTTGCCTGTTGATACACAGAACAATTGGGAATTATTCTTTTGCTGTAGATGCAACCATGATTACGTCTAGGAATGTGTTTTGTACAGACTACGGCTGTTCAAATGCCGGCCAACGAAGCCCGCATGTGACTTTCTGAGAGAGAATTGGAGATGACATTTGAAACATTTACAGTAGACGTTTTATATTTTATTTAATGAGAAATGTTATTGCCCGTGATAATCTGTGCCTCCACAGAAATGAAATCCTGTGAAACAACTTTTGTAGCCTGTCAGTCCTTCACATGATGTGTACTTACGTGTCTCCATCCTCGCCTTGTTACCACTGTCCAACAGGGCTCTCACAATAGCTGCTTTGAGCCTTCAGGAATCCTAAAAATGAAGGAATTTCCAACTAATTTAACATTTTTCTGGGACAAACAAGCTCTCGAGCAGTGAATGTTCTTTTATAGTGACAAATATACGCCCCGTGGCAATGAGGTGACGAGAGCTGTGTGTTTCTCTGTGTGTGTGTGTGTACAAATGTGTGTATTGAATGTTTGGCATTGTGAGACAGAACAGGCAGCGTTTGCTGTGCGTGACTGACTAAGAGCAGAGCACCAGGAGCAGCCAGCTGTGTATACTCATGGACAAAGGCTGCACGTGGAAGAGAAATGTTTCACCACACCAGGTCAGATCACCTTCAACATACAGAGACTCTCCTTATTCCTCTCCCAGTCCATCAAGAGCACCGGTCAGCAACTGCTTTTTCCCTCAATCCGTCTCCATCTTTCTGTCCATCCATACATCACCCCCTCCAATCCCCCTTTTTCTCTCTCCCTCTCTGTCTCCCCTCAGCTCAATCGCACCACACCGGCTCTCTTTTCTTAGCAAACCTTTCTCTCATCCATTATTGAGACTTGTTTTTTTTCCTTGAGTCTCAGAATGAAGAAGGGGAACGGATCTTTTGAATTTTTAATGCCCCGCATGAAAAATGTAGCATCAGTCATTTCTCAGCGATACGAACTGGTAAACTTTTAGCAGGACACAACACCCCAAGTCACGAGATGATGCGAGACAAGGAGTGGAAAAGGGGAGAGAAGCCCCGTGGCGTCTGATATGGGGAGGTGGAGAAAGGCACGGGCGGAGGGCGAAAGGGAGATGTAGAAATACAATATTGAAAGGCGACAGGGAAATACATGAATTTGACAAAACCAGAATGGAAATAAAAGAGCACAAAGAAGGTGGACAGACTGAGCGAGTCAGGTTGATACAGATGTTTACTGGAGAGGAGAAAATCATATTCAGTGAATACCTGGAACGATTTAAATCCCGGAGGTTTTACTCTACAGTCTCTATCCTTCTGGGAGTTTGTTATGCATCAGAAAAACCTGTTAGAACCCCCTCAAGTCATGTATCCCACCACCCACTCTCCCCTCCCCTCTCACCTGAGCCACAGAGCGTGCTCCACAGCTCTTCAAACAGCAGCAGGTCAAGGTCAGTTTTGTGAAATGGTAAAGACTCGCTGCCACACATGTCTGGACCATATATCCCCACATATGATGGGATTTATCAGGGCTACAGCAACCAGCAAGACATGTACTGTGACGGGGGGACAGGATAAAGCAGGTGGAGAGTGAGAATGCAGTGAGCAGGAAAAAGAGGGAAAAGTAGAGGCTTTGTATGTTATCATGTTCTTCTTTTACATCTTTTCTTCATGCTTCATGCCAGCAGCTATAGGAGATGATTTATGCCCCGGAAAGATGTGGAAAATTATGGAGCATATTTTCATGATGACTGCATGCCATGGTGCTATTGCACGTCAGACAAGAAACGAGCTGCATGAGGCAAGGAAGGTGGAATCCAGGTAATGCATTTTACGGCTGTAGTGCGGTGAGCTTTGCAGGAAAATATACCGTACCACTGTGGACGCGACAGGCTGATGTGCCCTCATCTAGTTATCCAGATCATAAATCTGACTCTGAAAGAAGAAGCTTCAGTGCCTTTCCCCTCCACCTCTGTTCCATACATACGCGCATCTCAGAGCTCAAGGTGGGGGGAAGAAGCAGAAACGGACCTATAGCCTGAGGGGGTCGTATATTTCTGCCATAAGCCTGGAGCATGTCATCTATATTTATGCGCTCATTTAGTTGTTTGTGTCTGCAGATTGGCCACAGCTTGTAGTAGCTCATAAATACTCTGTGGACAAATTGATGTAATATATGGTACCCTGATGCCCCTCCTTTGACTTGCATAATCTCAAATGGGAGGTTAATGCCTACATACACATATACAAATGGAGGAATGGAGGGATCAGTGTAGGAATGAATAAATGTGTAATCAGTCACTATTTCCATATTGATATGCATTTTAATACAGCAGGAGGGAATCGGGAATTGTCTTGATAAAAGTGTAAACTGCCTTGATTTGTGCATCTTTTCATATTTTTATATGTCTGGAAAATATATCGGTTGGAGTTGATTATACTTATGTTATTAATGTGGTTGCTTTTATTGCATGTTTACAGTCTCTAGTAGCCTTGGAAAGCTTATCGCAGACCACCAGTCATCCGTCAGGGGGGAGCGAGGTAGTCTGGAGGACAGGGACAGGGAGGGGCCCACTGCTCCAGTTTCAAATTGACGGCAGGAGGATGTTTCTGCCACAGGCCTTGGCTGGTTATGACAGTCAGGAGGATCCATTAAGGGACCTGCCCTCATCTATAACGCCGTCGCTCGGTGAACCCCATTTAGCCAGAGGTACTGTTCTCACTAACAGCAGCAGCTTTGAAGGACAGCAGGAGTGTGGTTTACATTGTGGTTCACAAGGCATCTCGGTGGATAAACAATGATGAATTAAGACAGAATAAGCAATCACTGATTTCTTTGAGCTACACCAGTGGGTTATTTTACCCTCTCAATAATTCACAAGGCTTTGGAGGGGATTTCTTCTTTGCATTGCCATGAAACCACAAAGTAACCTGCTGTGGAAAAAGCCCTCATGCTGAATGTAATATTTCACAGTGTGTTACAAGCAGGTGTTTCATATGTAGGTTTCATCTGTACATGCACAATATGCAGAATGTATAGCCTGCGGCAATGGACAGAAATAGAACCAACAGCCTGGCAATGAACTGTCAAGAGACAAGGAGCAAGAGGTTCAAATGAGGAGGAGGAACTGTACGGGCCCGGCTAATGAAAGACGGACTGAACCACTGAAATTCCTCCATAACAACAGGAGGGAAACCAGAGAACATCTATAATCATATATGACAAAGGTGAATGTCTTCTGTCTTCATTTTATCGCCGTTCCATTCCTTCTCTGATGGCGATGAAGTTCTAATAAGGAATTGATTTTTTTAGGGAGAGGGAAGGCGGTTAGAGGGGTGACCTTCTGACCCCATTGCTCATTGTAGGTGTGGCAGGAGATGGTCCTCATCTCTGAGAATCGATGCACCAGTCCTCATAACCACCCTCGGCCGATTTCAGAGGCCCAAATGTGTCATCAATGTGTCATCGAGCATACGTCTTCGCCAGAGGCGACAGGACGCACCCCCACCTGCCCCCCCTCTGTCGGATGAGAGGGCGGAGAGTGGCATTTCCCCCAATTCTGTGAAATGGTGCAGAAAACTGGAGAAAGAGGGACACGCCCCACAGTGTCTATCAATCGTGAGTCTGCAGCGTTGACCTCCTGTGAAACTTCATCTAGATGCCCTCATCTATCTGTCAGTGAATAGGAAAGGAGGTAAAGGAGGAGGGGGTGCTATTGGAGCCAGCAGCCAATCTCCCCTCCCTTCTCAGATGCATAATTCAGTGTTTCTCTCACAACAGCCTGCGCTTCGAAGGGCTCAGCTTCCCCCAGCCATGCGGCGGGCAGTCTGCTAATATGAAAGAAGCTCAGAATCCACTCTGTTGTTCCTTCAGGCTTTCTGGCTCTTCACTCTCAGTCATACTTGTATGATTTATTCAGCTTGTTCATCCATGGCGTGAGACTCGGACCCCAGTGGATGAGTTGGGAAACATTTTTGTCCTTGTCAGGATCCAGCCGCCAAACTTGGCAAAGGAAGTGTGTCGGCATCACTGTGGGTTGTCAGAGTGACACTGGAGTAGTTTAACCTCCCACTGGTGGTTAGTTTTACTGCTCCTTCAGAGAGGCTCGCCGCTGAGCCAGTGTACAGCAAAACAGCCTTGGCCTCAATAAGCAACCAAGGAAGGAAACATAGAGGACAAGAGCACAGGGTGACTCTTCCTGTTCCTCCAAGTGCGGTCCATTTTGAAAGTTCACTTAAAAAACTGTACCTATTTTCATCGCCTCTGCATCTAGTAGCTATAACACTATTTAAATGTCTAAAACAGATACAGTACGTTGGACTTGTGGTCTTCATTCATATCACCACTTAACATTTTGAGATGTTGGTGGTTTGTCTGCTGAGGGAAGGAGGATAGCTTAGTGTTAAGACCTCCAGTAGTGGTATCATGTTGGCTCAGACCCAGAAGTCCACAGATAGAGCCTCCTCACTGAGCCACTGGACTACTTTTTATCTCCCTGAAGGGGTATATTATTGAAACCTGGCACCACCACAGTCATGAAACCTAAACTGTGTGGATAAATTTGTCTGCTGTCTACCACGATGCATTGACTAGGAGGAAAAGTTGCCAAGCACCACCATGATTTTCTAGGACAAGGGTCAGCAGGTGCTGTAGATTTGGCAAAGAGCCTCTTTTTTTATTTATTTTTTGGCTCTGTTCATTGGGGGGCCAACGCAGGCGTTGTCAAGAAGCAGGCTTCTGTGTCTTGAATTATTAGATTATTTACTAAGGCTTTTGAAATTAGTTTGGAAACTAAATGTCCGGGTCTGAATTCCTCTGTTGAAGTCCGTGCATTAGCTGAGCTCGGGCCTGCAGTCCCTTCAATTCATTGAGACGTTAGGTTTTTACTTACCTTGCAACGCAGATGGATTATGCACGTGTGTCTGAACTGCAGTGGTATGGACCAATCAGCATCCTATAAGGAACTAATGGCAGCTACAGTTGGTTGTTGGTTGCAGTTGTTTTCGGTCATCTCTTGACTGGCTTCAGCAAGAGTTTGATTTAACAACGGGCTCCTCTGGTAGCGCTCTCCTACTGTTGTTCTGATTGGTTGAAGTTTGCCTGTTGCAGACGGTGATAAACAAATGGTTCGTCCAATCACCTAACAAGCATTTTCCAAGGACGACTTCCCAGATGGTTCTGTGTAATAAACCATCTGGCTCGTCAGGTTAGCTCTTTACTAAGTATGTATTTTGTAATCTCGAGAGAGGATTTTTTAAACATGCCTAACATTTTTAATGTGGCCCATCAAGGGAAAATATGAGATTTCATTTTGGGGCCAAATAATCCTGGCAGAGGAGCAGATTTGGCCCACAAGCTGTGATTTGCCCTCCTCTGTTTTAGGGTCTGGATTGACCTTTAGCTCCTCATTATAAGGTTGTTTCCCATGTGAGGTTTTATTTCTGGTTGTGGAGGGCCTGGCTGATTAATATGTGAACATATTCTTACTTTCTTATCTTTCCTTAAACAAAATACTCTCTCTCTCCTTGAGTGCTTTTATAATCTGTTTGTGTTTTGCTTCAGAGGCCGAAGATGATGGCGATTCTTTAATTGCCGCTGGGCTCCCCCTGACCTCACTGCCCATGTGCTGCTCCAGGTCAAACATCCTACTGTGACGTCAAATGTAATGAGATGGCATAATGGCTTGTTAAATAGCTTGGCGTAAATTATGGCGAGCAGAGGGGTGGTGGGGGTGAATGAGCCTAGCCTGGCCCTGTGACAGAACGGCTCAGGCTCATGACCATAATCCATCAGCTTCTGCTGATGATGAGATCCCCTCTCCCAATTCATGATTGGAATTGCCATTTAATTGCATGGAAAGTTTCCACCATGGTCCAAGCAAATGGGTTTGATCTCACTCACTGTTGTGTGAACATTTCATATCCCACCCTTATCTCTCTGTCTGTGGCGCTCTCTCTTGATCTTCTCTCTAATAGAGAAGAGCGTAGCTTGGGGAGTAGGTTAATTATGGAGGAGCTCATTACTCATGTTTAATTATTGCAACTAGATTTTTAGCTGATCAAAATGTGTCCTCTTCTTTTCATTGTGTGGAGTGGAATTACTCCATTGTGTGCTTTACCAGTTCAATGATTGATTTCACTTTAGCAGAATATTATTTTACTTTTACAAAAATCTTCTCATAAATCCCCGAGGACTAGTTGAGCACTGCAAAGCATGTCAACTAAATGATTAGTTCAATTTATTTTAAAGGATAAAATCTAGGCGCAGATAGTCATTTATCATTTATTTTTAGCAATACTAACAATCCATAGATGTACCTGTCGATGGTCTGATTGTCACACAGTGTAGGTTATACAAAAGCTTTGCTCTGTATGAGCTGTCACCGAGCTGCCAGTGTAGGACTTGGTCATTAGCTGGCAGTCATTAGCAACTTGTTTAATTGAACTCATTTACAGGCTGTGCTAATCTGCCGAGGTGACCTTGATTCTGCGTCTGGGTAATGTTTATGCAGTGCAGCAGAGTGTGTCTCTCTCTGTATGCCATTATGAGCACCAAATGCAGTTAGGCCCATGTTTTGCCATAAAAGTCTGCACTTCATTAATCATAATTACCTTTGCTGTTGCCCAGAGAGGTGATGAGTTTCCGCGCTCTTCGAGTAGATGCCAGACTGATGCCAGGAGAGCAAAACTCATCAGCAGAGGTGCTGAGGGCACAGAGTGCTAAATTCTCAGCTCTCATCTCTACCTCTACCTCTTTTTCTTTTTCTTTTTTTCTCTCTTTCACTGCTCACTGTATATCAACCTAACCTCTGCCGGTGAGCAGAGAGGTAGTAAATCTGGGGGCACTCGTGCAGGACAAGTAGCAAATGCATAGTGGAGGAGAGGATTGAGGGTGTGGGGGGGCTGCATGTTGGAGTGATAGATTAATGAGGCATGGCCTTGTCTGTGCGGGGTGTGTGGTTGTCTGTATGGGGGGTATATATATATGTACATGTACTCCCCTCCTTCCTGTCCCTGTGGTCACTCTACCAGTTCCGTTTTATGTATGTAGTAGAAAAGATTTCGTGTGAGCTCAAGTATACTAAATACTTGGCCTCATACCATTATAAACCAAACACTAGCGAATGACCAACAAATACTCGAACGAAGATCAGTAATGTTACCGTGCACTGCATTACGAAGGCAGCCATATGTTGACACAGTGACACAGTAACACAGTGACTGCCACACACAGGATCGTCTTCCCCGGCTAGTTAACCAGAAACAAACACAGTGCCGTGACACAGAGGGAGAGAAAGAGATTTTTCTTCTCTCCAGGTCCAGCAAGTTGAAAGAGAGAGCTTCCCTCAGGGCAAGAGACTCACCATGTGAAGGGGAGAGGGAATAAGGGAAGAATAAGGGAGAGAGTAGGAGAGAGACTGAGTGAGTAACAGTGGATGAGCGTAGGAGAGAGGGCTTGGAGAGAGGGCAATGATTGAGAAAAGGGCAACCACAGAGAAAATAGATTAGTCGAGAATCCGCAGCAACAACACTTGGAACCGTATGGAATGCCTGAAGAGTAGACGAAATTAATGGGAGGCGGTTTTAGACTTTAATAAATGATAAAAAAAGATTCAAAAAGCATCACTTGGCTTTTTGTCTTAGATATAGAGTTGGTAAGAACAGAGAGGTGAACATACAAAGAACATAAGCCTGTGATTGGCAGACACATTTGTGATAGAGACGGACAAAGAGCGAATGCTGTGTGAGCACAGTCAATAGCCATTTAGAGGAGACGAAGTGAGAGATGACAGCTGAGCAGAAAGGGTGTGAAGAGAGGAGGATGAATGAATGAATGAGGGAAATGCTGGGAGGATGGGGAGAAGTGAGTGGGGGGAGGTCCTATTGTATATTGTGGTAGGATGGGACTGTCTTGTGACCTCTGACCTGTAATTGGATCAGTGAGTGTGTGGAGCACCGTGCTGAAGGACCTACAGTGGAGGATTAATTTTATTTTGTGTAAAGGTGTGGCTGTGTTGCATGTGTTCGCCGTGATGTGTACCTGCACCTCGCTGTTAATTACAGTCTCTAGCCATCATGATGATGGTGGAGCAGGTGTGCATGAGGCTCAGTTCTCTTTGTCATTGGCACACTGTAGTGGAACAGCTATTGTCCTTGGTTTTTATGATTGAACAAGTGCACAGCGTCCTTTTTATCGATGATTGAATATAAAGTCAGGAAACAAATTCCACAGAGATGTTCTCTTTTACTCTGTCATGATCTCCTTTTCGTGTCTGACTGATAAAATGATATCACTGAATATGCCTCTGTGTGCTTTTCATTTTGGTGGGTTTGACTTCATTAAGCAGGGCCTCATCATTGATTGACTCCCCTGAAATCAACTAGCTGTCTGTGTGTGTCTTTGCATTTGTTTGACTTGTTGATCCCCTCCATGTGGGACCACCAGCTCCTAGTCCACTGACCCATATAATTAAGGGCAAAGGCCTCTATCCTTCTATTCGTATCCACAAAGATGAAGGGCACATTATCATTTGTATCATCTGTCTCACTTGGTCCCCAATGAAGCCCCCCCCATTCCTTGTCAGTACCTCTTCTTCCTCTGTTGTTGGTGGTTAAAGTGGGCGATCTGGCCAAAAAACTAATATCATGATCTATTTAATTTTGATCACAATCCACAATTCTCAATTTTGAAATGCCCTGTAGAAATAGTCTATTCTTTGCACCATTAAAACACAATATTGCATTAAAAATAGTTCTTATTTGGCACAGGCGTCTCATCCGCCATGCTAGTAGCTATAACTCATATTACAATTTTTTACAATATGTCACCAAAGGAAGAGCCCTGTGAAGGTATTTGTCCAATCAGCAGAGTCATGTAACTGGCTGTATCACTCTTTTAGTTTGTTCCAGTAGCGCGGATCCACTAATCGATTAGGTTATATAACGTTTTTTTGACAGCAGATCAGCTTGAAATATTTCAGGGAGTGTTTTTTATACAGTCTGTGGGAGTAATGGAACAAGAAGGAGCTGTTTGTTGAGGCACTGCAGGTGACAGGCTGCACACCTCCAACTTCTCAGTGAGGTAACCAACTCCTTTTCCCTATGGGCGTTATCAGATTCCCTGTTAGCACTGGGTTGAATTCAAGATTTTGCCAAAGAGGTGCTTTTCCGCCATCATCCTTTCAGTCAACTCTTCTTACTCTTGTCATGTGATAAATGAAAAGTGACTCCTGCTACTCTGCTGCTATGACTCTGCTGCTGGCGCTACTGCTGCACAGAGCAGACACCTTCAGTTTATAATTGTTGCGTCCGTCGTCCAGTTAAATAAAGGTAAATCGACGGTGGGGGTAGTGGGTAAGTAATGTCATTGGTGTTTGCACAAACAACGTGTAACACCAATAACACCCACTACCGTGTCAAGTCTACCATGATCTCTACGATTTGCCTGAAAAGTAGATTTTAGATATGAAACTGTCAGATTGTTTGTGTTTTTTTCTGGGTTGGAGTGTTTGCTCTGTTTAGGCGATATCATGTCATGTCTAACCAAATCCAAATCAGTCAGGGCAGGATGTTCATCCATCTGTGAGGGGTTTACATGCCAAAACAGCTGTGATCCGTTGGTTTCACCAGCATCCACACCCACAGAATCCACATGCCTACAGCCACTACTTATCTCTACTTGTTTACACAATGCAGCACAATATGGATTCGGCTACGGCTCAGCTTAAATGAGGTGGTGGGACTCAGCGTTTAGCCTGTGGAGCTACAGCGGACTAAACCTAGATGGTAAATAAGACGGTAGTGTGCCGACTGGGGTCTTTGGTCTTGAATTTATAAGCTCCCATGACATCCATGTGTTTCTCTAATTGGCATCATCCTACCAGCTGCAAACTTCAATATAATAAAACATGGAATATGAAATGGAGCCAATTGAATTTGTTACAGTAGATTCAAGCACATACAATGTGGACCCTGTCCCCTCTGCAGGTTGATTGTCAGGTGTCATTTTCTGCTGCGGTCTGGTACAACTGGAATTCACCGTGGGAATAAAAGAAAGCAGAAAATACAGCCAGTGCAACGCTCCTCGTACGGGTCTCTGGAGGCCCACGATAGGTGGGATGGATGGAGTTGAAGAGATGGATGCTGGGTAGCCAGTCTTTGTGCTTCTCCAGAATGAAACCTTGATCAGGGATATGGGGAGGAGGAGGAGGAGAGCAGGGAGGAGGAGCGGGCTCCAAGAGGGGGTGTGAAGCTACTGGTTTAAAATGAGATTTTCACTTATTTATTTATTTAGCTGAGCTCATAGCTCAAGGCTGTCTGCTTGCTTTTTGTTGTATGTTCTGTGGCCTCAGTGCCCCCTTCCCCCTCCTCCCTCCCCCCTCTGTGTTTGTAATGCAAGTGTATCTGCAAGTGCAAATATGTGTGTGTGTGCATGCTCATTTACACCTCTACCACTACTGCGCGCGTTTTTACGAGTGTGTCTATGTGTTAGCACTGTGTGAGTGAGACTTGTATGCGTGTATGTTAACAGTGTTTATGAGCATTTTTATCACCGCTATCACTACATGTGTGTTTATGCACCTTCTATCTTGTATGAAGTGAGAGCCTGAGCTGGTGTCTGGGGATGAATGGTATCTTTTGGGATAAATCTGTTTTATTATGTGTGTGCCAGACATGCTGTGCATCTATTGCACACACACACAAAAAAGCAACCTCTCCCAGGCTGTTGCTGAGCACAATGCCTGAAAACAGCTCGGATTATGCAGGACACAGCAGAGTGAGAACAAGAGCTGTTTTGTCTTACTTTTTTTTCCTTTTTTTTTACAAGTTTATGGACATTTGCATCAACCACACTAAAATCGATATTGTATCTATTAGGCTATAAGAGTTTTTGTGATAGCAGGAGGTCTTTTTGTGAGTGTGCGTGTAGGATTTCAGATGTTAGAACATTTCTCTATCATTTGTCTCATTGATTTTCAGCCACGCTCATAGCTTATATTCTCTCGGATGCCAAAATGGTAACAAAAGGGATTTTGTGCAAGAATATTGAAAAGTTCATGTCAGGAGGTCAGCTCATTGATCTCTTTTGTTTTCCTGTGTCAGCTGATGAATGATACCAAAAACACATGGATGTACCTCTAAACTATAACACTTTTTCAGTGATTACCTCCACTCACTCCGCTCCTGAATGCCACCCAAACACCAGCATTCCTGTTGCTGTTCCTGTTCTTGACCCTTCTGTGTCCCACATAACTTCTGCCTCCTGTCCTTTCTAATTGCTTGCGTGCTGGATGTTCGGATGGGGAAATGGCTGTCTGTGGTGTCAAACCACTCAGCACCCACTCCGTCTGTCTCTGTCACAATGTGGCCATGTGTCTGTCATCTCCCATGTCTCATATTCCTCAGCTTGTTCTTTCACAGCTCTGTTTCCATGACTGCAGGATGGGAGGGGGGGTTCGCTGAGATGACGGTGAACTGGGAGCTGAACCGAAAACGTGGAGTTTGGAGAACAGATTTCATGTCTAGCAAATGCAAAAGAAGTATGAGGCCAGCAGTCTGCGGACGCAGACAGCCCTGAGCGACGCACTTTGCCATGCTGAGAAGAACTCAGAAAGAACTACTATGACTCACTGCTATTGAAAAATGTATCACGCTTAAATTGTGCCAGGCCATGTGCCTCCACCATTTAAACTTGCAGATACAGACACACATCTGCTGTAGCCAGTGCAGGCAATGATGTCTGAACCCAAGTATTTCACTGCTGAGTGTATTTCTAAAGAAAAAAAAAAAAATAGGTTCACTATTGTTGAATAAAGTGTCAGAGCTAGAACTAGTCCACAAGGACAACAAATGTGCACCTGCACTAGTTTAACCTCTACTTATTTTTGTGTGTGGGGCCCCTGCAGTGTATGCTGCTGCACTTACCTCTGTCTGGCAAGGAAGACAGCAGGGGAACGATCTTTGTTTATTAACTATTAACGTGTGTAGTATACATAACACACCGTAGCTGTGTCCCAGTTCAGAACAGAAATTGGTGTATTTCACTATATTTACTGCTAGGAAATTATTCAAGACATGCGCCAACTAATCCTCCTCCTAGCCAACCTGGGATACAGTGAACCAGTAATGATATCACTGTATCTTGTCATTTTTGAAAGAGGAAAAAATATTGCACTAAAGTAGAGCTTGAGTTATGCTTTTGTGTTGAATCTATGCTGTACCTGCATCTTAGGCACTGCGTAGGCTAAGCTGTGAACTTCCCCAGAAACATAACTGCACATCGCAGCAACAAAGTCCACTAAGACTGTGATTGGTCCACTTGGTAGCATTGTGGTTTCCAGCTTGTACTGCGTCGCTAATACGGGGGTTTGGGACCTGTAGTTTCCCCAGTAAACACAGCAACCTCTTCGGCTGTTGCAATCCCTCCTGAACGACCGGCTGCTGCTCTTTTTGAGTTATACTATTCCTCCGGAGCTGCTTTCTGCTGCCGTGTCTCTGGGCTAAAGAGAGAGGACAGGCCGGATATCTGATTGGCGGACTACTGGTGGAGGTGCCAAAACCAAGTAGCTGCTCAGGGGCTGCCAGCAGATCAGACTGTGGTTGTACTGAGCAGGTGTGAATGTGATCAGTGTGTTCCTGAAAAAGATAGCGTTTTTCTCAGTGAACCCTTCCTGAATAAATGAAGGTTTTAAAAAAATGAGTGTTATAATTCTTATAATAATAAAATAATACCAAGCCTAAACCATGACAGGTGTGTTGTTCCCTCAAAGTCTTGGGTAGTAAAGGGCTGAACGGCATGTTAGAGACAGGACCATTAGCCAGCACATGTTCCTCTACTTCAAAACAATGTCTGTGTGTTTTATCAACATCCTTTTGGTCATGCAAAGCAAAGAGATATGGTCCGTGCCAAGCAGCTGGCACAAAGCAATCTTACTGGCTAAGCTGATAGCTAAACAATATTCTAGACTAGTGTCAATTCAATCAGAAATATTTATTTGAAGACATTATTATAAGGGGAAACACATGCAGTTTGCTTATCCTGAATTAAAAATAAATAAATAATAATTATAACGTTTTTAACATGTTCTCAGTTTTTTGAAAGATTATACAGTTTCTATATTGAGAAATGACATAACGTTATAAATATTTTGGTTTTCTTTAACAGGGCTTTGCTTAGTTTACATTTAGATAACATCTGCAGCTTTTCAAAGGTGGTCAGGAGTTTAATGCGGCCTTAAACTGGAAAGCAAAAACAACTGACTTATCAAGGTTAATTCTGTGCGGCCAAATTCTCAGACACACAGTCACACCCTACAACATGTTGTTTGATTGTTATCTAATTGTGTCTGCCAAGATTTCCAGAAGCGACGGTTGCACTAAGACAAGTTACAGCCCATCAATTTAGCACTCAGACAGTTTATATTGCCTTGTCCAAATAACAGATTTGGATTTGGTGGTCAGTGGTTTATGTGAGAGAGGAGGAATGTTGATCCTACTGTTTTTCAAAAGATGATACTCCACTTGGTCTACACGACAGCTTCATTTGTCAAAGTGTCAGTGGAGCCACTTCCAGAGGCGCTCGGCTTAATCCTCAAGGTATGAGAGGCAGGACAGGGGCCTCTTATCACCCAGGGGGGGACTCACGTTTAGCAGCACTGTATTTCAAGAGGCAAGGAGTTGAAACTCAAAACTCGCAGAATTGACCTGCTGCCGACTGAGAGAGTACAACAAACAGCGCAGTACAACACTGGTCTCATCACTTTGTCATGTAAACATTTCTCTATTTGTAGGAACTGGTATGTTTAATTAGGCAGCTTGTTCAAACTGCAATCATAAATCAGTCACTCAGTTACTGAGCAATTATAATACATCACATGATTAACTGTTGTAATTATTTCAGCAGTTGCACCAACGACAAACAAGTCTGAATGCAAAATGAAGTGGAACACTTTCAAAACATCAGGTGGTTTGGGTAGGACTTCGTCACAGGTCCACATCTTCTACTGTAACCGGACAAAATGAAGAGGGATCTATCCGTATAAGAAATAATCATCGATCAGGGGTGTAACAGAAGTCATGGTCCAGTACGAGTTTAGCACAATGGTAAAAACAGGCTAAGATTAACAGTTTTTTTAATGTGCAGTTCAAGCACAAGTGGATTAAAATTTGCATTTGTTTAAATCCCTGTAGAAAACTTGTGATGGAGTCGTTTATCTTCTCTGTATTTAACTTGAAACCATTATTGGGACAATCTGGTAACAGACAGATAACTTGCCATTCAGCATATTAAATATCCACTCTGTTTCTGTATTTCAGTAGACAAAATCAAGTGTTTGTCTTCTGGAATACTGGCTTTTTTTTTCTTTTCTTTTTTTTCTGTGGCAGCAGTGCACATGGAAAAAGAGCTCTCCTATGTGTAGTGACTTAAACTTGGGCTAGGTTACAATGGAAAAACACAGACGCGGATATGTGTGTCAGCGAAATCAGTCATAATAACTATATCTTACTTTTCGCGGGTCCTGCTGTGCACAGTCAAATCTTATATTGTGTGAAGAAAGTTTTGTAAAAACTTGTGGGTTTGCACTGTTTGTAATCTGTACTGTAAAAAGAAATGCATTCATTGTCAGTAACTAAACCAGCACAGTATAACACATGCTTGTGTCACTGATGGTCTCAAGACACTCAAGTGTCTTTGTGTTTTCATTGCATGTGACCTCTGCTGAGACCCGACTATCAGCAGAGTTTGTTCCTTGTGTGCTGGCCCAGCGAGAGCCTAGATGTTTGCGGCTGTGGCCCTCCCTCTGTGATAGGGCATTGAGTTTTTGGGGTGATCCTGGCTGGTTTTATTTACACATCGACCAACGCACCCCTCCTTTTACTCCTCTCAGGGGGGACAAGCTTTTCATGGGACTAATTGGAGTGTGCAAGCCATCATAGCTGAAGTGCTCCCGCAGGGCCTCTCTTTCTCTCCTTCTCTTTTCTTGCCTTCTCCCCTCCTCCAACACCCAGCCTTTTATTATCATTTGCCATATCGAGTAAACAACCTGTTAGTGTAAATTAGGGTCCAGTGAGTGATGAAGCGACACATGCAACCCCTCCTGCCTCCCCTGCCTCTGCTTTCCCTTCTCTCCCTTGCCGTCACACTCGTTCCATCCCTTTGAGCTCTTTCCTCTTTTGTGCCCCCACCCTCTGTTCTTCCTTGTTTGGCACGAAGCCTTTTCAAAGACAGTGGTAGTGATGGTGGTGAGTGTGTGTGTGTGTGTGGATGCAGGGGGTCTGGAATGAAGATTGAAGCGGACAAAAAAGCCCTGGCGCAACCTTGAGGTGGAAATTAATAATGATAAAAATAATTACTGCCCCACTCCCCTCGCCCACGCCTCCCCGACCTAGTTTTCATAATGGAGAACGATAGCCCCAAGTCTCACACTATGTGTGTGTGTTTAAGTGTGTATTACTGTCTGTGTGTGTGCACATAGGGGAAGGGGCTGCAGAATGACCGTGGTGTAGTAGGGATAGATGTAGGACAGGACCTACATGAAGAAAACACAGAGGCCATCAGGTACAGGGCTGTGTGTTGCTGTTAATAAAGACTGCTACAGGTAAAACAGATGGCTCTCTGGCACACGCTGCTCCTCTCTCTTACTGCCTCTCTTGCATCAGAAACACTTGTGCTGATTTTCGTTCGGTATTACAGTGCTGGGATCTTGTCATGGTTCCCCATTTTGGGTGATTGTTTTTGTGTGTGTGTGTGTGTGTGTGTGTGTGTGTGTGTGTGTGTGTGTGTGTGTGTTTGAGCCCTGCGAGCACGTGTATTCAGCAGGGGTGTGTGGAACAGACGGTGAACACTGTGCTGTGACCGATCTCTGCTAGCAGCTCCGGTCAGAGAAGGCTGCAGAAGGTCACACACAAACACTCATATGAGCATGCACATATGGACACACACACACATTTTATATTGATGACCTGTGACACAATTACGTTATTTGGTGACCTATAGATAACAGAGTTCTTGCCATCATAAGAGTTACAATCCTACTAGTCTGTTTACTCCTCATGGCTGTGTTCAGATGTAGGCCTCTGGTGTGATAGTGGTAGCCTGTGTTGCATAAAAGCTAACGCTATGTTCAATTGACAATATCCCTTAGTAGAAAAAACCCCCCCCAAAAATCATGTCACAAGTATTCTGAAATATGTGTTTGCCCCGGGGCCAGGATCGACTTCTTGCCAGAAACCCTGATTTCTTGGCCGAGTTCTATTAATCTGCAAACCTGTTGTGTCAATCCAGTGTTTTCAGTAAAATGAATGAGGAGGCTTTATCACAGCACTTTTTTCTAAATAAGTGGGGATAATTAAAAATAATGAGTTGCGTGGGTTGTCAGTGTACCAGCAATGAAAACTATCCTGTGCAAATAGCGGCTATCCACATGTTTATTTGTGTTACATTGTCAATCCAGGACAGAAACGTGCTTTATATGAACTAAAGAAGTTATATTTGGTGAACTTTGTACTTTGCTAGTTCAATTGGTATATTACAGGCAAAAATTACACAGGGTTGTGTGTACATGTTATTGAAAAGTGTTGTCAGATTTCAGACAGTTTCCAGTGAACCTTAGTTTTTTGGGCGAGGCCTGCTCCCCTTTTTACCCCATCGATGAATTACCAAAACCTCTTTTGAGCCAAACAAAAGTGCTTTTTCTTGGCTCCTTTGAATCAATTTTTTGTTTTTGCAATCTCAGTCTTTCTCAGTCTTTCCAGCTTGGTGATACCTTTCTGCTGATGAGGGAGGTCTCTGGGCGATCAAAGCCTGAAAAGCCTTTTTCTTCGTCCACTGCTGATGTTTCCCAGCAGGTTCTTCAGTTGCCACTCTGACAGCCACCAAAGGCCTCCTGGTCACTGCTCTGAGTAGCCTTCATAGAAGCGGAGGCTTTGAACGCAGATTCCATGTTCCCAACCTCCCCGTGGGACAAATCCTCACAGGACTCCCACGCAGTCTTGTAAAGGCAGGCCTCTCTCTCAGGGCAAAACTCCAACAGAGTTGAGCTCAGCAGGGAGCTGACGCTGAACTGTTGGACCTAATTGTTATCAATGGAGAACTGCTGACCTCAAGTCAGGATACTGTCAGACAGCAGAAGGAACACTAACAAACTTCTGACCCAAAACTTGAGGAAAACTTTCCGTTGAAAGGGCCCTCCAGCGGAGTGTCACCTTGAAATGTTGAAAGCTGAACAATGTTAAAAAATTGTTGGACTGTTTTGGGTGCCATGCCCCGTCAGTGTTGCGTGCAAGGGGGTGTCACTGACTGACAGAAATGGATTGTGGTTTCTACAACAGTGGCTCTGATTGTTGGGGTATCACATTTCGCAACCTCACTTTCTCCTCTTAAACATGTCATAGAGTGACAAAGTTTCTCAACAGTAGTTGAGAAACAGTTTCTCAACTGTTTTTATGTGCATTTTGAAATTGTGCATGAAAAACCCTGAGTGAAAATGCAGAAATTCGAGAAAAAACAAACAGAAACAAAACAAAAATATCCCACAAAAATGTGTATTCTTGGCTGAGGTGTAAATGTTGGTTTATCAATGAAAGCAAATATGAAAAAGTGCAGCAGAAACAGATTCTGTTACCATTGAGAACTCTTTGGTGTCGTCAGATTGGACTGCAAGGCAACTAGGTGTGACACTGGATGACCAGCTGTCCTTTGGTGCCAACATTGCCGTGACATCCCGCTCCGGCCAATTCTCCACAACATCAGGAGAATATGTCTTTTCCTTGCCCAAGAGGTATCACGGGTTCTGGTTCAGGCTCTTGTCATCTCACGCCTAGACCACTGCAGCTCACTCCTGGCTGGTGTGCCTACACGTGTCTATCCAACCTTGGCAGCTCATCCAGAATGCAGCAGCCTGGCTGGTCTTCAACCTACCCAAGGTCTCCTGCACTACACAGCTCTTCTGCACCCTGTACTACCCACCGGTGGATGATCGAATCCCACTGAAAACAATGATGCTTGCCTACCGTGATGTGAATGGCTCTGGTCCATCCTACCTCCAGAACTACTTCCAGCCCATCAGCTACACTCTGCCACTGCCAATCGACTTGCCAGTCAGTCTCTACGAGTGGGGCCCAGCTGCTGCTAAACAAAATCCTGACTGTTTGCTGTCCTGGCTCCACAATGGTGGAACAAGCTCTCCATTGACATCAGGACAGCAGAAACTCTACATATCTACTCTGCTCATCTGTTCAGACTACACCTCTGCCATAAAAATACAAACTCTTTCTCTGCCTCTGTTTCTAAATGCAGCACTTGGAGCAGTTCAGCATTTTTGATGAAGTTTGATGTACTTGCATGATTCTTGCAGTTTTTGGGTTGTATTTTCATGGTTGAACGCACACAATGTTACTTCGCTTTGGATAAAAATGTAAATGTCTCCTGAGGCTGTATGGCTTTTGTTGGACCCAAAGGGAAGTTCTTGTACACTTGTTGTAAAAAAACACAACTTTAATGCTGAATCCAAGTCATAACTTGAAAGATGAGAGGTATTTTTCAGTGCGGGCTCAAGGCTGTGACTACAGTATAGCAACATTTACCGTAAGGAAGGCTATCGAAGCTGCACGTCCTGGTCTTAAGGACTTAAGCTCTTTAAGAAGTCTCACTGGTGAGTTAATGCAGTTAGATTAATTAAAAGTGCTTAATTAAGGCAATGAGGAGCTGGAGGGTGGCTGTGGACTGGTTGAGAGGAACAGCAGAGGAGCGAGATAACCTCCGACCCCACTCTCCAGCCTCAGCAGAGTGGTCCACCTAGCCGACCTCGTGGAGCCACTGGGGAGGACACACACTGTGTCTGAAAAGTTAAAGCCTTTAGTTGGACCAGACTGTTTCTTACTGTACTTTCTTTTCCATTGCTGTTCTCATAGTGTTACACGCTTTACATTATCTTCAATTGGCATATTAAGCGAACATTACTACACACCTGGCCCTTGTGAAGCTGCTGTCACGCTTTCCACATCACTTTATTTAGCCTTCTGATGTTGTGTTGTCCCATGGGCAACAGCACTGGCATGGGTTTGGTCACAGTATTAACGCCCACTCTGAGAAAAAATAATTGCTTTCTCTTTTGAGCAACTGTGATGACTTTGCTCTTTAAGGTATTTAAAGTTTTAGGAAAGAGATATTGCTGCGTGTCACGTCCATGGATGAAAAAAGCAAAAAAATAACTCAAACTCCAACACATGATCTCATCGGGCATAAAGTGTACTCTGGGGGGAATACATTGCAAAAGTCTGTGACGAGGAGCGCACTGAGCAGGCACTTTAATGGAGAAAAATGTGCTTTTTGTTGTTTCAGATGTGACATAATGGAGAATGTATTTGAAGCATTTACAGGCAGTGTCGTTTTTCTCTCCTTTATGGTATTTTTGACAGTTACTTGTAAGTTAATCAGACTGGCCACTGTAATAGAATTCCAAAAAGTGAGTTAAGCTCCCCCTTAATGTTGCATAATGTTTGCCTTTATGTCCAGCCTTCTTGGAAGTCTGGACTGGTATGTGGATAAACATGCTGACTGGAGCAGGCCTGGGTGCAGCAGCTGGCCTGGCAGGTGAATTACTTCATCCGAGCAAAAATGTATTCTTTCTAAGTACCAAAGCAGAGAAACAAGTAATCGGCAGATATACAGTATGGTACACATGCATGTGTGCTTTGTGTCCATGATTGTGCATATGGATGTGTGCAGGGATATGTGTGTGTGTGTTTGTGTGCGTGTGTGTGCGTATGAGATGGAGGGTTTAGACTGTGAAAGCATCTGGCCATGCCGGCCTGGCTGTGTGCTCCTGCTGTGGGTCAGTCAGGCTGTTTGGACATGAAGCGGCTCTGAGTGTGTGTGCAGCTCGCTGGCTCAGGAGTGTTTATGTCTGTAATAGGCACTTAACCACACAAACCCAGCAGGCAGCTAAAGAGAAACGCCAGAGGAGACGCTCAGCGGTGTTAACAGCAAGTTCTTTAAGTTTCCTCCTTTGTGATAATTTGTTTAATGTGGGAGAAAGGGTGGAGGAATAGTGTATCACTTACACATAAAGCAAGAGATGGATGAGCAGACAGTGAGAGACATGGAGGGAGTGCATGGATGAAAAGTGTAAGAGGTGCAGATCCATGTTGTTTGCATTTATCTTTTGTATGAAAAAAGAGAGTGTGAGATGAGGGGTGTGTACAGGGTGTTGGAGATATACTTATCCATCATTTGGTGAGGTGGAGCAGGAGAGAAAGCAGCATTATGGCTTGTGCCTGCACGGTAGTGGTGGGTTAATCTGGAGCAGGGAGGCGGCGCACGCTGCTCTGACAGGGAGAAAAAAGTTGGAGAATCCTGTGGAAAAGGAGATTCTGATGGAAAACCCATGAAAAAGCAACGGCAGAGAAGAAGAAAAACAAATTTGAGCGCTGCCGAGGACGAGAGGAGAGACAGAGAGGTACGGGGTTGGAAAAAGAGGGAGATCGAAAGAGGGGAGGGGGACTAAGTGGGAGAGCAGCAGAGAGACACAGGGAAGGAGAGGGAGGTGAAGAGAGCGGAAGAGGGAGGGAGAAAGGAGGTGTGATAGTGGGTGGGAGAGGAGGAGACAGTCTGGTGGATGGGCAAAAAGACAAAGGAAAGAGAGGAGAGTGAAAGGGATATGACAGTGGGCTGGTTAGGGATGAAGAAACTAACAGATGCATAGAGATAAGACAGTCAAGGTCTCAGGAGGGGGATACAAGAGAGCAATGTGGAGTAACACAGTGGGTTAGTGAGAGGTAAAGAGAAGGAGAGAAGAGAGGGGGGAAGGAAGAGATTAAGGAAAAAGGCAGAGTGATAGACTGGCAGAGAAGAGGGAGGAGAGAAGAGCTGGATGAGAGAGAGGAGGGAGGCCGTCTCGTAGAGCGCATACAGCACGCGTGAAGCTGGTGTTAGAGCGAAAGAGAGACAGAGCGAGGGAGGGAGGGAGGGTGGGAGGAGAGAGGGAAACAGAGGGAGGGGGTGAGGTATTTAAACGCCGGAGCAGGACAGCACAAGCGAAGCTCTGAACTCCCAGAGAGTGAAGGTAGGACAGGGAGAGGAAGCAGGAGAACAGAGCTTTACAGTTTTCCTGACGGCCAAGCCCACACACTCACAGACATAAATACTGCACATACAAACACACACACTCACTCTCACGCACCCACTTTTGGACTTTCGGCTCATCTGTGGACTCCGAAAGCGGTCCTCTGGAACTCTACCTGTGCCTTCCTCGCTCTCACTCATCACTCTCCTCACCTCTCCACCCACCTGCAACCTCACAGCCCCTCGCTTGGTGAGGGCAGATGGCCATGGCGCGGGCCTCTCTCGGGGGTGCCTTAGGCTGTGCCCTGCTGGCCCTAGTCTTGGGGAGCAGCAGCATGGATTTCGGGGCACCCCCTGCAAGCTTCTACCCCCGTTTCAACCCCTTCTTCTTCCTGTGCACCCACCACGGGGAGCTGGAGGGAGCCGGGGTGACAGAGGGTGGGGGAGAGGTGCTACTCACCCTCCAAATTACGGGCAACCCCACCGCCTACACCCCTGGACAGGAGTACCAAGGTGAGCACACCCCCTACAGTGTCCACGTTCTTTTTTTTTGCTGCATGGTTTTTATCGTTATGAGTATTGAATCACATGAAAAAGAAATGCGCTGAATTGATCTGATTGTAAATTTCGGTGGTTGTGCAAAATGAATGCGTTTTGTATTATTTTCATATAGTTTCCTCTTGGGAAAGACTGTCACTTTGAAATCGTGGAGGTTTCAGTCCTGAATTGTGCTAAAATTGTGGCAAAATGCACAAGAGTCAATTTACATTAAAGATATTAAAAACACAACTTCACGGTCAAGAATTCTGCACGCACGTGTGTGCAGCGAACACATTTTCTTGCAGATGTTTTCGCTTCAAACATGAGGTTCTGCTGTGGCGTGTGCATATGGGAGTGTGCAGTTTGTGTGGGGTGGCTGCTGTTGGAAACCGGCATTTATGTAACTGTAATAAGTAGTGATGCTGAGTGGGACTCCTGTTCAGTGCCGTGAGCAGCTTTGGTGTTTTACTGAGCTGTGATCCTGATGCTCCATGTGTAGGTGGCTTCTCCACAGGACTAACAGCGAGAAACCTCCAACTGAATGAGAGAGAGAGAGAGGGAGAGAGTGGAAAAAACTGCGAGTGAGAATGGACAAGCAGAGCAGCACAGAAAGAGATGCTGTGACTGATAGAAATAAAGATTTGGAAATTGGTAAACCAGGCGTACAGTGCATGAGGAGACGGAGATTAACGACCCCTTTCCCACACTGATGTGCTGGCACCTGGTTCTGGAAAAAAGATTCTCTTTGACCTCCCAAACTGTCTCATCATTGCTCAGTCACTCGCTCTCACCACTCTCCTAACACTGGGGACAGTGACCCGCACAGGCCACCATGGACCGACTAAGGTCACATTCCCATGCAGATATCCTCTTCTCCAAGAGTTGGATGTATACGCATTTTATGTATATTACTGATCATATCTAACTTCCTGACTGCACACGCATTTTGTGTACATTTGCGTACCCATATCTTTTCCTAACCCCGTCTTTGTTGTCTTCCGCCAAATTTGATATGGCAAACAGCGGATTCATTACACTGTTCTTGTGCTGTTAACAGATGCGTTCCATTATCATGGCAAATAAACCTCTTCGTTTCAAAAAGGATATGTGCCGCCGAGTTTGTGTAATTGTATACAGAAGGAAAAGGATATGAAAACAGAGCAGGGAGGGAGAGGAGTCTGGAAGAAGCTGTATTATCCTCTGTCTGAAAATAACAGCCCGGATCAACCCTTCAGTCAAGCACCTTTTAACTGGGGCCGGGCATGTAGGGGAGAGCGGGCGGGGAGAGATTTGAATAACTAGCTGGTGGATGGGAGGGATAGAGCGCACGGAGAGGTTTAAATAATTAGCATTAGAAATGTGGTGGACTGGGAGGAGGGAGAGATTTAAATAGGGCCACGGCTGGGATCGGATGGAGTAGGGGGAGATTTAAATGACGATGAGAGGATTGAGCAGATAAGATACCAGCGGCGGGGCTTGCACGGGAAAAAATGACAGGGTTCCAAGCTGCTCACTTTTCTTTCTCCGTCCCATGTTTTGGCACATGATGGCAGCTCATTGTTACATTTCTGGGGTTTTGACTCAGTTTGCATGGGGAAGGGAAGGATAAATGGCAAGTGAGCAAGTGCAACGTGGCTGGCTGTGTGCTTAGTTGTGCAATCAGGAGCAATCCCTGTCTCTGTGTGTCTCTCTCTCTCTCATCTGGCTCTCATCTTTGCAAACCTTGATCCATAGATGTTCTTACCACAGTCACTGGCAGGAATCAGGTGGTTCGAGGGCTAAATATACAGGTGTTGGATGGAGGGCGGGCGATGCGGAATGCAGAATGAGAGAAATGGAAAGAAAGGGAATAAGAGTAATCACGTCTTCTGGTAAAGAGAAGTGTTGGTGCCATTCTCTGCTCGTTTCAGAGACTGGGTGTTTCAGCATGCTTCTTTTATTTGTTTTCGATTGTTTTCTGTCACTGCTTTTTATGCGCTCTCTGGGCTTTAGTTTTGGATTACATTTGGTTTAATCTTCTAAAAGCAACGTGTGATCTAACCGCTGAGAGAGCTGCGTGTGGAAATGGTGGGCGGAAGGCATTAGAAATGCTGGCCGTGTGGTTGTTGAAGGGCTGGAGAAAAGAAAGCTGAAGAAAGAGCGCAAAGGAGAGAGGTTGTCAGTGGAGGGAGAGAAAGTTAGAAAAAGAAAAGAGACGGATGACCCCCTATGAAAAGAGACAGGAGGTGAGTGTCTCAAAGCACCACCTCTGTATTCGGCGCCGAGCAATAGGAAGATTCTGTGTGGCCGATTTATCGTACAGTAATTGGGTTTCTGACCTTCTGCCTCTCTGTTGCTTTCGAGTGATAAGACCATGTGTGGGCAGCGCACTCAGTGAGTGTGTGCGTTGTAGACGAGATTACTGTGTTTAGCTATCAGAATGAAATGACCAAGAGAGGTTGCGTTACTCTCTGTGTGAAATGTTTGAGAGGGTGGGTGTATTGGCAGGGTCATAGTGGACAGAATGAAAACAGAAATACTGTAGAGACACTCTGAACTGCTGGGAAACAGAAGGAGGAGAAATGAAAAGATGTGTGGAGATTTATGTGCCTGCATTCAGACTCTCGGGTCAATCCTTGTACAAGACAAATGGAGACAGAGTGTCACTCACACACACACTCTCATACTGCCCACATATAGCCTTATCTTTCCGAACAGAGAATGAAGCAAAGAAAAGTAAGGTCACGCTGGGATTTGAGCCCGTCCTCTAAATAATCAAACGACCCTTTTGAACCACTTTTAAAGTAACACTCAGGAAGCAGTTCTTTATTTCTCTCAAGCATCTTTTGAAAATGTTGTCTCTGACCTTCTTTAACACTGCTGTGGGAATGCGAGATGTTCTTCGTTCAGCGACCGCATGTTTATAGGAAGCAACATCACAATACGAAACCCAGAGCCCTGTTTCTAAACACAATCAGAGAGTGCTGTTTTTGATTCTTGTTGGTTCTTGCCCGCCTGCTCTGGAAACGTTACATGTTCACTTTCACAGATGAACAACAAGAAGGGATGGTGACAGAGCGGAGGGAGAACAGGAAGAGGCAAAATTCCTCCAAACAGACTGTTTTAGTATCAGAAAACATAACCTTTCCAGTAAGGCACATTGGATTCAAATCATGAGTAGAGGGGACATGATTCTACTGTGTTACGCAGTGTGATTAGAAAGCACAATGGAAAAGATTGGTGAGGGAATTATGTGGCAATGCGGTGTCCTCTGCAAGTCAGTGGAGAATAGCTGGAAAAATGGAGGTGCATGAGCAGAAACGGGGCCAGTGAGATTGATTGAGTGCCTTTGTGTGTCGAGGAATTTGTACCGTTTTTCTGTTGATTTCATTCTAGTTAGTAATGGAGGCGTGTGCACTTGTGGTTAAAGCTACAGTTGTGTTTATCGTGCCAGTGGTTTGAAGCACAGTGCATGTTTGTTTGTCAAGCATACACTGTTATGTCTGGTGTCAAACAGTCCGTCAATTTCATGGCTTACATATTTTCCTCCTACCTCTAGTGTTATCAATCTGGTGCGAGTCGACGAAGAGACGTCTGCCTTCAGTGGAACTAGATGGCACATGCCTTGTGAAAACCTCCTCCAACAAATCATGACCTGGTCACTCAAGAATACTCACCGACTTTGTTGTGTCGGAACTTTTGTCCCTCTGCCGAGCTACACCTGCAAACCTCCTATCGCGCACCTATCACTGCACAGAAGGTTGCATGCATCTCTCATGGACGAGAGGCTCGTGCTCTCGACAGCACAGGTTGTGAACATTATTGACGTCCTCCTCTGGCTAAGCTTTAACAGTGGCTAGCTACTGTAGGTTAGCATAATTAGCTTGCCTCTTATCCATGAGTAGATGCACATTTCCTTCTGCGTGGTGATCTGGTTGGCGGATGTTCTGTGGCTCGATAGAGAGAAAAAAGTTTCGACATGAAAATGCTCACAACAAGATTATCTTGAGTAACTGGGTCACAATTTCTGAAAAGAGACTTTGCAGTTGAGTTTATCACGAGAGTGCCATCTACTTCTATTATATTCGAGAGGAGGCGGCTGAAATCTGCCAAACTTTGCAACTCACACCAAAACAATCTAGACGGATAAATAGCACTAGAGTTGAGAGAAGTAATGTGTATTTTTGTATTTTGGGGTGAACTGTCCCTTTAAGTGAGGGCTCGTATCCCTGTACGTGTATTTGCATATACAGTGTAGAGGTTTTGTGTGTGTTTCTATATGCAGGGCTGTTGAAGTCAGTGTAGAGCACTGAATGAGCCACTCATACGAGCCCCTGGTGAGGCATGCGTGTTCAGGTAGGCAGCGTGGCTCTCCCTCTCACTATATTCATTGTTCCTACACACTATTGAAAGCCAAACAATATTCAATGGGATTCGGCAGGGCTGTCTCTAGCACAGTGCCACAATAGAAAAACAGGAGGAGAAGCAGTGGTGCGAGGGAAAGTGACAGAGGGCAAAACAAGAGAGGCTGCTTAGAGAACTAGTTGACAGTACAGGCTGAAATGGCCATTGCTAATCTGTCAATGGTCTCTACAGAAGTCCCTGGTCCACGGAGCTTTTCATGTGCAAATGATTGAAGAGGCCCGAGAAACAATCAACATTTCAAGGAGATTTGGATGTTGCCACTAAATGACATTCTTAATGGGAACTTGGAGATAAATTCATCCCCACAAAATGCCATCAGCTCTTCCCATGATAACCTATCAGATTAGACATTGTGAATTACTTCAGCAGCTCTCCTGCCAACCAGCAGAAACAACTCAGTGGGTTTTGCAAAGGGAAGGAGGCCATTATCTATCTGCAAAGTTGATTACTCGTTGTGGTTGGGGGAGTTTTTTTCCGTGACTGATGTCTGTTGAACAACGAGTCAGTCGTGTTGAAGTGAAGGTCACAGGCAGAAGGCCCCGGCAAGGCTCTAGTAAAGCAGATACTATCTTCCCATATACCAGGTCGTATCAGTAAAGCCACAGCTGGACATCATGGAAACACAGGGCCCATGTTTGAGGCTTTTCGTCGAAATGGCATCAATTTGCAGTGACGTCAGCCACCCGTCGGATGTCATCATCGCCTTCTACAGCTCTTAACCTCTGAGGCGACTGTTAAGGGCCTGTTTTCTGACCTCTGACCACTTCTTGTCAGTGCTGCATTGCTTGGAGCTCTGTTCCTGCAGCGTGATTAGATTTGGCTGGTGTCCCTGCTCTCCCTCCTTATGTCTCTGTTCATCTTAACTGTAACATTTTCTGTTTATCTATTTAAAAGACCGGGAAAACACTTAAGTATTTCCTACGGTGCATCAAGCATTGGTCAGTGAACCATCAAAAGGCTGGCCTAGTTTTCATGCAGAGGAACAGGGATGCTGAAAAAGAAGGTATACGATGGAGGAAAAGGGGGGTAATGGTTTAATAGGGCTCTCTTGTGAGCAAAGCAAAAGCAACATGCAGATAGCACTCGCACTTTCAAGTGGTCCAAACCCGTGCATTCATTAGCTCCCCGGCTCTTCAGCCTCTCTGCCTCCTGCTGCTTTGTCTGAATAGGTCACTTCACTGAGTAGAGAGAAGTGTGTCAAGTGTATTACTGTTTGTCCAGGCTTGCTGGGTGTGTTTGGGTGTTCTGTCTTTGAGGACATTGAATGATGATCCATTTAAAGAGCATTGTATTCACTGAGATATGCCAGTTTCCTTTATATGAAGGAGCAGATGGGCGAGAAATGAGAATGGATATTCATTGGGAATCTTCCCTTTGTCACACGTGCACGCTTGGCCGTGCACGCAGCACTCAGCTCTTAGTGGGTGATCCATCATGACATAGAGACAGGTCAGATGTTCCACTTGCTAAACACAAACGTCCTGATCAGCGGGCTATTACAATTCTTTGTGCGGACGTTACAACAGGACGCGACATGGTAATATGAACAGGAGGTTACTATTTTCCTCCTGTCAGGTGCTAAATGGCTGTGTCAAGTTGTTTTCACAGGAACATGCTCTAGCTATTAGAATATACTGTACAATCCTATGACAGTGCAAACTTGCTCTGCCTCTGCTTTGTGTTTTCTCATAAGGAGGCAGTGAGCTGCAGCAGCTCTGGAGAATTTGAGACGGCCCAGATGCCACCTATATGCTACATTTCTGGAAAATTGATTTGCTGCATCAGAGCACGGAGAATCGCCTCAGATAACAGTGACATTGTTAGCCTTTGCCAGGCTGGTGGCAGAATGATGCCAGCATGGTGCCAGGTGTGGTAGAGAGAGCTAAAACTGAAGGTAGTGAGTGGATCCCTGCCAGGCAGAGGTGTGTGCCTGCGCCAGTCTTATCTGGGCGAGCGGCGAGGAGCTCTTCCATTTTTTATTTTCAATTTCCTCAACGGATTCATTTTCCAGCCAAAACAAGAAAGCTCTTAACAAGCAAATGCGAGTTGTGTTTTCGGTAACTTTAACGAGTGGGCAGACGAGTGGGCGTAAGTATTTTCAGGATGTTGGAGTGTGTGCTTGCCTTTTGGGGGTTTGCCTGATTTTGGAGTGCCTCTCTGTTGATAATACAAGCTGGGGTGTGCAGATGCTCGGCTCCTGCTGTCCCAGTGTGTACTTGCTCGTCGCGTTTCGCTTGAGTCTCTTTCTGGTGTCTGGAGGTTTAAGTTTCAGGCGGCAGAAGAAGCAACACAGATTCCACTCCTGGAACAACCCAAAATATGGTGACATTATGAGTTTTTCCACGCCTGAAGCATTTGGTAGGATTCCCGTTCGTTGCTTACTCACATTCCTGTTGTTGCTTGAGATTAACTTTGACGAGGAATGCTGAATTTCTGTCATTGTATATACATCAGTCCCTATGGTAAACCCTTAGTGAGAAACAGAACACAGGCTCACAGAGCCCACACAACATCCTCTGGACCCTTAGGGTGTGAGGATGAATCTCAACCACACTGTATTTACCGCCTAAGTTTTCCAATTGAAAACACAGGGGACGCACCCCTCTACAGTCTATTTAAATTATTTTTTATTGGCACATTACAGCCCCCCCCCTTGCTTCTGCCTCTTTGATGTTTACTTTCAACTTACAGACAGGTTGTAAACATAATTATAGGGTATTTTTTTTCATTCAGAAAGCCTAAATACCGGTCTGCCTATGACATTAAGAGCTCCGTGCGTCTATGCAAACTCATGCTAATGTCCCCATCCCAATCTACCTCACAACAATGGACCAGTGTTCATTCTCCTTAAGGAGTACCAAGTGGCCCTAAGCCGGATTTTAAAAAGTGATGGATCCTTTTAAACCTTTCTTCCCTCCTCCCCGTCCTTCGTGCTGGACGCCTTTTTCTCATGGGGTGGTTTCCCAGCCGCTGTTGATTAGCGTGTCAGCTTTGCCGATGGCCTCTTCCTTTTAGAGAATGGAGCTCCTGTTGGAGGATTGTGTACCTCCTCCTCCTTCTTCTCCTCCTCTTGCTCTGGATCCTCCTCCTGGCGGCTTCATTGAGTGAGAGCTGTAATCCCTGCTTGGGGGGCAGTGTGTCGTCTGTGCTGATAGCATTCAGAGGGCCTTGTAGCGCTCCAATGGACCCACTACAGAGGAGGCGGCGTGGTGCAACTGGCTGGGTGCTGGGCACATGGCGCGTGGCACAGGCGGATTAGCCCCGGCGCTACCCCCCATTCAGCGCCAGCCTCCTTCAAACAAGCAGGCCCTCTCTGCCCACAGAGACACGGCAGGCTGGCCGAGGCAGATTACACATCTGCGCACATGCACAAGCTCACACACACTCCAGCTGAAAGTGACAGCATGGGTGAGGGGGTTAGTGTTTACAGGGCCCCTGAAAATACTTCATTCCCCTAATGCTCTGTTGTGAAATCCCACATATCAAACCTCATACCCACCAGCCCCCACAGGTCTATGTGTCATCAGTGAGCACTGACTCAGGATTAGAACATCCACAGAGATGCTCCCAGTAGAAGACAATAAAGATTCATTTCTATTGCTGTAGGGGTTTATCAGGAAGATTTCTGAAATGCATGCTAACCTTTGCCTTCCGTATTTCATTAAAAGTATTTGTGTAAAGTAGTCAGCGATCATTGAAAAAAATCTCTTCAAAATCAGTCCTCAAAGATAACAAGCTTGTAGAAACAGGCTATCAATGATTCATTCTCTTTTAGATAAGACATATATCTCTCTACCAAGGAGTACCCAAAGGAGCAGCATGTCTTACACCTCAGTGGATCAGGTGTTTGATTTTGTCTCGACTGTGATTGGCAACTGAAATTCGGAGCAATCTCACTGTCTTGTCTCACAGTACTCTAGGGAGTCTGATGCCATCCGGACAACCTGGTATAACTGGGTTGGTGTTGTTCCTACAATATCATAATTAATGTAGCTCCAGGACCACCAGTGAGACTGACCAATCACGTCTTTGTAGCTTTGCAACTCGGGAAAATGATCATAAACACGTTCACATGGGAGAAGTTATTATTTCTAACATGTGGTTAACATTTTGAAAAGATTTATTTCAACACAAACCGTGATCTTTTTCCAAACCTAACATAGTTGCTCTGCTGCCTAAACCTCACCAAACCGTGAGAGAAGAGTGAAAATTAAAAAAAAACAAACAAACCAAATTTAATAAGTCAAAAATTTGTTCCAGACAGGACACCAACCCCATTCCCCTGTGCTGAAGTCGTGTTTGATCCATTCATCCACTGCAACCTTTTCCTTATGTGGAAGTTGTCATTTTTTTGTCCAGTCGACCTAAAGGACAGTATACTTCTCTCTTTGGCTGATTTCTTCTGTTGGAGCTGGGAACATGTGTCTGTCACCCAGCGCTCAGTGCTAACTGTCTGTCGGAAGCAAGAATATGAAATGAGACCAACTCTTAATCACACACAGCCCCTTCTGGAGATGGCAGTCAATAATGACAAATGTTTATTTATTTAATGCTTTTTGATCCTGCGAGTAAATATCAGCCCAGTGATGTGCTGGCGACTGGTCCAGGGTGTACCCCGCCGCTTGCCCACTGTCGGTTGAGATCAGCTCCAGCCTCCCCGTGACCCTGTAAAGGATAAGTGGTTGCAGACAATGGATGGCTGGATGGAGTAAATATCAGGAGAATACCTGTATTCTCAACCTTTAATTTAGATGAAACTGTTTTGGAGTCACAATTGCAGCAGACATGACTCAGACATAACTAAAAGTAATTAAGAAACCCTAAAACTAGCATACTTACAGAGGAATTTCAGGGACGACTGCAGACTCTGTGAATGAGGCCTGGCTGAAGTTTAAAGTAGTCGACTACTGAACCACAGATGTAAGTATTGTGGTGAACGCGAGTTTAGTGCAGTACAAGAGGATCACATTGTCTTTGTCAGTGACTCAACACATTTGTCTATGTGCACACGTCACTGTGTCCCGACAGCAGAGGATACTGGAGAGTAATTGAGTGATCCCTGCTATCGAGTGCAAGCAGAGGTCTGAGGTAGAGGTTAAGACAGAAAAGAGGTGGGGATGAGAGAGGGGAGATGGAGGGAGCGTGACAGCGTTAATTACAGCAATGAGTGCATTCTTACCAAGCTGAGCCGGTGTGATTAAGACTGGATGTCAAGGGAAACGCTCCCCATTGATCCACTGCCAGTACAGACCATCTAGTCTTTCATTACTGCAACCAGCTTGTTAATTAGAAATCAATCTTTCCCCTGCTCTATGAACCCCGCCCCCTCCACACCACTGTGCCACTCTCCTTCCACCCAAACATTCATACCCAAAAGCTATGGAGACATGTCAGGCTTTGACTAATGTCAGTGCTTTTTCACTTAGTTGGCCATAATCTGTAATTTTCACGCCAAAAAAGAGCAGGGAGCGGAGAGCAAAATAGTGAGGCACAATATCCTGGCTTCCTTTCCAAGCTCCCAGGACGTCTTTGAGGTCTTAAAAGAACTGCCAAACTTCAGGATTGCTTCAGGATTGAGAACTGAATTCAAATTGACGAGTTGAATAACCATTATCATGTTGTCCTTCTGCTACATCTGTGTGCAATTGTGTATTTTTAGGATCTATGAAGGACCTGCCGATATTTTCTGTGGAAAACGAAATGAGACCAAATAGCGCGGTCTGTGTCTCATTTATCCCTCGTTACATCAGAAGAATTGCTTCGGATCCCTCCCTAAATCATTTGGTTAAGTCCTTCTATCGATACACATTATAATGTATGATTTTGTGAAGTATCACTGTGCAGAGAGAAAGAAGCAGCATCTGTAAAAACACTGTTTCGTTCTAAATTGCACCAGTTTTCTTATGATGGGTCACATTGTGGTTTATAAAAACAAGTGCTGCAATGAAGAAAATATTGTGTAAGCATGCAGGCGAAGGGGAAAGGGTGTCGAGGAGATGCTTAATGGGACTGACAGAGTGGGGATGTAAAGTGAACTCTGTGTAAAGTGACACTTCCATTATTCATATTAGAGCTATTATATCTGTGATAGCGGGACCTGCAGGCAGCTTTGAGCTTGTGCTGAGAGCTCTGTGTATGTATGTGCTCTCATATGTATGCATGTGCATGGAGTAGTTGGTGCTAATAGGCCGAGCAGCTGTCTGGTTTTGCAAAAGGGAGATGTGTCCAGATGTTTCTGGGCAGTTGGTATTCAAAACTTGGAACAGATGTTACAAGTAGACGGACTCATTTGTGGACAGACAGATTTTGTGTGTCAGCTTAAAAACATGTTGCTCTTTTATTTCCTTTCTTTTTGTGATAATGGCATCGAATGAAACGACAACACTACCACTTCACTGTTGCTTCTCTTCTGTCGAGTGCGGCCCCTTGAAGTCTGTGTTCCCTAAAAACTCACACACTACTGTATGTAAGAAAAGACTACTTGTTTTTCAAACACTGCAAAACACAACGTTGCTGTCCACCATAAAATGAGCACCATCTCTTTTACTTTTCATGAAGCTCAAACAGTTCAAAAGTCCAGGTTGATACTGTGATAAAAACTGCAGTTTGAAGTGTCAGCCCATGAGGATGGCTAAGAAGAGGGCAGGTTCACCTGGTGCTAACTCACTTACTTATTCTCTTTCATCATATAAGCCTTCATGAGCCTGGAATATGCAATGTTGAAAATATAGGGGTGGAAATTCAGCATAAATCACAAACAGGCAGGACTGTTTTTTGGAAATATTTTTAAGTATAATATGAAAATAAAGCATTTACTTTTAAGGCTATTTCATCTTGGAAAATATTCAATGCAAGCACCGTGAGTCATTTTAATAAAACATGACTCAGTGGCTCCAAGACATTGACGTTTAATAAGTTTGGTCTGTTTGTCTCCTTGTATGTGAGGAGAGGTGTACGTTGTGTGTCACAAAAACAGCACATCTCTCAGCTAACACAATGATGGACGAGAAGCTATAGCTCTCCATAGTTTGACTACAGTGCATGTGGGCAGGGTTTCAGGCTGTTTATTGCCATCTCTGCTGTCGCTGCAAATATATCTTTGGTTTTGACCCAACATATGACTGTTCCAATAACAACATAAAAACTATGACAGATGATGTTGGAGAGTACCAGAGACAGGCGAACGGGACATAAGTCGTCTCATGGTTAACGTTGTGAAGTGGTCTCAGTTTGGTTAGGTTTAGGCAAATAAACTACTTGATTAGGTTTTCGGAAAAGTTCCTTGGTTAAAATGACTAAATTGCATTAGCATTGTAAAAGATATGATATGTACATGAGTTTTTGTTTTAGTATGTTACGTAAGTTAAAAGAACTCACCAATGGCTTGTTTGGCACGGGACATGAACAGCAGTCGCCTGAGTGAAAGTCCTGTTCTTGTTTGTCCCATTCACCGCCTTCTGGGGACTTTGTTGCTCTTATACTGTCACCTGATCTCCTCCTTTGCCTCTGTCATAATTACTGCAGCCACTAGAGGTCGCCGGCTAGCAACAAACCTAAATGTGGGTCGTATACTGCGTGAACGGATGACTTCTACGGCCATTTTTCTAGTGAGGATGGTCTGTTTTGATCACTAGATTCCTGCATATAACACATGGCTAAATTCTGTTAAAAAGCCAATTAGCACTATGCTAAAATGAATACCATTTGATAGGATGGTTAGCTAATTCTAATAGAATCTGTTTTTAGGAGAATTGTAGAGAGTGGTAGAAAAGACACACTGAAGAAGGAAGACACCTTTAATGTGTCTTCATGAGACTTTCAGTGCTCTTTTACATAGGAATTGATTAAAGCCAGCCAGATTTGGTTGTGCTTCTGATTTGAAATGGTCTTTTATGGCCATTAAATGATGAAGAGCAACTTTGAATTACCAAAAGTTCTCTCTTCCTACCTCGGATCTATCACATTGCTTCTTTTATTGCTGTATTAGCATGCACACCCAACAGAACAGAGGTCTAATAACAGAGGTGATTCAGTGTTCACTCTCATATCAGATATTGGATATGATGGCCTGTGGGACAAATTTCTGAAACGTCAGTGCAGAGAGATTTTAAATTCTCTGCGCCTTGGTCATTGTTCTCCAGACCCCTAGCGATCATCTTATTGCTGACATTGGCCAATTAAGTGGTGTGTTTCCGGATAAGGGCACTGTTTTGCAGTTGTGTCTTTCTGCTTGTCATGATAAAGAACTGCTTTCTTTAGTTCAGAATGACCTGGGTATGGAGTGGTTGCTCAAATGATATGGTTTATGTGGTTTGATCGGTGTAACTGGACTGAAAGGATGTCACTGTTATTGACATGAGCTTCTGTCCCTAAATGTCTGTGTAAATCCTTGCTCGTCTTTGTCTCAAGGTCTTGTTTTGACAGACGCCTTCCGGTCATGGCTCGCTCAGTTGTGAAGCAGTTTGTGACGGTCTGTTGGGGGTTCTGTGAGGTGGGGGACAGACCAGCTGTGGGAAGGGGACGGAGGTCACTTAGGCTAAGTAGCCTGGTGTCCCTCAGAGGGACATGGCAGGCAGTGAGGTTATAGACTGTGGTTGACAGCTTGGCCCTCATTACCTCCTTCCTGTTTCCTATCAGGGCAGCTCCTGATGGAGCAGGTGAGATGGAAAGGAAGTTATGCAACAGTGTTGGTCTTTGTCCAGCGTCTGCATTTTGTCTGTGTGTGCTTTCACAGCTGGCTTGATGGTTGTTTTTGAGTGTTTGTCTGTGTTTTGTTGTGTGTTTGTAGGTTTCTTTGCAAAGAGGTTAGCGTGTGATAGTGAGATGTCTCTTGACACGTATTGATGGATGTGTTTAGTGGATGTGTTGAGCCTGCTGTAGACTTTTTTTTATATATATATTTAACGTTACACTGTGTTTTGGTAAGGAGTTGTGGTTTGGGTTTTACCCCAGTCTTTTAAGGCTGACTGGGCTTTGAATGTTCTCCCACATTCCTTGGATATTCTCTGGGGAAGGCTAAGCTGTGTGCAGTGGCAACTTTCCTCTGTAACCTGCGTTTGTTTACATAGAAAATGTTTATATTTTCTGTTTCATGGTTCCCATGTTAAACACCTTGGCTTTTAGTTGTGTGTTAGCGTGTTCGGTATGACTCTGGTAGGTAAAGGAGGATGCTTTGCTTGTCAGGACTGGATGGCTGAAGCCTTTTCTCTGTCTGCAGAACACATGGTGTTGATCATAAGGACAGCTCGCTCTCCAGTCCTGGCAGTCACCAAGTGACAGAGGGAAAGAATCATGGCGTTCCTGAACCTTATTACAATATAACCCTTTACAGCAACCACCAATTATGCATCTCATTCTGAATGACATTCCCTTTGTGCTGAATCTTTAGTAAATGTCTTGCTTTTTAAGATGCCTTTAATGAGTAATTATGCAGACTGTTGTTGCTCATTGCTTCAGGGTTAGGGTTTTCTGATGTTTTCTCATCCAGTTGTATCTTGTTCTTACACTTACAATGCTGCTTTGTCCATTCTCTTCTCATTCTATCAAGATTTCATCAAGATTGATAAAGACCAGATCCACATAACAGAACTGTAGCTTATCAAAACCCATTAAGAGTCTCATAGCAGAGATCGGTACTGAGATGAGATCTGTGTGCTGTTTGAGGCCTCTGTACGATGAAGCAATGAATAATGTCCAAAGCCCAGAGAGATGATTCGCTGTCAAAGCCAGTCTCAGGTAAAGAGAATAGCCTTTGAGTTGTCACAATGTGATGTGCTCCTTCTGAACATGCGGTGTTCAGTTAGAAACTATGAAGAAAAGTTGTGTCATAACTGATCTGGCCGTGTTGATTCATGGACATGCCTTCCCAGTGGGGCTGTATCTTCCTTGTAAGTCAAATGTCAACCCTTTCGCACATCACTAAGAATGAAAAGCATTGTAGATTGTATGCAGAATAATATGACTTGTAGATGATATGTAAATACTGCTACCCCAGAATTCATAAAAGAAGTAAAGAGCATAAAAACTCAATTCTTATACTCTGGAGACTTCTTAAAAGGAAAATTCTTAGGAAGAGAATGAAATGAATGAAATTGTGTTGAATAACTTGCGCACCTGTGCACCTGTGCTTGCTCGTGTTCAAGCATGTGACACACAGGCTCATATGAATGTAAACAGACACACGCATACATCGCATCGTATGAGAGCAGCACAATGAAGTGTGATTCTGAAGCAGATTATGTGTGAGGAACAGGATGTGTGTGACAGAACTGCCTCTTCACTCCTGTTTTTCTCCACGGCTGTTGCAGGGGTGAAGCCAAGTTGAGCAGGCAGGAAGGCTTCAACTCCCCTCCTTGGTAAACAGAGTAGAACCTCGACAGAGCGATTTGGACCGAGAACAAGAGTGGTCTGTGTGATATAATCTGATCATGAAAGGACCTGTAAACTGGACCCAAGAGATTAATTGCTTTCATTCAGCCCTTTGCAAAACATGTCGGGGATGTTGTGGTTAAACAGACCTGTAGAAGCTCAGTGGCTGATAGGTTGTGTCTGATCTAGCGCTTCACAGCGGCAGATGGCAGTGCCGGCAGGCCAGGATGGTGCCAGAAGGTTACGCAATGGAATGATGCCTCTAAGACCTGACTAGAACACCGCATGACACATATATGTGCAGAAACACACTTCCCACACAATCTTCTCAAACTGTACAGACGTTCATACTTACGAGATTTAGTTTGTCTGCATTCTTGAACTTGTGGTCAGTTCAAAGGACTACACTTTTCCTTCCTTGTCAGAGGAAATAGCGATATATCCTTCATGGTGTCACGTTCAGGTGACTGACAGTTTGAACCATTTCAGGAAGCTCAGAGTGAAGTGGCACCCCGACATTGGCATGGCCACGGAAACAGATGGAACTATAGCTTCCCCATGGTCTGGCCTCCATTTCCTGGTCCTCTCTGGGGCACGTGTGTGTCTGCCAGTGGGATATGGGTCAGATGGTCGCCTATCTTTATCCAGATTGTTGCCAGGAAAACCTCCATCCATTTGGAAACAAAAAGGGCGTCCTCCTGGTTCACTTGGAAAAAACAAAAAGACATTGGGGATTTCATTGATGATACTTCTTGCTACAGCCTCTCATTTGTTGTGTTTTGTGTTTCAAATTACTTGCCTCGCTATGTGGCATTTACTAGCTTATGATATAATCATGCAACAGTACAGACTATAATATTTTCTGTCTGTGGTGTAGGTGGGTTTTACCAAATCAAATCTTAAAACCACATCGTGTAGCTGTGTCTTTTCAGTCTTGGGTCATTTCTCATTATTTTTTCCAAGACTTGTTTAAGTAAAGTAAAGGTTAGGTATGTGGGTGTGGTATTGGGTGGTGGGTGTGTTTGTACACAAAGAGCAGAAAGGAGCTGTTCAGTCCATGCCAACACACGGGGACTTTAGTACAAGTGGACCAGGCTGCGACATAAATCATGTCTTCTCTCGGAGCTCCTAGACTTTTGTCCAGGTCCGACCTAATCCCTCACCATGCTGTTTTCTAAGAATGAGCTCAAGCCACCAATTGTTGCCGTCCATGCTTTTCTTCACCTAAAGGAGACTTTACTATTTCTTTAAGGGTGCCACTGGGCCTGATTTTTCATGTCCCTATGATTGCTGACCCAGCATACAGTGAGCTGCACTTTGGTCTTGGTTTTCCACTATTTAACAGACCTGCGTCTTGTTCAAGGAATCGACCAAAACCACATATCAATCATGGCTGCCCCCTCACTGCTTGTACTATAAATAAAGAAACAACCAGAAAAATTGATTCTCTGTCTGCCTCAGATGCATTCGTTTCCAAAGGCAACCACACACTGCTTTGGGACCGGTGTAAAACCGTACTCTAGTATCTCATCACACTTTAAACATCTGTTCACTGTCCTCTTCCAGTACCTTGTTTGTCCCACATTTTTTTGCAGCATTAAGGTTAAGATGACGCAGCCAGGTAATACCAGGAGTTAATGCAGTCCTGGTTGCAAGGTAAAATCCTAGCTGATGAATTAATCAAACAATTTTAAACCAAGAATTGGTGAGATGAAACAAGTACTATTATGTTCTGCACATGGATGAACCTAGATGGAAAATAGGCTTTTAGATTTACTGGCAATTATTTGTGATCTTATTTTGGCTGAATGGAGTTTTTCAGAGATTAATTTTCCATTACAGATTAGTCGTCACTGTGTGTATGAGCTCTGAGGGACTTGTCAGCAAAGCCAGTATTGTGCTTGTGAATGTGTGTGTGTGCTGGTACTTTGTGCCTTAACATTACTCCTGGTGGATCCAGAGAGGTGAGGAAAGCCCCGGGCCCATCAATAGTTGAGTAGGAGCACGGTTGTGTGTGTCTGTAATGAGGCATACCACATCGCATCATCAATATTACATGCTGGCTTAGGGCCAAGGGATGTGCTCTGTGGTGTGTTCAAGTATAAAGTATGAGCGTGTGCATGTTGATGCGAGTGCTATGCATACAGTGTGATGAGTGTTTTGTAAGACCTATGTCAGGTGCACTTGCGACTGCCGACTCCAGACTTGTTTGTGACCGTGTAGAAGTCCCGATGTGGAGTTCAAGTGGGAGGGAGGGATCAGGAGCAAAGGGCGCCTGTAGGTCAGGAGCCAAGGTGCACCTGACTGCTAGAGAGAGGGAACAGCTGTAACATCCACATGTTACTCTGCCAACACCAAACCCAACCCTGAATAATAACCAGGCATTCAGAGCTGACAAAGAAGTACTGTATTTTCTCTTAGTATTAAAGTTTATATTTCAGATCGTATTAAAAAGCCTCCTGCGATTTAAAATGGCCTTTAATGCAGCTTTATGTACGAAAATCTGTTTCCACCCTACATTACATGTTTCATAGTGAAGCCTTTAGTCTCTCTCTTTAGCCTTTAGCCAAAAATTAGGGTTGCATGAAATGAGCTTTTTCCCCAATATCTGAAATGCTGATATTTCCTAACTCATGTTGGCTGATATATGGACATATTATTTAAACCTAACTGCAAAGAGCATCAAGCCGCTTCTGTAGTGAAATTAACTTAGTATTATGCCTATTTTTATTGCGATGGCCCACTGGCAAATAATGCTTTTCAAAATGAACACAGTCATTGGGAAAAACAAGGAAACTACTCAGTCAGCGACATTTTATTGAAAGCCTCAGCAGCCAATACTGACAAAGTGCCAATACTATTGTGCATCCCTACCTAGAATCCAGTCCAGATGTTTGGATGACTTGTGCCGGCCAAACACCTGCTTTGTTAACACGTTACCAAAACACACACAAGAGCACAAATATGCACACACACATCCTCACACACAAACAGAACCTTCTTATGTGTTAGACGAGAGTGCTAATAAAGTTCACCCCCATTCCCGCCTCATGGCTTCTCATCCCCCTCGGCCAAGTGAACAGTACTCAGAAATGAAGTATGGACAAGAATTTTAAAGGCTACCATCAAAGGCCGCCAGCCTCCTCCTTTAGATCTGTGTGTGTGTGTGTGTGTGTGTGTGTGAGAGAGAGAGAGAGACAGAGAGAGAGAGAGTGTGTGTGTAAAGTACCCCCACAGGTGATTGGATCTCATCTCATCTCATCTCATCTGATTGGCTCATCCATCTGTAGCGTTCCACAGGCGAGTGAGAGTCGAGTGTTAGAGGCCCGTCTAAATAATTTAGATCTTGCATTTGTATTGATCAGGTAGCGCTGCTCTCCGTGGGCCACTCCACTACTACCTATCCTCTCCATCCCTCTTCGCCCCTGCTCTTGTTTTTCGATTGTAACCTTGTGCCCCCAGCTTTGCCTCCCCTCCGCTCTTTCCCCCCCCCCCAACCTCCACATCAAACGTAGAGCGGGCACACTGCTGCGAGGGAGCAGAAAATGCATGAGAAGGGAGTAGATGGGGAAAGTGCAGGAGAGGGCGTTTTTTTTTTACCATGATTCCTCAAATAGGAGCGAGGCTGAGGGAGAGAGGCTGGAAGAAAGGTGTAAGCGGTGGATAAAGAAAGAAATAGCATGGCGGAGGCAGAAAAAATCTTTTCTGTGTGTGCGTGTGTGTGTAGCCCATATGCAAGTGTCTGTGGAGAGTAATGGAGTATGTGTAACCTTGGTGATGCAGGTCAGTGGAAAAGCAGAAATGAGCATATTGTGTGAACGGAGGCTGATGAAGCCCAGTCAGTGCTTTAAACCCAGTCCATTACTCCATTAAATACTGCATCATGCCACGGCCTTGGATCAATACAACATAATGTAAACACTCATAACCTGTCTCACCACACTCTGGAATGGATTTGTTGAATAGGTAATGTATTCTTTGGGAGCAAAAATAGCATAAAAGAGGAGCACATGTATGCTCAGCATGAACATGATAATTGCTTGCTTGAATGAGGCGGCCTTTTCCCTGCATTCTGTTGATACTGCAGTGTTAGAGGTGCACTGAGCAACATGGATTGAATATGATAATTCTTCTGTTGCCAAGCAAAATATCTGCCTTTCTCACAATACGGCTTCTTGTACACGCTGTACATGCTGATATAATTTGGCAGTGCTCGCACAGCTGACAAGAAGAAGGAATACAGCGATATTACTTGTGGCTCGCACGGTGTTATTGGAGCCATTCATACAACAGAGAGATATTCAGAACTTATGTTTGTTAGTCAGTTAGGATGACGCCATCTTTGACTAATGTCAGTGTGCCAAGCATGTACTGTATTTGATGCATGTTGCCATTAGTGTTTCTCCATTGGCACTTTTGGCTGCTCTGAGTTGAACCATGCTGCATTGATTTGCGTTTCAAACACCAGTTTAAACGAGTTGTCCCGGTAATGGACTATCTTTGGAGTCAGGTCAAAGCTCGGCATGGTGTAAGGGTGCAACTAGCAGTTACTTCAATATTGATTATTCTGCCAGTTTTCTTTTCTCACAATTACTCAATAAGTCTTTAAAATGTCCATCACAATTTCCCAGAGTCCAAAGTAAGCCAGAGCCTCTTCCGTCCAAACCAAAGTCTTCATTTACCAACATAAATGACAAAGAAAAGCAGCAAATCCTCACATTTGAGGAGCTGGATCCAACAAATGTGTGACATTGTTGCTTGATAAATGACTGAAACGATGAATCAGTTATCAAAATAGTTGGCGATTGATTTTCTTTCGACTTTGACTAGTTGTTGCAGCTCAGTTGGGGATGATCGATGGCTTCCTCTTCCTCTTTCAGATCCATTTTGTCATCCCATCTCCGTTTTTCAAGAAATAGGCGGTAACTGCCAAAAAATCCGAAACAGCCTGAAACTGCATGATGACAAGTAGCTGGCTACCAACAGCCGTTGCACAGTGCAGTCGTAAACAGTGCGAAAGAAAATGTGTTGTAATGGAAATGTGAATCCTCACGTGTTTGGAAAAGGACTTTTATTACTAGTTTTGGACATTTGCAAGTTTTCAGCGGAGGATTAAAACAATAAACGTAGACTACATAGTTGCAGCAAGTGTCAACTACAGTATATGCTTATGTTATTCCGCTTGGATGGGCACTTTTAGATTTGCGAGTGAGGTTCAGAAACTTAGGCCCAGCAGCCTTAACAAGTATGTAATTTACTGCTGTATACTGTATAGCAGAGCAGAGAGCATCTTAAATACAGCATTAATACTGTAGCTGTATTTGTGTGTGTAAAAACCGCGACAGGAGAAGAGAGGAGGAAATGTCTGGACATAATAAAAGAGAGTTGTAGGATGAATTATTGAGGCTTTGATATGGAGGGAAGAGATGGGCTGAACTGTGCTCTTAAGACAGGGTGTAGCACATCCAGCGTACACATACACATGCAGAACACACACATGCAGACACACATACACAATCGCTGGGCGCCTTGTGTGAGGACGTGTTAATGCAGTCACCCAGACAGACAGGCAAGGAGACTGGGCCACACAGGAGTCTGCCCAGATTCCCACATCGAAAACACACCAAGCCCAGAAGAATAAACACTCCCGAGACCAAACTGACATGTTTCTATTCTTTCTACGCCGACGCCGCGGGTGTCTCCTCCTTTTCCTATTCACGTTTCCCCCAAAAGCAGGGGGATTCCAGGGTCAGGAAATAACAATGCCTCCATCTTTCCCAACTGCAAAGGGTTTTATTCCTCCGTGTGTAAAAAAAGTGTATATTTTGGTTGCGTCGGCTCCTTTGAGCCGCAGACTGTTCCCCTGTGCTCTGATCTGTCTGGCTGGAAGCAGTCCAGTGGCTGAGCTCTTTCCCTCCAGTGATGTAGCCGGCTCTGTGGTCCCGTCACTCAGGGTCTTTGTTTACCGGGTGGATCGATAGTTAACTTGCTGCTGGGTACACTAAGCTGTAGATCTGTACAGCTGGATAACAGACCTCTGGCAGTTTTTTGCTCTGCAACACTGTTTGTGGTGACCTGTGATGAATAGGGGCTTAGCTAGGCTATCAGGGTTACAGCCAATTAGCTCATCAGTCTCTTCTAATATGGTTGTCAATAGCAACAGGCTTTGATTAAAACACAGTGATTTGTTCAGGGTGAGTTAGATTACACTCTTGAGCTCTTTGCTGTGAGGTGATGATACTGTGTTGTTCTTTTGTTCAACTACTTTAAAAGTGACTCGAACCGCCATTTAGCAGGCTCCTGTGTGTGTTTCTTTGTATATCTTTATCCGTACATCCATATTTATTTATTTATTGTTCAATAAATAGTTTATTATTAGCTTTTTCTTCTTCTTCACGATCATACACATAAACACAGGTGCCATATTTAACATATTTGCCTTTAGCACCCTATTATTGCACTCATTTAAATCACAATACCTGCATTGTGGGCACAAGGGTTGAATAGAAAAAAAATATATATAAATAAAATAAATAACACCTGCTTGCACATCTGTGTGCTCTCCTCACCTCCCGCAGGGCGTTCGGTCTCATCTGCCTCACAGCTAATGGTCACTTTACATTAACATTTGTTAACACCTGAGCTCGGTGCTCATTAGCAGCACGGTGTTGTGGCGCTGTTGTGTGTATACGCTTCCAGACTTTCTGTCCACATGTGTGTACATCACCCAGGCTAATTATCAGTGTAGCTTGCAAACAAAGCGTGAGCACATCTTAGTACTTGGGATCTTTGACACCTTATCAGCGGTAAATTTACAGTTTATCTTCCAGTGAGTTAACAATAAAGGGTCGCTAAAACATTAGAGAAGAATGTACTTTATTTCATAACTTACATTTCTTAACTAAGTCCTGTTTTGCTTTGGTGCTTTGTGACATAATGACCAGCTGAATGTAGAACTGCAGTAACATTCACCATCTTCCTTTTTCTGTCTCTTCAGTAACCATCTCCACCAGTGTTTCCTTTGATGGTCTGCTGGTGACAGGCCTCTACACCTCCACACCAGTCCAGTCGGCGCCCATCCCTGCTCCAGCCGCCTTCGGCTTTGGTAAGTTATCATAAGATACCACTGTAATCTGTTTAGAGAGGCTTCCTCAGTCATTCTCCTCATGCCAATACAAGCCTCTCATCAACTGCTCAACCTAGCTTCGCCTTTTGACACAAACAGACTCTCAGATACTTTAGATTGTGTGTCAGTCCTGGAACCATGGAGTATCACGGCGAGCACGACCCAGCTCAGTGATCCACATCCGTTCCCAGAGAGAGCATAAGACCACTTCCCCACTCCGGTTGTGACAGGCCCGTGATGAATGATGTGACCATCGGGTTCGGCCAGATGCGTTTTCATTGATGCTCGAGAGAAGAAAAACAGAAAACTGAATATGAGATGAGGAAAGGAAATTGAGGAATGAAGCAGAAAACAAATGAGGCCTCTGAGAGACAAAACCAAACTTCAAGTATGAAAGAAGAATAATGGTCATCAGGTCAGCTGGACGAATGTTGAGTCGGAGAAAAGGTGCAGCTGCCTGAATGAATTGCATTTGGTTCATTAAAATACAAGGTCATATTGATCATTACACTAAAAAGTGGTTAACGGTTTTGGAAAACAGTTTAGGAAATGTGCACTACTTCACTTTGTTGTCGGTTTGCTGTAAAAACTGCCAACTCGTCTGTCTTAAGTTGTCATCAGAGTTATTTTGTTTTTCGTTGTCAACATGTGTATCTGCGTGTTGTATCTAAATTTACTCTGAATTTACAATGTGCTTTGTTTTTATTCCAAATACTGCAAAACATGAAGTTAAAATTAGACCCACAGTTGTTTTGACGAGTGCAGTCTAATTACACAGTAAAGAGGCAACTGAAACTAAAGTTAAGTGTGACCCATTTCTGGACACACAATGAGGATTTTTAGACTCAGATGAAGTGTGTGCGGATGGAGCCCCTGTGTGCAGGGGTGGGGGCTCTCTCGGGGTGATGGACTGGCCATAAAGAACTCCTTAGAGAACAGGGCTACTGGCCCAGAACTGCTGCCCAGCGGGCTCACTTATCCTGACTAACTCCACTGTTCCTCAGACGCTGACTTCACCCCGGCCAGGGCAGCTCTTCGCTCTTGGCAGCGCTGTTTACTGGGGAGGCATCCAAGCAAGGATTGCGTCACCTTTGCTTCACTCTCATTAATTTGAAAAAGTTTTAAGAAAGGGCTGCACAGACTGATAGGCAGCAGCTTGTGGGACTGCGAGTTTCTGCATGGTGTGTGTTTAAATAAGTCTGTAAAGCTTTCCGTTACAGTATGTGTAATCTGCTAAGCAGTGATGCCATACAGGTTTCACAGCGCCAGTCACTGGATCTGTCCTCGGCAGATAGGATCTCTGCACCGCTGATTCTCCTGCATCCTCTCAGTGTAGACTTCTGGACTCAATGGAGCCTTCATAAAGGCGAAATAGAGGCTTGATTTATTCGTGCGACCATAGTCCTCTTTTTGGTTCCCATGGTGGCACTGCTGTCTACAGGCACATTTTTCCTTTACTTCATTTGTCTGCACAATTATTTTGTAAATGGGAATTTTATGAGACACCCTCCATACCCTAAGTGGCAGCGGCCTGGCTGGTCTACAGAGAGGGTGTCACATCTGTGGAGCGACAGCTCTTCAGCCTTGGGAGGGCTGAAAAGAGATGCTCCCAGAGAGAGGAGGAGAGCTTCATCAATGAGCTCATGAAAACCCGGTGACATCGCTGTGCATAAGAGAGCCAGTGTTTGCGCAAAATGCTTTGAAGATAATGCAGTGGAACAATAACGGATGGAGACAGCACTTGATGTTCATTGTTGTTGTGACAAGTATAAAAGGATCTGTGAGGACGAAAGGGTCACACAACTCCACAAGGGAGTTTAACGAGCCTGGTGTTGAGTGTGGAGCGTCTAAGACAGGGTGTGGCTCTAATCCCATCGGAGGCATGTAGGGGACACAGAGACACATGGACAGCAACATGTACACACACACGCATAGAATTCAATAAAGAAATAACCACCCACTCTCACTCAAAGGCACATACACACTCCAGCTGTGTACAGCTGTTAACGCCGCGGCTGGCTGGGGGAACATGTGGCTGACAGATGTATCAGTGCTGGAACCAACTTGAACCTCAGCATGGGAAGAATGAAACCTCAATGAACCGCCACCACACGATGGCACACACAGGGAGCGAAGATCAGTGGTAAATTAAGATCGCTGAGTGTGTTTGAGATTGGAAATCACAAGATCATGCTCAGTAAGAAGGGAGGGAAGACTATTAAGGTAGTCGGTCTTTTAGTTTTCCTTGGTAGGAGTCAGTGGAGAGAAAGACAGTAAGCAAAAACAAGACAGAGATAGCCGGAATAAACAGATAAAGGCAGTGATCTGTGGAGACAGAGAGGTTAGTGTTTTATGTGTGGGGATGTCTTGTGGTTTGTGCGGTCAGAGCTGTTGCAGCGAGCAGACAGGATGACTGCACGCCGGCCTCGACAGAGAGAATTCCCCTTCCGTGTCACCCCCCGCTGCTTTTTACGGAGAGCTCATAAAACCACTGCATGTATATATGCATGACCACACTGCATGGAAATACGAAAGCTCTATCACCAGCCTTCTTTCTCAGTCTTTTGTGTTTTTCTCTTTTTTTGGTGGGGGGGTTACCACGTGGATTACTGTACACACACAGACCCCGGGACTTGGACACAGAGACAAGGACGTTTTATGAGCTTCCACTCCCTCTGAATAACAATACACTTCACGCTACATTTGTAATAAAATACGAAGCTTTAAGGGACTGACTTTTTACTGCGTCGTCAGAACTTAACACCCCCTCATTGTCAAATTAGCCCAAATGTGATGGAGCAATTGGGGTGGCAATCAGGGCAGTCTGAGGAATGCCTTCTGGGCTGAGCTGCGGCTCGTTCCTCCACTGCCTCAAGGCAGGAGATCCCCCCCACTTGCCGCTGGGTGGCTAACCACAAACCTTTATGATGCTGTAATTGCTTTGCTATGGCTGGTGCAGAATCATACAAACTCGAGCTAAAAACAGTGTTGATAGAGGAGTTTAAATCGACTGTGGTTTTTTTAAACGTGCCCATCAGGGGCCTGATAAACTAGTCTGGCTGAGGCACAGCCGCAGCTATGTTTCTATTTAAAGGTACGCGGGGCTGGCAGGAAAGACTCAAGGTGTCAGTGAGGGATTCATTTAGTCACAATATCCAGTTAATGGACGAGGTAGTGTGTAAAGCGATTCATTTCATTATATTGCGTAGTATAGTTTGACAAGCTAATTGCACATTAGAGACCTTTGCAGCATGTTTTACAGTAAAACTTTTAGATGCTGTGTGTGTGTGAATGTGTGTGTGTGTGTGTGTGTGTAACATGCGCGGAGGGGATGTCTACACACACTGCCAGAAAAGCAACATGAGTCTGGACTGACTCAGCTGCTGGAGAATTCCAACAGCTCCGTGTTTTTCCCTCCTTTGACTTTTATTCCATTAAGAGCTCTTTCTTTCCATTCCAGCCTCCCGGCTTTCTGAAAGGAACTCACACAGCTTTCAAGTTGGCGTCGCCATAGATTAAACGACGAAAAACAATAACTTATGTACATTCCTATTTATTTCATTCGGGTTTACATAAGAACAGTGTCTCACAGCAGTGATGAGGTGACTTATTGGACCCTACGGGCCAGGGCCTGGATGGAAATAAAATGTCACATGTGGTCTGATTTGCATTGCTCCCCTAATGGCAGGATTTTTCCCATCACATCATTATCCACTCAAACACAAAGACAGTACAAGTATTCATTCTAAACGTCTCCAGATTCATAATTACGATGACGAACAAAAGGCACTTGAAATGGAGGAGAGAGCTTTGAAAATAGACAGGAGAAGGAAATGGATAGGCGAAAATGCCAACATGGGGCTGACAAAGTGTTTGAGATTAAGGGAATGAGTGTGAGAGGAGAAAATTGGAGAAAGTGTGCATGAAAAATGGCATAGAGGGACCGATGAAGGGAAGACAGTATGTGAATGATATAAGGAGGGGGGTGAAGATGAGAGGATGGGCGTTCCATCACTCCCTCTGACGGAGTGGCTGATTGGTGTTGCCGTGCCAATGCTGAGCTGCTGAGAAACCGGTCATTGATGGATGGCTCGTTTGCAGGGTGATGTTTATTTTGTCGTTAATTTGCATATTTGTATGTATTTGCGGGGCGGTTGGCTTCTGCTAGCAAGGATCAGTCCCCATCCCAATATGATGAATCTGGCTGTCTGACAAAATGGACAGCTTAGTGACAGGGACATCCAGCCGACACTCTGTCCCCATGACGGATGGGCTCATGCTAACACACAGCGCGATCAGAGATGAAATCCTGCTGCACCTTGACCTGCGGAGGAGGGGCCGGAGGGGGTGTGCAGCCAAAAGAGTAATCACGCCACAGACTAATTTTAATGCTGAAATAAAAACATATAGAATTACACAATAATGAATGGTCTATGCTTCTTATTATGCACAATTATGCATTCAAATCCTGACGTCTACACACTCATCCATCTCGAGGCTGAAGGTCGGCTGTCTGTGCCCTCTCGCCACCAAGCCAGATTGAATGTCAGCCAGAATGTCAGACTATGAGAGATGGCAGCTCATCATGTCAGTATTTACAGAGACACACTCGCAGGTGTGTTTCCCACTGAACAAAGCCTTGTTTGGGAAGTGCTAACAGTCCCAGGGGAGCACAAGTGTGCTTCTGCATACCCCCTCCATCAATGGGATGAGGAGACAAACAGGGATGGAGATACTGTGTAGGGAGAGATGGAGGATAAAGAGGAATGATATAGAGAAAGGGTGGTGCAGGGAGGAGAGAAGGGGCGAGGGAAGGGGGTTCCCATGGGGAGAGAAGCTGTCAGTCCCTGGGAGACTTCAAACGCACTGCAGCCCTGTGATCAGCCTGCTCCCTGGCTCTCTGCTGACAGCTCCCTGACTGCGCCGCTTAGACTCCTTCACACACACACACACACACACACACACACACACACACACACACACACACACACACACACACACACACACACACACACACACACTCTTGCTTGCTACCATAAGAGCTCTCCCACTCTGTGATTTATCCACTCATACCACAACACATTCAAATTCCATTGACATACGCACACTCATGCTGATTCTCACACTTAGGATGCGCATCTGTGACACATTTGCTCTGACATCCATCCTTATCATAACCTTGAACACTGCTGAAGTATCCCTGTTGCAACTCTGTCAAGGACACCACACAGTCCCAAACTGTTGCTCCTGAACTATGAGGCGAGGTGGTGCTGGTGTTGCTGATGATAATGACGATGATGACTTATCTGAGCCATTACTCCTTCTCTGCTCAGGGCTGACGCACCCGAAGGCAGATCCCTCCTGATGATGAATTCATTAGTGCGGAAGATGAAATGAGTTGTCACGGGCAGGGTTATGTATGGGAGGTGATTTGTGTTCTCTGCGGCAAAGTGTTAGATCAGACTCGAGATCGGCTGGGTCGGCTCGCTGTAAATCTGCCTGCTTTGCTGGCACAGGACTTTCCCAACCCTTCGTGCCCAGAATGAGCCTCTCTTCTGTCCCTCCCGTCGCCCGGCACGTCCTCCCCCACCAATCTCACAATGCCTGGAAGCTGCTAACAGGTGGCTAAACATTTGGGTGCTCTCAGAGTCCAGAGGAATGCTCGGGTGATTATGCATCACAAGTCATGTAGCTGTGGCTGCTTTCTATGTGCAAAGCCTCCTTAGAAGCAAAGAGCAAACCCACCTTCAAAGAATTCAAACAGAATATAACATAATCCATTATTAATTTAAGGTTCAGGAACAGCAGACTCTGGACTAGTGCATTAGTGTTGGCCATACATCCCAGCAGCATAGGTCTGGCCTCTCAGGTGTGATGGTACAGTAGAACTGCTGGAGCACTGCAGCTGGGAATTTGCTGGTTCACTAAGTGTACACTAGCTCTCTTGGAAAACATGGTCCCTTCTTTGAACTCCCACGGCTTCACTAGGTGTGCTTACTTCTCTATGTGTATGCGGTTTACAGCATGTCTTATGTTCATGCATATGTGAGTGAGGCTGTGGATGCGTGTGTGTTTATATTCACTTTTTTTTCAGAGAGCACACATGTATTTGTGTGCACATGCTGAGCATTTGAGTGCTTTTTCCTTCCCTCACTGTATTTTTTGCATCCAAATGTATGGTAAAAAAGGTCCAGGGTGACTGGGAAAGCAGAAATAGGGGAGAGCAGGAGCTGGACTGACTGTGATAGAGATTTCAAAGTGGTGCGTTAGATGTTGGCCGGTTTTTTGTTATTTTTATTTTTTGTATCCTGCAGGAGAGAGCAGCAGGCGTAGGCTGTTTCTCCCATGTGTGGTCTCTCTTGAGCGGAGCAATGTTATTTTCTGCCATGCAGAGAGGTTGGTTACATGCCAGAGAGAATGAGAGAGAAATAAAGATAGAATAAAGACAGAGAGAGCTTTGACTCAAAGACTGCTCAGTTTGACACATTTCTGTGAACACTAGTGGGTTTGCATCATTTCAGCAAAGCGGCAAGCTGACTTTGAAATGCATCTTTGTTGTGTTGTGATGTAAAACTTATCCTCTATACCTCCATGTGCACCTTGCAAGTGTGTGGGCATCTGTGGGTTTGGTGTGCAAACTGAGAGAATGTGATTCCACAAAGTCTTCTCCACAAAGTGCACGCCATCCGGGCTGCACTCTGAGGTCTATTCATTTTTAAAGTTCCCTTGAAGAGAGTATCAGAAGAAGTGGAAGTGCTCTGTGTGGCTCTGTGAGAAGAGGAAGCTTAGTGGTTCTCCTGGTCTCTCCCTTTAGGACCCTGACTGGATCTGGCTCTCCTCCCTCTAAAAGCCTCAGAGAAGAACGGGAATGCTCCATTGCTTGGCCCATTTTTTTTATGTTAGTTATGTTATGTGTGAGAGCATGTGTGTTATGTGTGAGCAACTCACCCAGATCCAATCTGACCCATATTTTGGCAGCAAAAATAGTTGGTGACCTTCTCTGTGTTTCGCCCTCCTTACAAGAGCCGGGCTGTTGCCGTGATTAGTTCACTGCCTCCCAGCACTCCTCTGTCAGACCAGGCTCAGCTCCAGCCTCTGCCAGCCATAAACACATTTAGGTACACACACATACTGTAAACACACACATGCAAATGCAGCACAGGCACCATGCCTTGCTTTCCCTAGGCCTTCCATTGGCTCCTCACCTGTCGCCCCAGGTCCCTATCCCTCACACTCAACATGTGTGTCAGGACAGAGCCTGCGAGACCACCACGGCCTCACCAGTTTGTTTGTTTGCTGCATTGACGGGTGGGGAGCAGGGACGTGGGTGCAAGAAATTAGCACAAGTCAAATCAGATTAATTAATCCCCAGCTCAAACTATTAGCCGAGGAGTCGTGTTGAATTAAAAATCAAATTAGCCCTGGCGCCTGCCGCTGAAGCTGTGGTGTGTGCCTGCCAAGCGACAATGACACACACCCACAGAAGGCAGCCGCTCATGGGCTTCACTGATGGATGGACGTATGGATGGATGGATGGGATGGAAGGGTGGAAGAAGAAATGGGTGCTCAAGGACTAGAGGGGCGGGGGAAGGGGAGTTTAGTGACTTTGCCACCCAGTGTGGTAAGCCTCTCCTGGGGCACGGAGCTGGCTGTCCTCCACTGGGTGCTGCTCCACAGGCCTCACACTAGCACTCAGTAGTCTCGGCTATGTCACTCCAAACAGGCCTTTCAGCAACATTTCACCCTGATGGTTTACATAATGCACACACATCTTGAGCCTGGGACTGAACCCAGATTTAAACAGGCCCCTGTACTGCAGCTTGAGTCCATCAAAAACAGGGAAACCGGGAAAGGGAAATTCCCTTTTAATACAGTGCTCATTTTCAAAGTTTTGGCCATCCTTCAACTCAGTAATAACAACATCGTGCTCGGCAAGGATCTGAAAACGTGGCAATGTCACTCAAAAGCATGAAAAGCCTGAAGATCAAAGAGTTTTTGGACTCATTTTTGAAGAGAAAATGAAGGTGGAATGGTAAAGTTATTGGCCAAATCATCTGTTGTAAATATCCATCGCAGTTTGGAGACTGTCTCTGGGTTAGTTTTCCTGTGCAATGAGGGGTATTTTTTGGGTGTGCTCCTTTTTGGTTCTACCTCCAAATAAATCGGCTTACATACTGTTGGCTTGTTCTCAACATGTGTGACTGTCTGGCTGATCCTTGCCGAACTTCGTCGAAGTGATGTTGTGTTATTCTCAGCGGTTACTTCACTGTACAAAATCGTACCATTTCATCCAACGATGGCTAAAACAATGAAAATGAGACCCAATTTGTAACAAACTGGAGTTTCATTTCACTACTACAATATGTTCAGCTATATAAGCAACATGCATACTTGCATTATGTGTGTTTGCAAGTGTGTGAGTGTGTGCCTTTTAGATGGATGGCAGGGCTGTGCAGAGATGTAGAAGTCTCATCTATCATGCAGGGTGGGGCTCCGAAACACACAACACTTGTTTGATTCAGAACAACATTCATTTCAATTATGACACATTAGTTCAGGGGGGTATATTAATGCACCCGTAGTGTTCCTGTTTTCCATTTATCATTCATGCTTGTATGGCTTGTAGCTCCTGATCATTGAATGGGAGCAGTACCCAGCCTCAAGCAATGAGCTAAATGTTTATTTTCTTCATATTTTGTATATATGGTGCATGTTACAGAAGAATAAGCACTTATTTAATTAGTAGAGTATTTGTAGTAAATAATTGTTCATGTGTGACCATATGCGATTGTGTACTTTCAGCTGGTTAGAGCCACACTGGCAGCTCCTACAATAAGCCCTCGCTGTGTATGTTTGTGTGTGTTGTGTGGGTGTGTGTGGCCTTGCCTTCAGGAGTTTATGGATGATGGATGCTGTGAGATACAATGGAGGCCTAAATGAAAGAGCAATTGTTCTGTGAATGCAGGCATATGGGCAAAAATTGGTTTGGTGCTTAGAGCCCGTCCATGAAAACATACATTTTATCTACACACACAAATGGGTTCTTTCACAGAGCATTCAACTGAATGACTGTGCACACATGGAAAAACATAATAATGTAAACATATACACATGCACAGTCTCGTGTGCGTGCTCACCTACACACGCATACAGCTCTGCAGACCTCCAGGTGTCCTTTACTGCCAGTTAAACTCTCTTTCATTCATGTGGCCAACGTCTCCCCCTCACATTTTCCCACAGAGTCTCTTACCCCCTCTCCCCCTGGCCACTGGCATCTTTCACCACCCATATTAACACACAGCTTCCTCCTGGCAACGCTGTGCCGGACCCCTGCCATCACCTCAGCGCTGCCAACCCGTCTCCATGGTAGTGTGATTGGCAGATGCTGAGATGGATGCCCGTTTCATCCAATGGCAGATAAGAGCTGGGCTGTCATGCGCCGACCTTGCAGTGGTCTGGCTGACCAGCTGAGGATGGCGTTTGGAATAAGGGGTGAATGCGACGCAACAGGCGCGCACGAACACACACCGACGCACATAGCAATGGATCATTCAGCAGCACAAAGCGTATGGGGTCCCTGCTCAGGCTGTCAGTACCGTCGTGATGTATCATTTATGTCGCCATTGTGTGGCCTTCTCTTTAAACATGTTGACAGAGGCATTATTCTGGCTTTTGACAGATTCCCATACATTCACGGGCTTTTAATAACACATGTTAATGCTCCAATAGGCTTATGACAGGTTTTAAGAATTACCACATGAAATATGGACCTTTAATGGGCCCGCTCTCCAAATGATCTGGGGTGGTATACATTGAATTTCTAAGTCTGAGCAAGAGGGAGAATGATCACCACTTGTTATCAGTCTGAGTGCGCACACACACACACACACACACACACACACACACACACAGGCCTGGAGGACAAAAGATGTGCATCGTAAACATTAATCTGTGCTTTTTAAATGAGACCCACTTTTCTGTGTTTAATCATAAAGCATGTAGTGAGTGGTGACAAAAATGATTTCCTTAGACAAAAATCAAATAAGCTAATCTGCTTACAGCACATTAGGCTACTTCATAGCGCTTTCATTAACGCTCCGAGCAAACTGCCGTGCATACACGCATATGCATTTTAATATTCTGTCTGTGGTTGCTGTTATATGTGCATGTGCAGGCATACAGGGTGAGGAAAGTGCGTGTTATGATTGTGAATGGTGTGTGTGTGTGTGCTCTAAAATTAAAAGGTGTCCATGAATTTATTGAAATCAATTGCTCTAGTGAAGAGAAAGTCCGACCTGAGTAGTTGATACTGGAGGAGAGGAAAGACAAGCATCCAGATTCCTCTCACCTTTCGGACTTGAGTGCATTATCCCACCGCCTTCCTGTCAATCAGAAATATAGCAGGAAAAACATGTTGATATCATCTCAGCAACCGTTTAATCAGGACTGGATACAGTCAAATCAAACACAGACACATTACTCAAACTAATAGCTTTCTGTTGCTCCACACACCAGACATTGCTGAAGGACACTTGTGAAATGAGTGCAAAATCCAGCAGCTATTTGGTACCGACCAGATGTCAAATGGTGTGTATAAAGTCCGAATGATTCTGGTAAATGTGCACATCAATTTGAATGGTGCCTCTCGAATTCTCGCCACTCTGCCACAAAGCCTAACTATCAGTTCTAGTGCCAGTTAGACCGGCTCCTGCTGGTCCTACAGTGTGAAGTCGCTGCCAGCCTGAGCCACCGATTGCCCATCTGCTCCATCGGGGAGAATTCTCACTCCATCTATTTGACTTGTTTTGAGCTTGGCTGTGGAAAAGCTCATTAGCTTTGCAAAGTGAGATATAAAGACAGATAAAAAATGCTGTCTCCAAACACAGAGATGTTAAGAGGACACAGACAGATGTGAATGAAAGTGTTTACATATTTAAAAGAAGCAAGACCAGACGGAAGGAAAAACTGTGGATAAGTCTTTGTTATTGTAGACATGGGCGGATTGAATATGAATACATATGAGGCGCTCAACTTCCCACTTCCTTTTTGTGGGCCGCTTAGAAAATTCACCACAATTACCAGCAGAGATTGATGTCAGGGTGACACTCCTACAACCAACATATGACCCTTAAAATCCCGACACACCCATTTCCTGTGTTTCTGTGTATCTGAGCGAGTTTGTGTGTGGGCATGCCCGAGGGTGCATGTATAGGCATTTGTGTGTGCGTGTATATATGTGTGTGTGGGTTTATATTTATGAAACACGCTCTGCCCAGTCATACCGTGGGAGTTAGCAGGTCATCTTCCTTTGCCATTAATCACTGCCGACAGCTCATAAGTGCCCAATCTGCATGTGAAAGAAGTGCATGTGTGTGCGCGAGCGTGCGCGTACTTGCATGTGTGCATTTGACTGTGGCTGTGTGGCTGCAACAGTCCTCCAAGATCCCCCCCGTGGCTGCTTATTTAATTAGACGTGGCCTCTGCTGATACTTGTCTGACATGCACCAGTGGCATTTGCGCTGCAGCTACAACTTGTGTCATTGTCCATGAGGGCTGCATGCGGCTGTAATAACCAGTGGAGAACAAACAGTCACAGCTGATGGAGCATAAAATGTTTAAGATGTTTCCTTCATTTTACCGACGAGTTCAATAACTGTCGGTTTTGATAAACACAACTGCATCAAGTGCTTTCATTAGAGGAGGAGAATTGGAATCTGCCCTTTCTCACTGTTGAGAAAGGGGAGAGGATGAAAGGCCAAAATACTGACGACAGAAAAAAAGCACGGGAAGCAAAGTTAACATCTATCACATCCGCAGGTACCAGATAAGGTAAAATCAGAGCTCAGAGGCCAACTGAGGGGAGAGTAAATTAATTAACAGCCTTTGCGGTTGGTGTGACCCCACATATGAGGACACGGGAGAGGCTTTGTTGTATATTTTCATTTCACATTTCGTTCTTTTTCTATTTTTCTGCTCATCTCCACAGAAATAAACAGGAATATCAGAGATTTGCTTTTTTTTCTGGCCAGGTTCACTACAGCTTGTTGCTTTACTGGAACCTTTGGGATTTGGATCTCATTGAATAATAGTGATTTTCTTCTCTCTCTCACTCACTCTTCTACACCCGGACATGAAAGGGACTAGTTTCGTTATTTGCATTTTTACGCCTGAGTGTATTTTTCAAGTGGGAATAGAAATTCTGTGAGCAGTGTCGAGTCCCAGCGCTGCTGTGTCCTGGAGTGCATCAGTCTGCCTTTTCATCTTCACCCTGCTCTAACTGCTCTCTGCTTTTCTTTAGCCACACCAACAGTTCCTCCCTCTCTGTGCAGCTCTCTGTCTGCCGCTGTCGCCTTTGTTTTATCACAATGTCACGCTCAGTTTTTGTTTCGAGCGCTGAATTCTGTGCTTGTTTTCGCTTCATCCAATATTAACTCATTTTCCTATTAAAGCAAGAGTTACAGTCGCCTTTGGTAAAGGAATCAGGGTTGTATTGCAGGAGTTTGTCATCACTCCAAATGAAAAAGGCGCTCTTATTGACAGCGCCCTCCTCTTTTTTTTCCTCAGTGATGAGTGACAGCAGCGTAAATGAGAATACTCCTTTGAATGAGTGATTCAATGTTTCTGTCCGTCTGTCCCCACTGGCCACAGCCCGTCTACTTTCTCCTTCTGCTATCTCCTCTGCTCAGTCTGCTGCTCAACTCCAACACCACACTTCTCTCTCTCTGTTTGTCTTTGCAGCTTTCCAGCTAGTGTTTCCATTGCCACCACAAGAGCTAAGCTTGTATTATGCACATCTGCAGGGATTCTCACATTGCGCCATGGCAATGTGGCGAGAACAGATTCACGGCACTTCTCCCTCTCTTCTGTTGCCACAAAATTGGACAATCAGGGCCAAAACTGTTGTCCTGACTGCCTTGGTTGCGACGGTAACTACGTGACACGTAACAGCAAGGAAATTGTTCTGGAAATGACACTCTTTTGTTGTCAGAGGGGGTTAAAAAGAGAGAAAGACGTATGGGTATGTCGGTGCATGCTATTTTCTTCAGTACCGTATGTTGGCGGTAAAGATAGGCTGCTGACGAGGTCTCGCCCAGACAAACAAAACAAATCGCAATAACCCTAGACAGTAATGTGTGTTTATGTGCGTATCTCTGTACGAGTGTATGTATTTGCTAAGGAGTAAATCGTGGCCATTACGCGGAGAGGTTGTAGCTGAGGTGATTAGAGAACAGCAGTACTATTAGTGGGTGATTACATCTCAGTCTGTTATTACACACCAGCAGCTCCTCCGCAATGTAAAAGGCAGCGTCGCTCGACAACTCGTAAATCTGACACACTAGGGCCACACGCTGCTTGCACTCACACATAATGACACAATATGCTGTTGTCATGTGAGAGCTCTTAAATCATGCAGCTTTGATGATTATTCAAATTGAACTCCAGTTAAGTAAGGAGTTGGATGTTTCTCTCCTTGATGAGAAAATGCACTACTCCTCGGTGGAGGAAAACCTTTGCAGACCCCACAGGCTAAACAAATACATGCACGGTGCTCAATTAAAAAACAGGCTTGTTTTTCTTAGTTTTTCATCCGACAGCAATGATAGCTAGGTTTGTTTGTACCACGGCCCACACACACACACACGCGCGCACACCAACATAAATTTCCACGCAACGATACAAATGACCTCACGCACGCACACACAGCTGGCCGAAAACATTTATGGAGCTGTCGACATTGCGTGTATTTATGGGTGCAATCTGTGAGGTCAAATTTATTACTGTCAGAAATGGGCGGAATTATTTCTCTTCAAATAATTAGTTTTGCACCACACACACACACACAGACACACACGCACACACAATCTTTGCATATTGATTTGCACATTGATTCAGGGGATATTAAAGCTCTGATGTTATTAATCATTGCTGATTATGTTTTCAGTGAGTTGAGTTATGATGGAGGAGCGGATTGTGTTTGCAGGTTGTACAGAGCAGAGGGCAGCCACCACACCGCTGCACATTTTCATACGCAGACGGGACATCACATACATTTTTAAACCGTCCGAATGTGCTTGCTCTGTGTGCACTGGACCAAGCTATGTTGACTTAGTGTTGCAGAATTATGACAAACTCCCAGATTATCTGCCCGAGTTATACTCTAGTTGCATGTGCGCGTCTCTCCGCTACAAAGCCGTGTACTTGCAGTAAATTATTGAACTCTTCTGTATGTCTGCACAGTGATTGATGAGTCAGGCGGCGTCCTGCCCTTGCCCTCTGCGATGTGAAGGAAAGATTGTGTGACATGATGTCATCCCATCGGTGCAATCATAGCCGGACACAGACCCTCATTAATAAGAGCACCGTTATGTAGTGTCAGCTCACAGGGACGGGGAAAAGAAGGAGAGGGTCGGGATAGAAAAAATAATGATGAAAGGAGAGAAGGTGTGTGAGGAGTGGATGTGAGGCAGGAAGCAATGAAGAAGAAAAAGGAAACCGTGGGATGCCAGTGGATGGAAATAATAACAGTAGTATGGCATGAGATCAGAGAGGAGTAATAAAAAGCAAATGAAAAGAGGGAAGGAGGGGATGAGGTGTATTGTGTGTATGTGCAAACTTAGAGACAAGGTACTGTAGATGTCAGTACTCTTTATGCATCTGTTTCAGACATATGCTGATTTGTTTTTAAAGTAATAAGTTAAGAAGTTAGTTTTATTGTCTTACAAAATATTACTGCAGCATTTGAACTGAAGTCTTTCTGTTTGACTTTGCTGCAAATGCACAATAACATTTTTTTATTTTAATGTGATTTCCATTTCATTACTGTGTTTGAAAATGCAGTTGGTAATCCATCACAGTGAACAGTATTATTTTTGTGTGTTTTATTTTTGTGAAAGTGACTCTATGAGGATGTGGATTAATTAAGAACGCTGTGTGGAAACTGGTGACCAAAAAGAGACCGTGACTTATATATAAAGCTTTACACCACGACTACAGTGTGTTTTAGTAATTGTTTGTCTTTGGGTGTTGATTTTATGACTCTTTATAAAGGCAATAATGATCAGGAGGTCTGTAAACGCACACCACTGACCACTGACAGAATGAATCAATCTTGAGGTATTCGTACTTAAAGGTGCTTTATACAAAATTCAGCAGCATCTAATGATTCTGACACTTACAAAACAAATTAATTAATATAATTAACTATCACATCTACTCTAGCCTGTAAAGTTATGCACGCATGAAGTTACTTACACATTGAAATTCAGAAAGAAAAACAGCTCCTAGTCGATTTGGAGCTACTGAAACAAAGAACAGAGAAGCTTGAATCACAACACACACGGGATGTGTGACTATATATTTATATAGCAAATACAGTAGTTGTTTGCTGCTATATTCATGTTCAAAATCTCATATATAGAACCCCCCCCCCTAGCATTTCCAAGTGGTATCATTGTTGATGCTGCTGTTGTAGAGACAACTAGCCTGTTGTCCTCAGTGTCAAAAATAACGACAACACAGGACAAAACGTGAGTTTATTCAAGCATTTAGTATCTTTACTTTTACTCGAGCATGACTTTTGGGTACTTTTAACAACACTTCTACCGGCAGACTGTAAAAATCCGTATCGTAAAATAGGACTTACCACAATGGTAATGTAACGTTAACAATAACAACATACAATAAAGACATAGTTGACTTTAATACCATAGTAAAATGAATGAAAACCAGCTGCTACCTCCAAGTCAGGGAAAACATCTAAAGGACTAAGGTCAGCTTCGGAAACTGTTTTGTAATAATTAAATGATAGGATGACACAAAACACTGTGAACTGTCCTCTTTGGCCTCTCACTCATACTCTTCTCTTTTCTCCTCCAGGTGTGATGCCAGAGCGGCAGTTTGGTGGAACCCAGTTCGTTTGCAGTGTGGTCGCTTCCCACGTCAGCCACCAGCCCTCCTCCAGCTTCAGCTTCGTCTGGATCGCCCCGCCGCCTGGCACTGGCTGCGTCAACTTCCTGTAAGTCACGCCTGAGCGTCTGTGTGTGTACAAGAGAGCCACTAAAAGAGAACAAAACAGAGACACTGCAGATGACCGTTGCAGCTGCCACGCGTCCAACCCCAGTCACGGAAGTCGTAAAACTCTTAACAATAATATCCGTTAATGTTTTGTGGCTGCATATTGACCCAGTGAGCCTGAGTGAGGATTATCAGCTGACATCATGGGCTGTGTTTTCATTTTCATTTTCAGAGAAAGGATGTTTAAAGGCCATCCTGTCAGAGAGAGCATTCATGATGACTGGAAAGAGGTTATATTGAGGACACAGATAGCGTGTGTGTCTGTGTGGTTACATCCTCTATACCTTGCTTGACAGGGCCTGTGCATTAACAGGTTTGAATGTGTGTTTGCCCTGCTGAGAACAAGCGGAAATATGAATTCCTATCCTCTCATTCAGCGGCCTTGGTCCCCCTTCCCATTGGAAAATGTCTGAGAGGCTGAACAGATACACCCATTCCCAGAGGATGGGTGTGAAACAGACATTCACAAAACACTTTTTGAGATAGAAAAACTGGCGTTACATAAGGGCATTAATAAGGAGCAGTTATCCAGACGCACTAGTACAAATTAGAGGCTCAATTTGGATTTTCAGCCCATTTGCAACAATCTGCGGGGATTGTGCACAGGTCTGTTTGTGTACATGTTACTGACTGTGTTTCCCTGAAGCTTACATGTTGTTTGATTGGCTCAAGACGAACAAGATCTATCTTAATACGCCCGAGAAAAGCCATGGTCTTTTTTTCTCATTTTCATCCCCCCCCCCTCCTCTGTCTGCTCTTGCTCTTCATCATTTTCTCCATCTCTGTCTGTTGGAAACATCCTCTAACTCTCTTTCCCTGTAGTTCTCTTGGCTGGTGATTTACAGCCTCATGCTGATAATCAGTCAAAATGCAATTAGCAGCTGTTACTGGAGAAGCATAGAGGAAAAGGGAGGACTCCAGTAACTCTGCCCCATGCAAAGTCACAGCAGCACGGCACCACATTTCAAAGATCTATTAGAAATTAACCCATAAATATTGTAATATTAACACGTTTGACTAGAGTCGCTCTCACATTTCTGCATCAAGAACAGCGTGTTTTTTTGAAAATGAAATCTCAAAAAGAAAACATCATTATCATCACATGATTTTAATCCTTGTATAGTCAAATCAAACTGCCAACTAATCTTTAATTTTTTTTTTTTCCTTTTTTATTACCAGTCATCCTCTCTCCAGACTTGAAAGACACTGCGAATTGCACATCAGTGCTTCATAACAAAAAAGAAAAAAACACAACTAAATTAAACATTTTGGCAGTACTCACAAAAATCCCTCAATGAATTCCTGGAGGGACACGATAGACTGTCAGACTTTTATGGACAGACTGACAGAAAAAGGATTCAGTTGGGGAATTTGCTGAAGTGGAGCTGCCATTTAGACAATATCCACAGAGCCAAACAGATTTACTGGCTTTTTTGTCTGCCAGCAAACACATTTACTGTTGAGCGTGTGTCAGCTTACGAGGATTGTGTGTTTCCTCAGCGTTTGCGTGTGTGTAGTGGGTGCCCATGCGTGCGCTGTGTGTTTGCGTCTGAGTGTAAACCATGGAGCAGCAGTGTGCCAGTGCTGATGACAGTGGGGCTGGCAGGGGTCCACGACTGTATGACAATAGGGGCCCCTGCGGCTGACCTTATCAAAGTCAGCCAGTCACACTCCAGCTGGCTGGAGACTGCTCCTTACACACACACACACACGCACACACACACACACCCTGTTCCAGTTCACAGCCCCCATCTCCACAAGTGTATCCTCACCTCCAGAGCTGCCCTCCCTGGGTTCAGGGACGTGACTCTGGGAGAAATTCAACAGGCGAGGCCCCTGTGACCAAAATCTAGAGTTACCTTGGTGGGTTACATGACATTTTAGGTTGCCCTTCCTTTTAGATGTGATCAGACGACTGTCACTTTTGTCATATTCTCTTCCAGCGTTGGATTTTAGAAATGAACTCACTCAGGAAGTGCAGATTAATGTCAAATCTTCCAATCAATTTGAAAGTCAAACAAAGTAATAAAATATGGGTTAGGAGATGTTTGTCTTGGCCATACAAAATGTAGATAATTCAGCGTCCTGCCCTTGTCCATAGCACTCCTGCCCTGATTGATACAAGGTCCATTTTCCACAGGCAGTGTCCATGAGTGTTTAAATTAAAGGCACAGACACCCAACGTCCTTCACAGGGCTGGAGCAGGTCCGCTGCTGCATCAATATGAGGCCTGTGAGCAGTTTTATGGGCAATATTGTGGGAGTGTTCCTGGTAACACATCACTAGCAGGAGTGTGATAGAGTGCAGTGACGGTGGGCATTCAGAAGAACTCATTTTCTGGGTGGCTGTAAATTGCCATCTAAAGAGAAGGAGAGGCCTTGGAGAGGAATAAGAGAGGAGAGGAGACACACACACACACACACACACGTCCACAGTGATGAAATGTACCTAAGTACCTTTACTCAAGTACTGTACTTAAGAACAGTTTTGAGGTACTTGTACTTGACACAGGTATTTCCACTCCACTGCTTTTTGGAGGCAAATATTGTACTTTTACTCGACAAGATTTATTGAATAACTTCAGTTACAAGTTACTTTGCAGATTACATTTTTAAATTCATTTTTTTTTATCCCCCAAAAAAACCCTCTCATTTCAATAATCAGAAAAATGCTGAATATCGGCCAGAGCAGTATCAGTTGACTCATAGTATACAGTATATACATACATACAAATATATGTGTAATTTACTGTTTACTTGTACTTTTGATACTAAAGTACATTACCAGACAATTGCTTTTGATACTTCAGTTCAGATACTACTGCAACTTTTACTCAAGTACTATTCATATGGGTGACTTTCCCTTTTACAAAGTTATATTTTAGCACAATACTCTTTTTTAAGCATGACTTTTGGGTACTTTTTACAACCATTCCAATGATGACTTGCACCTTTAATACATACATATTTGTACAGTTTTGGACAGTGGACAGTGAAATGAAAACATTTACAAATGAGCAATAAGCCTAAAACAAAATCCAGAAATTTACCCCAGTAACCAAAGTTACTGGGTTCAAATCTCTTTGTAACCTTAATATGAATATGTTGCCTTTGGATCTGGGAAATTGTTTTTTATATTTTCAGACATTTAACAGACATAACTTTCAATTAATTAATTAAAAGAATAAATAATAGATTCATGTGTAATTAAAGTGATCGTTAGCTGCAGCCTTTATATGAACTCACTCTCTGCGATTATTCCTGCAAATATCATAGTGAAGCCACACTGTAGGCCGCGAGCAAACCTTTTCTTACACACAAAATGCAAACCAACTCACGCTTTAATGATTGCAGGAAACGCAGTTGTGCCCCACTTTTTATTCTTCTTGCTCAGACATGACAGTCCACACCGCGACATAATGTACTGAATGCTTTGCTGCACTTAACAGAGGTGAGAATGGTTAAAAGCCTCCTCTGGTGAATGCAAAGATGCACTGCTGTGTCTCTTCCTTTCTTTTCCTTTATTCTGCTTCACTTACAGCCTCCAGGCAGTCAGTGCTATGTGTGTGAGTGTGTATGTGTGTGTGTGTGTGTGTGTTAGTGTGTGTGTGTGCGCATGGGGTTTTTAAATGTAACAACAGCTACGTTCAGAGAAACATATTCAAACATAACTCCTAACTTTGTAACTCTTTCTTGCTCATGTGGCCGTATCTGAGTGCTGTATGCGCACATGCAGCCCCACACTGACAGTTCCTTGTGTGTTGGTAGTTGTGTGTGCATGTGTGTGTGTTTGAGCTGCAGTGTTGTGTACTGTCTCCCTGTGGGTCTCAGACAGCTGCCTGGTTAGAGATTGCTTTAATTACCGCACGTGAGCCTTCATCCCAAAGTGTTCCCCGAGGAGACGGATGTCTGCAGATCTAATGGCACACCGGATCTCTATGTCACGGCACGCTGTGCATACATGTGTTTATATGTATTTATTTGCAAACACTTGCATGTTTGCTCTTTCTCTACGTCTCTGCTACCTGCGGTTCCTCTGTGGAGACTGATTGAAGCCACTTGTAGGAGCAATTAGGAGGAGAAATAGAAATAGGGCAGGTGGGCGCTTAAACGCTCTCTTGTCTTGTTATCTGTAATTGAAAAGGAGCGGTTCCTGTGTTGTAATTATTCCGGGTGTTGTTGTGTTGTTGATACTGCCATCTGCTCAAAGCAGGCAGGCCTGTGTGAGGACGAAGTTTGTGAAACAAGGTGTTGCATCGTATGTCGGTGCAGACTACAGTCCACTGGTGCATGTGAACACAGCCTTGTTTGGCTGCTTTTGTTGAAGAAAAGTCTTTGTGCCTTCATTTCATTCATCCACTATCTGTATTCAAGACATCATTAAGGGGCGACCCCTAATTACCTTTGCTAAGGAGGTTATGTTTTCAGCCGTGTCCGTTTTGTCAGCAGGATCACACAAAAACGACTGAATGGAATTCCATGAAACTACGATGGAGGATGAGTCTCGGCCCAGAATAGACCTCATTAACGTTTGTTGCAGATCTGGATAAAGGGACGGATCCAGAGATTGTTTTCTCACTTTCTGTTACATTGCAAGACGGGGCTTTTTAAAATTATTTTGTATATTTCTCAGGAAATAATTTTGATAAAATCAGGCATATTTTGGTGGCTGGTATCTATTAGAAGGTGGGGATGGTGGAGGTGTGCGCTCTACTGAGTGCCATTCTAGTTGGGATGATAAAAACGATAAGAAAGAGAGATACTGACAAGAGAAGGTAGGCCCACAATTGGCTGATAAAAAGCCATTAAAAACATCTAGATTAAGATAATTATAAGGTAAAATAACAATATAAGACAATTATACACAAAAAGATTTGAGACAAATTTTCTGAAATAGCCAAAAGGTATACAGTACGTGTGTTGACTTAAAGCAGGTGCTGTATTTTGTTCCAGGAGTCAGGTGCGCTGAAATTACAAGCAGTCTTTCCAAGTTCAGTCCGAGCTTGTTGAACATGTAGCAAGAGCCAGTCAGCAGAACCAGTGTGATGAAGCCCATCTGAGCGCTAACAACAGCTGCAGCAGGTAGACGTAATTTTAGGCCGGTAACATACAGTAGATTTATTTATGCTTTCACGTGTGGTGCTGAAAATTTGGGTTGACCTTTTTCCAGTTTATCGCAAGAATGTGTCCTTGAGCTCGTCCAGTGTGGTGATTGACAGCTTGTTGTATTAATCAGAGGTCAAAGGTCAGAGTTCAGACATCAGGCTGGCAGCTGATCTATCTCAGCCAGCACCTAATTTCTCCTGGTATTAGTCGTCTCTATTGATTTCCTGTTATTCAAGTCAATCTTTCAGTCAGTTTAACATAAAATCACTGGTTAATGAGCTCCTCTCATCACTAAAGCTCCATAGAAGCCTGTGGCTGTGTGACAGATTCACTGTAGACATTGGGCCAGTGAAAATGAAAGATTGGTTCAAGGTAATCCCATTCTGGCATTGTAGATTTAGAAATACGGGGTAGAAATGTGAAGCATGACAGAGCACATAAATCTGAACCACTTTTTCCTCCACAAGCCGACCAGAGCTGCAAATCTGACAGAGTCTACCCATATAATTCCAATTTTCATATATCACGCATTCACATACAAGACAGCAACTCTTATATCTCTCATATTCATGTGTTTAACCTTTCTTAAACTTTAAAGACGTGCCAGTTTTTCAGAATTTGGCACTACATCTTCAACTTTTAGAGGCAGAGTCATTCCCGTGCTCCTCAACAGATCAAAGCCTGGACTCCTGTTGCTGTTTACCCTAAAGGTCTCTGCATCCGTGATGTGGTCTTATTTCCCAAGGGACGGGCCACGACCCCTGAAATTATATACATACACCCGTGTACACAGAGACACACATGTGCACACAGATACATGCATAGTGCACCGATCGATACTGTCACAAATTGTCCACATCACATCTGTGTTGCGCCAACATCACACACTCTCATCAGCAGGTCACCGTCCCACCTGCTGGGACGCTGACCTCCTTATCAATTCTAGAAGAAATAGAGCGTGGAGACTGAAAAAAAAAAAAGATAAAACATGATTTTAAATGCAGCAGGATGAACCATGCTCAGGGGGGACGGGTCCACTCACATTGTGTGAGAAATGATTGCTTCACATTCTGTGCTGTCTGTTCCTGCAAATGTGACTGACAAGATGAATTACAGACGTGACTTGTTGTGGGGATTCATCTTTGGGTTGTTGACTCTGGGTCAGTACTGTAGATTCTTCTCTTTCTCCCCATCTTGTCCTAGTCTGACCCTCACCGAGGAAGCGAGGAAGGGAGACAAAGGTTTTTAAAAGGCAGATTTTTTAAGATGAAATCAACAACAGAAAATAAGCATTTGAGTCTTTTTAGACTCAACTCTTTCTTTTCTCCTCACATATTTACTCCTTACCTCTGTTGTTTTCCTAATCTCCCCTAATTATTACTCGCTAACAGTAGTCAAGGTCAATTGCTCTTCTCCTGGCTGTATACTGAGCAGTAACTGTGCGTCTTCTGGCTGTATTTGGAGTCGTAACTCTCTGTGACCCTGTGCTAACAAGCAGGTAATTTGCCAAACAACTCCCAAATCCCTCCTCTGTGGAGCTTCATTAAATTTGCATGTTCTCCGAGAGCCTTTTTCAATTAATTAATTTAGGCGTGGAGGGAATGGAGCGTGGGGGAGTAATGTGATTCTTCGAAGCCAGTTACAACTTCTCAGGCCCTGACGGGTATGACAATATCAAGGCTCGGTTGAAATAAATAAAATAAAGAAACAAAGAAACAAAGCTTCATCTGTGGTTTTCTGGAGATTCTTGTTTTCCTTTTAGTCTGCTTCTCTCATTGTCCTGTCTTTGCTTTTCCGTCTTCCTTCCTCTCCCGTCTTTTACTCGTTGTCCCTGATTGTGGTGCCATAACCGCAGCTGGTCCTCAACGTGGAAGATAAATCAACCAATTAGGGTGTATTATTTTAAGGGCTTGGTCCAAATGCACCAAATCAGTGCTGGCGACTGGAGCTGCACCCCACCGAAACTCCTCGTATTAATCATGATTACCAACAGGCCTAGTGAGCTGGGAGAGAAAATGAGCTTTTAATTGGGATTTTCAGGAGAACGGGATGGAAGAGTCTAACGAGGCAACGCGTGTGTTCTCCTCCCCGAAGATGTGATAGTTATTGTCGAAAGAGAAAATCATTTTCTCACTGGTGGAGCGTAAAAAACGCTTCAAAAGTTTGTTTGTGTGGTCAGTTTCAGCGCATATTCCTTTCTTTAAGGTAGCAGCAGCTATATTTAACTGCATGTATATGGCTTTAGGGTAAATCAGCCGCTGTGCTCCCCGCTGTATGTGTGTGTGGTAGTGTGTGTGTAAGTGTGGTTAGCAGGGAGCTGTCAAGCTGGCTCCTGGGGGATACTTATGGCCGACAGCAACATGTAATCTAACATGGAAGACATGCTTGGTAATTACCCACTCCAGGCCCTTTTGGGAGCTCTTTGAGTGACAGCCTGTCCATCTGCATACATGTTAAAGCTCATATGTGGCTTGGAGTGCGTGTGCATGTGCGTGTGTGCGTGTGTGTGTGTGTGTGTGTGGACTGGATCTCTGCCCTCACTCGCATGCCTCGCTATTTGACAGCAGATTGTGGACTTTGAAAGACAAGGCCATCTAACTCCCATCACTATTTCCTCTGACCACATCCCCCCGTCCTCTCCCTTCCTCCTACATTTTTCCATTTCTCTCACTCAACCTTTTTACTCAATCCCTCTTTCTGTTTCCCATCTCTCAGATTTGCTCCTCTTGACTAATGAGAGGGGAAAAGGTGACACTTATTTTCACAAGATGAACGATCCCCCGTTTGATTCAGAGGAGGAAAAAAAACAGCAACACGTTTAGGACCTTAATTGCCTTTTCTCCCCCCCCCCGAAGAAAGTCAAATTAACATTTAGATGTTCAATAAATGTTTTGTGTGTATCAGTGCTGTTCTCTGTGTGTGCATGTGTGTGTGTGTGTGTCTCCAAGAGTGGAGGCGGTAATGAGAGACACACGCTGAGGAGCCGCTGGAGTGTGACGGCAGGACAGACGCTGGCGTCGCGCTGCGCCGATCACACACTCCCCGGCTCAGACTAAATGCCCTCTCCTGGCTACTGTTTTAATGACATGACACGTTATTAAGTCACACATAGTTGGACCACCAGAACACAGCCTTCACACACTTTCAAAGGAACACACACTCTTTCCCGCTGAATATCTTTTCTGCCTCTGCCTGATAGATGCTTTTGTATTTATCGGAGGGAAAGACAACAACGTCATTAGAAACAGACAAGTGCGTCTGGACTTTTCAAACACTCCTTTGCATAATTGCATTTAAATGAGCTTTCCTTCAAAATGACTTTACTTTGCACATTTTTGAGTTACTTTATAGTTTAAACTCTGCTTTACCTTTCATTCCACTACAATATTGTACCTGCTATGCCACTACATTTAAAAGGCAGTTGATTTACAAATTAAGACGGTTTTACAATATTGATGCATTGTTATAGATAAACACCCAACAGTATATACAATTGTTAAAAGCATAACTGTGCTTCTTACACATTTATGAATCAGTGATGAGACCTCAATATATAAATATATAATGGCACTACTTTGACAGGGGCCATTCTGTTGCATAATAACTACTTTTACTTTTGATATAGTACATTTTGTCATACTTTTGCACTTGAATTCAGGACTTTTTACTGTGGAGTATTTTTTACATTGTTGTCAGAGCCAGGACCGACCCAATCCAGTATCGGTAGAGGTGCTGATACTGACATAGTTCACTTGTAGGATATCGCACTGACGTAACCATCCGTGATCCACTGCAGATTCCATAGACAGATTCGCTGCTGTCAGCTTTGCAGTGCGTTTTTCTTCTACCTGGCTTGGTAAGGGTTACAGTCACAAATGTGTTCAGTGAGTGTAAAAGATGTGTGTGAGGTCAAATGTGCTCTTTGATGGAGCCCAACGTCCCGTGGCACTTAACAGAATCTGTTTAGTGAACTTGAGCTGAGGCTGTGTTTAGTAAATATTTAAGGGCCTTGTTCCTACATCCCCACCCGCTGTTTCGTTACGCGCCATCTTTTATTCATAAATACCAAACTCAAATTAGTTTTCACCCAATTCTGAAATATGAGTGTAATTAAGTATGTTTTCTCCACAGCTCTGCGCGAGCACAGGAGCTCTTTACTAATTAATGAGGGGCCGGTTCATTATTCATGAGCTGAGATGAACGAGTAAATGCCTTGGCACCCATAAAAGGCCTGAGTCTGCACAGTGGGCCGGGCTGGGGGAGAGTTAGGGAGGTGCAAGGCAAAATCCACACGGGACTGTAGAGAGGGAAAGACGAATGAAGCCAGGGAAGGAGAGAGTCTGAAAAATGGATGCGGGGCTCACTGACTCAGCCGCCCGCCATATTGTGCACACCCCATAAAGTTTTGCTGATTTTTAATCCTCTCGTTCTCCTTTTAGTCTGCGTTGTAATGGACAGTGTGTCTACTGCTGACCGGGGTGTGGCACAGAGCACACACGCAAACACACACACACAACTGTCTGGACTGCTTCCATAGAGTTTGAGGTATAGTGATTTTGAAATCACAGTGAGGTTACTCAGATCCCCACTCTATTAGTTTGACTAAGATAAAAGAAATGTTGTGTAATGTCCCTGGATCGTGGGAATATCCTGAACACAGAGACAACAGTGTGTCCTTACATGGCACGGACCAACAAAAGAGGCCTCTTATTTCCACAAGTGGCTCCTTGAAGGGACTTTCTCACTGTATGTGGGTGGCTCACATGGTTCTGTGTCAGTGTGTGTTTTAGTGGTTTGCTCGGATCGTTTGTGGTTTGTAACACAAATGATGTGTGTGATTAACAGCAAAGCCAGATAACAACATGAGACATAAGTGCCAGACAGATGAGACTTCATCTGCCCTGCTCTCCTTGATGGACAAGCAGTGTTAGGAAACACGTCACGGCTGTGATATTTATCCTTTTTATGTTTTTGACCTCAATACCATTCCAGCTATTTCTCCTCTGTGTATTATGTGGGGAAAACGCAGGTCGAAGTGGTGTAATACAGCTTTTACTAGCCATTTAAAAATGAGCAGCTGTCTCCGCTTGCACAGGATTTTCCTTCATTGGGCCGCTATACAGTAGATCCCAGTTTGCTGCTGCAGCTGACTAGAATGAGCTACAAAATGCTCGAGGTCTCAAAACTTTACAATCTTTTTCCAATGACTAATTTCAAGGACTCTGAAAATTGTAGCTTCATTCACACTCTCTCCACCTCTTAGTCCCAGTTATGGGCTTTTATATTTCTGTCGTTCACTATTTATTCTTTAACTATCATCCAACAACTGTGGTATTATTATTATTATTATTATTATTATTATTATTGTTATTAGTATTATTCATAGTAGTATTGTGGTGGGGGTTTTTTTCATCGGAGCGATGACAGTTCTGTACTCGCCAGTATCTATCTTCACTCTGCTATTGAGAACGAGAGTGGATCTCTCTCTACATGTCTCAGTGTCCGTGTAAAAGATCCCACCGCACCACGAGCCATTTCACCCTTTTTAAAGCTCTCTCCATTTTCAAATGAATAATGCATTTCATGGTCACCGGAAGGAAATTCATATTACATTCGGTACATACAGCACGCAACATATAGGTAGTTTTACACTGCCACGCCAGAGTAGTGCAGTAGAGTAGTGCAGAGGATATTGGCAGATATTTGATAACGCACACTCTATTTCGTACTGTACAGGCACAGACAAGTTGCATTATACAATAATGTGAATCCTCACCCTGGACAAATTTCCTCCTGGTCAGAGGATATGCAGTCATCTGCAGTTTTCACATACGTACTCTGGACAATGTCCAGAGAATCATCCAGAGAGTCATTTTTATCCTATTATTCCATCCCACATGTGTAAATTTAGCCTCAGTAAAGCTTTTGTTGTCGTTTTTACCTCAAACTCACATTGTAATGAACTTCAGAAAAATGTCCCCCTTTATGTAACTCACTTTGTTTGAGAGGGAAATGATGCCATCTGTGCACGATTGATCATCATATAAAAAGGACAGTGTGGTTAACTCTCTCTCTCTCTCTCTCTCTCTCTCTTCTTTCTCTCAGAGCCACAGCAACACACCGAGGACAGATCCTTTTCAAGGATGCTCTGGCCCAGCAGCTCTGTGAGCAGGGAGGTGAGTAGCAGTAGCAGGGACAACACAAATATCACCCTCTATGACAAGAAGCATATATTCATACATGAAGAGACACCTATGTTGAAGCACACATGTGCGCCGACACATATACATACCATACCATACCCCCTTTCTCACTTCCCATTACTGTCAATCACACGCACAGATTGTCAGAATATAGATGACACAATATGGTTGATATGCTGCTTCTTCGTGACAGTGGCATTGCAGCACTTCCTGGCTCTCTTTCTGCCTAATGATGCAGCCGGAGCCAGAGATATTTGGATGTCCTATATTGCCAGCTTAATTTCAGCTTATGCTAAACTCAGCTTCTTTTCCCCCCTCTCTCTCTCTCTCAGCCGGAGATTTACGCTTTATGGCCGACACTTCTTACATCCACTTTCTGTGACAGTCTTAAGTAGCTATTGACAGACAGTGCAGTCCCACTCTGCATGCTGAGTGTGTATAATTGCTTGTTTACAGGAAAGAAGCCTCCTCCTCAGTCAAGAACTCCTCCTTGTAGATCAAATTTGACTTAAATGCTTAAAGTGAAGTACACTAACTGCTGCTGGGTTTTTTTTTGCTAACTGTTTCGGGGAAGAAAACAACTCAATTTGGGCTTTAAAATATATATCGAGTCTGCATTGGAAAAAGATCATCTCTGTGGCGAGTCTCTGAGGACTCTTCAAAACAAGTGTGGCCCTCAGCAGGTCATGGGAGGAACTACTGATGATTGTAGCACATGCCAGGAAGAGAGTGCTCGACTTCATGGCACCATGCCCACTTGGAAAAGATGTGGCACAGCAGAGCCCTCAGTCAGGCCTGGAAGAGTGACAGAGAGAAAGTGGCGAGGCTCTTCTCCTCTGTCTCCTTGCCCGAGAGCTCATCCGCTCACCACCGCTGACACACTGCCCCAGTCTTCCCCCCTCTGCAAATAATATATCTGCAGCCAACAACAGTCACTTAGTTGTTTAGTGCCAAGGCCCTGCAGTATCACACTAACACACACAGCTAGTCACAGCAGACAAGCTGGAAATAAGAGATTTAGACCTTACAAGGCCTTGGAGGAGGCAAAGTTGTGAATGGGAACAGAGGGAGAGAAAGTAGCAGCGAGGTATTTAAAAAGAGAGAGAACATGTACAGGTATGAGAGGCACAGAGGTGAGAGTGATAAGGGGTACGCAGGAGCTGAAGGTTGTCGAGCTATAAATGACTTGTGTCAGTAATGACAGTCTCTGTCTAATTGGTAAACGAGAGACGGGGGGACAGAAGGACAAAGATGGCGGGATGAAGAGATAGTAGTAATGAGAATGATGAAGGTCATAAATTACAGGTGATTTGAGTGTTTGTGGGAGCTGGCGCGTTGATTTAACATTATTAACAAAAGAAAAGTGGGGAAAGAGTAGATGTGAGCGGGTGGACGACCTTGTTGTAGGCTAATTCCTTTGATGGCCAATACCGCATCGCTCTTTCTGTCGCCAAACTACGCCAGAAAATCTGAATTACAAATGAGAAAGGAACATGCCGTAGGCAACAGAAGGCAAAAGGAGACAGAGGAGAGATGAGAGAGAGGAGGAAACAGAAACAGAAATGGGTCTGATCATTTTTTGGTCTCTTGTGGATTGCCCAAATAGAGACAAGCATCATTTTTCTCCGCTCCACTGATCTAACTCGCCGTAGTCAGTTCCTCTTCCTTTTTCCAAACCAAAACCTGCGACTTCAAAAGAGCTGCGCAGATTAAAAAAAAAAAACTGGAATGTGCAAGGACCTTTCATAAAAATGAAACTCAAGAACTTCTTTGACATTAAACAAACTGATCTGTGGTGCAGCCCAAACTGTATTACTGTGTAGCAGAGCAGTGTGCAGGACACAGATTAAACAGCTAAAGTGAAAAACTATGCATAATTTATGTTTATTGTCTTCGTTCCCTCGGCAAAGTCAGACTCCAGCCGGTAGGTGAAGCAGAGGCCTGTAGACGTTTCCCTTCCAGCGGGATCAAATAGGCTACCGTCCCAAATTCAGCAGCAGAGTGGCAAAGAGAGTGCAGACCGCTGTGAGCAAAGTTACTTCAAATCTAGGCATTAGCATTCAAAGTGGAATAAAAGATACGGGGCCAGCTCAAGCCACTTCAGAAGTTCATATGCTTAAGACTCAAGCTTTGAAGAGCTGGAGAAATGAAAGCTATCTAAAGCAGGGTTATGATCCATGGAGGAGAGAGAGGGAAGGAGGGAGAGTGAGAGAAAGGAAGGGATGGAGGCAGGGAGAGAATCTAAGGGCAGGCTGCTCGAGTAAGAAGGCAATCAGGGGTGATCAGCCGGGGTGAGGACTTTAAGAACAAATGAGCAGATTAGCCAGGGAGCTGGAAAAAGAAGGTTACTTTGGAGTGTGAATTTGAGCTCGGCGTGATAAAGAGATGGAGGAATAAACTCTAGTGTAAATAAGAGATTTAAGGATAAAGAAAGAAGTGGAGAGGTATAAGCCTTTAACGCGCTGTGGAACGTCTGACATGCAGCACTTCGCTTCCCAGTAACAGAAAGCCTCCCTGAAAGTTCACGGAGACAGGTGTTTGTGTTAATGTTTCCACTCCGGTGCACCGAAACGCCTAGAGAGTCATAAGCAAAGGCTGGATTTGTGTGTGTGTGTGTGTGTGTGTGTGTGTGTGTACATGTGTGTAAGATAATCCGTCTAGCAGTGTAGGGGGATGCCTGGTCCCAGACACACTGCTCTCTCCTGGGCTCACAGAGCTCCTTTCTGCTGTGCCAGCACCATTCTTCACCCCATTCCTTCATTCAACGTCCAATCCATCCCTCTGACTTCCCTCCTGGTTTGCTTTGATCTACACCCCATTACTGTACTCAACAACCAGCACGGAAAAAAATGCCCATATTTTTGTTTTTATTCATGGATTCAGAAGACAAAACTAATAGGAGTATGACAGATACTGCTGCAACCAAATGAAATGCAGAGCACAACGGAGTAGTTCTTGGCACCAATCAGCACATTGCCAAATTGTTTGGACAGGCTCCTAGAGATTCTTTCGAGCATGACGCGGCAAAATGCAAATTACCGCCACCGTTTTAAACGACTGCGAGTATACGAACAGACAGGCGGGAGGATGGAACAAAAGTACATTTCCGCTCCTACTGAGAGACCATAAAAAGACTTATTAAGTCTAGATGAGAAGAGCCAAGGCGGGAGATGAGGAGAGGCAGGGCTGGGCAAGGTAAGGGTGGAGTGGTTGTGGGTGTTGAATGGTGCTGCAGGCCGTCCATCAGCTCTATCTCCTGACAGCAGGGCCAGCGGTCCCTGCCTCCTGCCCAGCGTCGCCAGGTCCTCTCATTTCCAGCGAGGGAATAAATCAGGTCTTTATGGGCCTGGCCGAGTGCACTGCACCCCAGATGGATTATTAAAGGGACATATAACTCAACGGGGCCACTGCTCCCTGAGGGACGCCTGATCACAGCGCAACAGAGGAGGGACGGGTGGCCTCCACTCTCCCACCTCCTCGCCACCCACCCAGTCTGCCAGCCAGCCTGCTTGCCTGGCTGAACGCCGGCGCGCCTGCCATCCCTCATCGCTCACCAGCGAGAAACCTTGAGACCTCGCTATCTCGTCTGTATTCCCCTCTTGCATCCTGACTGTCTCCTCGAGCCCTCTTTTGTCCTGTTTTTCATTTTCTCTTTTGTGTTCTTCTGCCATTAAGATAGTTCCTCTTTTGCCACTTTTTTGTGCAATTTTCGTTGGAACTACCTGAATTACTCAACTCCCACAAGAAAGGTGGGATGATATGTGTAAGAATGTTCTTTGTTATTTCCCCTCCATCTCTAACACATTGACAGCCAGGAGATGTTTGCCAAGAGATAAACAGAAAAAGCCCAAAATTGCATGCTAAAGAAGCCCGTCCTCATGTTTTGAGACACGGCCAAACTGCTTAATTCTCACTATTGTGAAGAAAAATATGTCTCACTTTTACCTTGAATTCCACCTTTACTTAAAAGCGTGGCTAGAAAAGGTAATGTGGAAATTGGAAAATGGTAGTGAGTCTAACTTCTTTGCTCTCCTCTCCACTCACCTATGATTATTGTAATGATGCCAATTGAAGCCCACACAAAGGCCCTGGCTTTCGTTGAGTGGAGTGAAGTGGCTGCGGTCTGACCTCGGAGAACCGATTCTTTCTAGTCATTGTAGAAGGAAAACAACAGCATCCTGCGTCCTGGTGAGTCAGTAATTGCAACCGCCAGTTAGAGGGGCAGCGACTCGACTTCAAACGCGGTTCACGTCGTCGAGGATGTGAGCCAGACGAGGGGGGAAAAGAGCAAACGAGAGGAGAACAACGGAGATTGGGAAGAGTGGGTGCAGTTTTCAGGGTGGGGAGAAAAGGAGGAGAGTGAGAGAGAGAGGAGAGAGGGAGGAGATTAGAGCTGGAAGATGGAGAGAAGAGGGGGAGAAGATTTAACATGACTTGTGCCCTGCGCTCTTTGTGCCGAGATGTCTGAGTCTGCCAAAGCTTATGCTCGTTTAGTCCCCCCTAGTATCACCCCAACCCCGTTCATCAGCACCCATGCGATTTTAGTCCCGGTGTAGTTTATTGAGAACCCCCTCCTGTTTATATGTGCAGATATGTGTGCATGTGCAAAATAGCAGAGAGAGTTGGGTCAGCTGTGGAAGGCAAAGACGCGCGTGTGTTATATGTGTGTATGTGTGTGTGCGCGCCCCTCTGCGTGCTTGTGAGTATAAGCCCTGGCCAGGGAGATACAGGCATTAGCAGAGATGAGCCGCAAATAGAGGAGGCAGTAATTGAAGTCTTTAAGAAAGTGAGAGGGGATTAATCCAAGTGAAATGAGCGCCACTGTCTGCTCCCGACGCGCAGAGGGTTAGGCAGAGAGAGACAGAATGGGTGCGGATGGAGGGGTGGGCAGGAGGGAGAGATTGTGATAGAAGGCAAGTGAGAGAGACAGCAGGAGAGCGTGATGAAGCATGGAGAAAGAAAACTGTAAATGAGGCCTTTTTGGAAGCTTGAAGGGATTATCCACCCAAAAAAAAAAGGAAAAAAAAAAAAATCTTTGGGCCTTTCTCCAGCCAAATGGCCTCACTAGAAAGACTGAGAGCGATTTAGAAGAGTTTGTTTAAGAGACGGGAGACTGTAGAGAGCAGAATACCAACCAAGCATTTATTACAGTATGTCAGTTTAAGAGGGTGGATTACCAGGAATTGGGTTTTAGTACATGCTCTTTTCAGGTTCAGTTTGTAAGATGAATATATGCTCATGTAAACTGAGCACACAGCTGCGCATTTCACCGTTATTGTAGTTGAGCAAAAATGTTAATGAGGGAGTTGCACATGCCGGGATTGATAGCTCCTCTAAACATGTTTTGAATCAGCAGACATCGGAGGATTAGAGGGGTGAGGAAGGGAGAGACGGAGAGGGAGGAAGAAGGCCCTTTGATCTGCTTTTAATGGGCTTCATCGTCGAGGCGAGCTCCAGCCACAGAGCTGAGCGTCAGGGCCCACCAGAGCAGCAGCGGCGGCGGCAGCAATCGCAGCCAGTGAAGCGCCCAGCTCTGTCACACAGGCCACTAAGACTCCAACTTCTACAGTCAGCATGAAACTTCAGCAGCGCCCTGTGAATAGCAAATCCATTTCTAAGCGTCCGGCATTTGGATCCAATTGGGAGAAATGAGGGCAGCTAACGAAAGAGAGGCTTGAGCTCAAAGTAAAGACATTTGCAGAGCCATTACGATAGCAAGAAACTTTTTTCCTTTTTTTTTTTGATAATCCCTCCTCTTTTGGTTCAGGTTCTGTTGTTTATGAGGGGTTTTAGGTGGGCTTTCTCAAATGTAAGCCCATCTATTAGAGGACATTTTAGAACTGCAGTAAGGTTTGAAAGAAAGTCTTAAGTAACTTGAAATTAAACTTTGGAGTGAGTCCTCACTGTGTTATCTCAGTGCTTTTTATCAGGTGGGCAGGCTCATCCTGGATGGAGAACAGGAGACAGATTATCCTTCTCTTCAGTCTGGAGTAAGGCAGCCTTAAGAAAATACCAGAGGAGAGTAAAGAAGCTCAAAGGGATTGAAGGGTGACATGTTCACTGAGGTTAAAACCACTGTGCCGCTCAACGGTGACTGATCATGAAACAAGGTTAAACTCAAATTCTTTAATGTGGGCATGCAGCATAAACTCTGGATATCTGCTTGACAAGATGAAACAAATGTGTGTTAATTGAGTTTTACTTTATTTCCTCAACGGCTGAGTCTTAAATGTACAACAGGGAAGTTTTTGGGCTCGATTATCAGCTGGTGCACCCTTTTTTTGTGCAAGTCTGATCCACCAGACTGCGTTATTTATCTTACCTTTCCTGTCACTTTTTTCTATGTGCACCAGCTAATGAAACACTTTCTACCACTTTTTTTCACTTTTCTACCAAGCTAATCTATCAAAAACTCACTATGCAGTACTTCCTCCATCTTTTCTAGCCAAAGGTTAACCCCATGCTCTGCAACCTTATGATGTGTTGATAAAAAGTGGGCTGTATTAATTGAGTTAGAGGCCGTGTGCTTTTTAAAAACCCATGTTTGATTCATTAAGTCTTAACACTCCATTCACCTCCCTCCTCTTCTCAGAGCTGTGCATCCCCTGGGAGAGATTGATGGTAGAGTGTGTTAGCTCGGCAGTGGCCACAGATTACAGCACACAGGCGCCTCTGGGGAGGATGGCGGTTAATTGGCATTGAACCGTTAATCATGGCCGCCCGGCCTTTCATTACTGAAAGGAATTAGCAACAGCAGCAGCCAGGAGACTGCAGCCGTGGCCGGCCAGGACACAGAGAAAGTTTGTTTCACTCAAAGATGATGTAAGAACGGGCCCATTTCCCTGCGCGCTGACGAATACGCACCTCATCCAGTGCAAAAGTGCACAGATACGATACAGCTACTTCTCCAGATCTCAATCTGCCCACGAAAACCAGCTGCCTGCTACTTAGGCCCAAGACTGTACATTCAAGATGTTGCTATGTTCAATTCAAAATATTTACTCTCCTCTTCTCCGTCTGTTTCAGCTCCAACCGAGTCCCCATTGAGACCCAGTCTTGGTGAGTCTGCATTTCAATATGTGCAGTTTTTTTCTTTTTCGTTTGACATTATCATCACACAGGTAATTACAACATGAGAAGACAAGGTGATGTACAGATTGTGTCTAACTGTGAGCATATGGCGTATGTGCTTGTGTAGTGGAACTCCACGGCAAACACGCTGTGCTGCGTGACGACTTTGACTCCAACCTCCAAGGAGAGCTGGACCCGAGCATCTGGTAGGTGAAAAGGTTCACGACTCCTCTTGTAATCATAGGGTGAAATCACTACATCTTCGGTGCTCTCCCGTGATACCTTTTGCTTTTGTTATAACTCATTCTACTCTCCTCCCCTCGCAGGTCTGAGTGCAGTAACTGTGAAGTGGGCGAGCAGTGTGGTGTGCTGATGCATGGCAGAGCGGTGACTTTCTGCGAGCCCTTCGGAGAGCGAGAGCTGGTAACTGCCATGTTTGACCACACCGCGACCGCCGTACACTTTACGGCCCATTGACCATACATTCAAACCAGCCACTCTGTAGCCACAACCACAACTGCAGTACATTACAGCGTACAAGCTGTTACCACATTAGGTTCTCATGTTTAAACATCTGCATCTCTGCAGAATCTTGTGCATTATTGTGCCGCTCTAACAAAGAAGGCATGTCTGATAATGTCTGATGTAAAGAGCTGGAAATTTGCCTGGATGGGAATGAAAATAAAAACGTGCATTTAGCAAAAAAACGATAAAACATTTTGCAGTTTACTATCAAGTGTTCTATTTATAGTGGGAGCTAAAACATTTATTCGCATCTAGTCAGCAAAAGCCAGCTCAAATTAAACAAAATCAGACATGCGTTGACTCTGTTTGCATGTGTTAGGCTTGGCATGACTGAGCATGCCCAAATATATCTGGCCTGCCTCAAACCAAAGTCAAATAAAAGTAAACACGGAGCCAGTATCACGAAACAGTTTAATACTTGCCCCATGTTCGTGGTAAAAACAAAAAGCTAACGTTGTCTGACTCGAGATGTGTTGAAGTAGCAGAGCAGATATCGCTTCTTGCACATTTACACAAGTCTTTATGCATCTTGTGATGTGTTTGTTCTATTTTCATTCTTTGTGTGGACAGGTTACATTTTTTTTATGTAACTTGTACCGGACAGCTTTCTTTAGTCATCTGCCAACTTGAACTGAAAACGTTGCTGCACCTGTTTAGCATCATTGAGTTCTTGCTTCAGATATGTTTTTGACAAAACTAACTTCCTGTACAACTGTAGCACACAAGTTTAAGTATTTGAAAATAAAAATGAGACTAGAAGGAGGACAAAGGACTGAATATTGTATGATGCATATTATACAGTAAAGTACAGTAGTATCAGTGTACTGCCTGACATGCAACGTGGCACACACACACACACACACACACACACATCATGCCAAAACACAAACACATCCTCTCATAATTGCTTATCAAACCTTTTCATGCCCTCTTTCTATCTTTATGAAGTTGATTTGCGACTGTTTGTTCTGCTGTAAGAGATGAAAGCCAGTCAGCAGCAGCGAAGTGTTTAGTGCCTCATGCTTCTATGTACTTCTCTGATAAGCATTTGCTTTGTCTGTCACTGTTCCAAATGTTTGATGCCGCTGCCTGGCAGCTCTTCTATCAAGCGCAACAAGCGTGCACATCCAGAAATACTGACACATTTACACACGGATAGTCACAAATACAACATCATCAACAATGGGAACATGCATTCATGTTCACGTCGAGAAAAATGCCCGACCGACTTGTCATCTAAAGAATAATTTCACGCCATGTGATGTTGTTTTTCTCACCTCCAGTGTCACTTCTCTGCGGTGTCTTCGAATGTCTTCGGAAAAGGGCTTAAAACACTTGTTAAATGTGGTTTCGGCCGCAACAGGCTTCATACTGAGAACCCCAAAATACATCAGTGAAACTAAGATTTTTTAGCGAGGTGTAAATTTAAAAACACTTTCCTACTTTAGTGCAACAAATCATATTGGAAATGGAAATAGTTAGATATTATTTCATTTGATTATTTATGGGTGATATTCTGAACTGCCTTGTGTATCTTCCCCAGACCACCGTACCCCTCAACACGAGCACAGCCTCGGTCCTGCAGTTTGCCCTGGGTGAGTAATAACCCAGCACACGCATCGCAAACATTAAGGCAGATTTTGTGAAACAGGCTTTTGTATGAGACCTTTTAAACCCTGTTCAAATGTCTTTACCCTGCGTGCAACAGTCTTTTCCATCCAGGACAATAGACATCTTTGTCATCCTCAAGAAATAGCCCTGTTACATGTCAGTAGTGGTACACACTGTGTTTCCGTGTGTCTCTCTCTCTCTCTGCTCTGCCTCTCCTATCACAATAATGAATGATTTACAGTATTCTGGAAAGACACCCAGAAGGCCATGGCAGAGGTTTTAGAGGTGTTGTATTTTTCATGTCCATTACATGCATCCACCAGTTCCCATGGGAGCGTAACTGGGAGGAAATAAGAGTACACACCGTAGCGACAACCCTGTCTCACCCTCACCTCCTCGCCTGTATTTCTCTCTCTTTATGCCCATCTTTCCTTCTGTCTGGCTGCGCTCTCGTTTGCAGGTCATTAATATGAGTTTGTGATGCAGCAGCAATGAAGTGCTGGCAGGTTAATGCACATCTGTGTTCAGGGGGGATGGAGCGGCACGGCAGGACACTGACCTAACATGGACGCTGCACACCATCAGACGGTGCGGGAGGAGGGGGAGAGCATGGGTTGGGGAGAGGAAAGGTGGGGTTTAAGTTTAGCCCGCTTCCTCCATTAGCAACCTTTGACCCTCCCTGCCAGCTCCCACAGCACCATCACAAACCTGCGTTTTAAAGCTGAAAAATAGTCGGATCCCACACAAAATCTTCAAATAGAAATGCACAAGAGTCTTCGGTCCTACATCAGCACTTCTCCTCCGATCACCTCTGTCCAACCCCTTCATGCCGCCTCCTAACTTCTCTCAGCCCTGTTAAGCTGCTGATCACTTAGTTCCACCATGACACCATTTAGACATAATTTTCCACTTGGCTGAGAGGGAGAATGTGGGAGCAATCAGTCAGAAGAGGCCACCCCGCCGTGCCTGGCTGCCCCTCAGGGCATACAAAGGATCATTGCCCTGCTGATAAAATTCAATTGTTGGAAAAAGGAAACTGGCTAACACTTTCTTCAGCTGTTCCCTTCAACAGGAGTTAACGGTCGTATATGTGTGTCCTCTGTGTGTGTGTTTGTATTCCCCAGGCTCGGGCTCCTGTCGCTTCAGTTACTCAGACCCCAGCATCACTGTGTCATACAGCCTAAGTGGTAACGCCAACACCTCAGATGACTGGATCACACTGGAGAAGATCAGGTCCCTCTCTCTCGCTCCTCTTCTTCCTTCTTCCTCATCCATCCCACAGTCCCTCCATCTGTTATGAACACCCGCCCTCTCTTTTTTCCCTCATTCACACCTCCCCCTCTCAATTTGTCATTCCTCTCCTGTTTTTTTTTTTTTTTTTATCCCCCTGTTTTTCATCCCTCTATCCCTGCCTCCCCCTGTTTAGTCAGCTCTCAAACAGGGATAATGTAATGAGACTGTCTTAGTGCACGTGACGCTTTGTTGTCGACACAGACACCAACTCATAGATCAACCACTAATCATTCAGCTTCACTACAGCATTGGGGCATGCAGTGTCTCTCCATATCTGACCATTTCAGCCTTATTTTAATGCATAAACATGTAACATAGCTAAATACCACCACACACACAGTCACCAAGACCCTCACTGAGCTGTATGTTTTCCTCCCCTACAGAGCCCCGACCAACAGCAGCACCGTCATCCACCTGCTCCCCCTGCCACATCACTCCAAGGCTGAAGCCGTTCGTCTCCGATGGACTCAGGAGGCCCCCCAAGGCCCTGAAGGTTATGAGTCCTGCTGGGGTCTGGACAACATGCTGCTGGTCAATGCCGCCCACAGAGCCCCTCTCATGGAGGACAACTTGGACCCTCCAGACACTGCAAACTGGCTCTTCTTCCCTGGAGCTACAGTCAAGGTACACTGATAAACCGTTGGACATTTATGTAGATCCCTATTTTACACGTGGATTGTATTCACAAATGGTCAAAGCCCTCTGGTTATGTGGTTATCTGAGGAAGCCTAATGAACATTCAAATTAATAAAGAAACTCAGTGTAACTAGAAAGAGACCAAATTATATTTTATCCTCCGTTGCAAATAATTACCATAATCAAGAGTTAATTTCAACCTTAGAAAAGGGGAAAAAACACTTGAAAATTGTTACAATTTCCAAAGACGCTGCTTTGCAACAGTGGTTACTGATTGCATGTTTTAACACCTGTGTTCCACTTGGCCAGCACGCCTGTCAGTCCGAGGGCAACGCCCTGTATTTCCACGGTGGTGAGGGGGTTGGCCAGAGCTTTACGTCCACCAGAGACGTCGACCTGCATCGTGAGGAGGGAAGGAGCTACTGGGAGGAAGACTTTGAAAGTTCACCCGCAAAGTAAGTCAAAACACTTGTCTCATTTCTTCCCCATCTGCTTTACTGGATCATTTTATCTAAATGTAACCTAAATAAGTCAGTAAGTAATCCTTCTTTCTATTACACCTCTCAAAACCACAGTTAAAAAATGCCTCACAGGTGCACATGAGAACCATAAAATACAACAAAAATGTCCAAGTAAACAATTAAAACTAGCACTGGAGTAATACATCATTAAAATGTCAATCATTACAGGTTTACAGGTTTTTAAAAGCTTTTTAAAATGTGGCACTGACTCAGCTGACCTGATCCTGATACGCTTTCCACAACCACTAACATCTGTCTTTAGTGGAAAGGAGTACGATTGGCATTCATTCCCAGGTCAAAGGACTCTGCGGTAGTCATGTGTATCTAACGACTCCACGTCTGAGTGGCAGTGATGGAGACATGACAACCGGGTGGACACGCTAATCTTCGCCTCTTTCCCGGCGTGCAGATAGTTTTCCGACCATCTCATTTGAAGCAGAACTCGAACACTGTTCAGTCTGTGTTCAGATAGAAAGAGAGACTGAAGTTAGATAAATAATAAAGTCTTTGCTACTTTCTACTGTCGCCTGTTTTCTGGCATGTTCATGATGTGAAAGTTGACAAACCAGGGGAAAAAAAGACAAGAAACTTGTCTGCTGACAATGGGACGGTAGTCAACAACCTACTTTCCCATTTTTGCATTTGTGAGGGGGAGTTTGATGGTCAGACCTGAGGCAATAGTCTTTAAAACTTAGGGTTTTAAAAGATCAAAATATATTAAGGTTTTGTTTAAAAAACAAAATGACCCAAGAAACCATTACTTAATGAGGGTAGGATCGGTCCTGGGTGATAAATCTGACATCAGCACCAGGAAGGAGATGGTTAATAGAGGGGGAGGATTTTGGCATTTCTCTGTGTGTATACATGGACGTGCTTTGACACCTGTCACTTGTCATATGTCAAGTGATGCAACATGCAGCGTATTGCACAAGTTTAAGTCAGGCTTAGGGGCTGACACAGGTGAATGCCATGCCTCTCACTGCTACAGAGACAGCAGTCCATCTGTTCAGAGTGGGACACATACACATAAACACATGCACGCAGGCACACACCGGACAGCAGACAGCAAGGAAACACTGTCAGAGACACCGCAAGAGGTAGAGAGATAAAAGAGGAGAGATGATAGATAGTGTTACTGCCAGAGAGTAATTAACAGGCCTCATGCACCAGCTCTGTCAGGACATTTTTCCATTAATGAGAAGGACCTCAAACAGGAGTGTGTTTCTACGGCCGCCCCACACCCTCGCACCTTCCTGCAGCGTGCCAACATGCTGCACTGCATGCTAGCTCTCACCCATCAGGCATCATGGGCTGACACATGTGTGAGGTAGGAAGGGAGAGGTTTTTTTTTTCATGCTACAATCCAGGAAGTGTCATTTAACCCAATGCCGGCTGTGACAGAGACATACCAGCGTACAGACCGCATGGCAGAAAATAGAGAGGAACAGGGGGGAAAGGAAGGGGAGGATAGAGGAACACAGGAGAGGGCTGACACACTGAGTTAACTTCTGTCAGTGCTAATGAGGATCCTCTCTCCACTGTGCAGAAGTATGTGTCTGCACGTGTGTGTGTGTGTGTGTGTGTGTGTGTGCGTCTCCTGTATGTGTAAATCCTCTTCCAGGTGATTTATGCTGGCATTGTGTGTTTGCTAACTGGCGAGGTGTGAATTATGGCAACTGTTTACCGACTTCAGTAATGCTCCAGAGAGAGATGGTGTGTAAAAGAGGCAATCTATAAAGACAAGTGTTTGCATCCTATAATTTATCTGTCTGTGTCTGTGCTGTTATGTCAGTAAAGTCACATTAGGGGTTAATACCTGGGCGAAGTGTTTAAAGGTTTCCTTTTCTTGACTGTAAATCACTCTCAAGATTTAATTTGTTGTTACTTTTAAACCAGAACCAAGCCATAAACCATCTGGCTAACAGTTACAAAAGAAAGTTTTGTACGAGGAATACATCATGTGGCATGCTTGCTTGAATTGCTTGTTTTGTTTTCGCTTGGGTTATTCATGTTGTTGGAATATTGCCTCTCAAATTCCAAGTACCAGTCGAAGTTCACGTCCCTGTCTGTGTTTTTTTCCCACTCAGCTGGGACATAGAAGGAGCCGTCTACGGCACCCAGTGCGGAGAGATCGAGTCGGGCTCAGCTCTCGTGTTTGACAGGGAGGGCCGGAGGAGAGTGTGCACCCCCTACCTCGACACCACGTCTTATGGAAACCTTCGCTTCCACTTTACAATGGGTATGAAAATCCTCCGTCCATCATACTTGAACAGTACATTGTCACTACTTAACACGTCGTCACGGTGAGGTACGTTTGTGTTTAGGTGGTGGCGACTGCAATCCAGGAGAGTCCCATGAGAACGACGTGGTTGTGTTTGGAAGGTCCGAGGGCAGGAGGGAGCGCGTGGTGCTCGACACTCTTCCATACTCTTCTTACAGGGTGAGACATATCGACAAAAAATATCTACTCCATCACAACCTCATAATTGATTATATTTCATTTCTTATTATTACATCGCAGTTATGTTTAATTCCCTGTCCCACCACCAACATTTTTCAAACTTTCAGTGAAGTGGCAGCATGTTATCAGTATTACTGGTGTTTGACTTTAAAATCCTGTTCTTTGATCGCATGCTCTCATTCAGAGTTGTAGAATAAATTAAAACTTTGGAATAGCTTTGTGTGTAAAGTATGTTTGAACCTTTGAACCATCCCTCCATCATTCTGTATCTGAGAGAGACATGCTTATTCCCATTCCCAGACTTGATTTGATACAATTGTATGACGGCTGAAACTATAAGTTTGTCAATAGATAAATAGATAATCGGCAGGTATTTTCATAACCGATTGATCATTTTAGTAATTCTTCAAGCAGAAATGCAGAATGTTTACTTGTTCCCGCTCTCATCTGTGAGGATTTGCAGCTTTCCTTTGTCTTATGTGATAGTAAACTGAATATCTACGGAAAACAAATCAAGCAATTTGCGGTCATAATCTCGAGCTTCAGGGCAAACCGTGATTGTAAAGAATTGATGACTTTTCACTATTTTCTAATTAGTACAATCCCTCTGGTCTGATCTATTCATTTCTCCTATCTCAGACTCCTGCAGTGGTATCTCTGGCACTGCCCACTGAGCTACAAACACCAGTCACTCAGTTCTGCCTGGAGCAGCGCTCACATGGAGGTGCCAGCCGCCATGTTTGGGCCGTGGACTTCATGCAGCTGCTCCCCGTGCTGCCTGGCACCCACACGCATGTCGCTCAGTTCTCCATCAACCTCGGCTGCGGCTCCTACCAGCCAGCCAACAGGTGTGACACATTTTTAAACTAGGTTCGACAGTGCTTTTATGTTTTGTGGTCAAAATCATGAAATTGGGCTGCAACAACAGAAACCTTGTCACTTCAAGTTATTTTGGTCAGGTAATGGTAACTGCTGTACCAAGGAAACTTAAGTGCATAATGTCATAATGCTTCTAAACAGCAGCATCTAGAGAAAGCTTGAATGCACTTAGCCTCTAAGAATAAGAAATGTGAGTTCAAGGAGCTTGTTCAGATCATGTTACATTTCTTCCGGGCATTTAAATCCTCAAGGTTCAAACTGATGCTGTCATTTGAAGCTGCGAAGGTATTCGATTGCAAAGTGCAGTTTTAATTAAAAAAAAAAAAAAGGTAGAGGGGGTAGATGATCATCAGCATTTTCTCATTTTCACCTAATGTAAGCTCAAAGCGATTCAGTCATTTTACAACATCTTAGGTTGAAAATGAAAATGTTCTTTCTTTAGCGTGACTTTGGAGTTTTCCACCAACCACGGTCGCTCCTGGTCTCTGCTCCACACCGAGTGTCTGCCGGAGCTCTGTGCCGGACCCCATCTACCTCACAGCACCATCTACTCCTCTGACAACTACAGCGGGTATGAATGAGTCTACACTTCTGTACGTGTGCGACTGTCCTTGTGTGTATCTTATACATTGTACACTACATTTACATTGTATTTCGTGTCTCCAGGTGGACCAGAATCTCGATCCCTCTGCCCAACTCTGCTCTGACGGAGACGACACGGTTCCGCTGGAAACAGTCCGGCACTGGAGTGGGGAACATGTGGGCCATAGATAATGGTTAGTGTTATATATACAGGTCATATCTTACATTCAGTCTCATGAAAATGTTAGGTTTCAGGTTTCAACCGATAAAATACAGATAAATAAACAAAAAAAGATTCCTTCTGCAGTAAAAGAAAATTTAATTTCCTGCCTGTGTTTTGCCGTAGTGTATATTGGTCCTGCCTGCCTTCGATTCTGCTCTGGGAGAGGACATTGTTCTCGCACCGGCTGCAAGTAAGGATCAGCGTTTTATTAAACCAAATAAATCCAATGTCTCTCCTTCAAAATGAGTCTGCTCATTATCCACCTAATGCCTCACAGCACCAATCACCATTCAAAATTAATCCAATTGTATTATGGTTATGATTTATTAATGGATTTTCATTATCTTTGTCTTTTTCTCTCGTTCATATCCTTCACTCTTTTTATTGTCTCATGTCTTCCCCTCCCTGCGTTTCCCTCCTCTCCTCTCCTCTCCTCTCCTCTCCTCTCCATCTATCAGATGTGACCCAGGCTTCAGTGGTCCAGCCTGTGAGCTTGCCTCGCAGACCTTCCCGGCCTTCCTGTCAGAGGGTTTTTCCAGCCCACGCCTCTCCTCCTACCACAGCTTCTCCTCACTTCGTGGGGCCGAAGTCAGCTTTGGCTGCGGGGTGCTGGCCAGCGGCAAGGCCTTGGTATTCAACAGGGACAGCAGGAGACACTTGGTCACCGCTCCGCTCGACAGTTCCCAGGCCAGGTAATGAAACTGCTGATACAGAACGGGATCATGAATGTAAAAACAAAAAGAAACTTGTTTTTCAAACTTTAGGGATTTTTCTTGTACAAACGTTTACGTGCACATCAGCATGCACACAAGCAGATTAAGATTCTGCTGATTTTGCCAACAGCAGATTACTTTGTAAAACGGTGTCTTGTCTTCATCAGGCGTCTTTACTTCTGATTTATACTCCAAATGTTCCAGCCAGTCAGCTATCCACTCTCCTACTTCGTCAATCCCTCTTTCCCTCATTCTTTGTGCTCCTATGCTGGGAGATGGATTGTGATCATGGGGAGGACTGCAGATGAGGGGAGAGATGAAAGGGGGGGAATGAAAATGTGAGAGAGAAAGATAGAGAGGGAGCGATGAAGTTAGATATGGCATCTGTGTTAGATTGATTATGCCTGTTGCGCCTCTCTGTGTGCCACCTGATGGCCATATTTAATGCCAGTTTCCTGGCTGATTGAGTGAACAGCTGCCTGAAAGGGGAAACTGCAGCGCTATTGAAAACACAGCTCAGCCAAGGACGGAGAGAGCTGGGGAGGGAGGGGGACTGGCAGCCAGAGACAGATGACGGAAATTTGAATGAATATTACATTAGTACAGACGATAATAATGTCCGCCAAAATAAAGATGAACACATAAGAGGACAAAAACGAATGCTACATTAGAACCATGGAAAGTTAACCTGGGTACATGGATATGAACTCTGACTCTGTCTTACTCTCTTTCCCTCCACCTTCTCTCATCTAATTTTGTCCTCATTCATTTAATCATCTCATCCATCATCCTGCCACCTCCCTCCCACCTCTCTGCTCTGCATGACTGTCTGTTTATCTACCTCTTTACCCCCCTCTCTCTCACCACTCCCTCCTGAACACACTGTTGGCCACCTTACTTTTTGTTCTTCCCATTTATCAACCTGTCCTTTTTTTTTCTCTCTTTCTGTGTCATATCCTCTTTTTACACTTCGCTTCCCCCCTTCTCGCTTTCATTTTCCGTCATATTCCCGCTTTCATTCCTTACAGGTACCTTCAGTTTACTCTTCGTCTGGGCAGCCGTAGCACCCTGAGCTCATGCCCTGCCCCGGACCAGCCAGGTGAGGGTGTACTGCTGCATTACTCCTCAGACAACGGCATCACCTGGACGCTGCTGCAGCACTACGCTTACCAAGGCTTCCACGAGCCAAGGTATGTTCAGAGAGTGTGTGTGGATGCGATGTGTGTCCGCCTGCACACCCTTGTAGCGTTTAATTCCACAGAGACACTATAACTCCATTAACACACACATTTGCGCCCGCTAATGGCATGCTGGAGGTGTAAGCCACTGGGACCCATTGAGTCAGTTAGTGCCATCTATGTGTGTAATGAAGATAAAGTGGGCTGGGTTCCAGCTGCTCAGGCCGGGTCTCAGAGCTCTTCATCAGCACTAGAGAGGTCAGCGGGGGCCAGTGAGTCAGGGACAAGCTACACAGCAATCTGACCTGCAGGGGCAAGTGCAAGTTGTGTACAAAACAACATGATGGAGAGAAAAAGGCAAAGAGTTGGATATAACAAACATAAAAGCGACATAAGATGCTGTATTCATAATGCTTGGTTACATTAACCATCTGCATTATGTCAGAATCTATTGAAGACTGTCCAAGTGTACATTATTTACAAACAGCAGACTGTGATTATGTGGGCTTTAGGTCCAAGTCAGAGTGTGAGTCAGCTTGTGTGATTAATTCCAGACCATCTCATTATTCTTACATTTATGACTGTGGCACGTGCAATATTTATGTCGAGCAAACTTTCCAAAGATTAGTTCAATAATCTCTCCCTCTCCCTAACAAGGATTGTGTCAGTCGAACTCCCGTCCGGCGCTCGTAAGTTTGGCGTGCAGTTCCGCTGGTGGCAGCCGTACCACTCAGGCCGTGGTCACGACGTGTGGGCGCTGGATGAAATCAGCATGACATCTGTGCTGTTCAACACCATCAGTCTCGACTTCAGCAACGTGCTTGACGTCACCCAGAGTCTCGGTTTCTATCTCGGCCACGTTCAGCCCTACTGCCAGCATGACTGGACCCTCAGGTAGGAGGCTTGATGCTCTGATGCAAATGTTGGTCATTATACGGCAATGGCATTTGAATTTGCAACTCATGCACGTATTGAAAATGTCCAAGTGTGGTGCCTTCCAGTTTTATTTAAAACCCACAGTCCATGTAATGAGAGCTACACGTAGACTCCACCTTATTTCACAGGGATTGTCTTTGTTTCTACAAAGAATAAATGACATCAGACTAATTTGAAAGATGCTACAACCACATAAAGGCTTGACACAAAGTGGCTTAAAGATCATATCCCACAGCCATATGACATGTTATCTTTTCCTTCATCTTGTACTCTAGTTTCTCAGGGGAGCCCAGCCCTGGCTCCAGCATCCGTTACGTGGAAACTCAGTCAATGCAGATCGGAGCCTCCTACAGTCTGCAGTTCTCTTTGGTCATGGGCTGCGGCCGAGAGCCCTCCCCTCACATCGACACTCAGGTCCGCTTGGAGTTCTCCACCAATCACGGCCTCACCTGGCACCTGGTCAAAGAGGTGAGAAGCCTGAAACGTGTTCAACTTTCCTTCCCTGCCCGATCCCCTTTGTTTGCACAGCCCGACTCACGCCTTTGTTTACAACTAAAACTTGTAGAAGTCATCCTGGAGAGAGACGAGGAAACATATCATTTATTCATGATCATGAATATTGATTTACTCATTACAGCCTCCGTAATAATGTGTAAATAATGAGAGTCTTTAAATTTGGCACTTTGTTTCAGATGAGAAATTATCGTAATTACTTTTTTATCATCCTACTATTAGCAAATACATGGCAATACTTGAATCAGCAAGCAGATTATCTTCCCATGATTCAACAAAGATTTTCTGTGATCACAACTGGCTCATAAATATTCATAAGGAAGCAAAGTATCTGCCAAGATTTTTATTGCCTTTGGAATTGAATAGGGCGTAATGAGTCCTCCATCAGTGAATTTTCTCTAATTCTCCCATGTGCATGAAAATGCAGTCATCTGGCAAGTGCAGAATGTATCTCACTGAATGTCCTGTACTGTTAATCCTTGCCCGTCTTCCAGTGTTCAAGGTCAGAGATACTTTAATCCTACGTTAGCCCTTTATGAGCGTACACTGTGGGGCTGATGCAGTTTGGGCGTGTCTGCAGTATGTCATGCTACTAAAGAAAATCCACAATGATGAATGAAAAACAATGAATATGAATTTTGCATCTTCAACATTAAGCAAAACTAATGAGCGTCTAATGAATAGTGTATTGTAATTAATCCAATTGTGTCTTTCACCTAGGCCTGTCTGCCCGGCATGCCAAGCTGCTCTGAGTTTACAGCTCCCAGTGTCTACCACCCGTCAGAGTTCAAAGACTGGAGACGCATTACTCTGTCTCTGCCTCAGAAGACATGGTAAATAACACCAATCTGTACAATAGACGGAAAGAAAAGAGTCACATAGCACCCACTGGGATGATATGTTCTACAGTTTTGGTTTCATGATGTTTTTTGCAGTTAACAAGAATAAAGCACCTGAAAAACTGTCAGGTGTACAACATAAAGCTGAAAAAGAGGACTCTAGGAAGCATCCACACCTGTTAATGTCTGCATGCCAGCACATAAATAGACACAAGTCCCTCATACACATCCACACACATAACAGACATGTGCACAAACTATTTTGCATCCCACACTTAAAGAAAGTGGCGCATGCTTTATTCGCAAGCATTTCCAGTGCACAGAACAACACTTTTTCAGCAACAAATCACACAAAGATTTTGAAACAGTTGAACAAAGAAATTTCTTCCTGCAACCCTTTAATGCAAGATAGTCAAATAAACTCTCTTATTCCCCCCCATAACACACACACGCACAAATATCCACACAGATATCCTCTCAAATATTTATAGTTTCGGAGTCTTGGTTTGGTATGTTTTGGTTCAGATTGAAAAACAAGAGATAGCATTTCCCTCTATTTTGAATCAACATCGATACTAAAAAGAAAATGACTCTTTGGCTTTTTATATCTGGATAATCTGGTCGTCTAAAAAGAACACAAACGACGGTTCCAGCTCATTTACAAAACTGTGCACATTTGAAAAATAAAGACATTTTCAATAAACTGATTATTGTGAAATATTCTTAATCATAAACACTGTGAAGAGAAAGGTTTGGGAAATTGAATGATTCCAGCAGAAACGAGGCGCACACACGTTTCGTGTGGTTCACTAATCCTTGTCTGGAATCTATCTATAAGAATATGATATAATTAAAAACAAACTAAGATAGGATGACTTTATTATGGACACACAAAAGGCCCATAGCACACACATACCATTGATTCTATACAAAAATACAATAAAAACATTAAATAAAAAAAATAGTATATACTGTACAGTACATAGCAATACACAGAAGTCAGCAAACTGCACGCACATACACAGCAGACAGCCTGGATATAACATCAGCTCAGCAGACAGCCTGGATATAACATCAGCTCAGCAGACAGCCTGGATATATATAGGTATATAGGATTTGTATTAAAAACACGGCTCTCTTAAACATGTAATCCAAACAATATGGGACATTCCTCCAGCTCTGGAGAACTGAAACAAGGCCCATACAGAACCAGCCTTCCTGTACTGACCAGTTCTTGAGGAATACATGTGCTGTTAACAGACTCAGCTCACACATATATCAACTGGAATAATCACATAAACCTTCCTCACTGCCCACCTCCACCTCCATTTCATTCTACGAGCCAGCTCCTAAATAACGGCGGTCTAATCTCCTGCAGGGTGTGATGAGAGGTCACAGGGTCACGGCAGTAAATGATAATAAAACAGTCGCGGCTAGCTCTGCATGATCAGGAGGTGGTCTGAGTTGATATGGGTCACCGAAGCAGCGGACCAAGAAACCTCCCTGCTTTATAATCCCCAATATACCTGACTATCTACGCTTTTACAGCCATTTGTCATTGCTGTGCGCACAGACATGTTCCCACACTGCACACACATTCACAGCACAGCCTGCCTTTAGCGAAGGCGTTGTGATGTTGATATTGCCCTCTCTCTGACATTCATTTCACACAGCAGCAGAATCCACACACACATGAAAATAGACATGCACACATGTGATAAGGTTAATCTTTACCTGCCAGAACACTAAACCCACAAATCTCTATCACTGGTAGATTAGTGAGTTTAACATGACGACGTGGTGAACATGCAGCAATAACTGGTCATGTAATGTGTTTTTACCTTTACATTCAGTTACCATATTGCAGTTTTTAGTCAATTTATGTACAGTTTGTTGAGCCTCTATAGTCTGAATCTACATGTAGTTCAACTTTCTGGGTGTGTGTGTACCTTCTGTGTTCAGGTCCAGTGCCACACGGTTCCGCTGGATACAGAACTACTATGGCGAGCAGGATGAGTGGGCCCTGGATGACATCTACATCGGACAGCAGTGTCCAAACATGTGCCACGGACATGGCTGGTGTGACCACGGACACTGCAGGTCAGCTCGCACACACACAGAAACACACATTAAACCTCTCAAGGTTGTTCTTTAATACTTTTTAACTCAACATGGAGGCCCCTAGATATTTTTTGGAAGGATTCATAACATGCAGCCAGAGCAAAATCAAGTTGTTCAGCCGCTGTCTTCTCTCGCAGGTGTGATGATGGTTTCACTGGAACCGACTGCCAGCCTTCCTCCCCGCTCTCCTCCAGTGTGCTCTCTGACTTTGAGTCCCAGGATGCACTGCTGGCCACATGGCAGGAGGTGATTGGTGGAGAGGTGGTCACCCCTGACATGGGCTGTGGGGTGGTCTCTTCTGGATCATCCTTGTACTTCAGCAAGGTAAAACAACTATGAAATTGCCTCAAGAATGTAATGTTTATTGGTTTTTGCATCAGTTATCAGGATAAGGTAAAGTAAGATTAAGTAAAGTTTTGATGGAAATAAATGCTTAATGTTTGGGTGAAGATCCAGGTGCAGATACAGGAACTTTGAAAACAATTTTCTCAACAACATTTTTCATCATTTTCCCATTTTTACGTAAAGTACGGCACTTTCTTCTTCTAAGACAGAAATGGAAAGCCACATGGATGATGAAAATCATCATTATCCATGTTTGTTTTGGTGTAAATCCAGATCCAAATCTGGAATGTAAAAATATTTTGAGTTATTAAAATAACTAATTTAAAAGGATTGTTCTAACTTGGCAGAGTTACAGTATGCAATCTCTGATTACTTTCTAGTTTTTACTGCCAAAGCTGCTGACCTTTGACCTCTGAATTACTTCTGAAAATGGACTTCTTTTTTAAAATCATGCCATGGCTCTGTAGAATACTTAATTCTGATTGGATGGAGGGTGTGTACAATTTTCAGTCAGCTGCACACCTCTGACGTATTGGAACAACCTGATTGCTTTTCTAAATTAGTACTTATAGATGGAAATCTAATTGTTGCAGCTGTTCCCAGGAAAAAGCTTCTCTTTTTATTGGCAAAACAACCAATATTCAGAACTTGATTACTGGAAAGTGGTTAAGATACAGTGTAACTGAGACATCTTTCTTTATCCGTGCATTCAAAAAATAACCTTTGCAGTTTGTTGTGCAGGTCTTAGTTGACTTCCCCTTCCTTAATAAGTAAAAATATACTCTATGTGTGTGTTGTTGCTAGGCTGGGCTGAGACAGCTGGTGAGCTGGGACCTGGACACTGAATGGGCGGAGTTTGTGCAGTTCTACCTGCGGGTGGGCGGAGACTGGGCGGAGTGTAACCAGGCAGACAGCAGGGAGGAGGGGGTGCTGCTGCAGTACAGCAACGATGGTGGCATCAGCTGGGGCCTCATCGCTGAGATGTACTTCACCGACTTCACCAAGCCTCGGTGAGAAAGTTAATATGTCTAAGTTTTACCAGTGAATAAGTCTGATTTGGGAAAACGGTTTCAGGTGTGGTTGTGTTGATTGTTTATTTAGGAAGAGAAATGCCAATAACCCGCCTCTTCTTCCATTCTCAGCTTTGTCCACTATGAGCTTCCCTTGGCCTCTAAAACACCCTCCACACGGTTTCGCTGGTGGCAACCTCTTCATTCTGGGGAGGGCTACGACCAGTGGGCAATTGACGATGTCATAATTCTGTCCGAGAGGGAAAAGCACATCATCCCTATGGCCAATCCAACTCTACCACAGGTGAGGAATCAGCCTGAGAAAACCTTTTGTGCTCTGACCTCGTACTGCAGCTTCCTCTTCATCTTGAGATACTGCTTCTTTTGTTGTAATGGAAAGTGTCAGCCACACTGAGATAAAACAGCCATAAAATCTTGAATCTTTCCGGGAGTGTATCCATTTATCTTGCGAGAAATATGTACTGCTGCAGACACCGGTACCTGTTAACACAAAACACTACAATAAACTCTAAGCTCTCTTCTGTCTCCACAGAACTTTTACGAGAAGCCAGCGTTTGACTACCCTCTGAACCAGATGAGTGTGTGGCTGATGCTAGGAAATGAAGGCATGGAGAGGGAAAGCAACAACAGCTTCTGTGCTCCGACGCCCTCTGCCATGGTGTTTGGGCGCTCTGATGGGGATAGAGTGGCCGTCACGAGGGACCTGGCCCTGCGCAATGGCTACACACTTCAGTTTAAGGTACCCACATTGAATGGGTAAAAACTGAAAAATAACAGAAGACACGGACACACAATATTGCTTGAACCGTTCTTTAATCAACCATTTACTATTTCCTCCACCAGTTGAACATAGGCTGTGAGTCAGAGTTCAGCGCGTCAGCCCCAGTCCTGCTGCAGTACTCCCATGATGCAGGTCGTACCTGGGCCCTGGTGAGAGAGGGCTGTTACCCAGGAACCCCTGGGGCAGGTATCTGCGAGGGAAGTGGTCGTGAGCTTAGAGAGCCCACTGTCTACAACACTGGAGACTATGAACAGTGGACCAGGGTCACTGTGGTAACACCACGCAATGTTGCAGCCAGGTAGGTGTGCTAACGGGCATGCAGTTGGATCTGCGAGACACAGTTGACTAGCGTAGTTTAAATGTCTACTTGACTCCCTCTCCCCTCATTTTCCCAGTAAAACCAGGTTCCGTTGGTTCCAGGAAAGCAGTATTTACAGAGATGCTCCACCTTTCGCCCTGGATGGGGTCTACATCTCCGAGCCCTGTCCAAACCACTGTGGCGGACATGGAGATTGCATCTCTGGAGTCTGCTTCTGTGATATGGGATACACAGGTAAGAACCTGAACTGAAATAAAAGAAGGTAAAGATCATATTGGTCTTGTATATTTAGGTTTTAAACTGTATAATTCCTTGTTTTTTTTCTCATAGTGGAGCAGGATAGTTGTGTCCCAGCTGTAGCCAGTCCACCTGAGCTGACTGAGGGCTTTGAGGGGAAGCTGAGCCCTCTCTGGCAGAGCCTAAGTGGGGGACAAATCGGAGGCGGTTGTGGCATCATTGGTGAGGGCAAAGCTCTTTACTTCAGCAGCCCTGGGAGGAGAGAAGCACGCACAGTGCCCCTAGACACCACCAACACACGGTGAGTTTAATTCACACCTGTAAATCTCTTGTGTGTTTGTTTTTACTGTGAACTGAAATGTAAATATTGCTGTTCACATACAGGTTGGTCCAATTCTACATCCGAATTGGCAGCAAGAGTTTGGGGCCCACTTGTACCAGGCCTCGCTCCCGCAACGAAGGTAATCATCACATCCTGTATTGAGGCCCTCTGCTGCATTCATGTGGCTGTTCCTTAACAGTGCAGCTCCACCTCTGATCTGATCACCACTGGCTAGTCTCCCACTTATCTTATCTACTATCAACCTTTTCAATCCAGCCGAGGCCGCTTGGGTACAGATCTGGTCCAGTATTTTTCCTAATGCAGGATCGATTTCTGTTGTCAGTTGTTGTTTTGTTCTGTTCGTTGGTCAGCAGATTGTAGATCTCTAGCCTGCAGCAGTGCTGAAGGCTCAGTCCGACTGTTTCCGCAGCATCTGATAAAACACTGCCAGCCTCCTAAACAGCATGTCTGTAATAATCGGGGCCTCTGGACTGTTTCTACATTATATTGCATTTTGTTCTATTGTTTATGTTTATTTACTTTTAAATTATTTGCCATCTAAAAGTGATATCCACTCTGTTGTTTTTCCTGTGATTCTAGGTGTCATTGTGCAGTTTTCTACCAACAATGGTGTCCAGTGGCAGTTCCTCAGAGAGCTGGACTTTAGCTCTTTCCTGGAGCCCCAAGTGGTGACCATCGAGCTGCCGCCTGCAGCCAAAACTCCCTACACTGTATTCCGGTGGTGGCAACCGCAGCAAGGTTAGTGCACGATTAGGGTGCACAACACTACAGAAAAGTACATAAAAATAAAAAAGCTACTGCGTTAAAATATCTTTTATTTATCACAGCTTTCATTTTAGCTTCCTTCTCTTCATCCTTGTAGGGAAACACTCTGCCCAGTGGGCTTTGGATGATGTCTTGATCGGTATGAACGACAGCTCCAGAACAGGTTTCCATGACAAGTTTGACGGCACGACCCCTCTGAGGCACAACTGGTACCGCATCCAGGGTGGGGAGGTGACTGTGGACTGTCTGTCTCTGGACACAGCACTTACGTTCAACTCTGAGGCCATCGACAGTGAGTCACACAAACACATTAATCTTCATGAGCACATATATTTAGAGAAGAGGGCTTATGACTACAGGCTTGTCAGCTGTAATTGTGCACACGAAAAGGGAAGGAGTAACTCACTGTTCCCTCAACAATCACTGTCAAGTGGCTCCCGAGTAAGACACTTGACACAGGAACTGCTTCAGTTAAGCCGACGTGTTTGGAGTGAGCAGCCCGGTGTGAATGTGTCGAAGTGAATGAATGTGAAGCGGGATGTTACGGCAAAACAGCTGGAACACTTTGCTAACTTTGCATCTTAAAAAAAAGGTAAAAGACAAAACAATACGTGCATTTGAACCTCCACTGACACAAATATTCATATACACACATCCACAACAAACCACATACATGGCAGTATGGTGACATCACAGTATTACCCACACAACGGGCTGAAATTGAATCAGCCATTTACTGTGGCGCCGCGGGTCCTGAATTATTAATGTGAGCAAACCTGAATGAACATCCTGCTTGTTATTTATGCTTGCATCAAGCTGTGAGCGGATTTACTTTGTGCAAATATCACATTACAACTGGGCCCATTCATTAAGCATGCACAGCAAGAGCAATTTGGCAACACATCTATAAACATAAAGCTTCACTGTGTGGACACATAAAGCACTGATTTCCAGACTCCACGGCTGTTCTCATGTGAAACATGCACACATCTGAGACATAACTTAGCAGTACCTATTATTTTCAAGGCTATTGTCGCATTTGCATCTGGACTTGTATTGACTTTGTGTTTTGGGTGGACACTTTTCATTTCATATGGCATTGACGGGGAAAGTTGGAGGGTGAAGGGCTTTGCCTGGGCAGACACACTGCACTTGGCTGGTCCCTGCTTGACCTCATGTTTGTTAGGAAACTGTTTTGTAACATCAAATGTTGCTGTTTATCTTAAAGGGTAACTACACCCTCAAATTCATATTTTCAAAAGGAGGGGGTCTTTCAGGGTCAACATAAGTAAGTGATAGTCCTCGGAGTCCAAGTCCAAGCAGACACATATAAGCTAATTCTTTCTTTCATTTTAAAAACAGTATGTCAACCTGTTCCCTGTGGTATAAAGTTGTGATTCCCAACAGCTGGATCATGTTGATTTGTAAACATTTGTATGAAGAAAGTAATGTTAAATCACTGTGACCAGGCTAAATAAAAGAATCAGGGTAAAGTAAATACCAAAAATTGTGACGCCGCTTTTGCACTGTGTCTACAGAGAAGCCAAGATATGCAGAGAGCTGGGACTTTGAGGTTTCAGGCTCATCATTCCTGCAGTTTGAGCTGAGTATGGGCTGTAGTAAGTCCACTTCCTTCTCCCATGGTGTGCGACTGGAGTACTCCACAGACTGCGGCCATCACTGGGCTCTCATCACCCCAGAGTGCGTACCTCCCGCCATCGGCTGCGCTGGTTATACTCAGAGCTCCGTCTATACCTCGACCCAGTACAAACACTGGAGGAGGATCACTGTCTACCTGCCAAGTGCTGCTAAGTACGTGTTTTCCAACTTTTATCCCCAAAATTAGTCGACAGTATTTTTTCTGAAAGTACATGAACTCCTGAGACTACTTTTCTTTATAACTTGCTTTTGAATCCCTCAGTTCCCCCAGAACTCGGTTCCGTTGGATCCAGACTCACTTTACCCCAGGGGCAGAAGGATGGGCTCTAGATAACGTGTTACTTGCCCCTGGATGCCCCTGGATGTGCTCTGGTCATGGTCTGTGTGACAACGGACGCTGTGTGTAAGTAAAACTGGCTGATTCATTTAATATTTAGACATTTTTACACTTGTTTTCTGCCCACATGAACACGTTACTTACCTTTGCTTTTCACAGGTGTGACAAGGGTTATGGAGGGGCACACTGTGTACCTTTGGCCCCCCTTCCATCTGTACTCAGAGAGGACTTTAATGAGAACCTGCAGCAGGAGACGTGGCCTGAGGTGTACGGCGCCGAGAGGGGAACTCTAAGCGGCGAGCCTCTTAAATCTGGCGCTGCCCTTATCTTCAAAGGGGTAGGGGGTCCCAAACACCAAAGCAGTGAAACTCCAGAGCAATAATAATATAGTTAAATCACAAAGACACAGTTGATATCTTTAAATCATTTACCAACAAGACCATCCTTGTCTGTTTGTTTGCAGGATGGTATGCGAATGATAGTATCACGGGATCTGGACTGCACCAACACTCTCTACATCCAGTTCTCCTTCAAATTCATCACTAAAGGTCGAACATAACTCAGTGATCCTCTCGTTGTAGCTGTATTTTGATTCAACTTTAGTCAGGATGTAGTGATAATACTCTATCTTATGGGTTTTCCCAGGTGTTCCAGAGCGCTCTCATTCAGTGCTGCTGCAGTACTCTGTGAACGGAGGAATCAGCTGGCTGATGCTGGATGAGTTTTACTTCCCAGCTTCCACTGACACTCTGTTCCTCCACCTGCCGCTGCCAGCCAGCGCTCAGACCAACGCCACCCGCTTCAGACTCTGGCAGCCGTACAACGGTGGTGCGTGGACACATTGTGTGGTTGCACACTAAAATAAAACTAAATCTTTTTTCTTCACATTCACTTTCTTCGTGCCTCCTGAACCTGTAAAATATCCATGTGTAATAATCTCCACAGGTAAGAAGGAGGAGGTGTGGGTAATAGATGATCTCATCATTGATGGCAGCTCCTTACACAACCCACCAGTGGTAGTAGACAGCTTTGAGGAGGGCCCTAATGAGTCCAACTGGCTGTTCTTCCCTGGTGGAAACACTGGCCTCTACTGCCCCTATCAGAAGACCGGACTGTAAGAGAAAAATGAGTTTTGAATGTTGACAATTACGACATCTTCACAGTGTCCTTGTTTTGATGAAACTTACAAAAAGATGTTTTACCCTTGACTAATCTTTGTTATTGCATGTGGGATTGGTGCAGGGAGGAGGATGAGTCAGCCATGGTGTTTGTCTCCAGCGAGCTTGGTGAGCACTCCATTACCACCAGGGACATTGACGTAAATGAGAACACTATCATCCAGTTCGAGGTACAAAAACACCGCCTTGATGACTTCTTTTCCACAGCAACAATCATAATACTTACTCATTCATGACTTAAATCTTTCATCATCTTCGCTGATGTTGTGTTCGTTTATGTATCTTCAGATTAATGTTGGCTGCACAGCTGAGAGCTCCTCTGCCAACCCAGTGCGTCTCGAGTTCTCACGGGACTTCGGTGCCACGTGGCACCTGTTGGTGCCCCTGTGTGCCGGTGCACCCCAGCCCTCCTCACTGTGCTCCACAGAGCTGCACCCTGCCAGCATCTTTTTCCCTGGTACAACTCAAGGCTGGAGGAGGGAAGTCATTCATTTTGGCAAGCTTCGCCTCTGTGGGTAAGGACTGGATACATCATGTACAGCAGAGGCAGAAAATAGCACCAGGGCAACCATTTTGGGAAACTATTTATGTGTGTCTCTATTTCTCTCTAATCCTTGAATTGTGGCCTCTCCACAGTTCGGTGAGGTTCCGTTGGTATCAGGGTTTCTTTTCAACTGGTTCTGCTCCTCCAACATGGGCGTTGGACAACATCTACATTGGCCCACAGTGTCAGGACATGTGTAATGGTCATGGGGCTTGTGTGGGTGGAACGCACTGTGTGTGTGACCCCGGCTACTCTGGATCTGACTGCTCTGTGCCCGACACCCCCAACCCTGACTTCCTCAAGGAGGACTTTGAAGGTACACCAACATACAAATACACACAGTACTCCCTCAGGAAATCAGATATTACTCCTGTTCCTGTGGTCACCGCAAATTTACAATAACTTGGATTCAGCTTATTTTTACTGAAATTAAATGTGATGCAGGCTTGCAGGTTCAGGCTATGATGGATTAATACATGTGTGCTTACTATATTTGTGTTTGTGTACGTTTGTGTCTCCAGGAGGATCTGTGGATGCAGAACGGTTCAGACTACTGAGCGGCGGCAAACCATCCAGGAAGTGTGGTATCATGTCAAGCGGGAACCACCTGTTTTTCAGTGAGGATGGCTTGCGCATGTTGGTCACCAACGACATGGACCTGTCCAACGCCAGGTAAAGCTGCAGCCACACAAACATAACAAGAAAAGCACATACGAACACACATCAGAATGTTTTTGTCATTAATATTCAGTAACAGTCTCATGAATCAATGGCTGTACTCTGCAGGTTTGTTCAGTTCTTCCTCCGTCTCGGCTGTGGTAAGGCAGCTCCAGACCCTCGCTCCCAGCCAGTTCTGCTGCAGTTCTCTGTGGACGGAGGTCTCACTTGGGGCCTCCTCCAGGAATTTCTCTTCAGCAACAGCAGTAATCAGGCTCGCCTTGTGGCCCTGGAGATCCCGCTGCGTGCCCGCACGCAATCCACTCGCCTCCGCTGGTGGCAGCCCTCTGAGAACGGACACTTTTACAGCCCATGGGTCATTGACCAGGTACAGTAAGTGAGGATCCATCCAACCATCCATCTATCCAAGTCTTTTAATATTTTTTTTATTCAAACATCCAAACATCATGGCTATTATCCATCCAAACTATTTTTTTTCATCCCTCTGATATATCTCAAGTAAATTTAGTTACACTTTCCTTCACATTAACGATGCATGTATCTTTCCCTAGGTGGTAGTAGGTGGCAGTGCCAGTGGCTGGGGACCTTTGGAAGATGATTTCTCCTCAATCGACGGGCGCTCATGGCTCCTCCACCCTGGAGGAACCCGAATGCCTGTTTGTGGCTCTGATGGGCCTGCTTTCGCATTCATAGAGAAATCCAACACTCGCTACGCTGTCACCACTGACATCAGTTTGGGTCCAGACGCCTTCATCCAGTTTGACTTTTCGGCATCCTGCTCTGTCACAAACTCCTGCTACTGTAAGCATTGCAAACATACTCACTTACTATTACATATGACAATGAAAGTCTCACATTTGAGAAGCTGGAGCCATATTTAAATTATTAATACATTATTAGAATATTTGCCTTATTGTTGACTGATCAATTTATCATTGCAGCTATGTCTGCATTGAAAAGTAATGTGATACACCAGTAATGCATTGATTAATGAGCATTGATTTGCATCACATTACATTATGTTCATTTAACTGATGCCTTCATCAAAAGTGACATTACAATTGCATTCAAACATGAAGATACAACCCCAAAAAAGAAAATTGCCAGTAGATAAAATTAAAACTAACAAACTCATCCTGACAGTTGTGTTTCTCTTCTTTCTCTGCAGCCGTAGAGTTGGAGTACTCTCTGGATCTGGGTCTGAGCTGGCAGCCCGTGGTCAGAGACTGTCTGCCTACAAGCCCCGACTGCTCCTCGTACACCCTGCAGAGGCTGCTGGTTTCTGACACTTACAACAAGTGGGGCCGTGTCACCCTGCCTATCCCGTCATATGCCAGGTCAGCACTGCCTTCAGCTCCGCTCAGGCACATGGACTAACTTGTGTAGCGTATAACATATCCTGACACTGAAGTATGCCCCTTTGCAAAAACAGTTACAGTCTGACGCAAATCATACAGTGCCATGCCAGGATTTAAAGTTTAATTCCTTGCCATGTCATTTATTTTAACTTTACTGTGTCTGTGACTTTGATTTATGTCCTTAGGTCTCCAGCCACAAGGTTCCGTTGGTTCCAGCAGGCACCGTTTGACAAACAGCAGACTTGGGCTCTGGATAATCTCTACATTGGAGATGGCTGCCCAGATATGTGCTCTGGACATGGACGCTGCCAACAGAGCTCCTGTGTGTAAGTAATGGCAGCCTCATGCAAGCATACACCAAAGATTGTACTGTTTTCGTCTGGAATGTCAGCAGCGAGTAATGAGCAATAAGGTGTGAAAGTGAAGTGAAGACTTTAGACTCTGATTACTTGTATCCGACTACACTCAGGTGTGACCCAGAGTGGGGTGGAGAGTACTGTGACGAGCCTGTGGTACCTCTGCCCTCCCAGCTGAAGGACAGCTTCAGCCGAGCTCCGTCGCTCAGCCACTGGCACATACTCACCGGTGGGAAGCTCAGCACTGTGTGTGGAGCTGTGGCCTCTGGAGCTGCTCTGCACTTCAGTGGGGTAAATATACATCTACCCTCAATGTTTGAGTCTTTTTTCGTACTTCTTTCCGTTTCTTATAACATTTTCTATCATGAAATTCTATCCAACCAGTGGTTTGCCGGAGGAAAAATGCAATTTGTAGCCTTCATATTTTGAAATAAGTTTTCACATGTCATCTGGGGCGTGCAGTATATTCACAGATGTGTACAGATTGAAATCTCCAATCCAGTTCCCCCCTCTTCTCGGAAGCAGTTTCCTGGCATTTTCTGCTCCTGTTACATTTTTATTAAGTGTTGACGCACTGTTTTGAGCGTAGATTTGGTTACGTAAACGGAGGCATTTATATTACAAGGTTAGTTGAAGGACTGACGGAAAATTCTAAATCCACCCATAATTCCTGATTTTACAGCTTCTGGCTTTGACGAGTGGTTTACTTTTGGGGACTGTTGAGGTTCTCCAGTCATTTTATTCTCCACTGAATCCTGATATCTTTTTGTAAACAGGAGGTATGCGTTCACCCACCTTCCACTCATTCAAGCTGGGGACTGAAAGGACAAACATCTGATAAATATGCTGATTCAATAGGGCAAACAGAAGATACAGAGAGAGTTAGAAAAGAGAGACATTTAACATTATCGGAAAGATGCTCCATCACATATTAATCTGTTGAATAAACGACCACAAAGTAAGTAGCTGTCAGCTTTTATGTAGTTTTCCCGAGGCACTTACCGCAGTCTTGTAAATGGATACCTATTGACAGGCTGATCTTGGACAGACACACTGCCAGAGAAACCTCTTAAGAGCGGCCGTTAATGTCTCGCATTAAGCTGTATGAAGATAAATTACTACTCTGGTTCACCCAATACATTTATTCCTAAGTCAGTTTTATTATTCTGTTTATGTTCGGGTAATGTCCCCTGCAGTAAAGACAACATGACAGATCATGTTTGAGACCTTTGCATATGTTTTTAGGAGGATAATAGAGAGACAGACAGGCATCCATCCATCACAGGCCCTGACTGACTTAGACTGTATTTCTCTGTGTCTTTGCTCAGAGTTGTAGCCGTCAGCTGGTGACAGTTGACCTGAACCTGACCAATGCAGAGTTCATCCAGTTCTACTTCATGTACGGCTGCATGATCCCACCAAGCAACCGCAACCAGGGTGTTCTTCTTGAGTACAGTCTGAACGGAGGAATCAACTGGCACCTACTCACAGAGATCTTCTACGATCTGTACACCAAGCCCGGGTGGGTTTTTTCACCAACGACACACAGATGTAACTACTGAGTGAAGAGTGAAGAAGGATGTCTGTGACTTTTTTTCCTTTTTTGTCTGGCACCTAGGTTTGTGAATGTGCTGCTGCCCCCTGCTGCCCGTCAGGAAGGAGTGCGTGTACGGTGGTGGCAGCCACAGCACGAGGGAGCAGACCACAGCGACTGGGCCCTGGACAACGTCCTCATCGCAGGCTCAGACCCACGGGCGCAGATATCCGACACATTCGGAGGGGTGGCGCTGCCCAATCATGAGAGAGCTCCTGCTGATGGGACCACAGGGAGGATAGGGCAACCGAGCGAGCAGGAGGAAACACCCATTGGTATTTCTTCGATCAGTGTCCAATTGATTTTATCACTAAAAAAAGCTTTTTGGTCTTATATATCAAGTATCTTATTTTTGCTCCTTTTTTTGCTTTCAGTGAGCGATCATTGGCTGTTCTCCGAGGACTGCTCAGTGCAGCGTTTCTGCAGCTCTCCTGATGGAGTTATGGTGTGTGGCAATGCTGATGGGAGGGAGGTGTATGCTGTCACACATGATATTGTTCCTGGCAAGGGCTGGGTCATGCAGTTCAAGGTAACTAACGAGCCTTAAGTGGCACACGGCCAACAGAAACATTTATTTCTGATTTGTGATGTTGCTAATAATCCCTGTGTGTTGATTTAGATCGCAGTAGGCTGCAATGTGCTGGAGCGTCATGCAGATAGACAAATTCACGTGCAGTATTCGGTGGACTTTGGAGTGACCTGGAAGTACCTGGTGCCCCAGTGCCTGCCAGCTGACCCCCGCTGTGGAGGCCAGGTCTCGCAGCCTTCGGTCTTCTTCCCTGCTGATGGCTGGAAGAGGGCAGTCTATCCCCTCCCTGACAGCCTTGCTGACACGTGAGTCATCATACACTTCTGCTTCATATTTAATGGCACCATCATGGCATGCTTTGTCTAAATTATTGATAGATCCAATTATTGTACTCATATAAATGATTAAAACCATTGTCATATAAATCATGAAGATGGTATGCATGTTGTTTGAATAACCTATCCTGTCTTTTCCTCAGCGCGGTGCGGTTCAGGTTTTACCAGCAGCACTCAGACATTCAGTGGGGTGTGGAGAACTTTTACATCGGGCCAGCGTGTGACGGCCACTGTGGAGGACACGGAGATTGCCTGGATCAGCGCTGCCTCTGTGACCCAGGATTCACCGGACCAAACTGCTACGCCAGCACGGCTCTAAAGGTGGAGTGTGGCTCCCATTCACAGATTAGAAATAGACAAGTAGAGCTCGTCCTTCATTTAGATGTGTGTCTTTTGTCTATAGGCATCGCTGAAGGAGCGTTTTGACTGGGATGGGGCGGCAGGCCCTCAGTGGCAGGTGCTTGAAGGTGGACGGCCATGTACAGACTGCGGTGTGTTGGTGGAGGGGACAGCCCTTTACTTTGGAGGGGCTGATGCCAGACAGGCTGTGACTTCTGATCTGGACCTCCGCGGAGCAAAGTTAGTACTCAAGTGATCCTCAGGTGTTTTCTGTTTATCTTTAGTTATTGTTCTTCTGTAAGCGCTTTTTGAACTGTGGTGGTTTTGTGGATAGGTTTGTGGAGTACTGGGCCAGGATTGGAAGTGAAGATAACATGACCATGTGCCACCGTCCAACTTGTCGTAAAGAGGGAGTGCTGCTGGACTACTCTACTGACGGAGGTGCACTAACAATATACGTGCATACAACGCAATGTGTATTTTTCCTTCTGCATCATCATCACTTCATTATTTCCTCTCTCCTTACTTTTTTTCTTTCTGTCCATATCTGTTCCTCAGGTGTGTCCTGGACACTGCTCCATGAGATGGACTATCTGAAGTATGTGTCAGTGAGGAGAGATTATATCGTCCTCCCAGAGGGATCTCTGACCAATGCTACTCGTCTGCGCTGGTGGCAACCATTTACCATTTCCTCAGGACTTGCCACCCCCAGCCTGGAGAGAGCCCAGTGGGCCATAGACAACATCTTGGTGGGGGGGTCAGACATCAACCCATCTACTCTGCTTGACACTTTTGATGATGGTGAGTTTGTTTGAGGTAATGTAGCCATATCCTTACCACCACGAAAAATGGTTTGGAAATCACCTTGACTCTTCCACCTCATCTCTTTACCTTTCACCAGAGGGTGTTTCTCATGAGGAGAGCTGGAGTTTCTACCCCAATGCTGTGCGCACAGCTGGCTTCTGTGGAAACCCCTCATTCCACCTGTACTGGCCAAACAAGAACCAAGACAGGACACACAACATCCTGGCCACCCGGGAGCTCATAGTGCAGCCTGGATATATTCTACAGTTTAAGGTAGAGTACTGCAAGAGAGCCACAAACCTGCTGTGTTAAAACATGGAGCCTTTAGTCCTTAACTGTACATCTCTGTTGTTGATGTAGATTGTTGTTGGCTGTGAGGCAGACACCTGTGAAGACCATCATTCTGTCCTGCTGCAGTACAGGAAGGATGCAAGGTAAGAAAGACGAGAACAGCACCCCTAAAAGTGGAATATATTATACAACACTGCTCGTTGGGACTCATTTTATTATTTGATGGTGCTTTCCTACTCCTTATTTAATTGATATTTTTGACAGACATGTGCAACTACTATACAGTAATTGTTTTTATAAACTGTTAACTGTCAGCTCTCACGCTCTGCCTGTAGGTCTGACTCGTGGCAGCTGGTGCAGTCAGAGTGCCTCCCCTCCTCGGTCAACAACGTAGGCTGCTCACCCTTCCAGTTCCACGAGTCCACGATCTACAGTCCGGTCAACAGCTCGACATGGACCAGGGTCACTGTCCAGCTGCCAGATCACGTCTCGTCAGGGTAGGAGCTCACAAATATTTCATTTACTGACTTTAGCCTTGTTTTGACAAGTCGTATTTTTATACTTATAAGCATAATTAGAGACAATAATTATCTCCTCTGCAGTCATGTAAGCCTTCTGTGATTTGTTGTATATTTCCAGGGCTACCCAGTTCCGCTGGATTCAAAAGGAGGGGACAGGAGAGCGGCAGAGCTGGGGAGTGGACCATGTTTATATCGGCGAGGCCTGCCCGGGGATGTGCAGCGGCCATGGCTACTGTACAAGTGGAGTGGTCTGCATCTGTGATGAGGGACACCACGGTGGGCCACAAACAGCTTATTATGTTCAGACTACTGCAGGAGATAAACACGCAGTTGTTTCTCATTTTTACTGTTAGGAGAAAAGTAAACATTTGCAGCAAGACTGAGCAAACTTTTCTGAAGAAACATCTTGAACACAGTATTGCATCACGCTCGCTGACAATCTGGCCTTGCATTGTTTACGTTTTTCATCACTCCCCCTCTGGTTCCTCTTACCTCACCAGGTGACGACTGCTCCTTATCCAGCAGTGACCTGCCCAGCTCCATCAAGGACAACTTTGAGTCCGGCACTGTGTCTCAGGAGAGCTGGCAGCTGATCCAGGGTGGCGGAGTGGGCAGCGGCTGTGGGCAGCTCTCACCACATGCACACGGAGACTCACTCTACTTCAATGGCTGTAAGATGAGGCAGGCAGTTACCAAACCGCTGGACCTCACTAGAGCTAGGTACAGGTACTATCAAAACATACTGTACATCAACTAATTATACTAATCACACCTACCTGCCTCACAGCTACAACTGATTACTGATCCTCCTCAGTAGGATCTGTATTATCAATCTGTAATGTCTCTTTCTCCCTTTTTCCTTCCTTCTCTGTCTCCACACAGTAAGATCATGTTTGTGCTGCAGATCGGCAGCGTGGCACAGACAGAAAGCTGTAACATAGCTCTGGATCAGGCCGACACAGTCGACCGGGCCGTGCTGCTGCAATACAGCGTCAACAATGGCGTCAGCTGGCACGTAATCGCCCAGCACCAGCCCAAAGACTTCATAAAGGCCCAGAGAGTCTCCTACAACATCCCATTGTGAGTGACCATCAGTGTAAATCTTAACATTTTCTAATAAGGCAGCATTTATGAAGATTTTCAGAGATGTAACTAATGGCTTTGTTGATGATAATCAATCTTAAGCTTCAGACATGTTGGCAAGTCTTTTTTTAAAGTCAGCCAGTATGTAATCTGCAGATAAACTTGAACCAATTTTGGTCCAGATGGTCTGCAGCTGTTTTCCAGCAGATAAGAGCGAGAGCCTTCCTGATAAAGAGATTTATCACCAGGAAATCTTTGTAATATTTTATAACTGATCCATAAATCATTTGCGAATCATTAATTATTAATCATTAATAAATCCATTCGTTGCAACTTCTGAACCTATAATGGTGCCTTATCAGACAGTAGTAATAAGTACACAAGTGTGGTAAACTTCATCAGGCTGGTTTGAAGCTACTATAACCCTCACTGACCGTACGATGTTTCCCATGGTCTCTCCAGAGAGGCGAGGGTTAAAGGGGTGATGCTGCGATGGTGGCAGCCACGCCACGATGGTGCAGGACACGACCAGTGGGCGTTGGACCATGTGGAAGTAGTTCTGTGAGTACCCAATTCCCAGCTGGCCCACGGCCCCCCAGACTGGCCCCCAAAAGAGCCCCGATCTGCCCCTGTCTCTACCTCTGCCTCAGCCTCACCTGTAGAAACGGTCCCCTCTGCTCCACACAAACACAGGGATACAGTCTACACACATATATAATGTAATATCTGCACTTGTGCTGCTTACCACATACAAGCAACCTCTCAGCAGTTGTTTGAAATGCTCATCACGGCTTCTGGTGTCAGGCAAGCAGAGTAGAAAAATGACTGCAGTGTGCTTTGCTGTTTGTGGATGGCTGTTCTGTGTACGATAGATCAACTCCTGCTGTCGGATCATCATATTTTCAGTGTCCTTTAGAAGCCACGCGTCTCCCAGGGCAACAACTTGTCAAGAAGTTTTTCCACTGAAATGTCTAGGAAGTCTTCAAAACCTTGAAAGGTCGCAGACCTATCCACATATCCATTCATTACTTACAGGATTCACTTATTTACAGTTTGGGATGCACAATATGCATTTTTTTTATGCTTCTTGTTTATTGGCAGATCACAAACCAACTTTAAAGGTGCATACCGCCATCCACTATATCAGGCTGCAATTTTATAGATAAATAACCGATATTGTAAATGTCCCATGGTAGGTATCCTGCATCCGTATTAACAGTTAGCCCATCTGCCCCCTAGTGGCCGATGTAAGGCGTGAAACAAAATGCTGAACCAAGATCCCACTGTGTGCAATGAGAGTGAGTCTTTGTCCTGCTGTGAAGTCAGTATTGTCACACTGGCCCATAATCTGACTTTTTGTTTTCATTTTCACATTCATTTCATGTGCACAGATGGTATTTAATTCTACTCGGATTAAAAGAAATTTAACAAATCCTTAAATTTGATTTGATCAGACACCCAACTTACACTCTCTTTCTTTGTTTCTCTCTTTACATGTATGTATATTGTTCCCAGCACCAGTAAACATTTTCCCTACATGCCGGAAAATGCTTTTCAAATAAAACTGGCAGACTGGAGATTCTGCAGGGCACTGAAGATATCATGAACATGGTCTTTTCAGCGAGCATATTGTTGACATGGCAGTATCATGAAGCATTTTGAATGCATTTTCTGCATGTTGCTGTGGGTATCGGAGCAATGTTCCCTCTGACCTGGGTGCTGATTGGTCATTCAGATGTGTACCCAATGCATTTCAAATGCTGCATACCACAGTCACATAAGGCTCTCATGTACAGTTGAGAGAGAGAGTTGTACATGCACACAAACACACACACACACACACACACACACACACACTTATGCCTAACCTGAGCTGTCCCTGGTCTAAGTGGTCGTGACCTGTCCCACTCCCTCCCTCGCACTCGCACGGTTTTCAACAGTGTCTGCTGAAAAGAGTGACCGTGATCCTCACACTTTGCTCTGTTGTTTATTTCTCTCTGTTCGCCACTCCTCCACTCCTTCACACATCCTTCCTCTCACTCCTACTCCTTGCTAAATCTTTTCTTTTGCTCCACGCGCCTTTCCTCCCTGCTGCTTAAAACGTGTTTGATCATGTGGTCATGCTCACTCCTCTGCTCGTGCCGCATCGTATCCAACCTTACTTCACCCTCCTCCTCCTCCTTCTCCTCTTCCTTCTCTCCTTCCTCAAAACTCGCTCTTTCCCCTTTTCTCTTTTTCTCTTCCCATTCTTGCATACAACGGATGGATTACTTCTGTATATCTTGCTCTCTGTCTCCACCTCTACCTGTTGGTGTCTCTCACTTTCTCTCCTCGTCTTCGTTACATTTCTCTGCTCCTCACTCGATCTCTGTCACATTCTTCCTTCATACTCTTTCTTCCTCATTCTGTCTGTCTGTCCGGCTCACTACCACTTCTTCTTCCTTGAACCTCTGACTATCTTTATGCCTCTCCTCTCTCCTCCCTTCTCCCCCGCTTTGGACCCCCTGCCTCCCCAGGCCGGGGCTCCTACCCCCCCAGACTTTTCTGCGAGACAGCAGTCCCCTCCTTCTGCTTCTCCCCTCTCGCGCTCTAACCTCTGCTCTCTTCTGTATTCTGCTCCCTGTGGCATGGCTGTAGTGTCAGGTAAGTTCTCCGCCTCTTCCTGAATGCAGCCCCCTCCCTCACCCTCCTCCCGACCCTTTTCTTCTCTCCCCCCACGTTACGCTGTGCACACCCTCCGTCACATTCACCGACACACCCGGCCCTCCTCATTATCACCACGGTCATATTCATGCCCTCGCTTTAACACGAGCCCCAGGCAGGTCGACAAGCGGGCCAGATGCTCACAGCGTCCAGGTGGAGGCTTGCTGACAAAACGATCCAACGCACAGATCTGACGAGACAGCTCTCAGCACAGAAAAGCAAAACAATATTCACAACAACAAATACAGATATAAAAGGGCAAATTTTACATTTTTGAAAATAACATTACATCCCCAACAAGGGTTCAACATAATGTCACCAGATGAAAACAAATTCCTGTTAAATGGCCGTGATTTTGAATGTTTCCTTGAGGCATTTTTAATGTAATATTTTACATATTAAAATGTCAATGGTACTGTGTTTGTGTGTATATGTGTGATGTAATCCATCACTATACCTATATCTGTTTTGTTTTGTTCTTGCTACTACCTCGACTGAAAAGTGTTTTTGACCTAGCGGCAAATTTACTAAGCCAACACGCCCAGTTCAGTGATCCTTCTTGTGGATCCAGAATTTATCTCACTCCAGCCCAAGCACTCAAAGTCTTTTTTCACTCATATGACGACATAACAGGGCATCTTGCATCATTAATTTCAAATGAAGGCCCATTTGGCAGGAGAGTTTCATCTGACTAACCTCCTCCATCCAGCTCCTTGCATGGCTTTACGGATCGACTGTTGCAACAGCTCTCCATCACCCTTTTTTCACTCATGGCTGTCTGTCTGTCTGCGGACAACAACAACATGACTCCAGGATGAACCAGGAGCTCCCTCCTCACTACCGTCTGGTTTTTGTTTAATAAAATCAGAAACTCACACACGCACTCTCAGAAACAGTTTACCAGCCATCCCTCCCATCCGACACCTCCACAGCATCACCCATCACACGCACACACACACGCACCATCCTCCACCCTTCCCCACCCCTCCTGACCCCCCACCCCGCTTTGCAGAGGCCCCTGCCTGCCCTGGCTGCACTCCTGGCTCACTGGCACCGCCCTGCTGGATGGAAGAGGCAATGAACAGGCTAAGCAAAAGCGATCCTCCGCAGCTTTTCTCCGTGTCTCTTAGTTTCACAAAACCACCCCAGTCCCTGCACTTTTTTATGACCTTGGTTTAGTTATTTTTCATTTCTTCCCAGTGATGGCTGTCGACTCTGACCTCAAACACTCAGAGTCAGAGATCCCCTCTAGTATTCTGTGGTAGTATGTTTGTAGACTCTGTGTCCCATGTCTTGTCTTGTGGCATTTGGTCTTGGATACATATAGCTAGTTCTACCGCCATGTTCACCTTCTAGCTGCTCATTTTTGTGCAGAACGTAAACGAATCCAGTCGTGTAGAGTAGTGCCACCCATTGTCCGAGCCATGAGATCCATACTGCTGTTGAGTGTTTGAGGTTACGGCTGAAACGTGATTAAAAATGCCAGCATGAACCTGGGTGTGAGTGAGCGCGAAAGCTGCATTCACCCATTCGTGTGTTTGCGTGCATGGATGAGAGTGCGTGCATGGGGATGTGTGGATTTGAAGCACCCTTTACGCGGTCATTAATGTTCACAATCCTCCTCTTTCCCTCCCTCCTTCACTGTCTTTGTATCCCTGCAGCACCCGTAAACAAAACTACATGATGAACTTTGCCAGACAGACCGGCGCGCGTCACTACTACAGCCGCAAGAGGCGGGCACTGCGACAGCGTGCCTGAACCAACCGAGAAGGGATTCGCCCTCTGACCTGCCAATCACACATCGACCCGCCACGCTTATCCTTTTCCTCCTGACGACATATCGCCCAGTCGAGTCCCGTCCACCAGTGGATTCCAGTCAGCCTTAGACTTCCCTCACCCACCTCTCCCTACCCTCTGCCACATCCAATCAGTTTACGCCAGCCAATCAAGGCCTTCCCAACCACACGGGTCGGCGGGAATGAAACTTAGAAGAAAGGAGTGAAGCGGCCATTTTGTTTACTTTTTATCATGGACGGTTGGGGTTTCTAGTTGTTTTCTAATCGTTGCTGTGGTTCCTCTGATTCCTGCTCCCTCCTCCGATAACCCCTCCCTCTGGTTCACCTCCCCCTTCCCTCTCCTCATCCTCCTTTTTCCTACCACACTGTGAAATTGAGAGATAATATATCACTGCTGAACTGACCAGCCGATTGGAGAGCTGCCTCCCAGTTCCACTGAGCCGCCGGGGGGGAGGACCACTCCACTGCCGCCAACCAGTACGCCAGGAGAAAGACCACGACGATGATACTGACCATAAGGAGGAATAACGGTGATGAAGAAGCTCAAAAAAGAAAAAGAAAAAAAAAAAAAAGAGTACTGTGTTCTTGCTGTTCTGTGTGTCTGTGGATTCTTTTTGTGATGAGTTGACTGTGGTGTTCTGTTCATTTGTTTGTTCGTTTTCTACTAATTCATATGCTTTTAAGGGGGGGAGGGGAGGGGGTTGCTGGGTTCTGTTTCCTTTTTCCTCGTTTATCCGGGACGGATCTGTGCAGGGCGGGAAGAGCCCGGCCGCCACGGGAAGAAGGAGCGAAAAGAACGATTTGCACGACGGGAAAAGGAGAAAATAAGAAAAAAAATTAAAGACTGAATAATTTTGTTTTGTTTTTTTATCATTTTTTTTTATATATGTTGGTTCCCGAAAATACAGATATTTATGGTAAATGGTTCTTCACGTAACCTATTTAAGATGCACTGTGCGTGGAATCTGTATGTTATTTTCTAGTGTTAAGTTATTAGGCAGTCGAGTCAAGCTCTCAGACTGCATCATCTCCCCTCTTCCTTCTCTTCCCTCTTCTCTTGTGCTGTTTCCCACCTTCCCATCTCTCTCCCCCCCTCTCTCTCTCTCTCTCTCCCTCTCCCTCTCTCTCTCTCTCTCTCTGCTGATTTCTGAAACCTGGAGGTGAGGCTCTATTAGTGTTGTTTTTTGAAGTCTGTGTAATATGGACCCTCTGCCCTCAGTGTAACTCCAGTATAGCAATCTCCTGTATATATATGTATATCCACTATGGGGAGACCCAGCAGCCTTATAAAAGGGAAATAAAGAACTGTCCAAACCTCATACTGTACACTTTGCTTGAGCTGCTCTCTTTCATTCTCTCAAGACTTGTTTAGCTTTTAATTTGTCTACACTTTTAATGCCAACAAATCTCAACGATGTGTTTGTCCTTCCGTCACCTCTCAATGCTTTCTGACTCCCTCCCGTCTGTTGCACACAATAATGGTTAACCCCACTGCCTGGAAAATCTCTGTTTTGCAATATATTGGAGTTTTTAGTGGCGATGAACGTTTGCCAGAGCTGAAGGGGCAAGCGACCGCAGTGACACTGCAGGCTACAGCAGCTAGGAGTAGGAAATATGAAACTTTTCAAAGTTTCTGATGCTCAAGATAAAAAAAGAAACTCTGCATTCAGAGCAGGGCTGCACAATATATAGTTTCAGCATCAACATTACAATGTGTGTGTGTCAAGCAAGGCTAACTTACAACTTTGTTGCTGCTTTATACAAAGCAAAACTTGCGAGGTGCTCATTCTCCATGACTAATCTACAAGAGAGGTCTGACTAATTCTATCCAATTTAAGGGTTCTTGAATACATGGACGTCTGTGGATTGTGAGTGGCACCAATCTCAATCAGTTTTTTCAAACAAAGCAGGACCTACTTTGGTTGTTTGATAAAATGCACTCTACAAAATCACTCCAGTCACTCAGTCTAATGATTGACTCTTCTCCAAAACAGAGCTACTCAAATTAACTGGTGGAAATTCTTGTAGCTTTTCAGAGGCAGATTAGAAGAAAGTGCTCCTGGGGTTTGAGAGATGGGGAAGCATACGTCATAAGCATGTCTCGACAGTGTTTGTAATTACTCATCCAATTACTCTCACTGCTCGGAGGGGGAGTCAAAAGCACTGCAGGTTTAAATGTACAAAATAAACCGCATTTGTTGGGAACTATTATTTAAAACACATTTAATGCTTCTCCAAGTATTTACAGAAACAGGATGGTGCACGTTGGATCAACTCATAATAAAGTAGTCATTGTGATGAAGAAACATGTCACCATGTTCAACGGTGTGGCTCATTCTTTTTTTTTTATTGTTGCTTTTCGACAACAATGGAGCTTTAAGGGGATTTTGGTCTTTTCGTGGGATTTGTCAATATTAAGAAAAATTCTGAATATCACCAGCCCTGTCGGGGGTGTGTGTGTGTGTGTGTGTGTGTGTGTGTGTGTGAAAAATGCCTGAAAATATTCAAAAGAGCACATAAAAATGTTATTAAGAAATTACATTTTTATTTGTAGACATTAAAACGTTCACTAAATATTGTACTAAACACTAAAATATATATACTTTTTTTAATTTAAAAATGTTGAAGCCTGTGCCATCACCTTGGTGCACACCTCAGTGTCTTTAGACTGGGCATTCACCACACACTTCTGCAGGCTCTCTGCATTACTCTATGCAGAGCACTGCTCACTTGACCCTTGGTGTTGACCCAACCCTTCCCCCCTTGACATGAACCCCTAAAGATGCTCATAAACTAGCACAACAGGAGCCTTCAGTCACAAGCTGCCAGTCATCACAGCTACAGTCGCAAGTGTTACAGTGATGAGGAGGGATTTGGCGTCGAGGCCTGGGCAGGAGTTACAGTACGGCGAATCACAGCAGTTGTAGCTCATGGTGTAGACGGTTCCTTTGAGTCTGAGGCTCTTCACCTGGCCGCAGACCTTCTTCGGCATGCAGCCCCTGGCCGACAGGGCGCTGTGGTTCCCATAGCGACCATCTGCTTTGAAGCACAGCTCGTCAGGAGGGCATTCTGTCACAATGAGCTCGAATGTAATCTCATTCTCCAGGATGGGGCTGTAGTAGCAAAGCAGGTTGTCGCAGAGCAGTGAGGGGAGGAGAAGGTGAACCAACAGCACAGCAACACGCAGCAGCTGCAACATGTTCGGCCTGCAAGTCGAAGAGAGAGACCTCATCAGTCCAGTCACCAGAATGAAATGTTGGCATTCTACGTTTCTGCAAATGTTAAATATGTATGTTTTATATGTACAATATCAATATTTCTACAGTATGCATCATATAACTGCAGTGATTGCAAATGAGCAAATAATGTATTTTGTATTTATTACATTTATTTGATAACGTAAGTTACAGGTTACTTTGCAGATTGCATTCTGCATCAGAGCCAAAGTAGAGCATTTTTAAATTGTAATCAGAAAAAAGCTGACTATCAAATCCAACTGGCCTACCAACAGTGTACAGTATATACATAAAAGTAAATACATTTATAATTTACTTTTAATTTTATTTTTGATACTTGAGTACATTTAATATCAGATACTTTAAGACTTTTACTGAAATATTATTTGTATGGGAGACTTTTACCTTTATGAAAGTAATATTTTAACACGATATCTTTACTTACTTTTAATCGATTACAACTTATTTGCCGTCAGATTACCTGTATATGAATGGTGGAGTGACAGCCAGGCAAGACAGCTGCCGAGTCGACCAACGAAACTGTTATTTTAACAAAAAGCTGTGACACTTTCTAGCCCTGTTTTTGGCAACACCACCAGGTATTTTAAGACAAAACATGATCTTTTACAAACCATGACAAAGTCTTTTTGTGCAGTAAGGCAGTTTTAGAATGAACATGGTTTGCAGAAACATACAATGCTAACATTTATTCTGGCATTTGGGTTGGTGCTGCACTTCCATAAATGTAAAACACTTGAGAGAGATTTAAATAAACCAGTATGGGTCCAGTTCCAAAACCATTGCATCCTACACTTCCCATAATGCAACTTAATGGTATCTAGAGACTCTGTCTTGGAAATGTCCATATTCAACATCAAACATCAAAATATCCCACATCTCAAATTCAACTTCCACAGTTTGCAACACAGACGTTCTGTTAAACGTTTGTTCTCAGAGATGAAGTCACATCACTTGAGTAATTATCTCTGACTTCACAAAACTCCTCCAGAGTCACAAAAAATGTAATTCAGCTTCAGTTTTCATTAGCTCTAATATATTGACTTTGACAAGTAAAATCAGTCTTCTTTTATCACTTGACTTTTTCCGTTTGTTTTTCTTCTTTATACGTACTTCAGTGAACCAAAGATATTCAGCAAATTGACAAATGCTTTGATTCTTACACACAGGTGCCAATGATCTGTACTGATTGTCACAATTAAAGGGCTCAAAGCAGACAAATTGATGGCTGAAACAATTTCAGTGTGCAGTTTAACATAAAAATCATCATGAGGACTCACCTGCTCATTTTAAAGATTACAACTCCAATCAAACAGATACAACTTTTCAGAGCTTCTCCTGATGGACTCAAGTTTCACCACTGACTCCAGATCTCCTTGCACAGGCCACTCCTCCCACAACACACCTGCTTGTAAAATATAAATCTACACAGACTAAGTAGGAGCTTAATCACGGTGCTTTTATTTGCTGTATTTATCATTTCACACATAAACAATGTCAACATTTACTCAAGTATAGCTGGAGGATGGCTGACAAGTCCACCTTTTTCTCTCTGGAATAAAAAATAATGTAGCAAAAATACTAAATCACAAAACATTTGGCCATTTTACCAAATGTTAGCGACCGTGTAGAGACTCGAGTGAGTACTGATGGCTAACAGGCCTCTCCTCAGCCTTCTATAAGCACTTCTATGATGCGGTGACAGGTAATGTTGAGTTCCTTGATGATGTGTAATTTGCACATGAACCCCAAAGCTCCTCGTGAGTAACATTAGTGATGCCAGTGTGCTCTATTCTGCCTGCGATCATCCTGAGTAGCATCTTCAGGTTGGTGTCAGACTTTGGCGGGACGTTACATTTGTCTTTGCAGCAGCAGGTGTGGCTGACGTTGTACTTGACCCCATGATGAGAGAGGATTTCATGGGAGCCACAGAGTTCAGAGTCCACGCAGCCCTGAGCAGACAGGATGTGGATCGGGCCGTAGCGGCCCCTGGAGCTGGAACAGTGCTGATGAGGCAGACACTGGCTCGTGATGTTGGGGCAGGACTTGCCTTTGTGCTGCAGGGGACAGTAGTAGCAGAGCAAGCTGTCCAGGCTCAGAGCAGGGAGGAGCAGAGCAGCTGTGGTCAGCAGGATGGAGGTCAGGAAACAGCGTGATCCCAGACTAAGTAGATCCACACACACAGTTAAATAGGAATGATGCAGACTGGAAACATACTTTCATATAATTAGTCCAGTTCATCAGTTCACCTGCTCTTTCTTTGTGATCCCATCTTCCTGTAAAGCCCCCTGAACGTGCGAAGATGTGTCAACCTGAGGAACGTCCAAACACCAGCAAACCCTCTGATTACCAAGCAGAAACAGGTGTGTCCTGAAGGCCCTCTGAGCTTAATTTGTGAATAATTATACAGTGACACATACACAAAACAAAGAGCTTTGAAATTGGAATTTATCTTTCAGTTTATTGCCCAAAAAAAAACACCTTTATCCTTGAAAACATTTAGTATACAGTCTTTAAAAAAGGATAGTTCTCAACTGAGGCAAAAGACAGGATTACGGTGCCATCTGCTGTCAGGTGTGCCAAATGGGAGTTGTCATGAGGGAAGAAAATAAACGATTTTGATGTTTTAAAACCTCATGAAGAAGGCCCGTCTGTTTTTTTGTACAGCACCAGCAATACAAAATCTAAAAAGAGGACATATTCCTCCTTCTTTCTTGATTTTCATGTTCCATAGGCAGATGAGAGGGCGAGCTTCCCCTCTTTGTACAAAGGTTCCTGTAAAGAAAAACAAACAAGGTAACCACAACCCTGAATATGTGATAGAGAATGGAGGATTATTTGATATCATTAGTAAAATTTTGGTGGTTTGCTTACAGTCAGCTCCTCTTCTTCCTCCTTGCCTGCATCCCCCCAGTCTTCTTGTTCCTCTGTGGGGTCGTAGTTATACAGAGGGATCAGCCTGTGGCGCAGCTCGTCCAATCTGAAGCAAAACATACAAGAGAAACCAAATCATGACTGAATACAAGAAAAACAACGTGAACAATTTGATTTAAAAGAGATGCTTTGCAGAGACCACCTTACCTTGCTCTCCTCCTGATATAAAGAACCTGAAGAGAAGCACAACAACAAAAACTTGAAGATAACACTACGGTGTAATGAAGTCACGTAAAGTTAACTATGCAGAACGTATCTTACCGCTGCCACTACACTTCCAATCAGTGTGAGCAGTACAAGGGGGATGAGTAAATAGTAACCAGCAAATCCAGGTTTGGGGTTTGTGGGGAAAATGTGTGGAGTTGTGAGGTTGGAGCGCATTTCTTTAGTCCCAATCTCCTCCATCATACGCCCATCTGCTCCATGCACCTCAGCTGACACCTTTGTGACACATTCAGTGGAGCGCCGCTGCTGTCATTCCCACTGAGAGGCCACGTTTCTCAACCACAGGAAGACTCATGAGTATTGCTGTAGAGAGAAGAAGAATTTAAAAAAGGCTTTCAAAGAAACTGACCAGGAAGTTGATGATCGTACAAAGGAAGTTTCCTGTACCGTCCAAAACATTCCTCAGCTTAAAGAAAACCCTTGAGTGATTCAGTCTTACCTTATGTGTCATGCGTTGAGTGTGTGGATAAACATTTCTCTCTGCTGCTTTAATTTCACTTCCTATGAGAAGCTCACTGCTCCCAAACCTTAACCTGCTCAATGACATTCCTGAGTGAGGAGTGGATGTAATGTAGTCGGTCAGTATGGTTCAACTGGATAGATGTGTTTGTTACTGGAAAAGGAAGTTCGCACCTTTACATTTATCGGAAACACAAATGGTTAAAGCATTAAAGGTAATGCGTTTGTTTTGGGGTTTTTTTGTCTTCTGGCTTTAACTTTTCCTAAATCTTGCTGTTTGGTTGTCTGCTGTTAGACTGTCCCTCCGCTTTGTCCGTCAAACCACTTCATAATATCTGTTTTAAAGCTGCTACTTAAATGGAGATATTATATATTACACACATGAAATGTTCTCTTTTCCTCCAGCAGAGGGAGAGTTGTTGTGGGCTGCAGGAGGGAGAGGAGGGGAGGGACACAGGCAGCAGACAGGGCTGAGGAAACACAGATGGGAAGGTCCCTGAACCTTTTACAGGTCTAACTCGCCGAGCATGGCTACATGTCAGGCATTCATCTGGTCGAGACGGGGTGAGAGCTTTAAGGGTAAGTTACACACAAAATACATTGAGTTCAAAAATACTTGCATTGAGATTAAAGTTAGGTATTTGTACTGTACTGAACTGTATTGGAAGCTTATCTAACTGTGAGTATGCTGACTTAACTGAAACATATCAGTCTGTTTGTATGGATTACAGTTTTGACTGAATTTGTCATTTCAGTTAACTCATGTTCAGCATGTGGAGTTAAAGTTTCGATGTATGAAGTAATTGTAGTAGTGGTGAAGACTTGTTTCACTTTACACAAGTGTTCCTTAGATGAAGAGGCATGCACCGGTGGATTTCCTGTTAAGATTTGAAAGCATGTTAATGATTAGACCAACGTTTATCCTCAGGTTGAGCTAGACTCGAGCCATAAAACACCTTTCTTGACCTGCCAGTAAGTCTGCATAAGGGATTAGAAGTTTTAAGCAATTTCTTTAACTGTTAGTCGGCTGCCTTTAAAATCGATCATCGATTAATCATTAATAATATATGGAATGTTTTGGACTTTTTTTTTCCTATTTGAAAACAGTTTTAACCACTGACATGATCTATGTTTGACGCAAAATCCGAGTAGGTTGCATTAGAAGTTAAAAGAGCAAGTAAAGTAAACAACAAGTTACTTGAATGATAAACTAAATAACACAAAATGATGAACCAGCCCAACAAAATCCATCCCATCTCGAGGCTATTAAATGGATAAATGTAGGCTAACAATGTCAGTTTGTATAGGATGTCTTTTTGTCTTTCATTTTGATATATCTGATAAGCAAATATATTTATTTGATGTATTTGTGCCCATCTCTGATTGGTTGTTAATACTTTTTTAATTAGTTAAATTCTTAGCTGCGATAAATCAATTAATGGTCAATCATAAACAGCCCTAGTCTCTATTGTAATTAATGCCTAATTCTGTTTTTTGTGATTTTTTTTTTCTTTACCACATAATTGTTGAAATGAAGTGAGCACGTGCTGAGATAAAGCATCACCCGGGAGCGCTTGTACATCTTCCTAACATGTGATGGATCCTCCTCAGAGGCGAAATGGATCAATCCAGAGACAAGATGCAAGCGACTCTGACCTCCCCATGCCCCTAACTGAGGATCAATATGGAGCGCACATTTATGAGCGCCTTGAAAACTTTCCTGAAGATAATGACGCACATATATATGAGACCACCTTGTCTGGGCTCATTGCCCCAACTGAACCCCAACCCAAACCTCCAGGGAATACAGAAAGCACGAATTGGCCTAAGCCTGTTCGTCCCCCTCCACCCCCACCCAGAACCAGACTTCCTAGTGCACGTTTGCCGGAAGGACAAGGCAATGCACCCCCGCCTGTTCCCCCCAGGACGCGAGCATCCCTCAGCATGAGCAAAAAGCAGTTGTCCTGTGACCTCCCTGAGCCCGCTCACAAACTGAACCGTTCCAGGACTGAAATAGCGAGACATGTGAGTATCTCTCGTAGTTTCTCCCTCAGCAAAGACAAAGAGCTCCTTTTATGATTCAATACAACAACCCAAATTAATCATTTTTTTCCCCCACACATCAGGACCCGTTCACCATCAGTCTGATAGACACCCCACAGGGCAGCACCAAGAGCCTGGTTTCTTTTTGTGCTGCAACTTCAAAGTAGGAGAGAGAATTAGTTCCTACATCTTTATACAATTTAATTTTTCAACATAATCTATTTTGTAACGTGAATGAGATAAATGTATTGTACTGTATATAATGAATTTGAAGCGCTCTGTTGGGATAAAACGAACAAAAAACTTTACTTGTTGACAGATTCTCTGTATCTGCTTTTTGGTCCTTCAGCTCAGCCTTGTTTTGAACCTTTAGTGAGCAGATATGAATCATGCTGTTCAACCATGTTGAAGCGTGGAACATGTTTGCCATCATTCTTTCAGTTTCATACTGGCAACCTGTTTTTCTTTTCTGTCTCTGGCAGTCTTATGTCACACTACAAGCACGCAGACAGCGTTCACAACTCAGGTATGGTGTGGGGTCGCATGTTACATGTGCACCCTGCACTGCTGCAGCAGGTGGAGGTGACTGTCAGTGTGGCCACTGAGTGGGATGATAACCAGGTCCCCCTCCCCACCACAGGTAAGATCAGCCATCACAGAACCACAGTCACTCATGTAGGAAGATAGATTTTCATCAGAAATGGTGGCTTGTTTAACAAAACAGATCATAACACATAAAAACATATAATTTTTTGGGACTTGAGGAGCTACCCTGTAAAATGTGTGGGTACATTTTATTCGTACATGGTGACTTCATGTAAATCCCATCAAAGGTTTTGTTAAAATCCAACCTGAGCATGTTAAATCAACCACAGACAGTACGTGTTAACGCCTGCGTGGGTGTGTAGGGCCTTTATTCTGTGATAATCATGATTGCAGCTGCTAGATAAATGTAGTGGAGTTGAAAACACAATGTTAACTCTAATCTTTTATCCAGTGAACAGGACAGTGAAGAGTCTGATCGATGAAGTCTTCCAGCTGCTGGACCTCCCTCGCAGCACAGATGGGCATTATGTTTTAAAACTGTGCGACTCTGACGAGTACCTCCGAAAGTAAGTCACAAATCCAGAAACGATAAACTAGTAAGTATACGATGCTGTCCTCAAACATGGTGCGTTTAATCTCATGCACCAAATGCAATTTTTCATACCTCTCCCTAGTGAAGAGCTGCTGGGACTGCACGAGACTATTCAGATTTACTACAAGTCAGAGCAAGAAGTGCCCCTCCGACTGCTCAACATGAACAACCTCAAACACCGTCTGACCAGGGATGTAAGTCAGTTCAAACTCCTTCAGTGTTTCCCACCCACAGTGTTGATCATTAACTAAGAGAGGCCGGCCTGTCTTCAGTCTTGAAATGCTGTTTGTGTCTGGCCCCTAGCCAGCGTGTTATCATCAGGGCTGTAAAAGCCTCCACCCTGACTTCTCGACTTTGCTCTGTTTACACATCACGTCACAGCGGGTGGCATTTAGCAGGAAGAATGAAATGGAATAAAGGTGAAGCCAATGTGGACTTAGAGTTATAGCCACAAAAAGCCAATTAATGCCATTTAATTACCCCAAATGCTTGATTAAACTTCTATATATAGATGGATGTTAACCTATGTTTCTCCTCTGAGGTTGAGGACGACGTAGCCTCATTCAAGCTGTGCGAGGTCCTGCGTCCTGTCTCTGTCTTCATCGCCTGCAAGTAAGATCTCTAGATGGTCCTGCATCCCTAATCCGTTTTTATGAAATGGTTTCGATAACAATGACAGGTGTTCAGTGGGTCATGTGTCAACCGGCGTCTGTTTGTAGAAAACATTAGGAAAGGGAGCACTGCTTTGTGGTTTCCTACCACTGTGACACCTGTGTGTGTGTGTTTAACCTTTCCTCGTCCGTCAGGTTGAGTCTGCAGGAAGTGCTCAATAGCTACAACAGAGAGGTGACACAGCTGATGAGATTTAAGGTTAGTAAAGAGAGGGTAATATTTATCTAACTCACACAGCCCTCGTTATCATCTAAGGGTAATTCAGATATATCTGTGGGAGTGATGCATGAAAAGTTGACTTCCTGATGTTTCTCTTTGTGTCTAAAGTCTGGGATGAACGTTAATGTGATCGTGGACTGTGTTCGCACCATCAGCAATCTTCTGTGTGGGCTCTCCTGTCAGGAGCTCGAGGAGACTATAGGCAGGCTCAACCGAATCAACCCCATACCCCTGGTATAATATCCCAACGTTCATTTGTGAATCTTTCCCTGTGGTGAAGGGCTCCTCATTCAAGCAGTGTAATCCTTTCACCTTTCATATCTGCCAAAGTATTGTGACACTGCAGTGCACCAAAGAAATGTAAAATACCTCCTCATTCCTCCAATCGGCAATACAAAGCTTTGTTTTTTTTTTTTTTTCTTTTTTAGAGTCATGAGGAGATGGTTGAGTGTGAAACAGGTGGGTATCTGTTACTCAACAGCAAAGCCATTGTTGTGCGCATGGGTGTGTTAGTATGTTAAGGTTTTATGGTGTGACTCTTAACCACTAGAAAACCCCTGATCACCATATTAACTTCCTTTTAGTTATGTCACACTGTTTTGACTGCGTCTAAATATATGCAATTCTGCAAGACACAGCAGGCATGAAAGTGCTATAAGACCATTCTTAGCAATATTATCTCGTCTATCATATTAACATTTAAAATTGTCCAAAATCTCAATTAAGTGCAATTTAATGTCTATTGTACAGGGAGCAGTGAATGAAGAAGAGGTTTTGATCGAGCCAAGGTTTTTATTTTCAAAGGGACAATTCGTCCCCAAATTCAAAAACACATATTTTTCCTCTTGCCTGAACTGCAATTTGTCCATCTATGGTTTAATGTCAGTTGTTGAGTTTTGGAGATATCGGCTGGAGGTATAATGTGACTAGATGGCACTCAGCGTGTGGTTCTCAAAGGGCAAAAACATTACATCTGAATAAGTCAGCAGCAAAGTCTCTTTCCAGAAATCACGACCTACTCATGATAATCCACTGGCCTTGTTGTGAGCAGTTTCATGCAGGAACAGTTTTCCTTCACCATCACCGTGCAGAAGGAAACTTGTATCTACACATGGAGGACTCAATAAATAGTTTATTACACACCATGATGTAGTAAACAGATATACGTGTTCACTGATGTATTTGTTGGCGCTAATTGGTTGAGGCTCAATGATAATACAGAAAAGAATAACTGTTACTGCACATTAACACATATGAATAAATATTCGCATACCTGTGAAAACATTGTAGTGTTTTATAAACAAAGTATCAATTGTTTTCATACTGTTTATAAACACATTATAGGGAGGCTTATGTGTTTCCTGTCAAAACTAATGTTATGTCTCCGTTTTCCAGCCATGATCATGCTTCACAAGGAGCTGCATAAAGTGCTGCAGGTCTTTTTTGACAACTTCCATTCAGACTTCAGAGGTCAGGAGTTCACCAACAAGCTGCAAATACTTGACGTGGAGAACAACACTGAAATCTTACAATTCAACATCGCTGCTCTCTACCAACTACAACCCGCCTGGATGATCAAGTATGTGTGCATTTATAGTCACACACAGACATGCACACATTATGATGCATGTGCAGAAATGCAAGCGAACACATACTGTTGAACCGCATCCTGACCAGGGTTTGTTTTGCTTTCTCTTTCCTCTCCTTTGTTTTCAGTTATGAGTGCTTCTCTGTTTCCTGTGATTTGACGTACGGAGCGACAAAGATCTGTGACACAGGCATTTCTGAAAATATCAGCACTGCCTTGTCATACGGAAACAAGATCCAGTGTAACCGCATGTAAGAGCCTCTTAGTGTACACTTTGTCATATTCTACTTCCTCCTTCCTTATTCTCATGAGAATTCCTTCACCACTGATGAGGAAGTGAAAGTTGATGTATATGTGTTTATGAGAGAAATTACCTATAGCTCATTTTAATACACTGACTAAATTCTAGTTAAGAAAAAACAAGGAAAAATATTTATGAGCTATGTTTATTTATGTTTTTTTTGACTGCATGTGCATGTTGTTGGTTTTCAGGATGGTGTTCCCTGTTCCAGTCAATCAGCTGCCATATGAGTGCATGTTGACATTTCGCCTCAAGGGCTCCAAGCGAGGCAAGAACCCTGAGCTTTTAGGCTGGGCCGTACTACCTCTTTACTGCGACAGGTAGGTGTTTACACAACGTTCACACCACCTCGTAAAGGTTTTGACTGAATGCTAACACGGGAGGAGGCTGGGAAGGTGGAGGGAGTTAACGTGAGCTCACGGTTTAACAAGCAGCAGATGTTTTTATGGACTTTCTGTTTTAAGAGAAAGGTCGTCGACATAAGTAATCGGAGGGTGCATGAAACAAACACGTGAATATAAAATGACTCCCGTGCCTGTCGAAACTACCGCGAAGATCAGTTTGTAAAATCGGCGGAATGCCTCTTTATGACAAGTGAGGTTCAATGGAAGAGAGTTTATTTGAAACTGTTGGATTCATAGGCCAACTCCATACAAATAGGTGGCAATATATCAAATCCTCATAGTAACAACTAACTGCTGCTAACTGTAGCTGCCGTTAGCGAGAAAGCTCAGTTAACCATGCAGACTCTGCCTGGACTGGGAGCTCGGAGCACTCGGAGCGTTGGTGTTGTTTACAACACAATATATAGACATTTTTGATATAATAGTCAAACATTTAATCAATTTCTTTTCACAGTCTGTTTATAATGTTAGTTAACTTTTGAACGATTTAACTAAAATTCATACATACTGCACCTTTAAACTGTTACCAGTGCATAATCTGACAGTAAATGTGTTTATAATGCTATAATTAACACTTCAAAAGCATTACCAAATATTTCTACTATCATACAGTGCTTCATGTACATTTTATAAACTCATTCCTGAGCTCTTCACCGACACTGACATAGTATTTGTACTCTGTGTGTTTAGGACTCTGGTGATGGGGACCGTTCTGCTCAGTATGTCCACGCTGGCTGAGTTTCCAGCTTCTCCCTCTCCTGCTCTGTTTGACAGCCACAGACAAGCCGTCGGGGTCATACTGCAGGTCAGTATCACTGGACAACTCTGCCCCCTGTTGACCTAAACACAAACTACACCACATTACCTGCTCAATCATTCATCTTCCCATAATCCTCCAGCTCGAGTTTCAAGATCATTTTGAGTGGAAGTATCAGAGGCCCATCGCACTCCCTGGTTCAGCCCTGTTTACTCAGCCTTGTGAGGCACTGCAAAAGAAAATGTTGAAAGCCTCTAAGAAGCACTGCCTCTGCTTGTGAGTAGAAGAAAACGACACACATTATAGAGATCTGTAATCGCTCCCTTTCCCTTAACAAATCCTTGAAATGTTCTCTCCCCCCCCCCTCAGTCTGACAGAAAATGAGAAAGCCTTCCTCTGGAGTAAACGTTACTGTAGTGACAAAGGAAGCACTTTCCTCCACCTGCTGCTGGGTGGGGCCCCCCGGTGGCAGCCTGAAGACTTGACAGAAATCTATACTGTTGTAGAGAACTGGCCGATTCATCTACCTGAGGAGGCCCTCTTCCTGCTCAGCGACAAGTGGGTTACATTTGGTTCACATACAGAAATATGGACACAGTCCCTATGCAGCGCTGCAAAGACCAAGTTTGTTTGTTGTTGCTTGTTTTGTAAAGTGTTTTGGTTCATAGCTACAGTATGTCCTGTCGTGGAAAAGAAGCAATGAAAAATGCTCCGTTACAAGTAATATTTAGAGTATCATTTATGTAAAAGTACATAAGTATTAGCATCAAAATATACTCAAGCAGACTAGTAACCCAAAAGCTATAATCACAACCATGATTCAGGTTTACATTCGTCTGTTTGGTGATGTCGAACATATTTTTCAGTTTTCATGATCAGACTGTGCGAAGGGCTGCGGTTCACTACTTTGAGCAGATACCAGATGGAGAGCTGGAGTTGTTTCTGCCACAGTTGGTCCAGGTAAGCACACAGACAAGTGTTCAACACACCTATGAGATAAGGTGACTGCACACTCTGTATTTTCCTCATCGGTTTGATGTTGGTTTCATCAGTCATCCTGTCCTGCAGGCTCTGAAGAGTGAGTGGGAGTTAGATGGACCTCTGGTGATGCTGCTGCTGGAGAGATCATTGAAGAGCATACAGATTGCCCAGCAACTCTACTGGTGAGCCAAAGAGTTAGACATCAGACTGAGGGAATGTAAATTTGGATTAGTAATGTAGCAAAATGACAGAGTGAAAGTTAAAGCTGCTCTAGGAAAAATTTGTTTTGAGTCTTTTGATGCTCAGTAATTTTCTCTGCAGCACAAAAGTTTTATTAAAGTTTTACATGCTGGCAGGCTGCTGGAGGACGCCAACAGTGAACCCTACTACCAGAGCTGGTTCAGTAAGGTTCAGGCTGCCCTGCGGCACTGCTGCGGCCAGGCACTGAGGGAGGAGCTGGAGCGCGAAAGCCGCCTCGTGTCTGTGCTCGTACAGGTGGCGGAGAAGGTTCGAACTGCTGACAAGGCTCGCCGTAAGGTATCCAGCTCTCTCATCTTCTCATTTATTAATGTACTCAGTCACAGCAACGTAATCCATCATTGTTATGATGACTAATTAACTTGACTAACTTGGTTGTTTGATTTTTGTGCATTTCTCTGCAGAATGTATTGAAGAAGGAGAAAGCTAAGATTACTGACTTCTTCAAAGGTGGGATCAGCTGTTGTCTGGCGCTGGATCCTGCTGTTCGTGTAAAAGCATTGGACGTTGAAGTAAGAACGTCACACAGATACCAGAAAAGATGCATAAAACAATTTCTAATTTCATTTTACATAGCGGAGGCCTTCCCCAGGTATTAATTTACCAATATTCTGTTTGGTACATCATTTATATTTAAGGCAAGATCCAGAACCAATTTCAATCTGGCTTGTTTTTGGTTTTTTTTAAAATCTTTTGCAAATCCAATTATATAGTATATAAAAATGAAATATGCTCTACAGCTGTCAAGGAGATTTTTATATATAACAATACTAAAGTCTGACACGTCTAACACAGCTCTATAGCAGGAGTGTTTACTTGTTTCCGTCGATGTGTCGCCTACAGGCCTGTAAGTTCTACAACTCCAACGCTGCTCCTCTGGGGATCTCATTCATCTGCTCTGACCCTCTGGCTAAGAACATCAGTGTCATCTGCAAGGTTGGTAATAATGTGTTATTTTATTGATCTCCACTGGGCCTCATGAAAATTTTAATATTGGCCCACTGCCTTTTATTCTTGCCTCCTTCAAAGGGAAATTAAAGCTCATAGTCTGCTCATTTCAACACAAAGAGAATACCTGTGAAATGGCACTCGTCAAGTCAAAAAGCAGCCTTTTTTCAAATGGTGTCATAACTCGGTTAAATATTGTTTCAGACAGGAGATAACCTGCGTCAGGACATGCTGGTACTTCAGATAGTCCGTGTGATGGACAGGGTTTGGCTTCAGGAGGGACTCGACCTGCGAATGATCACCTTCAGATGTCTTTCTACGGGCAGAGCTCAGGGTCAGTTTGTGTTTCTGAACGCACATTAATTTTTCCCTCGTCTTATTTCTCTGTGGTTGTGAAGTCATGATTTTCTATATATATTCTATGTGGTTGTCAGGCCTGGTGGAAGTGGTTCCAGAGGCGGTGACCCTGGGGAAGATTCACCAGGAGTGGGGTCTGGGTGGCTCCCTACGAGAAGACACACTAGAGAAATGGTTCAACAATTGGAACAAAACTAAGGAGGACTATGAGAAGGTGAAGACCAACACAAACTCTGTGATAACTTTACCATTATGCTTGATTTTAAACTTGAGTGTTCACTTTCGCTCCTGCTGTGTATCTATGCGCAGGCTGTGATGAACTTCATCCACTCGTGTGCAGGGTGGTGCGTGGCCACCTTCATCCTCGGGATCTGTGACCGCCACAATGACAACATCATGTTGAAACACAGTGGACACATGTTTCACATCGACTTTGGCAAAATTATGGGCAACGCACAGAAGTTTGGAAGCTTTAAAAGGCAAGTCGAGGAAAATACGAGCAGCAGTTTGGAAGTGAAAAGAGTGGTGTTTTTGTTTAAACGGCAAAAAAAAAAAAAACTCAGAAGAGGATCAAGTCAAAGACAACGATTTGAATTCACAAGAATCTTCCCCCACTCTTTTTTTGTCACGGTAGGGACCGATCACCATTCATCTTTTCATCTGAGATGCAGCACTTCATCACAGGCGGGGGGCTGAAGCCTCAGCGCTTGCATCGCTTTGTGGAGCTGTGCTGTGAAGCTTACAACATAATCAGGCAGCGCTCTGCACTGATACTCAGCCTGCTGGAGCTGGTAAGATCTTAATAGCGATATCTGAGAATAACTAATATTACATAAAACACTGTTTCATTCGTGGTGTGCATGTGGTTTCTAGATGCTACATGCAGGAATGCCTGAACTGAAGGACACTAATGACCTGCAGTACGTCCAGAACAACCTCAGAGCTCATGACACAGACCTGGAGGCCACATCCTACTTCACAAAGTAGCTTAATCCACAACACATGAATACACGCAGTCTTTAAAGTAACTCATATTTTATTCATGTATAAATCTGTTTCTGAAAGTGACAGTTTGTATCCCTCCTGATGTAGGAAGATCAAGGAAAGCATGGGCTGTTTTGCAGTTAAGTTTAACTTCCTGACGCACAGCTTGGCTCAAGTGAAGAAACAGGATTCACAAACCCGGAACGGCAGCCCAGCTCCCAGCAACAACATCCAAGAAGCTGTCATCCAGGGATACACCGTCAGGTCAAAAGATGTGGTGAGGCTGCATGTTGCTCTTTATGCTGTGGTAATTTAGTCGCTGTGAAACTTTGCCTGATGCATCGCAGAGATTTGTGTTATTACATCCTAATAATCCTACAATCCTACATCCTACATCTGCAACTGACAGCAGGTTCTAGAGCTCGATACATCAGTCAGCCGATATTATCGACTGATATTGGCCTTGGTAGATTATATTTATTAAATTCCCTGTGAAGTTTACTGTTTAAGTACATCGTTGTTGCATCACTATTGGCATCGGCCCTTAAAAATCCAGTATTGGTCGGGCTCTTGCAGGTTCACGCATACATTCTGGGAGGATTAACCCCAGGCTCTGTCTGTGTTGGGTCTGCTGTCACTTACTTTGTTAGAGAAGTTACTCAACGTACGTGACTTTTCTACGGTCTCTCCTCATTTTCTCAGCTTGCAGCCTAATGGAAAACTGTATTTTGTCTGATTTGCAGATCTATGACCTGAGAGTGAGCATTGATGATGGTTTTCTGAACAGTGAGAAGACATATGGGCAGTTTGAGCTGATCCATAAGCAGCTGCAGAAACACTTCATTGAGTCTAGGCTGCCTCAGTGAGTGAGAAAAAGAAGCTTTTTCTTTCACAGTAAAGACATAATTTGATCTTAACTCTTTACTCCTTCTCTCTTAAAGGTTTCCGAGCTGGTATAAGATGTCATTCAGCCCAAGCAAGAGGATGTCTCTGCTGAACAAGTACCTCAAACAGCTTTTTGAGGGACCATGCAAGGGAGTAAGTTCCTCTCGTCCCTGGTTGGTTTCTCTCAGTGTTGTCTTGTTGTTTCTTGCTCTAACTTGTAACCTGCCTCGCTCTGCAGAATGAAATTGTGTGCAGCTTGTTCCTGGATGGCCCCAACATAGTCCAAGAAAGTGTGACTGGTACGTTTTTAAAGATTTTAAAGGAAAAAACATCATGCTAGAGTTAACATTTAGAATGTGAGGACTAATTCTGTCGTGAGGATATTTAGTTGATAGACCGTATACAGTATAGGAGGTTTTTTGCTGTGATTTACTGGCACTGATGTGTTGATCTGTTGCAGGATCCAAACCTCAGATCCAGCTCTACATTTCTTACTCTGACTCTAAGCTCTCAGTCTTAGTAAAACACCTGAAGAACATTGTAAGTTTCCTTCGTTCTTATTATTGCATTGTTTGTAGCATTTAACAAGACACTCATAGTGAATGTGTTTTCTCTTAGAAATACTTTGTGGTGTACTGTATACTCAAGAGCATTGTTTTTTTCTCTTTTCAACAGAAGCAGGCAAACGGCTCTAACCCTGATGCCTATGTGGTCACGCACCTCAGACCGGACCCTCACCAGCGCTCAAAGAAGAAGACAAAGGTGGTCCGCAATAATGACAACCCCACCTTCAACGAACTGGTACAACTTTCATCCTATCCATCTTTTATTAATGAATTAGCACAGTCTCAGCATCCTTTGGTTTTTCATGAGATTACTGGGCAGGTTTAAGAAAGTAATGCGTTAATCCTTTGATGAAGGGCCGGTGCTTAATACTGTAAGTCCGTGTACCTTCCAGGTAAGCTGTTAAGCACAAACAGTAAGTTACAAACTGAAGTATTTAGTCAATTTAATGAGAAACATTGTATGCTGTGGAAAAAATAAGCAGGGTAGAGTAATCAGGGATCAACAATAGGGATTGTCTGAGACAGATAAAAAACCACGTCCAGCTCGTAAATCTAGCAACTCACTTGCCAGAAAATCATTTTTTAAGCAGCTGATGATGAAACTCTCTGTGGAAAGATGCACATGCACAGTACCAATCAGGCACACAAGGAACAGAAGTTTACAAGCAAATGCACGAGCAAACATTTCAATTATCCTGGAAACGGGATGTATGTATCTATGACTCAATTTGTCCGTGTTCTGATTATTAAACTTAAATATTAAAAATGACAAATAACTTTTGTCTTTGCCTCAAAGGATTTACAAACTATATAGCATATGACACCCTCTATTCTTAGACTCTTGATTTGAACGAGAAGAGGACAGGCACATGGTATGTACAGCATGTTGTGTACAGATAACACCTTCCTGTTTCACAGTTGCCTTACATAACTTAAACGCTAATCATATTCAGAATTTTTTTTTTCAATGTGTACATCCAGTCCCTCTTGAGATTAATTGCTGTCACTCAGAGCTTTGAACATTTATCCAACTGTGTTTAATATTACTTTCTAATGTATGCTCTGCCTGCGGCGCCGCTCTCTTCACTGTGAGTCTGATGTGATCTTTGATTGTTGAACCCTGCACACTCTGACCAGCAGCTTCCCACACACTTAACAGCCTCTTACCACCTTTTATGTTGCAAAGCGTTACGCCTTGACAAAGCCGCACGGAAGGAAATAAAAGAATAAAGCCCCTGTTCTACACTTCTGACAGAAATTTCAGATAAAAGCCAAACTGTATAAAAGACATACCCTCACATAACTGTTTGTTCTGAATGAAGAGCTGTTTGATAGCTAAAATATCTGCCCCTTATTCACAGCTGGAGTACAATAACGTGTTGCTGTATGGGATGGTGCTGGAAGTGACAGTGAAGAGCAAGAAGACGTTTGTGGCCGCAACCAACATTAAACTTGAGGAGGAGCTGCTTGACAAGGAGACGTGGTTTCCTCTCGGGAACTGTGCAATCTGACTTAAGAGAGAGCTGCGCTGTGGGCCTGCTGCCAGCAGGGGGTGTAGCCACACCGAGGGAAAGAATCGATCCAAAGATTTCTGACTGCATGAGTGAGACAAATGCACCTGAGCGAAGGGACTGTGCACTCTCATTTATACCTATTTATCAGACGTAACATCACTCCAGAGCTGAATTCTGCCGGCAGTGGAGGATGTATGTGGAGGATGTTACAAGGCTGAGTAAAACTCAGACAAGAAGACTGTTTACTGTGTGAAGCGACACTTCCCCTGATACGTTTATTTTTAAATGTTGATCAAGTGAAGGATATTTGTTAATTATTTTGATTCCTGGATGTGGCCTTGACGATGGCTGACGGGAAGAAAAACGATAACTTTTATTATCAGAATTGCACTTTTGTTTATACTTTAACTTTTACTTCTCCGTGAGTCAGAACCGTCCTTGTAAATGTGTGTGGTCGTGAGCGTCGATGTGAAGGATTAAAGAGCAGGTGATGCAGCGCTGTTGATACCTGCCCAGACTGAGTGTGTTTATACCCTTTGGGCTGTGTCAACTGGATGTCCTTGACCAGTAGAATCGGAGGCGGGAGGCAGGGGGAGAGGGGTGAGGCGAGTGTGTGAGCAGGGTGACAACTCTCTCTCTCAAGCCTCTCTGGCCTGAGGGGGGCCGAGTTAAAACTCTCCACCTCGCTCCATCCTTTGTCTCATCCATCAGTGGCATTCAAACACAGTTATGCACATGCATGCACAAACAAGCAATGGCAGACGCTCACATGCCCACACAAATACCCCTGAAAAGCCACCTCCTCACTCACACACACACACTTTCTCGGCTAAGGCAGGTCTTCATGTTATCTTAATGCCATCCTCCTCCTGACAGGCCTGCTGACCCGTAACTCTCCTCTGCCTCATTCATAGGATTTAGTGATGAAGGAGGATAGAAATAGACCTCCCTGCACCGGATTTGGTTCAATAATGTATACCTCTGTGAATGCTATTTATATTATTCCCTGCTGGGATCCCAGTGATGTAGGCTTGGAAGAAAATGCTGGCTGCTACTCTTTCATAGTAGTATTCATGGAGTATTAATATATCCTGGCATCACTCGCCAGTTTCAGACCTAATGGGGGGGGGGGCATCTATTGTTTTGGAATAGATGATTAATCCAAAAACAACACTGTGTCTCGTGGTCGGGTGAGATCTTCTTATGTGTGTTAGCTCTACCACAATAATTGCACTTGCATCAAATATTAATCCTATGATAAGAATCTAATATCCCACTCCAGGGATTCCTCCAGCAGAGAGTTATTCTGTCTTTGCAGCCCTGCCGGAACCGTCTGGTCGTTTCCTCTGCAGCACAGAGTGCAGGCAGCAGAGAAAAGTCACGTCTATTTTCTGACAATAAAACCGGTATTTATATCTGAGGAAATGGTGCTCTTGATTTATTTATATATTTTTGTTGTTGTTGTTGCTGCATCAGCCACGCTTTTTCTATCTGTTGGCGAGGTGTGTGCGTGTGTCTGTGTGTGACTGTGTGTGTGTGTGTGTGTCAGTCTGATATGGAGAGCTGTTTTTAGGAATACCAAACAAAGACGAAGAGGGAGGCTGGATCCAGGCTGCATCCGTCTCGGGACCGCAGAGGAACCCAGCGGTAGCCTGGAGGTGGCGGAGGAAGGGGGACATGAAAAGAAATGTATGCATCACATAGATACAGTCTGTGGAAGCATTTCTATAAAAACTCCGGAGAGCAACCTTCAATAATGCTGACACTGTGAACGAAGTGAAATACAATGATGGTCACACAATGTCACCTGATGTAATTTAGCTCTTCATCCGACTCCCAACCCCCACTACCCCCTCTTGCTCTTTCTGCCTGTGCAGCTCACCTCTCTTCAGGCTGGTGAAGGGCAGGGTGTACTGGCCCACAAATTCACTGCTCAGAAGGCCGGTCTGGTCTCGCGCACAGAAGCGGATTAGGCAGAGCTCGGGGACGCTGATGTTGAAGTTCATGTCAGCATCCCAGTGAGGACTCAGAGCTGTAATGGTAATCAGAGTGAACCAGTTCATTAGAATCAATAAGCATTAGTAGGTTTACTTAAAGCAGCCCACAACTTCACCATTTTGATTCACTCACAGCCCTCATAGCGTCGTTTTTGGCCACTGAGGGCACTCTACGCTACCAGCTTAGCTCCAAAGATAAATTAGCAACTAGCTAATGAACATAGTGGAGCATTTAGCTGCTAAACAATGGACTCTGGCTTGCTTGCATGTCTTTAAACCAATCACAATCGTCTTGGGCAGTGTTTATCCCAGGATGCAGCAATGGTGCCCTTGCAAAATAACATCGGGGGGAAATGGCTAAGTCCCTATAAAAGGTAACAGCTGCTAGCTTGATTATGTTTGTGCCATTAGCGAACAGGTTAGTGTCAGAGTAACTTGCCAGTCTCAGCGTGAAGTCTGCTATCTCGGAGGTTGTTGTTTCATGTAGCAATTTACACAATTTAAACATCCAGTTATTTAGACTATTTATATGGTGATAATATGTTAATTTTATTTTTGCAGCTTGTTTCTGCTGCCCCCAAGTGGCCAATATTTAATTGCACATTTAAAATATTATACAAAGTTACATTATTATGAAGCCAAAACTGTAGAAGCACTTTGAATGAAAGCCTTTCTGGAAGAACTTGTTTTGACAAGTGATGTTCAAGATTAGGTCTTGTTTATTCACAGTGCTCTGAATCAAAAGGACTCTCACAGATGAGATATTTGGTCTGGACTATTGACTTGATAAAATATAGACAGAGCTTACCCGTGTCTGCAAAGTGAAGCCAATCTGGAAGGTCCTTAAACCTCCACTGGTTTAAAAAAGAAGTTAGATTCTATGTAAGCTTACGAGAAAATGAACCCACTTCTGATCTTATTTATTAACTCAGACAGTTAACAATAATGAGTTTATGGTCTCAATTGCTAGTTTCAAGTCTTCTTCAATACAGCATGATGTTCATTTTGTAAATTATGGTGCCCTTTAGATTCAAATAGACTCTTGATGGCTCGTGATTGACAAGTCTGTAACAAGTACCACAGCATGTCCTCGGGTTCTCAATCAGATCCAATCAGGATATCCAACTTGTTTCCACCCTCTCGTCTAAATATGGTCACGCGAAAATAAAACAAGATGCTCACGGTCATACTGACATTGACATCTATAGAGCAAATAAAAAATTAACAGACCCGCAGTGTGGCAATACATGACAAGTGTTATTTGGTGCAATGTTACAGTGACAAATGAGCAGAGCACACGTAGATAACTAATGAGTCATCTCTGCTGCAGTTCTGAATCCATTTCTGATTTTAAATAATTTTCCTCTGTAACCCCTCCTCAGTTTTAATCTCAATCCACATTCATTTGTATTCACCAGTGACCTTATCTGTTTCATAGTGTGAAACGATTTTATGATTTATGCCCATGCATAAGTGCTCTGCGCCCTCCAGGACTCTTAACTGTCTCCACCAAGCCCTTTCTCCCTCCCTCTCTGTCTCGTCTCAGCAGCACCAACAGTCTTGTTTCTCATCAATATCATGTTTGGATATTAAGTTAATTTTCATGTTGCCATCTTTTTTTAAAACACGAAAGCTCCAAATCAAATGTGACGTGCCGTTTGTTCTATGGTGAAAGAAAAGTAGTCCGTCAGAAACCTCTGTAGCACGTCATCCTTTGTGTAGTGACTGTCAGCTCCATGTTTCTTTTCACAGTGACAGTGTATGACAGACTTCTCTTCAAAGGAAATCCACTTGTACATTTTAAAGAAACTATTCAGCACATTTATCTTCAGAAGCCCAACAGCAGATTTCTGGGAAAATAGATTTAAAAGGAAGATCAAAAATGCCAACAGAAACCAAAAGAAACCAAAAGAAACCAAAAGAAACCAAAAGAAAGGCTGATGTCATTGAAAACTCCCACGAATCCAGTTTAGGTCATGCTTCTTGTACCTTGAAGTTTGTGGTTTTGAGTGCAGTGTCTCGACAACAGTGAGATTATCTTTTTTTAAATTCATCCAATATTTTGTTTGTGAGGAATACCTGCCTATCTAATGACATTACCATCATCATAAGCTGTATACTAACATGCTAAAGTAAGATGGTTAACCTGGTAAACATTATGCCTGTTTAATAGTGCGTTCACGTGGTGTCGGAAAAGTCCGAAAAATGTATTTCCGTCCGACAGATTCTTGCACTTATTATGTTCCCGCTGTAGAGCAACAATTTAAATTAGCAATTTTCAAAGTCAAAATGTCCAACTTGAGAGAGAATTAATCTTTTCCATCCTTCTAAATTTCTAGAAAACTGAAAGTTAATGCAGAAACAGCCAACATCAGCAGTGTTTTTTTCTTTTGCAGTGCAGAGTTTCCAGTTATTCCAGTTGTTCCACCGTTACCTGGGAAGAGTGACCGAAACATTCCCTCTTCCTTTTATGGTTACACACTGGCAGACGAGATGCCTTTGTGCTGTAATGCAACCCCCGTTTTTCCACAAAAAATCCACAGCAAAGTAAACATGAGGTTTATACTGTAGCCAATCTACAGTCATTACACTGCGCAATCAGTATTTACTTGTCCATAGATCTCACATCAAACTGCGTCAGTACAGGCCATGTACAGTCTCATTGTACTTACAGTTGTTTTTGACTGTATTAGTGTTTTTTCGGCACGAGTCAGACTGAATCCCATGAAGCTCCACTCTGACGAAGGGATCCAGTGCTTTGCCACTCCTGGGGACAGGTAGGTTGGACCCGCTGATCACCTGTGGATACACAGACGCAGTATGGATGATCACACAGGGCGAGTATGAAATCAGGGCTAAACATAAATTCTAAAGAGAAAACAGGGGGCCACTAAGAGAAGAGAAAAGAAGCGGCGGGGAGAGGGCTGTAATTATACCAGTCTGGAGAGAGGCAGGCTTATCTGCAGTCCTCTCACACTGAGCCTTCTCTTCCCAGACTCTGATCAAAGACAAACCTGCATGTACTTATCACGACATGCCCCGCTTGGCACTGATGGAGCTTTACAGTGTCCGGCCTAAAATTACAGTGCCTTTCCTCTGCTGAAGTCATGCTACAAAGCACCCTGCATTGTGCTCGTTCACAGTCACAATGGTCCAGTCCTTTGAGTGTATAGATATCAGCTCGGAGTCATCTTTCCATAAAGGTTTGAATTGAAAAACAGACCACTGCTTATAGTTGACAGTTTTATGCTAAATAGTCTCAGGAAGCTCAAGGGGAAATATTGTTTTCCTGAACAGATGAATAATTCACTGTTTAAAGATTGAAAGCTCGACCCTACCTAAGTTACAACACTGAATGCGGCTCATGCCTCCGATTCCCTCTGAGTTTAGAGCTGAGTCAAGATTGCAGGGTTTTCCCTCAAGTGATCAAATAATACAGAGTGGTGATGTGAATAAATAAAGGTGAGGTTTTCCCCAGGGGCATCCAAACACAGAGCACACCACATTTATATTTCATGCACGGTGCTGGGGAAGATGTACAATGTGTTTGTGTGCATACTCCATTAGAGGACGATGTCTCACGTGCTTTTGTTTGACATGTGTTGTCTGATCAAGATTTAGTCTCTTCATCAGACAACAGCAAAACCAAAAACATAAGGAGAAGTACTGTATGATTTAGGACTTCAAGGCAACAGATTGCATGGCGTGAATTCTTTATCTGGTTACATTAAGTACAGCTACTACACTCACTGAGTGCAAATGAGTCTGTTTACAGTTTTTCTCAATTGAACTCACTCAGTTATTGAGTTCAACAATGAGTCTCCAGAAGTGAAAATCCCATTTATATTCTGTATCAAGTATGTTGATTATTAGTCATAATCTTGTAACCATCCAAAGTAGACAAACCACGAGTCATGAGATTGTGGAACTATGGCATATGCTCCCATAGAAGTCTACAAGTCCACATATGTACTTGTCAGGAAAAAAACGTTTTATTCACAACGTCATTGAGTGCTACACTACCCACGATCATTTTACCTCACCTGCGTTATAAGTCATGTCAGCTAGCGAGTAACTGCTACCACGGTCGGGTTGTTTACGTTACATTTAAAACAGAGCAACCACGATTTCCCTTTCTGACATGCTGCATTTTTTTTTTTTTAAACGTTAGGAAAAATGTTTGTGAGTTGGAAGTCGTTGGAAAGGAATCATTCGCAAAGGTTAATGGGATATTTTTCCATTTTTGGATTTTTCTTTCTCACCTCTGAATCAAACATTTTATAGTCGCTTTTCATCTTGCGGCTGTCCCTTCCAGGCTTAAAACTTTTCATCAGTATTTTATGAAATGTCAGTGGAGTGAATGAATGGCAAATTCACTTCCTGGGACCACAACTCTATTGTAATTTAGGTGAACAGATCCTTTAAAGTTGCGGTCGGTAACATTGGCGAGAGTATCAAAAGTAAGCTGAACACTGAAAGACTCTTAACAGAGACAATCCCACCCCCTCACATTAGGCCTCCCTCCAGAGCCACCGACCCAAGATGAGTGCATCGCATCATTGTCGTTGCTAATTTATGTCTCATTCACATGTAAGAAAACATCTAACATTATCTCAATGAACAAAAAAAAACAAATATGGCTATTTGTAGTACTCACATAACATATCTATTGACTATCTATCTATTGATTGCTGCCGGGATGTAAAGAGAATTTCAACAAATACAACAAACATGCTCTTAAAGTACACAAGCTTTCAGAGGGATGATTCATGCTGTTTGTAAGACTGGTCCCAGCACACCCTCCTCTAAGTCTCCTGCACTACGTCCCATGTGATTCCAGTCAGTTCCACATATTTCCTTTACAGTACAAAGCCTCGTATATCTCTGAGTCACACCATTAGGTTCTGTAACAAACTGTTGCATCCGTCTAATTGGACTTAGAAGAGTTATTGTGTGAACGTTGTCCTCATGGCCCTCTAAAGAGATGCGACTTGATGTGACTGTTCTCCACTGCTTCATTTCCTCTTTGTCATGTGGCTTGGATACAGAACACTACAAGTGCTGCTATTAGTGTCCCCTAAGATGCTTAAAATAATGGAAAAAGGATGATTTATTAATTGGACCCTGGGTCTAATTGCGTTACATCACCCCTCTCTCTCCTTGGCTTTATTTGCAGAGGGAGATAATCTAATTAAACGAAGGCACTCTCAGGGAGTTTTACATCATTGTTGGTTGCCAGCATCCGGCAGGAAAGTATTTATCTGGAGGCAAAGAGCAAGATGCCACCCAATCCCGAGATTGTGAGGTATGGACACACATACTGTAGATGCACATAAAGCACACACACACACAGTCCTGTAACATTACACCTTAATCCATAAAGCCTCCCTAGTGGATTATTCAGCACTCCACTCTCTGTAGCTGTACCTTGAGCAGCAGGTGTGTGGGTCTGAGACCGCGCTGGCTGCAGCTGGGATCAAAGCTCCTCTGACCGGACATGAGCACCGCCGGCTTCAGGACGTATCCACAGCCCCCGTTGTCCTGGAAACGGCCATCATTAAGATCCATAGGAAAGCCAAGGGACTGGAAATTGAGAGCCACTGCAAAACACCACGGGACAATCTCAGAACAATGAAAACGAGGAGCCACAGAGCAGCGGCAGAGACAATTATGGGAACAAAAATCGAGAATGCCTAAAGCTTGCTGAAATAAAATGAGCAGCTTGAGATGATCTCCTGCACACCTTGCGCTTCTTCTTTTTTTTTTAAGGCTCTTGTTCTCATTCTGCAGGAGGGAGCTAAATTATACAATGACTTGAAATGTTTCCGTAACAATAGCGTACATTGCGTCAGGGACACTTTCACAATCAACCAACTGTGTGATAAGTGCATCTGTGGTGGGTTTTTCTGCACGGCAAAGCTCTGTGTTGGCGTGTGCGCTGCATACACTGTGTCTCCATGTGAATAGGCTGTGAGATAAAGAAAGCAGCAGATGTAATCCTGCTGACAGGTTTGAGCTTGGTCTCTGCAGGGTTGGATTGTAAACACTTTTTTGTTTACAAAAACAAAGATAAATACGTGATACATTTATGAGAAATATGGAGGAAAAAAAAACACCTTTAATTTTGTCCTAACCAACACATTTTTATCCATCTTTTCCTGTGTGTGTGTCACAGGGCCCCTGCTCATCTAACTGTAATTGATCCACCCAGGCTGCTGCTTTGTGCCGCAGTCTCCTGCAACTGTGAAAAGTGCCGATCACCATCTGCACAGCTGCCAACGAGGCACGTTGACAGTCCGCTCAGCGATCAGCGGGGCTGCGTGTCAGAATAGGCGGCTGCCTGATTGAGTGATTGAGACAGATGAGGAGGATGTGTGAAGACAGGTGAGGTGACAGGAACACTCGCCAAGACACTGCCAGACAAATCAGGGTTGTGACTTTAAGTGCATGAGTAATCACGTATCGCAAAAAGCCTAGATGATGTAATGTCACTTATTTTGAGAAGCAGAGTTACTATCAGGAGTACAGGTATGTGGTGCTTGATACTATAGAAATGATAAGTGAACGAAAATAAGCAGAAAGGTGTGATAAGGGCCAGGAGAGGACACGCTCTGGGGAAAAACACAGATGAAGGTGTCCGGCTGTGGGCTGGAGAGAAATGTTCTTTTCTCTAGGTTTTTGCTAATCGAGAGGACACTTGGCCACATTGTTCCCTTTGAAGTTTGACAAAAGTAGTTATCTCCGTTTGTAAAAAAAAAAAAAAAAAACAAGAAAGAAAGAAAGGAAAGGTCAAAAATGGATTGTTTTTTGTTCCGTTTGTGTCGAGAAGTTTTTTTATTCCTGTTCAAACTGCTGACTCAAAGGAATCGAAGAAATTCTCTTTTCAAATCCGTTTTAAATGGATATTTCAACCAAAACAGAAACAGAGTTGACATCAAAGTGTGAATAGCTTCAGGGACATTTCATTTCCACTTTATACTTTGACATATTCATTATCGACTAACATATCTTCCAATCTAAATACAAATAAATAAGAAGAACTGAGTAACTTAATCAATTCCCTGATGGGTTAATTTATTAGCTTGTAAAACGTTTCATTGCTTCGTGTATGTATCGATCAATTAGACCTAAGTCCCTGTTGCTATTAATCCATCTAGATTATTTTGGCATGAGCTGCAAAAATTTGGAGATATCGGCAAAAGAGAAGTCTACCTTCTATTGAATATAATGGATCAGAGGGCACTCGTCTTGTGGCCCAAAAATAAATACATCTGCTAACTCAAGGTATTATCTTTCTACCGAACCACACCCACCAACCGTATCACCACAGAGAGGGACTCATGTGTCTACTCATGGACGAGAGGCTAGCTTACTAAGCCAATTTAGCTAGCTGATGTTACTGCTAAGCCGAGGAGAACAACAAAAAAATATTTACAGCGCTGTCACGAGCGCGACCATTATCTCCAAAACTTGGCAGCTCACACCAAAACAAACTAGATGGATAAATAGCAGTACAGGTAAGAGGAAACATATGCATTTAGGTTTTAGAGTGAACTGTCTCTTTAAGTTTGGAAAGGTGTGAAAGTCAGCATTGTTTGATTAGTTCATTCCAGATTCATGCACCTAAATAAACGCATATGTGTATAAATGCATGTGACCTTTTACTGTATACCTTACACCGTGATCCTGCTCCTGTTTTAGACAGGCATACATTCGCTCTCTCTCGGACTCACCAAGCTGTGAGCCGACGCTCCAAAACTCCTGAGGGTTGTAGTTGGACGAAGACGTCCTCGAGCCTGCCGGGTAAATCCTGCTGAGGAACCTCTGGTTATGCAGAACGAAATCTGCACCTGAGAGACAGAGAGAGAGAGGACCCCCACACTCAAAGGTCAAATGTGTCCTCATGAATGACACAACTTCACGTGTCATCCTTATGATCCTATACAGTACATTTCAGTCAAACTATCCGATACAGGGAAGCAGGTTTACCTACAGTCACATGGTCACTGGTTGGAATAGGCTCCTATTTAATTCTTAATCACACCAATTTAATTGTTGTTGTACTTCATGTCGAATGGAAACTTTCAGAGAGTATGTGAAAAAGATGGGAACCGTTTGTCCTGATGGGGCTTTGATGCCTGTATAATTATCCCCATTCTGGATCGACTAAAAAGAAACTGGCACACGGCTTCAGTCGGCGTGCGATTGCTGTGTTGATTCCCCGCGGAGACCACAAAGTTTTTACAGACTCTTCATGGTCGCTGCCAACCAAGCCAACAGTCTCATAATGTAGCTGTTTGTTTGGAAAGTGTCATTCCTCCTCAGCAGGAGCAGATTTCATCTCTCCACATCACCCTGTTTCTCTAATAGACTGCAGCACAGCAGCACAATGACAGTTAAACTGATTATCAGTTGTTTCGAACCTCTGTGGGCTCTTTCCACATTTCTGGGCTTTTGCTGTTGTGCTGCACTCCCTATAAAGTGCTCCCCTTTGCTGTATATGTCAGGTATGGTTCGCTTAACTTTACAAACAAGGCTAAGCAAACAGGCAAGCGTCTCAATTTAAGTGCATAGCAATGCCATACATCATTAGAAACCTCATTATTGTGATTCTATTCATGCAAAGCATTTCAAGATAAAACACCAACAGCAAGGTACAATCAACAAACAAACAAACAAACAAGCTTACAAACTATCATGTACAAAGTTTTGCCAACTCACTGTTTCAGTATCGGATCAAACTCCGTCTTCTCTTGTTTCCACTAGCTCCATTTCATTAATATATGTAATCCAAAACACATTATTCCAGGATTTGATGGTGACAAATGGCAAAAAACTGCAAGTAATGCTTCATCTCTCAAAAATGAGGTGAGCTTCTTTCTCCTCTCATCCTGAGCCACTTGCACGTCTCCGGATGATTGATGCATCATGTTGCCAATGAGATTTCAAATCCAGTAATATATAGTTTATATCAGTTTTTAAAGCCATAAACTTGGAAATGATGCAAGTTTATGTAGTTTTATGCTCTTTGAATAGGACGTCTTTTCACCAAAGCACTTGTTTTTGACTATTTTATATGCGTAAAGTGTAAAAAAAGACATAAAGAATTATGATGAGTTTTTGCACCTCTTAGTTACAGGTTTATTTTTTGTAGGTGAGAAAAATAAATGATTCACTGTGTTCAAATTCCTGTAGATTAATGCTAGAAGTGCTTACAGAGTGCCTCTGACAGCTTGGGTAAAGAATTCAGCTCATAACCTTTCAAAACGATGCCTGTACAACAGCTTTGACTTTACTTTGGGCTAGACTGGCAAAGGCGTTTTAAGATCATTTTACATACATTACCAGGAAGAAGGACAGGTTGAAATCTCCTTATACTCCTTAAATAACATTGTACCTGAGGCTTTGACCAGCTTCCGAGCTTTCTTCTCCGCCATGGACGTGTTTTCATTGGAGTTCTGATTGTCCTTAGAATGACCGAAGCTGACGAACTTGACGGACCTGGTGTATACGACCAGGTCAGATAAAGCCTCGGCCACCACCACCTTCTTCTCCTTCTACTCGTTAGATTTAGGGCAGAGAGGAAGACAAACCAAAGAGAGTCTTCACCAAATTGTAACAAATCATTAGAGATCATCTTATCATCTTATCATCTAACCATCTGTACTGTATCTCCTGTACAAACAGTCTATATCTGTCTCTGTGTTTCTCTTCTTAAATCTAACTTACTTTCATCTTTGACCCTGCCTTTCTTGGAGACCAGAACTTTGCTTTAGGTTGCTGATCTTCTTCCTCCTCATCGTCCTCCTCCTCCTCATCCTCGCCCTCATCTACACTCTCCTCTGCCTCTGTCTTTGGCTTTAGCTTTTTATTCTTGATGAGGATCTTATACTTCAGGTCCTGGCACCCCCACGAAAAGCACACGCAGTATGAATTCACACATGAACAAATGCAAAAGTGGGAAGTATCAAAATGCAAATACTTTGTTACTGTACTTAAGTAGATTTTTAAGATATCTGTACTTATTTATTTACTTAGTATTTATTTTTTTTAGGCTACTTTTTACTTTTACTTCCTAAATTTTAACACAAATTTCCATACTTTCAATCCATCAGTGTATATCACAACAGATGTAGCGAGACAAAAGGAAGTAAAAGACAGAAACAGTGGGGAGCAGAGGTGTGTTAGTGATTTGAATCTGCAGAGACCCTGCACCCTCTGCCCGTATTTTCTTATTTTCTCAGTTTGTTGCTGTGCTTGGGACACTTAATAACCCAAAAAGTCGGTATTTGACGTCCTGATAATGAGACTCAACAATCAAATATCTTTCTGGTGTGTTTACGAACAGCTCGGACAAATCCTACTGATTCTACCTTGAAGATTAATAGTCTTGAATTATATTAATACAGAAATGTCCTTCAGAGGGTTACTATTTACTTTTATAGCCTTTTTTTATGCAAAAAAACATGCAATTCCCCAAAGAGTCACTCGGTGGCCACATCCACATCGACGCATAACAACAGTATGTTTAGGATACAGAAGCAGGTGTACCGAATCACTCAATCACACATCTGCTGCTGCATCTCACCATCCTGTCTCCAAATCTGTCATCACTCTATAGGGCTCTTTATGCAGATGAGCAAGCAATATGCTAAAAGTAACAAACATTACGGTCTGGACTTGGAAGCAGCGCTGCGGTAAGCCACACGACAGGAAGTCACCCTCTCAGCTTCACATGCTGTTTGCACAGGCAAAATATGCCAAAATAATTACAGATCTGCCAACATTAACAACCTGTAAGAGTCCATATAGTATGAAAATTATAAGCTTCCTCTGGCACAGCACTCTTTCATTTTTCATTGCTGCTGCACAAAATGATACAGTCTGGAGAGCTGCGACGGAGGCTTTGCTTATGTTGATGTAATTGAGGATATTATATGGGGGTTCTTGTGGAGAATTATGCCCATGTTTATGGTTAAAATACAATAAAGTAGAGTTATAACTTGTTAATTAACTATAGCTTCTATATAATCATACAATAACAAGGTGTAACGGAAACATAAAGAAAAGAAAATTCCGTCATTCGTGTGGTTTTGACAATTTGGTAAGCAGATTTAAAACCTCTCATTTTAAGTAGCCAGAGTGGCGTATAAGATAATGAACGGTTCTGAGTATAACCGACTTCGTAATTGGATGTGTGAAGCTGCATGAGTGTGACACAAGAACCCAGATTCAGTGTTCAAGTTGCTGGGGGTTAAAAGTCGAGATGAAACCGCACGTGCTCCTCTGTAAGCCTCCACTTCCCGAGTCATAAAGATAAAAAAACAATAAAAGGAAGAAAATCTTATAAAAACTCATTTTTTTTTGCAGTAAATTCTGAAGCAGCAGAAGTCGGAGGCAGCAAAGAAGCTCCGGCGAGACAGCGCGCATTCATCCACCCTGAGAGAAAACCCCTTCATCCTTCTTGTCATGTTCAATAGACTGGAGTGACTGCAGCAGGCCAGCCTCTCAGTCATGGGTTCAGGCAGACGCTTCCAGTGGAGAAGTTGCAACTCAGACGGGGTAATCTAAATGAACAATCGGCTCAAGTGCCTCAGCATGCTTAAAATGATGGACACTTCTCAGGATCAACCAAATCACATTAGATTTCGTGAACCCTGGAGATTAAAGAGGCTTGCAAATGCAAGCGTCCATCTACCCGTCTGGTCCCTGTGGAGGAGAGAGGCGAAGGAAGCCTCGGAAAGAGACTAATGAGGCCCTCTGTGACGACGAAAGGGTCTCATTTTCTCCTTGTTTTGCTTTGCTATGACAGACGATGAGGATTTATCCATACAAATGCTCCTCATCAAATCATCCCTCCGCCTGCACCGGCAGCTCTGACAAACAGATTCTGCTTCCGATTTGCAGCTCAGATGGTCGAGCGCCTGCTTCTCTGAGTCTTACATTCGGGCTTGGGAGGTCTCCGGTGGTTGAGTGAGCCAAGGGAGTCCTCAGCAGCTTGTCCCCGAGGACAGAGACGAGATAGTGGGCCATGACCTCCTGCTGCTCCTGGGAGCAATGGTTTTCCAATGACAGGATCACAGGGTAGGCAGACACCTGTCAAGAGATAATCACATAACACACACACACACACAAAAATCATGATTCAACCCTCATTTTCAACAATTAGCATCAACCTAGATCTGCAGCTCTCTCTGCAGGCTCTAAATACTCCAGATACATCACAGAGAATGGCCTGAACCGCCTGAATCAAAGACAACTCGCAAGCAAAGCGCTGCTATCAGAGATGCTATTAATTAGAGCAAATGCAGCTGAGCAGGGGCTCCTGGGGCCTTCAGAGGCAGCTGTGAACGCTGAGTTAGATGCCTGGGGCACGACTCCGGGATATACATGTCATGTAACATACTGCACACCTCAAAGGCGTGTTGCTCCACAGTGGTGATGACATCCTTAAAGAGTATCTTGGTGGTCAGGGTGTAGCCATGGTAGACTACAGGCTCCATATCTGGCCCATCCCAGCAGTCAATCTCCAGACAGCGGCAGCCTTTCCTCAGAGCACTGTCCCACACACAAACACACACATACATACACACACATAAGCGCATGATTACAAATGGAGACACATGTACACACATTAAGCTGTGGCAAGGCTATGATGAGCACTTGTGTACCACGTCAGACGTTAGAAGAAGAGTTGAGGCACAAACTGAGGTATTTCCTCGCAAAGCACAAGTTCTCACAAGTCAAGCCAACATACATGTCATGTACATGTGTGCTGTTTTGTGTGGCAAACAATGCAATCAAATCATTTATCACAACAGCTTCCTCTACCAGAAAAGGCTGATGTTACGTTTCCATTTCTGTGCCGTCTCTATAACAAAACTATGGTTTACACAGGACAGAATGTGTCTTCTTTATATAATATATTGTTTTCTGTTGGTAGTGGAGGAGAATGACATCACTTTCACAGCAGGAGTGTGTTGCACAAAAACACTGTGGCAATGATACATTTTCTTGCAACCCTGATGCAAAGTGATATCACCCTTTTTCTCCACACAGTGCGGCTCTGGAGTGGCTCTGCTTTTTTGGAAATCAGACATTTCTAGCAGTTAACTGGAGTCCATGTATTTTGTTCTTTCACTTCATTCCTCAGCTGTGTATCTCTTGTCGGTCACAGAAATGCCATGATTGTCTAGCTTTAAAGTTGTGTGTTGCAGAGTTGCTTTGTAACCCCACTACAATTCTGAGAAGTGTAGTATCATCTTGCATCTCAGACTGTAACTACCTCCTGCATTTTAGAGAAAGGATAACTGGACAGCACTTCAACTGGAACACACATTTTCATCTGTTTTTTCTTCTCATTTTTGCATCTTGGCTGTGCTGTTATCTTTTCTTCTACTTTATTATATTTTTGTGTTTAATGACACAGCCCAGTCAACAGGATAGAATGGGTTTTTTTTACAAAACGTGTCATATCCCGTTCGCATTACATGTTTTTCGTAAGCGTGACACCACTGGATATTCTTACAGAGACCTTGGGACGATTTCCAGCATTTGAGGAGAAGTTGGGACATCTCCTGCTGTGTTTGTGGCAACGAAAAACAGGTATTTTAAGCCTGAGCATGATCTTTTCCCTAATCCTAAGTGTTTTTGTGCTGAAACCAGATCATAAGCACAGCATTGTCACAACATAGAAAATAAACATAATTCAAGGACAGAACTAGAGCTTGGAAGCGATGAGCTTTGTTTAGCAGAAAGACTTTTCGTGGGTGTACTTTGTATGCGGTTTAAACGCATATGTAATGTGTTTTATGACCATTAAATGTGCTGTATGTGTTTTTTTTATACATTTCTGACAGAACTAGGCTATCCATCTCCAGCTACTTCTAGTCTTTATGCTGACAATGGCCTGACTCCAGCTTTATCCACAGACGTGAGAGTAGTATTGATCTTTTTCATCCAGCTCCTGATAAAATAATAAAAAGCAAATGAGTGTAACTGTCACATTAGCAAAGTGGTGAGGACCCAAATGCAGATACGGAGGCAGGCAGATTGAAAAGGAAACATAAGCCTGCACAGGAACACAGGAGGGAATCAGAACACTGAGGAACACAAGAGGATATAACGACAAAATAAAGCAGGAAATAACTGACCAAAAACCAAAACCATCACAATTTTTGCCAAAATCTTATCTTAACTATTCCTTTACTGTCTCTATGCCACCAGCACTTAAGTGGACACTGCAAGTGTGAAATGTTGGAGCTGTTCATTACTTCCAAAAAAGACACAGTTAAATTCCCTGTAAGTATTTTCAAAACTAAAACATTTTGAGCATATACAACTAAAAGCCTCCTTTGCCATGTCCTTGTTTCACAATTTACAGGCTCTTGATGCTCTTGTATGTCTTCACTCGCCCACCTGTGGGTATCTAAAAAGCCACCTTCTACTCGTGCCACTCTGCTCTCCTCTCTCGATGATTATTTCATTATCTAAGTAAACCAGAGCTTCCAGGCCACTGGTTTGGAGGGTTCCACTCCACCAGACGGCCCAGGCACTCAGCACTTTCACAGGGACCATAAATACAGCACTTCTGCTGCCATCAGCCCCTTTTGTAATCACCTCCATTACCTCATAAAGGGCCCACAGCAATTTTACCGTCTGCCTCAGCACATGAGTGGGTCAATGAAATGAGAGGAAAAGAGAATACCCAGATAAAACACATGTAGGTCTGAAGGAGATACTTCAGAGAGAAGACAAGAGTGTATCGAGAGGCATTTTAGATCTGTATCAGATCAAAATGGGGTTTAAATTGGCCTCATCACTTGTTTTAAACTACGATTAAATGATGTTGGCTAATTCCAGGTAGAATTAACTTATTTTTTTGCATATATGTAACCCACATTTTTACAAACTGTACATTTCAAATACAAGTTTACAGATGTTAAAACAGAATTTTGGAAAGACACGAGCTGTACTGTATTCTGTACTTCCCTACCACACATAGGCATCCAGGTGGCTCTTTCCCACTAGCTGATCTCCAGTCAGGTAGGTGTTGTGTGATGAGGAGATGAAGTAACTGGTGAGAGGCTGGTCCATGTCTTGGTACACTGACGTGTGGGCCTGGTCAAACACGCAGCAGTCTTTGGACTCCATGTACCTGAGGAAGCCTTCAAACGTCATGGACTTGCTTTCTCTGGCTGGAGGAAGGAGCAGAGCAAGACTGTCGGTGACAGCGCACAAAAAGAAAGAGGACTACACTAGATGGCTCAAGCAAACTTTCAGTCTCTAGTGTTTAAAATTTTGAACAAATCAAAAATAATAACATATAAGAGGCCACAGGTATGAAAGTGACTCTGGGAAGTTGTAGCCATGGATGTATTAAGGACAAATTGGATACAGCGTCAGAGACAGGGCCAAGTCCGTTCCTATGAAAGTTGCCCAATTACAACACTAACATACTGTGTTTAGCAAGCACAACTGCAGGCATAATACTATCTTAGTTTATCTTGTTACCAGCCATCACAGTGTCGGCTGGTAATGTATTCACCTTGTGGGTCTGTGTGTGTGTCATTATAGCAAAATGTAGTTTTCTGCAACTGTGCAATATACAGTCATGACGACGGCATGGTCTGGCAGCATAATACTGTACCGAGTACTAATGTTATAATGTAGTAAAATAAACATATACAATATTTTCATAGCTGTATTGTAGCCATGATGTAGCCTTCTCTGTGCTCAAGTGCATGTGTGAACTGAATTGTTGTTTAAACATGTCATGTTGAACTGTGATGAACCACAACACTGTTGCCATTGTTTATGAATTCATTTGCATTGTTTATTACAGATCATGTTTGAGAGGGTTTCTATCAGTTTGGGCAAATGTGGAGCAAGAATTGAACTGGAAAGCATCAATCCAGTCCGGGAACACTGGTCAGAAGGTGAACATGTTGGCGGGTGTCACGACTGATGTGATCCCAAAGCAAGATGTTCTCTAGTTAGCATGCTAATATCTGCTAAACACAAAGCACAGTTGAAGCTAGTTTCTCAGGGTTTGGATCATAATCTAAACTTTTCTGATTTAATCCTTTGGCACCATGACTGACCTGTAAAATAATTTCATGGCAATCCATCCAATAAATGTTGAGATATTTCAGTCTGGAACTTACACTGTACAGACTAGAAGAGGCCAGTCAATTACAACTCCCAGCGTACACTGTACAGAAACATCCAACTACAAATTGACCGTTTTCACAGCAGACATTTTAGCACAAGAGTAACTGATAACATTAGAAACAACTACGTCCCATGTAGGTGAACTAGTTCCAGGGTCTCATGCATGCTTATGGGGCACTTGATGGAACGGAGCTATCGTAAACAAAAATTACTCTAAGCATTTTCTACCATTACAAGTCCCTAATGTCTGCAGTGAAAAAGGTTTGTTTTGTTGGCTAAACCTACATATTGCACCTCGTGGACCTGCATTTATATTCCACACCTCCTCTATATACAAGTAATAGATTTGCTGAAACAAATATACAGCATGCAGTGTAATTATGGTACACGTGCCAGAAGAGCTACAAAAAATGTTGGGCCTTAATTGTGTTGTTTTTCCTCTTTCTGGTGCTGTGAGTTAGCCAGCAGTACACTGAGCCCCAGACAACATCTGGTCTACTAGTTCATTGATGTGCCTGACTCTTCCATTTTCCTTCTGTCAATTCAACCCACTGCCTCTGGACTTACAGCAATCACTCTGTCAGCCAGGCACCACTGGAGCTCGGGCCTTAACTTCTGTTATAACTAAATTAGCATCATTACGTGACAGTCCTCAAAGAACGGACTATTTTTTTTTTTTTACCCATAGTAATGAGCAGCAAGCAGCCTGACATGGTAGACAGCTCACACTTCACCTTCACCTACCTGTCTCTTCAATCTCATATCTATCAATCAGACTCTCTGCCGTCTCCTCATTTGCTGCGAGCTCCATCTGCTCCTTGTGGAGGAACCTGAGGAGGGCGCAGGCGGGCAAAGTTGTCTGGCCTGAGGCGTAGCATTGGTACAGATGTTGGATTTCAGCTCTCCTGGAGGAGGGAGCCTTGCTTTTCTTCATCTTGCCCTGCAAACAATCATTACAGCCTCTTAATCCCCTGTCGTCAATCCCATTAAGTTATTATTTCCAATGTATATGAAATCAAAATGCGTATCTGAGAACAGTATGTGCCTACTAGTAATTTAGTTAAGGCTCGTGCTGTTCTGCAACACTGAATATCGGTCATGATAGCGTTAGACAGAAGAGAATGTTGAATGTAGGTCCATTTAAAGAACAGTACCCTAGATTTCTTCCTTTACAGTGCCATCCTGTAGATATTTTAAACAAGCGTAAGTATTTCAAAGACACAGCACTTCATTTGTTTTCTAAAAATACACAGGAAAGAGTGAGTGGAAATGTCAACTCGGAGATGCATCCCAGCTTTTACCTGAGCTCACTGCTGATGTTCTTCAGACTCAGCATTAGAGAGAATCCGAGAGGAGTCATGGTCTTCACTCTGCACAAGGTTCTCCCTTCTTCTCCCACCCTCCCTCTCCACTCTGCGCCTCTTACTTCCATCAAATACTAAGGCAACGTCTGTGTGACTCTCATTTTAGTCCCTCTACTCTCCTTGTTGTTCTCTCCGTCAGTGTGACAAAAGCGCCTGTGACTTTCCCTGCCTTTATGAGTGTCTCTCGCCCTCCGTACCTTTCATCTCTCTGTTCTGCAGCCCTTGACAGTTGAGACGTATGCCTAAGCCAGTGCTGTCACTGGGTACCCTACAGTGGGCCGGCCTCCCGCTGCATCTGTCGCTTCAGCATGAGCAACACCACCAGCTCTCTTATCATCCTCATTAACCTTTAATGAAGTTGCAGCAACTACATCTCAGCCAGAACTGTACTGTACCAGTACATATATGTTATAGTATACACTATACAGAGACAATCCAGGGACTCCAAATATAAGAAAATGTATCAAACAAGGAAGAAAATATTGCTAAGTTATCATTCTAATTCATTATTAAAATTCATTATCATTATAAAATCAAACGCTAGTCATTAGAAAAGCCAACAGGGAAACGGTGGAAAAACAGGCAGAGAGGAGGAAAACACATGGACTAAATACACAGGAGGCTAATCAAGGACAGGTGGAACTAATCAGGACGATCACAGGGGAGGGAAAACAAGACGCAGGGCAGGAAGCAACACAACATGACACATGAGGATGAACCCTACAAAATAAAACAGGAAATAACAACTACACCAAAAACCCCAAACCATGGCAGAGATGACATATAAGTTTACATCATGTAACCTTTTGTTACATGATGTTTCACGTCAAATCATACATCAATGATTTAGCCACCATAATAAAGGCTCCTTTGTTTGATACACTCTCTTATAATTGGAGCGCCAGGATTGCCTCAGGTTTGCCTCAGACTCTTTTTCCCATTTTTCAAGAGCACCTATCACAATTTTTATCTACATTGTAATCCACAGAGCAACCAGTCATCTCCTTAATCTACTGCTCACACTTCAATTTTGAGTTTCTCTTTTAACTTCTCGAACTTTTTAACTTTTTACTATTTGGTGGTTTGTTGTTGATCATTTTGCAAAGTTCTGATATATTTTTATCTTGTATTTTATTTATAACTTAGCTATAATAATGTCTTGTACTTGCATCATGCTCAGCCTATGAGTTTGACACAACATCTTGTCCACTATATTTACTTGTATGTATATGTGACAGACAAAATCTCTTGAATCCTGACTCTTTCTTGAAAAGGGAACAACCCTGAGGTGGTTAATTGTGTGTAAAATAGCTAACAACTCATTGACCCGAGAAAAGCTACTGATCTTGTAAGATGTGGATCAACCTCTTTCTCACTTTAATACTTGCTAGTATTGCATGCAGTTACCCACTGTTCCTGTGGAGAAAGTTAGCTGGATGCAACTCCAGTGGGCTGAAATGTTCAGCGTACTCAATAAAACATCACGTAAACAACAGCCTACCTTAGATGTTGGCGTTCTTTGAGCCTTGGTATTGTAGATATTTAGTAAACAGGAAATCAGCAGGGTATAAAAGTGCTCAAAAATAATCTGTCTTTCTCTGAAGGTTTCTGGGGAAGTACAGGAAGTTGTTGCCATGGTGACAAAACATTCTGATTCTATGCACATGTTGTGTTAGAAAAACACCGACGATCACGAGTGCGTTGCATCCAGCTCTCACTGAGGTATAGCAGAGGAAGATTAAAACTCAGCCCGTGTCTGTCTCCTCTCGTTTCTTTTCAGACATGACTGGTGGACTTTCTGTTAGAAGACAGTCAGAACAGAGACAGACAGAACAGAGCATGCGAAGAAAGAAAGTCTGCCTTCATGTTTCTGCCTGGTGAAAAACTGTCTGGGGTGAGTGAAAAGTCTTTTCCTTTCATATTTTTTTTGACAAAGTTACTGTATCTCACACCTACATCACAACACAGTGGTGAAATATACACGGGTTAGGCCGAGCTAAGTCAACATACACTGGTCGTTTTCACCATCGAGGTTGTGTTTTCAGTCATGTTTGGACTTCACAGTGATCAGGATCTCCATTTATCTTTATTCATTTCCACATGTGCCTCATACCTCCTGAACTTTCATTCATTATCTGAAACCCCTTATCCTTTGCAGGGCTGCAGAGGCTGTAGCCAATTCCAGCTGACATCCTGATCCCAGGGCTGAGTACTGCAATGCACAAAAGCAAAATTATGAATTTGGAAGATATTTTGAATTTTTAGGAGGCAGTTTTTTTGTGTTTTAAATGTGCACTACGTAGTTTTGGGGAAAACATTTTAATCAGAAGAGAAAAATCTTCTTTGATTGATTTTCATGCTCAACTCTCTTCGTTTTAATGACTGAAAAAACAGTTTTGCTTATATTTAGCAGACCTTGCCACCTTTTTAGCTTCAAACGGTGTTCTGGGGAACACTTAGCCTTAGTTTTCCTTGAAGAAAGCATCCTTGGGTCTCGTAAAAATCATTATATAAATCCAAGCTATTATTATTGTTATTATTATTTATTCAGTTATGAAAACAATAAACATTTCTCAGTTTATATCATTACCTTGTAAATATGAGTTTCTGATTGTCTGAATTGCTTTTCCAAAACTACGTAGCGTACCTCTGACTCACCGAACTTAGTACAAATAAAATTCAGATCCCACAGAATATTTCTGTTATTTTGGTGGTTATAGCCACGCTTGTTGTTAAATCAAAAACATCTCTCCATCCAGGGAATTGTTCATTGTTCCCTGCTTTTTTCCCTCACAATGAAATAAACTCTCCAGCCATAACTGATGTCATCAGCATCTACACAAAACTCTTCACAAGCAGCCATTCTGTTCTAAAATGAACAGTCGCTTCTCTCGCTGGTGGTGCCAGTAGTTCCTCAAAAGATACTGACTGGTTCGACGCTGTTGTGCTCAGCCACATGCGGATATAGCTTGAAGCCTGTATGGGAACTCAGTGGTGAATCATAAAACAAACAAAATATGAAACTTGATGGGAGAGTTTAATCTGTTATCTGTCTCAGGTATCAAACGGCAGTGATGTTGTGGTGTGTTAGATCAGTCTGATCCGCTGCAGAGTCCAATCAATAACCAAGATTTGTCGGTAGAGGACGGTCAGAACAGAGACAGGCATAATAGAGTATGTGTCCTGCTCAGAGGCACAGGAAATATTTCAACTCGCAGAACTGTATCAGAATTGTTGTGTTTTCGTCGCCTTCATTACATCTACAGAGGGTTAGGCCTCTTCCACAGAGCCTGCAATGTTGCACCACCATGTTTCTACAGTAGACCAGAATGGACAAACAAAAGACTGCGGGGTGTAGACGAGGTGTGTTCAGGAACAAGAAAAATGTGTCTAAGTCACATGAAAATATGACATAAGGCATCTTTGTACTAAATATTTCAGAACAGGATGAAGGTTTTCTCCAATCAGCATCACTATGATTAAATTGGCTGTAGCTCCACATGCAAATACAAACTTTAAAAAAAAAAAATTATAATAATCAATCTAGATGCACAGCGTGTACTCTTTGACTGCTCTGTATTTCATCAATTGATCCGGTTCAAAATGACTCATTGCTTGTGAATTCCTGCAACAGCATGTTAAATTGAAGTCCTGGCATCCCGAATGTCTGCTACAGGGTGCACTGCTGTCTGAATACATCATGCAAATAAATGCTGATAGTCCATGGAGCAGTGGAGATTGACTTCAGTGATAATAATTTCATGGAATAAAGTCCATATCCTCAAAAATGTCAAAGCCTCAGTGGATGAAAGTGCGAGTACATCATGAAAATGCATCTATGCAACAGTCGGTGAAGCTCAGAGAACATCTCCACTGATTCTGTGTTGGTTGTTTTAGCAAGTTTGACAAGAACTTCCTCCCTGGTTGTCTGTGTAAATCTGAATGTTATTGGTGTGGTGTGAATCACTGGTGCACAACAATAGTCATTGCCTAGTCATAGTCCAGCAGAGTCATTCCTGTCTACACCAGGCTGTAATGGCTCGGCCTTGGGCCTGTCAGAACCATTGAGCACACAAGTTTGATGTGATAATTCCCAGGCAGTGAACATGAGGCCCTGTATATGGCCCCCGTCTCTGCCTCACTGCACCTCCCTCTCCACGGTCGGTTAGGTGGATTCATTTGGGAGCGAGCAGTGTTGTTGTGTACGGAGCTGTTAGTTTTTTCTTCTGAGCTCGTGTGTATCTGTGCATATTGAGGGGTCGATGGCGAATAAAAGATCTGTACGTGTGTTTGTGAGTGTGTGTGAGAATGCAGCGTAACACACGTGGAGCTCAGATGCACCCGCAGGCCGGGGCACCATCCGTCCGTGCTGCTCGGTGTGGGAAAATCACATCACTTTGCTTTGTATCACATTTTGATGTGCAGAGATGATGGTTTTATCTTAACCCAGGGCTCAAGTTTAATACTGTGGCGAGGCAGAGTCAAGACCCCACCTGTCCCCATGCTTAAGATGAGAAGAGCTGAGACTTGTGCACCTTTTTGAAATGTGACTCTGCACTTGAAAAAGGAGGGTGTGGGGCAGACCATGTTTCCTTTTGACAATGTATTCCCAGCTGGATTTCCACCGGCTCATTTGCTATTCATTGGCCCGTTGGAGCTTTGAGTCAGACAGCAGAGTGCCAGTGGTAATGCCTGATGTCAGGGGATAACTAGAGAGGTGAGGAGCTGTGAGCTCTGGCATGCAGTATGTGCATATATACTTTATGCACTTGTAGCATATTATCTAGCAATCCTGTGTCCTACAAAATACATTCATTTACTGGTGACTACACTTTGACAGAGCTGTGGTTACGCACATGTAAATCACTGCACTTTGAAACCTGAGACATTCTGTTTCCAATTTGTTGTTTAAACAACTAAAACACTTACGACGAGTAAAAGATTGTGCTTCTGGTTAAATATTAATAAGGCAACATGTACTCCTCGCAAACTCTCCTGGGACCAATGTTCTGACTCTATTTATAACAAGGCCCACGGCGCATTTAGTTTCTTAGAAAATGTAACTTTTTAACATTGATAACAAAATCCTTACTCTACTTTACAAATGTTTTTAATTAGAGTTTCCCGTGTTATTGTATTGTGCGCTAGTATGGGCAATCCAAAATCACCTTTAACATAGTCATGTTTAAAGTAGTGTGGTTGCTATAAAAGTTTCATTCATTCCCGTATAACCCACACAAACACCACAGAAACGCACACTGTCACCAGCATTTCTCTGTCACACACAGAGAAACTGCATGCTGGCAGAGTTTGCTGCCAGCTGGTTGAGTAAGATAATACTGATGGGCTCATTATTATGAACAATTGTTTTGTTTGGATGCCTCCACTTCACTCTTTCCTCAGGGTTCGAGCTCAACTTTGTCATCAGGAAATCCCAAACAGTTTGGGGAAACTGCTGAAAACAAAACCAGGGAAAATGGGAAAAAAGATGTCCAACTGTCTTGAATTTAAAAACATGGGTGATAAATTAGACAGCTATGAAATCTGCTGTTTACAGAGGATGAATCTAAGTTCATGGCTGTTTAATATTCTTGCTGTTCCATTACAGAGATATTGCTACAGCCCTGAGCAAGCGGCCATCTGTTGGAGAAAAACACCATCCAGCAGCATGCATGTTGTCGAGGCATCAGAGTCATGTTCTCTGACAGTGCCGGTGTGTGGAGAGAGAGTGAGAGAGAGAGAGAGAGGCAGGCAGTTGGTTATTAGCAGAGATCCAAGCCAAGGGAAATCAGTGAGTCAAAGCAGCAGGCAGAGGTGTTCATTTGTTATTCAGCTCAGGATGGAGACAATGATTCAGATCTCGATCCATGGCGAGGAATGTGTAACACTGATGGTACATGCACGCTGTGTGCAAGAGCCTACATGTTGTGACAGGTCCTCCACATCCTGCTCACCCGTAAAGACGAATGTTCCACGTAAAGAGTTTGACATAAATAACAGAAATCCTGAGTTCTGTGGATACAATGGAGACAGATTGCCGGGGCATTATTACTGTACGTCTCAAGAAACGCTACCAGTCTCTCACTTACGCCTGTTCCTATCACTTTAAACATCTTCTGGCAGAGAGACGTGGAGAAATGTTTTAAAGCTAGCAAACTTTCTGAGCAGCTGTCATGCTTTTCTCTCATCATGTCACGTTACAATTTGTCAAAAGACTCTTAAGCCGCCCCCAAAGTGAGCTGATAAAATGAATGGGCTGACACTTTGTACGGCTTATACAGAGTTTAACTATAATTAGAAAGCACTACTATGAAGAGTGCTAATTTAATTACCGTTTTACAAATTATAGTATAATTGTCAAACTTTTGCTGACTGCTGTTTTAATTATAGCTGGCTCCAGCCAATGCGCGGCAGTCCCCAGCAAATTACATATCCTCTTTCTGTCTCGCTGTGCTTTGCCCATCCATTTTCTGTGCCATCCTGCCCCATAATAGCCATGGGAGATTAATTGGTGTCTTTAAGCCTCACTGACTGCCAAGAGTGATGTGAGGGAAGTGCGTACCACCTGACAGGGAAAATTGAACCATTTAGCTTTCTCTCATGGTTCACAAGGCTTCTCCATCCTCCCGACTAATTCATACACTGATATTAACCTAAATAGAGTTAGGCATCAAAATGGCACTTCCATTCTCTATGCTTGGACTCCAGTACAGGATGGAAGAGCTGATAGTGTCTGGGGTTAAGTTAATTAAGCATCTGTTTATGTGTGTGTGTGGGTGGGTTGGTGTGTGTTTATGGTCCACTGCCCTGTGGATGCAGGCCATTTCTGGCAAAGAAAAGAACTGGACACCGTTTACCAAGCAAGCCAGCCATCATGATATTATAAAAAGACGGAGGGCTTCCTCAACCTCTCACAGTGGCAACAAACTGCCTAAGCTCTGAAAGTGAAGCTTTGGCATGAATAACTGTAAAGTTGTGCACAGCCTCAAGGGGAGAGTAATGGGGAGTTTTGAGTCACAGGCCAGATATTTACATGCAACACATCCTTATATGTAAACAACTGAATGAGTAGATTACCACTGACTCCCAAAATGACATAGCCTACTGTAAATGACCATTGGACAGTACCAGCTGCAGGACTTTAGTTGCCATGTGGTTAACTTTGTGAAACAATTGCAGTTTGTTTGGATTAGGCACCAAAACTACAAGGTTAGGTTGAGAAAAAGATCAGATTGGGTGAAATTAAGTACATTAAGTAGCTTGAGTTACCTTATGTATGTGACCAAAGTTAAAATAACTCAACATTGACTTGAGTTTTTGCAGGGAACATGTACAGTGGTCTTGTGGCCTAAAATTTGTGGGTGTGTTTGACCAATCCCCGAGAAAGAGCACCAGGCTTTGAAGCCCGTTTTTGCAGTGGCCGAACTGTGTAAATGCATCGTTATGTGATGGACTGCAGGCCCAAAAGACTTTTCCCATGATCTTACATTGTGAAAGAAGCAGCTGTAAAACCATGGATACACTTTTTTGAGCATCACAACCCCCGCAAAATGACGTAAATGTCATAATTTTATCCATTCAGTCCAATACAATTTGCAGAGCCTGGAAGAGCTGCACGATTAAATCATTTAATCCCTATTCAAGTTAGCTGGGTGCTAAACTGGAAGATAGCCAGCTCGGTTAGTGGAAGTCTCTAAAACCCACGCTCCATCTCAACACAACACAGAAAATTCACGTATTTTCATACTCTACTGAGCAGCTTTTATAGGAATGAACGGGGCTCTGCCTTCATTACTGTACCCAGGTCTCATTATATGTCCATCTGTTTGACCCATCTATCTACCCCACATCCTACATATTTTTGAGCGTTGGTGTTCTTCACACCACCTCACCTGAATTCCTCCTTTGCTCCCATATCAATTACATCAGTCACTAGAGGTTGCAACAAAACAGTTAAGGTAAATATAGTGGTGAGGACACGCTGTATTTTTGTGCAAGGACACCTTGCAATGCATGGGTTTATGAAATGACAGTTTCTTGAGGCACAATCATGTCTGTCCTTCACACTGCAGTTCGGTATGTTTTAGTATATTTATTCTATTCCAGGAGAAGCACAGCAGGGATCTGGCAGTCCAGTGGAAAACCACAATTTTGGTGTTTATTACTATGATTTGTGCCATCCACAGCCCAACTATTAATGAGTCAACACAACATAGCTTGGGTTTTGCCACTTCAGTTGACAGAGGCATAGCACGGTATGTATTTAATGTGATGTGAGAAGGTTTTTTAGCTAGTACTGCTGATCCAACTGAGAATCATAACCACCGATTGAAAGTAAACCTGTCAGAGCATCATTTCAAAGGCACGAGGCTACATACAAATTTCATAGTGTGAAGATCTAATTTCATATAATATAATTTAAATCATTATTTAAATTGCATTACTCTTACCACTACTTGTGTTTTTATAAGGGCTATTCCACAGCCAATTGAATTATTCATCATGATATACGATTAAATCGGTTATCATCTCATCTCTGTTCACAGATACTGTGCCCTTAGTTTTGTTAAGCTTGGCCTGACATCATTGGAGCTCTCATAAAAAAAAAAAAATGTGTTGACACCAGAGTGAAAAGGTGTCACACGCAGACACTTTGCATTTATGCTTTCTGACAGGCTGTCAGAAAACTCCATAATAGGAGGAACCGAGACGTGCCTCTCTGCCAGTGAATTGATAGATAGCTGGGCAAAATTCACGCTGTTATAGGAGCATTTGCATTTGAGTACACATGAGCGAGATTATCTGTA